>NC_071624.1:26937611-27564611 GCF_014839835.1 Dryobates pubescens | reverse complement strand
GTGCGGGGCCGTTCTGGCTGGGCCGCTCCGGTACCGGGGGTCGCTCTGGCGGTAGCTGCGAACAGAAGGAGGAAGAGGAGGAGGCGGCAGCGCAGCCCCGGGTCGCACATGGCACCGCACTGCTCCCCGTCGTGGGGCCGCCTTATAGCCCCGCGCAGCCCGCCCACGCGGGTCGGCTTGGCACGGAGCGGTACGGCATAGACTGGCACAGCACAGCACGGCTCGACACGGCACGGCACGGCACGGCACCGTGCAGAGGGTCCTGGAGAGCCGGGGTGCTGGAGCTGCTTCCCGGAGCCGCGGCTCCTGGACCCCGCAGCCTGCGGGGAAGGGGTTACCCCTCCCGGTGGGGCCGGGCTCCGTTGCTGTGGCAGCCGGTGGGGTGATGTGCTGGGGCCGGTAACGTGCCGGCCACAACGTGCCCGCCCCGTGACGCACCGACCCCTGCATGGCCCCCGGTCCCAGAGCAGCCCCACGACGGGAGAAGGATACTCCCAGTATCCCATCCCATGGATGCTCCCCACAGCCTCTTGTCCCTTCCCTGAATCTGCGCGTTCCCATCCCATGAATGTTCTGTATGCCCTCCCTCCCCCATCCTGTGCCTCAGATGCTCCCTGTAGCCCCACATCCTTGTCCTACTGATGCCCCATGGTGACTGTCACAGGAGCAGCCCCGATGCCTTGTACCCAGCCAGGGCTGGCAGCCCACAGGCGCCCAGCAGCTCCCAGTATGGCTGCCAGGGCTAGCCACCTTGGCTGGCTTCTCTGCCATGGAGCCCATTGACAATCCAGGCACGGATCTGGCACGCTGGGTGGCCGAGGAAGCAAGCACTGGCAGGGCAGGACAGTGCCCAGCCATCCCAACCGGAACGTGTGTGGCTTCTCAAAGTGTCTGCACTGCCCAGGACACCCAAAGCTACAGAGCTTGGCTATTGTGCCACCATGCCCTGGCACCACTAGTGCAGAGGACTGGGAGCTGGAGACACCCACATACGGTGTGACTACCCAGTGGGAGCCCGTAGCTGGACCATAAGCAGGGCTCTCATCTGACACCAGCCCAGGGCCCAGCTGACCAAGGGTGCTGGCAGGGGCCCAGTGTTGCAGGGACAGTTCCTGCTCAGCTGTTGCTGTCTGTGACGCTCCCCGTGACCGTCCCGCTCAGCTTAGCCTTGCCACCGGTACCCAGGTATGGAGCTAGCTCGGGTGTGCTGGGCCCCCAGTGTGCCCACATGTGGGTGTGGGTGTGGGTGGGGACAATAGGGGCCATCAAGCTGTGGGGAGTCATGTGGGGACAGTCGGTGAGGAGTCTCACCTCTGTTGCATGCTCAATGCCCACAGTGCCTACAGTCCTTACACATGGACCTGTGCCACATCCCCACTGCCCGAGAAAAAGGCTGGTACCTGGCACTGATGGCCCCCAACGTCAAGGGTCCCAACTATGCTTGGCTGGACCCCTCCCGGCTCTACTGCCACCCGCAAGTACCCATTGCCTGGGGTTGATGGCACCCACGGGGGTGCCAGGGTGGGCTGTATCTCTATGGGGCTGTTGGGGGACCTGGTTGTGCCCACAGACACTGGCACATGGGCTTCAGGTGCCCATGATGGGCTGCAGGGCCCCAGCACCTCTGTTCTCTCCCCAGGGCTTGCAGGACTGCTTGACTGACCTGCTGCAACTGTTCCAGGGGGACCCCATTGACATGGTAGCAGGCATCGATGCCATGGGCTTCATCCTGGGTGAGCAGGGACACGAGTGAGCCCAAGGTCCTCATTCCTTGTCCCTGAGGGGCCTGACAGTGCCATGCCCACCCCCAGGTGCCGCTGCTGCTGCCAGACTACAAAAAGGCTTCCTGGCCATCCGCAAAGCTGGGCACCTCTGTGTGCAGACACAGGCACAGCCTTACACCGACTACTCCGGCCGAGAGAAGGTGATGGAGGTCCGCACTGATGCCATCTCACCAGGTGAGCTAGTAGGGTGCTCCTGTCTCGAGGCAGGGCTTCTGGAATGGGCACCAGGCACTCAGCCACAGCCTCTGTCCCCACCCAGGTCTGCGCATCCTCCTCGTGGACCAGTGGGTTGAAACTGGGGGCACCATGCGAGCGGCCATCCAGCTGGTGGAGCAGCTGGGGGGGGTTGTGGCAGGTAGGAGGTGGGACATGAGGGCATCCCAGGAGTGTATCCAGTGTAGAACCACCATCCCCAAACCCTGCAGTGAGCAGAGCTGAGCCCTCTTTTTGTCCCTACAGGTGTCGCTGCCATCTGCATTGAGGACAGTGAGGGCGGGCGGTGGCTCCAGGAGCACTACAAGTGTGCCCACTGTGTGCCCCCACACCTGCAGCCCCGCTTTGACCACCACCAGCTTGGCTAGGACTGGTGGGGGCACTGACACATCACATGTCCTCATCTCCCCTCCATGGGGCATGGAGTTGCTGGCTCTTCATGGCAGGGATGCCTGGGACATCAACCTCCTGGTTTGGCTTCCACCATCCCCAAGATGATAACCCCTCCTCTTCAGCAGCCACCCTCTGCTGGCTCCATCCTCCCACCTGCCCCCAAGCAGAGGGGCTGAGCCCAGGGCCAGAGGGAGCTGCAGCCAAGCCCAGCCCCAGTCCCCAGCCCCACACATCTCTTAAAAAGCATAAAAAAGGTTTTATTAAGACAAATGGGAGCCTGGGGGCATCACCCCCTGTGAGCAGTACCTGGGTTTGCATAGCTAAGGGAGCTGTATGGGTGCTCCTGTCCACCCCAGCCACGGGTCTCTGGGCAGGTGGGAGGCTGGGGGGGCCAGGGGACAGCAGGCACAGCTCCTCGGGGCCAGCCAGAGCTGCCCCTCTTTGGTCCAGAGGTGTGAGCATGGGGTGGGCCGGGGGCTTCCCTCTCACTGGCAGCACTTGGGTTTCTTGCGGGGTGCCGACAGGTACAGGTCGCTTTCATTGCTGCTGATTCCTGGAGGGGCAGGAGGGAGGGTGGGTGGGTGGAGTTTAAGGGAAGGGCACCCACAGCGGGGCCAGCCAGGGGTACTCACGCACGGTGTCACCGATCCTGCGGGTGCCGCTGCGCTCCAGCTCGGCCAGCACGCTACTCTCGAAGGTCAGCGCCGCCACGCGGAAAAAGAAATCCCGCACGTTCTCCCCTGCCCCGCAGGGTAAGACCCCCTGAGTGTCCCATCACCTGGCCAGACGCTGAGATCTGCCTCCCCCCATCCAGCTGGGGACTCACCAGTGAGTGAAGACACAGCCCAGTACTCTGCCTGCATCTCCTGGGCCACCTTCAGAGCATCCTTCTCTATCAGGCTGTACTGCGCTGGAGTCTGCCAACCAAGCCAGAGGAGTTGGCAGGTGACAGCGATGGCTCTGCTAAGCCAGGGTGCAGGAAGGCCACAGAAAGGGGGACACACTCACACTTAGGTCCTTCTTGGAGCCCACCAAGAATAGGATCACATTGGATGGGTCGTTCTCCTTTAGGGCATCAGCCAGCCACTGCCTGCAGGGGCAAGTGTCATCAGCTGGTAGCCTGCAGCCCCATGCCCTCTTTCCTGGCTCTCACCCCTCCATCCAGACCTACTGCCCCCTCCACTCATCCCCAGTCCAACCTGGGCCCCGTGGCCATGCATCACCTACCGTGTGTGCTCCAGAGATGTCACATCGTTGACATCAAAGACGATGACAATAGCTGGGGAGGGAAAGAGGGATGAGATGGGGACAGGGACAGACAGCGTGGTGGGATGCAGTCAGGACCTCACCTTGTGCACCCCTGTAGTAGGTGGAGGCGATGCACTTGAAGCGCTCCTGGCCGGCTGTGTCCCACCTGGAGGCAGAGGGGGCAGGAGGTGAGGGGGAGCCGCGTGGGAGTGTGGGGAGGGGGCTAGCACCTACTTACAGCTGGAGGCTGAAGGGCACCCCCAGCACCTCGAACCGTTCCATCTCAAAATCCACCCCGATGGTTGCCTTGTAGTTCTTGTCGAAGGTGTCCTTGCAAAAGCTGGGGGGTGGGAGATGGGTGTCAGCAGCCCCAAGCCCCTCTACACTCCAACCCCAGGGGCTCTGTGCCCCTCACCCTGAGGAGTACCCAGCACCAGAGTTTAATAGGCTCAGCCCAAGTTGCTGCTGCCCTTTGTAGGGGCAGGGTGGGCATTTCTTTGGTGCTTCCTCCCACAGAGAATCTCGAGGAGGGGGCTCCATTACCGGTTGATCAGGCAGGTCTTCCCCACTGAGAGGTCCCCCACCACGATGATCTTGGAGATCTTGAACCTGCAGGGCAGGCGGGTGCACAGTTGCTCAGCAGGGTGGGGGGAGGTCCTCGCCTGCCTCCCACTCAGCCAGCCTCAGCGGCAGAAGGGTCCACGGGGTAAGGGGTTGTCACCTTGCAGCCCCTCCATGCTCAGCAGCGCCTTGCAGCTCCGCTCTCCTGCCTCACCGCCAGTCCCAGCCCAGACCCCCATGTCCCCCCCCGCACTGCATTCCTGCACCGTGACGCAGGGCTCAGCACACAGGCAGCGTCGGCAGCCACGAGGTGCTTATGCCGGAGACCCCCAGCTGCGGCTGGCTGGCGGGACCATGAGTCCCATTTCACCCCACCCCTCATGGGGCCTTAGGGCGGGGAAACACAGATCACCAGGGACTCACCCCACGGTGCCCGTCCGCTGCTCCTGGCAGGCGCTGGCAACTGTGGGGTGGAAGGCGGGGCGGGTGTGCAGGGCGGCCTCCTTCCGAAAACACTGAGGGAAAGGAGGACAAAAGGGGACAACGGTGTGATCCTGGAGCTCAGCGAGGCCACCCCTAGGCCAGTGTCCCTCCTTTCAGCTCACCAGTGGCAGGTCAGAGATGACCCGGTCCCTGCGGACTGGAGCCAGCATGTTCATGGTCCCGTGGGGCCGCTGGGGCAGGCTGGGTGGCCACAGAGAGCAGGGACGGGTCAAGGGCCACCACGAGGCCTGGGGGGAGAGGGAGCAGGGAGCAGTGATGACCCTAAGTCCCAGCAAACCCCATGTTCCCCATGCATGGTATCCCTGGAATATGGCTGCCCGTGTCCCCAAGCAGAGCTGTTCCTTTATCCCAGTTGTCTCCAAATCCGCAGGACATGGTTGTCCCCACGTCCTGGCTATACCCACAACCCCAAGCTTGGCTGTCCCTGTGTCCCAGTCACCCTAAGATCCCTGAACATGCTGTCCCCATGCCCCGGGGTGCAGCTGTCCCCATGTCCCAGTTGTCCCTGTGTTCCAGCCACAACTACATCCCTGTGCATGGCTATCCTCTTGTCCCAGCCATCCCCACACCCCAAGTGTGCCATCTCAGGGTACCACTGTCCCGATGTCCCATCCCCATGTCTCTGAACACCAGGGTACTATTGTTCCAATGTCCCAGGTGTCCCCCTGTCCCATCCCCACGTCCCTGCACACCAGGGTACCGCTGTCCCCACGTTTCAGCACAACGGGGTACCACTATCCCCATATCCTAGCAGTGCCCACATCCCGAGCGTACAGCGATCCCCGTATGCCACCAGCCCTTACATCCCCGGGGGTGCCTTTCCCTCCAACATTGCATGTCCCCCATGCACATCCCCCCGCGCATCCTAGCCCACGGTCAAGCCCTCCTTGCCCGGTCCCGGTCCCCGCCGCGGGAGGCGTCTCCGTTACCGCGAACCCTCCAGCTCCGGTAGCGGTGCTCGGCGCTGCACGCCCAGCCCGGGAGGAACCGGCGTTCTGACTCCGCCCCGAGGGAGGGATCAGAACACTGGTTCCTCTGGGTCGAAGTCACTGCGGTGCTACGCACACCACAGGACCCCGGTAATGCCCCTGCCACAGGGGTTCGTCCTTGCCGCAGCCCTCCGGGCGGCGAGGAGCGGGAGGAGTAGGAACTACAAGTCCCATTAGTCCCGCGGGGAAACGGCGCATGCGCGAGTGAGTCGGCGTGTGTGTACTACTAATCCCGGCATGCTCCGCGGTAACGTGGCTGGTGGGGACAAAGGGGAGCGATCGTGAGATTTGTGGCACGGGGAAAATATCGCGAGATTTGAAGCTATAAGCCCGTGCGGCGCGGCGTGGGCAGCCCCTTTCGGCTTCCGCCTGGCCAACATGGCGCCCAAGGCGAAGAAGGAGGGTGAGGGCTGGCGGCGGGGGGACGGTGGGGTGTGAGGGAAGCGTGCTAAGCCATAGCACGGAGTGCCGGGGGTATGTGGAGGGGGCCGATCTGCGCGGGATTTGGGGATGAGGGAGGGCTGCAGCTCGGGGCTGGCCCGCGGGCACGTGGAGGTGGCGGGAGAGGCCTAGACCGGCGGGGTCGGTTGTCTTAAGGAGGGTGGGCGCCTGTCTCGGTGGCTTGTGGGGAGGGAATGAGTGCGCTCGTCCTTTGGTGAGTGGGGAGACTTGAGTTTTTTTGAGGGGAGGGGCTGGAACTTTAACCCCGTTGGATGTTCTGGGGTTAGTCGTGGTTGGGTGAGGGAGCACGGGCCGCTTAGAAAGGTCCCGTTCATTGAGCTGCGTAATCGGAGAAACCACGGCCCGTTGGGGAAAGCAGGGAAGCATGTACTGACCCTGCAGATCTTCGTTGTGCTGACTGAGCTGCCGTTATAGCTGTGCCTCCGAAGACAGAGGCGAAAGCTAAGGCGCTGAAGGCCAAGAAGGCCGTCCTGAAGGGGGTCCACAGTCACAAGAAGAAGAAGATCCGCACATCACCGACCTTCCGCAGGCCCAAGACCCTGCGACTGCGGCGACAGCCCAAGTACCCCCGGAAGAGTGCGCCACGGAGAAACAAGTACGTGTGAGATGTTGGGACCTGCCCTGCCACAGGGCTTGCAGACTGGGAGCAGCCTCATGCGTGGGCTGGTGTGGGAACCTGTGCCCAGTTACAGGTCCCAGGGTAGTAACTGCCAGTGTGCTGCCCTGTGAGGTGAGCCCACACCTTGTGTCAGAGTGCTGGGGTTTGTTATTTGGAGTGCAAGTGATGATTTCAAGCGACCAAAGCCTGAGACGTTGTGATTAGAAGTTTTTTTGGTAACTGATGCACCCCAAAGAAAGCTCCTGAAGTGCAGAGGGGTTGTGTGCAACCTTCTATTAACCATAGGGTCTCTTTCTTGTAGGCTGGACCATTATGCCATTATCAAGTTCCCTCTGACCACAGAGTCTGCAATGAAGAAGATTGAGGATAATAATACTCTGGTTTTCATTGTCGATGTCAAGGCAAACAAGCACCAGATCAAACAAGCTGTCAAGAAGCTCTATGATATAGATGTGGCCAAGGTCAACACATTGATTAGGTGAGAAAAAGGAGACAATAAGTCACTGGTGGGAGTGAGATGCTTCAAGAGCCTGGAGTGGCTTTTGGCAGAATATAAGAACACATGTGAATTTTGGCAGTTGTGAGTCTTACCTGGTGTGGGATTATGTTCTGTAGTGTTTTCAGTGGTACTGTTCTGAGAAATGCAACTTGTGACCGAGCCTATGTTAGTGGAAGTGTGAAATGTTGATAAACCAGAGGGTCAGCTTCGTCAAGGAGCTCTTTTAACACCCAAAAAGTCTTGTGCAAATGATGTAAACTTTTTTTATCACTGACTAAAGTGATGTTTCCAAAGGAACCACTGATGCACGTGGGTGTAGTGGGACAGTGGAGCAGGTGAGAGTAGTTTTGTGCCTCTGTACTGATAACTTCTGTTCCT
Source organism: Dryobates pubescens (assembly GCF_014839835.1). Taxonomy (NCBI): domain Eukaryota; kingdom Metazoa; phylum Chordata; class Aves; order Piciformes; family Picidae; genus Dryobates; species Dryobates pubescens. Next base: position 27,556,961 of record NC_071624.1, on the reverse strand, counting down.
CTCTAGGCCTGATGGGGAGAAGAAGGCTTATGTCCGACTGGCTCCAGATTATGATGCGCTGGATGTAGCCAACAAGGTGAGAAATCTTTGGACCTTGCAGCTTCTGTCATGTTGTATCTCCTGCACCTGGTAGTTTGCCCTGATGTACGTGTGAGCTACTTGTGCCTCAGGCGGCACCTCTGTGTGTGAGGTACTTGTGCCGCATCTGTGGGGTGTCCTTGTTGTTAGATGGGATCTGAGTGTTCAGAAGCAAGACACCTTGTCTAGTGAAACTGAATTCCACCTGGAAAATCCCAAGGTTAGATGGGAGAAGAGAGAATTGTTGCTGTTACTCAGCTTCTCCAGGGAGGGGCTCCAGTCCACTGTACTACAAGAACTCCAGAGTATTATTATCTGGGAGGAAGCAGAAACTGCTCTGCAGCTTCTGGATGGAAACAGTGTTTGTCCCAGCAGTATTCTTGGCCAGCACTGTTGGCAGCTCATAGGAACAGGGGAAATGATGACTGGTGTCTCTGTGCCACTGGCCTGGGTGAAGGAGGAGGGGCTTCTACCAGGCTGTGTTGCTGGAAGTGGAAGTTGCAGCTTAGTCCTTCAGGGTGGTTTTGAGGCAGGCTGGAGGCAGTCATGATACAGATCACAGAGGAATGTGGCTTAGCATAATGCTCACAGGAATCAATGTATAAAGCAGTTGTGTAAGACGCTGGGGCAGGTCTGGGAGGAAGAAAGTTGTCCTTGGAGAACAGGAGCCCTGGGGAGATGGCAGCTGTGGCAGCAATGTCTGTGGTGGAGGATGTGTAACATCTTGCTTTAACATGCTTTGCTTCTTTTCAGATTGGAATCATCTAAACTGCATGTACCAAGGACTGTACAGACAGGATAATAAACCCTGTGACACCACTGAGGGGCTCTTGTGTTTTGTGACAGCATAGTCCCCATGAAAGAGAGCACCTAGTGGCCTCTGAGGGCTTCATTTCAGTGAGCTGTGCCCCCTCCCTTCCCAGCACTGGATGGGCAAAGTTGACAGCTTTGAGAGATGGTGGTACAGAGGACAGTGCTGTCCCACTGATGCTGTTTCCTGAGTCAGTGAGCTCTCTGCTGTCAGTAGTCATGAGATGACACTCCCCCTCTTACCTGAGACCTTTGCTACCCTCCTGTATTTTTGTAATGAGTGTGATCAGTGGTCCTGGTGTTCTACATAGCTTTCTTGTGGAGTGTACCACAGGCTGGTGAGTGCCCAAAAATGTGTTCATGGTTCAAGTGTGGCACAAGGGGTGCCTCACAACATTTCCTGAATGTATCAGCTATTTGCTTATGCTGCAAGTGTCACTTGATGAAACCCTCAAGCTTTCTGTGTGGTTATTTTCTGGCGTAGTCCCTTCTCCCCATGCTGCAGTGTGTAGCAGCCTGGTTTCCCCAGCACCATTCCTGGTACAGTGCCTGTAACCTCACAGGGTTCACCACCCTCAGTCAGGGCTGTTTCCAAACTAGCTGCTGTTGCTGCCTCAGCAGTCTCATGCTTCCTTAAATCTGTAGCTCAAATTGCTTTTTGCCAAGGGCCTGGAGAGTCACAGGAGTGTGGAGTGCTGGGTGAGAGGTGAAGTACAGCTAAGTCTTTAGGGGTACTTAAGAATGCAGTTAGATGATGAAAGCCCTGAGCAAATATTGATCAGGGTAAGTGAGCTCTTGGGTAGCAGGACACAGAGTTCCTTTGAACCTCTTGCAGATGGTGGTGGAACAGTGGGGTGGTGGCTTGTACATGTGGAGGATGGTGGTGGATGGAAGAGGGGAGATGTGCCAGTTGCTACTGCTCTTGGGACCTGGGAGTGACAGTCCCAAGCTCCAGGAAGGTTATGTTAGGTCAGGTGAGGCTGAACAAGAAGTAGCCCTCTGACATAGCCCTGTGATGGGGTGAGGACCTAGGACAGCCCCCATGCTGGAGTCAGCTTTGATGTTTTGCCAGCATATGGGGTTGATTGCACCAAATCAGCCTCCTGTCTGTGGCTTGGGGAAGAGGATCAGCAGCAGCAGGGGCTCAAGGGCTTTGCCTTAGCTCCTCAGCTGGAGCCACCCCAAGAAATACGTTGGGGGAGAAGTGCCCCTCTTGTGGCAAAGCTAGTGTGGGGTTGATGAGCAGGTTTGTGTTGCAGTGTGGAGGGATTTCACATCAGCATGACTTGCAGTCTACCCTGACCTTGCCTCAACTTCACCTGGTGGCTGCTGGCGCTTCCCTGCACTTGCATTCTGCTCTGAGCTGGCAGCTGGCCTCGCCCACGACTGCCCCAGCGCTGTGCTGCTGGGAGCTGTTCCAACTGGAACCCAGGAGGGCAGCGGTGGGAAGCCAGGTGCTCTGCTGTGGGAAGCTTTGTCATGCCTGACCTTTCCATGCTGCTGGGAGGCTGGTGGGAGTGTGGGTTGGTCCCTCTGAGCTGGTGACCTGCTGGAGCAGAGACCAGAGTTGACACAAGAGACAGACAAGGGCAAAGTTGCAGCGATCAAAGTGCGTCTCCTGAAACTAAAGTTGGGCTTGATTGTGTGAGGTATTTGCAGATGAAATTGGTGCACAGAGGCTTCAGGGCTTAATCTGCACCAGGGAAGGTGCATATTCCTGGGATGTGCTGCTGCTGAGTGCTGCTTTGAGCGAGGAAGGGGTGAGATGGGTTTGAAGCTGATGTCAGGTCCCTCCCCATGCAGCATCCTGACTATCACATCTCTGCTCTGGCTGACACTGGTCTTGGTGCACACTGGGGAGTCCCAGCAGGATTCTGGCCCTGTAGGGTGTTCCCCAGCTCTCCAGAGGAAGGGAGGGTGCTTCCACTTCAGCTTACTTCAACCACAGTATCTGTCCCTGCCTGAGCTGGGCTGCTGGTGGGCTCGGTAGGACAGATCCTGCCCTGGAGCAGGTGGTGGTCAGGAGTCTCTCTAAGCCCTGCTGCTTTATGCCAGTCTGGTGTGATTCCTGGAGCTGTCACGTCAGCAGGATTTGCCTTTCTGATGCTCTAGTGCTCCACAGGACCGGCTGGACAGGTTCTGGCCCTGCTCCCCCGGGGAGCTGAAGCCCCTCTCTTCCTACCAGTCTGTGTGGGGGGCTGCTGATCACAGCCTGGTATTGCTGCCGCAGGAGAGAGTCCAGCATGCTTGCAGGAGGCTGGAGCTGTGCTGTGCCGGTGAACACTACTCCGGGGGGATGTCAGCATACAGCAGTCTTCCAGGAAGAGCCCGTGGCCTCACAGGGCTTTCCCATGCCAGCTCCACTTCACATGGCTGCTGGGTGAGTCATGCAGCCCAGCCAGGCTCATTGCCGCCAGGCTGGAGACAGGCAGGTCAGGGACTGCAGCAAGGCTATGTACCTCTCCTGGCTCCCTTCCCCTGATCCCTGCATAGCCCTGGGTCTCTGGAAGAGCAGAAGAGTGAGGAGGGAAGGGAACCTGGGAGGGATGGGGTCTTGTGATTTAAGGCTCAGCACAGTGCAGCTGGTAGGACCCAGAAAGCTTGAGTGCATCCCTGGAGGGTTTCTAGAACAAAGTGGCAGAAATGTGCCTTTACTCTCCCCAAGGACTGCCACCCCTCCACTTCCTGGGAACAGGGGCACAGCCTTTCCGATGGCTTTGTCCCCCTCAGTCCTCCCCGACCCCTCTGCCCCACAGAAAAGCCAGCCCAGGTGTGCTGCAGCAGCAGTAAACAGACCAATTTTAATGCACGTAACACCCAACATCACCATGGGAGGGACTCGTCCCTTCCCTTGCAACCCCCTCAAGCCATCAGCTGTGGAAATACAGCCACCCGTGGCCCTCCAGCTGCCTGCATGGAAGCTGGCTTGGGCTGCTTTTCCATCGGCTGCGCCCCTGGTTTTGGTGGCATCCCCATGGCTCAGCGAGGTTGTCAGGCTGGTCCAGCATGGAAGCGCTTTTAGGCAGCAGAGTGGGTGAAGGCAGAGCCTGGGGCCAGGGAGCGAGCCCTAAGGCACATCAGAGCAGGTTTGGAGCGGCCAAGACCTTCAGGAGCCAGAGCCGGGGTCCCCCTTGGCATGCTCATCTCAGTCTATCAGAAACTTCTCACCATCCACGTCTCTCCCTGCAGAGCCCTTGCGCAGGGATGGGAAGAAATCAGAGCGGAGGAGGCGGGAGAAGTACATGAGGATCATGGCATCGAGCAGCAGGAGGTTGGCAGTGAGGAAGGCACCCTGACCCTGCACCTCCACGTAGCGGAGGAAGTACCAGGTGAGGTAAGCCTGGGGGGCCAGGCGGAAGGCAAAGTACACCACCAGGTTGATGTACTTGTTGGCCTCGTAGAGCGCTGGGGAAGGCACATTGCTCATCTTCAGCAGCATGCGGATGGTGAGGAAGATGTTGCTCACTTCCACCAGCAGCAGCAGCACTGCTGCCACCAGGAAACGGCCCGTGATGATGAGTGAGATGAAGGCAGAAATAGCCTGGAAATGGTAGGGGGGACACAGCAGAGTCAGTTCTCCTCAACCTGGACGAGGCAAGTCCTTCCCCACCAAGGTTTGACATACCTGGTGCTGCCCCTCCCCACCCATAAATCCCAGCTTCCCCCCACCAGGCACCTGGCCCATGGGAAAACTAGTCTGGAGGGCTAGTTCCCTTCAGACCAGTTACACTGCAGACTTAATAGGTTGGACTTCGTGGTCTCAGAGGTCTTTTCCAACCTAGTTACCTAACGCCATCTAATCAACTAAACCATGGCACTAAGCACCACCTACCCACCCTGGGCAGCTGGGACCAGCCTCCAGCTCTTCCCTCACCCAGTGCAGCAGCCTGTCTGGCTCCTGATGCTTGGAGCCAACGCTGGCAGGCGTTCTGCCCCACCAGGCACCCTTGCCTTGTTGATGCATAGCCTACCTGGCAGCCAGGGCAAGGGGGAGGGGAGGGCAGGGCTCCAGCTTGCTCTGACCTAGAGCATGAAACTTGCATGGGCTGAGCCCCAGTGTGGGTGGTAGGCCCTCCCTATTCTGACCCTTTGCCTCCCTGGGGCCATACTCACCATGGCATGGTGCACCAGGTATTCCCAAGATGAGCGAGACTGATGGTTGAAGATGATGTCAAGGCTGTCGTGGATGAAATAGCCTGGGGGTGGAAGGAGAGCATTGAGAGGACAAAGGGGACCAGTGAGGAGAAAGAAGGTGGTACGTTCCAGGTGTCAGGAATGCCTGTCCTGGCTGAGCATGGGGAGATGGCCAGGCCCTGGGTGCTGACAGCCTGTGGGCTTCATACTTGTCATTAAGGCAGGAGGCACAGAGAATTGCCCTTAAGGCTCAGCTTGGCCAGCATGCCAGGCGAGGCTGAAGAGGGAGGGGGCAGAGCCTGGCAGGTTGATCATAGCCATTGCCCTGTGGGGTTCCTTACCTGAGGAGAAACAGACCAGCAAGTGCCCTGAGACGCTGTAGCCGTCCTGTATGTCGGAGAGCAGCTCCGGAGAATGCCAGAGGCTGGGGGGAGAGAAGGAAAGGGGGTCAGCCTGAGTGCTGGAAGGGGGAGGCCTCAAACACGCCACCCATTGCCTCCTCCCCAGGGAGTCGTGCTCCCACAAGTGCCCCGAGTCCTGGCCCCCGCTGGGAAGGTGTGCACCGCGGCCGCCCGCCCTTATCCTCTACCGGTGCCCGGTACCTGAAGAGGGCCCATAGCCCGGCCAGCACAGAGTGTGCGAAAGAGACGAGGAGGTTCAGCCAGCGCCAGTCGCGGCTGGGGCGGCTCCGCACGGCAGCGGGCCGGGGCAGGGCTAGTGCCACCCGCCTCAGCCCCACAAACACGACCACGCTGCCGCCCACCAGCGCTGCGGAGGCCGCCCGCCAGCCCGGGCCCATCGCGCCCAGCTCCCGTGGCGCGGGGCGCGCGGCGGGGCGGATGCGGCCACGCCTCCCTCTGATCACGCCTTCCTAATTGGCCACGCCCGGCTATGTGGCCACGCCCAGCCATGTAGCCACACCTTACAGTTGACCACGCCTCCCACGCCGAGCCGGGGCAGGAGCGGGCTGTGGGAGCGCGCCGGTGCGTGCGCGCGCAGGCGGGGGGTGCGCGCACGTGTTCGCGGCGGTACGTGTGTGTGTGTGTGTGTGTGTGCACGGAGCGGTACGCGCGGCCGTCTCGGGCATTGCACGCGTGCGGCACAGCGTGGCAATCTCTATACAGCTTGTGCTGGGCCCCGCACATCTGTCCCAAGGCTGCACAGCTGGCGTGAGGCCCTGCACATCTGTCCTGGGCACCGTGTGGCTGCGGCAGCACTTGGCCCTGTGGGGGATGCTGGGAAAACCATTACGGCCTGTAAGAAGAGTCGCCAAACGGGCCGCCGGCTGGGTGTGTGCAGTGAGCACTCATAGGCGGCCCCCCACTATCAGCGTGGCAGCAGGGTGAGGCGGGGCACCCAGACACGGATGGCTGCTGGCTCCTCCGCGGGGCGCGTCGTGCCCTGTCTCTGCCCCCCGTGCCGGTGCAGGACACAGCACGGCGGTCGCTGACCCGCTCCCGCCACGGTGAGCCGGGCTCGGTGTCACTAGATGGCAGCATGGCCACGTGGCGTGGCCTGGGGATGGCACAGCTGCTGCTCTTCCTGTCCCTGCCCCAGGACAGGGGCAGCTTCTCCTGAGTGCAGACATCCCCTTTCTATGCTATAGGTGTCACCATAGCCAGCCCCAGGTGTGTTCATAGTCCTGGAGGTCTAGAGTGGGTTTGTGGGAGCAGGGAGGGGACCCGGACCTCTTTTCATTACCTCTTTCGGAATGGGAGCTCCCATTGACTCGGGGCCGTGGGGCAGGAGGCTGCTGCTGGCCCGACTCTCTGGAAGTGTGAAGGGTTCTGTTGGCACCCTCCAGCCTGGGGTCCGCAGGCTCCAGGTGCCCCAAATTTCCCTCTCAGGGTGCTTCCCAAGGAAATTCCTGTCTCCCCGTGGCACTCGGGAGCCCACCCAAGCCAGGGGGGCCCAGCCAGGCCGCCTTGGGGTGGCACTACCCTCTCACAAACCCAGGCACACATGGCAGGACGACTCGGGTGCGTCTCGTGGTATTTTGTCTGCCCACAGCCGCCGTAGCGGCTCCAGGAAGTGTCTCTATGGAGACGGGAGGAGCTCGGGTCTGGCCGGGGCTGGGATGGAGAAATACGAGCGGATCCGCGTGGTGGGGAGAGGGGCTTTCGGGTGAGGGCGGCTCTGGGGGCCACCGGGAATGGGGAACGAGGGTGGAGTCTCCAGGCCTTTTGGCCGTGGCAAGGCGTTGGGTTTGGGAGGAGCGCCGAAGGGTATGGCACCGCGGGGTGGGAGGCCGCCGGCTGCATTACCATGGCAACAAGGCACACGGGCCCTGTCACCATGGTAACTCGGGGGTCAGTCGGCGTGTGGCACCCTGGGGGTGGGGTGGTGGCCAGGCCCTGGCTGTTGTCAAGGCGATAGGATGACATGGCATTGGGTGTGTGACACTAGGGGGTGGTGGATTGCAGGCTTTGTTACCACGGCAACGTGGAGGGGCAGGGGCCATGTATCGCCCCAGCTTGGTGGCCAGGCCCTGTCCCGCCTCTGAGACCTTGTCCTCGTAGCATCGTGCACCTGTGCCTGCGCAAGGCTGACCAGAAGCTGGTGATCCTGAAGCAGATCCCGGTGGAGCAGATGAGCAAGGATGAACGGCTGGCAGCACAGAACGAATGCCAGGTCCTCAAGCTGCTCAGCCACCCCAACGTCATTGAATACTACGAGAACTTCCTGGAGGACAAAGCGCTCATGATTGCCATGGAGTATGCCCCAGGTGTGCCCTGATCTCCCTCAGTATCTGCAGCTAGTTCCTTGGCAGGTCCAGATGTTGTCAAGCCCTCGTCTCTCCTTGGGTCGTGTTGCTGTGGCCTTACGTTGTGCTTCTTGTAAAGATTCTATTCCCAGGGAGTTCAAACATATCTCTCTTGAACAGACAGTTCTGTAGAAAAGGATCTGGGGTTTCTGGTAGCCAGCAAGACAGTTGTGAGCCAAGTGACTGAGCACGAGTAGCAGCTACCCAGGCAGGTTATGGAATGGCCATCCTTGAAGATACTCAGAAGACAGGCCATGGTCCAGGGCCACCAGCTGTTAATGGCCCAGCTCAAGCAAGGGACTGGACCACATGACCTCCTGAGGTTCTTTCCAGCTTCAGCCGTTCTGTGCTTCTGCTCTTCCGTGCCTTACGTCTGCAAATTATATCCAAGACAGATTTCTAACACCTCTGTCACTGATAATTGTGCTACCATCTGCCCCTGGCTTAGGTTTCACATGCATTTCCCTGTGTCAGCTCTCGGCCTTGCTGCTGGTCCCACAGCTCTGTGTGGGAAGGTGTGATTTTCTAACAAGATTCGCTGCGGAGTTTCAGATGACATCAACATTTGCATGAGGGTTTGATAAAGGTTGTACATGAGCCCTGAATCTGGACCTCCTCCTCAGGGGCCCCTCTGTGCCACATGGCCTCTCGGACTGCAAGAATTGTCTTTTGAAGAACAGGCTTATCTTGTTCTGCCATCGAGGTTTGTGTCTTCTTCCAAGAGCTGTAATTTTAACGTGTATTTTCCTGCTGCCTTTGGTAAAGTGTCAACAGTAACTTCTCTCTCGCTGTTTCTTTGTCCCACCAACTGTGCTGCCATTGTTCTCCACGCAGTTTCAGGAGCACTGGAGGATGTGCTGCGTGTCCCACCAGGACGTGGTTTTCCCCATGCGCTTGGCTTGTTAAGAGGCCACAACTAAATCCCCCCAGCCCTCAGGCCGGGTTTGTGCTGCCCTGTGCAGCCACCCTTGCTGACAGCCCTTTGTTGCTCCTTGCAGGAGGCACACTGGCAGAGTTTATCCATAAGCGCTGTAACTCCTTGCTGGATGAGGATACCATCCTGCACTTCTTCGTTCAGATTGTCCTGGCTCTCCACCACGTTCACACCAAGCAGATCCTGCACCGTGACCTGAAGACTCAGAACATCCTCTTGGACAAACATCGCATGATCGTCAAGATTGGAGACTTTGGCATCTCCAAAATCCTGAGCAGCAAGAGCAAAGCCTACACGGTGAGTGGCCTGACTTTCCATGGCAGCAGGCTGGAAGCTCTGGGCTCGTGGGAGCTGCTGTAAGCAGTGAGGTTGGGTGTAGCATACTCGCAGTGGCTCACATCTGTGTGCCATGATGCTGCTTTGCTCCTTGAAGTTTGCACAGGCTGATGTCTTCACACCCAAGTTTGCTGTAGCTTAGTGGGCTGTAGAAAGGTGAGAAAGACCTGTTTGGCCAAGCCTGGGAGAGGATGGGGTGTCTGGTCCTGCTCATGAGAGTAGATAGGGTTGCTCCTGCTGTCACAGTGGGAGGGGTGATATTTGCCGGCTTGTTTGGCACATACTTGGCAACTGAGTTCCTGCCTGTGCCCTGCCATCCTGTTGTGTCTTAATCTCTCTCTGCTTGAGACTTGAGGATCATTCCCCACCTGGTGTAATCTAACTAGACATTTATATCGCACTCATTGCTTTGGGCTCTGATTCTCTCAAGTGGATAAGAGCAAAATTAGAGGTAATCTCTGTATGTGCAAAGGAGGTCACTGGAAAGACAAATCTTCGTGTTTTTCACTGAGATTGTCAGGCAGATGTTGACACCAGGCAACAAAGGTCCCAGCTGCACTAAGCTTTGGCTGATGGAGCTCCAGCCAGCCTTCACAGTGTGCTCTAATCCGAGCCTTTTTCTTCCCACCTCACTGCCCCAGTTTCACAGCATCATGGTAAATTTCTTTGTCTCTTCTAGGTTGTGGGAACTCCGTGCTACATCTCCCCAGAGCTCTGTGAGGGGAAGCCTTACAACCAGAAGAGTGATATTTGGGCTTTGGGCTGTGTTCTGTATGAACTTGCCAGCCTCAAGAGAGCTTTTGAAGCAGCGGTAAGAGGGCCATGATTTACATGTAGCACAGGGAGCCCTCACCTCTTGCAGAGGTGAAAATGTCCTCTCACTGAGCTTGGAGGGGTGAAGGCAGCGTGGGCAGTGCTGAGAACATGTTGCTCCTTGGCCTCACCTCTGTCCACCCAGCTGCTCTATGCCTCTCTTTTGTTTTCTCTCCAGAATCTTCCTGCCTTAGTTCTGAAGATCATGAGTGGGACATTTGCCCCAATATCAGACAGATACAGCCCTGACCTTCGCCAGCTCATCCTCAGCATGCTGAACCTGGATCCTTCCAAGCGGCCGCAGCTGAATGAGATCATGGCTCAGGCCATCTGCATTCGGCCTCTTTTGAACCTCTATACCGATGTGGGAAGTGTCAAAATGAGAAGGCAAGTGATCCTGCTACCTTGGGAAGGGCTGCCACAGCCCACTATGGGTCTGACTGGTTTGCTATCTCTGTTAGAAGCTTCAAAGAGAGCGTTGTCCCCACTGAGCTCTCCTGTGTTACCCAATGTGCAGCTGCTGTGGGCTGAGCCTGGCCCAGTGGCTCAGGGCCACAGCAGGTGCCAGGGCAGGTGTGGACTTGTCAGTGCAGTAACAGTGAACAGAAAATTGTGAGCTCAGGGGGAAGTGAACCAATGCCAACTTCCCTCTCTCAGGTGGCTTAAAGCACCTACTGAGGAAATTCTGTGAGCTATTCAGGTGTGGTTTACTCTGTAGCTTTGCCCAGAGCTTCTGTGATCCAGGGCTCTGTAGGACTTCTGGGGCCAAGTTAACTTTAAGGACTGAATTTTGCTTTGGCAGGCCTGAAAAACCCATGGCTCCAGTGCCAGCAGTGACCCACAGCCGGACAGGGGGACGAGTGAGCAGTGCCAGGCCGAGGGGTGAGTCCTGGCACAGTGTATGCAACATGGCTCCATTCAGAATTACACTTCCCTTTGGATGGGTCAGAGAGGCACTCAGGCTTCTGTAAAGAGAAAGAGTTAAGAGATGTCACAGTCCTTGAGCCCCGGAGGAGGCCACAGGCACTTTGGCTATGATGACCAAACAGTACTCCTTCTCCAGCTGCCTCTTCTGGGTCTGGAATCCTTGAATCAAGTGTCTGCTGTTCCCAGCAGAGTTTGGGAACCATGTGGCATTACTGAGGGGAGATGTCCCAGTGCAGGGCAGTGCAGCTAGCACTGGTAACAATTAGCTAGAGATGTCATGGTGCAGCTTTCCTCAGTTCTGGGGCAAAATGCAAAGAGATGTTACAATGTGCTTCTCTCAGCCCTAGCTGAAAGCTTCTCAGCAGCCCCTTGCCAGCCTTGGACCGGTGCTGGTCTGGCTCTGCTGGCTGGCAGGCAGCTCTGCTGGCAACCAGACTGGCTGGTGTCATTTCTCTTCCTGTGAAAGAAGAGCCAGGGATCTGCACTGATGGTTTCTCTTTGACCCGTAGGTGTTCGAGGAGGTTCAGCCAGGACAGGAATCCCTCCTCCGCTGTCATCCATCTACACCTGGGGCAGTGGCATCACCACCCCGCTGCGCCTGCCCATGCTGAACACTGAAGTGATGCAGGTGTCTGCTGGCAGGACACAGAAGGCTGGGGTCACTAAATCAGGACGTCTCATTATGTGGGAGGTGAGTGATAGGAATCCTGGAGCAGGTAGTGCCTGTGGAAGCTTCAGATGTGTGATTTCTGAGGAGGAGACATTTCTGTTTATTGCATAGGCCCTGGCTTTGTGTCCCCCAGGACTACTGTCTAATCCAGGGTGTGGGTAACACTGCTAAGCCTATGGGAAGAGGTTCATCCAAGTTCTCCAACCCATCCCTGACATGCCTTCTCCCCACCAGGCTCCCCCAATGGGTGCTGCAGGAGGCCCTTCTCTCCCAGGAGCCACCGAGCAGCTCCAGCCTCAGTTTGTGTCCCGTTTTCTGGAGGGTCAGTCTGGTGTAACCATCAAACACGTGTCCTGTGGTGATCTCTTCACAGCCTGCCTCACAGGTGAGCTGCTGCCTCCTGCCTTTGCCTGGCAGAGTCCCAGACCCCTCTGCATGGGAGCTGGCTTGCAAATGTGTTGTGACTGCCTGGGGAGCCTGCTCAGAGAGGAACCCAGGAGATGCATTGGGCTGGACTTCTCGTGGAACATCAGATGGGGGTCAGAAATGACAGGCACAGTCCTCCAGTGATGCCACACTGGTCAACTTGATCCCAGAGGTCTGTCTGGTGTGGGTAGGGCCACAGTTTTGTTGTGCTGGTTGAACTGGTGTCACCTGAAGCTGGGTACGGTGGGGACTGCAGTGTGAAGAGTGTCTGCTAAGTTCAGCCTTTCTCTGTCACATACTGAGCATGAGGCAGACATGAGAAGTGACCAGCAGTGACTGGTGTTGTAGTGAGAGGTCAGTGTGTGCTCCTGCAGGGTTGTTTGTCCTCAGCTGCAGGAAGGCAGGGTCTGAAACCCTCTTAGAATGGCTAAGGATATGTTCTGCCTGGGAGGGGATCACGCATACCAGCACAAGGCTGTGTATGTGGAGCCAAGCCCACAGACAAAAATTGCCCTGTGGGAGCCCTGTTTGCACTTCTGCTGGGGATCAGGGCAGCAAATGACAGATGTGCAACTGGCAAACTTTGTTGGCATGAGTTTATCCTACCTCTCTGTGGCATTTCCTGACACCCCTCTGCTGGGCAGCTGCTCAGTGGGTGCCTGTGTGTGTTTAACACCTTGACAGACCGTGAGGTTAGCAGCTCCTGGGTACACAGCTGCAATAATGTTATCTCAGCACTCTCCTATCATCTGCTGTTTGCTTGCTGAGCTGTTGCAGCAGATCAAGGCTGCTGCTCTCTGGAAGCTCGATGAAGGCTTCTGGGCCCTGCAGCAAGTTATGAGTCAGAGTGGGCTCAAGCAGAGCCACTGTGCTGGGAGCCATGACCAGCCCCAGGGGCTGTGTGTGCCTTGCAGGGCCTCACGTGTGCCAGTAACTCGACTTCCTTTCTGCCTTTCCAGACAGGGGCATTATCATGACGTTCGGTAGTGGCAGCAATGGCTGCTTGGGGCATGGAAACTTCACAGACGTGAGCCAGGTTTGTCGTGAGGGTGGTGCTCCCCCAAGTGAGAGGATGGATTGTGCCTTCAGTACCATGTGAGGGCTCGTCCCAGCTCCAGGGATGTGTGTCCCAGGCGTGCTCTGGCATCCGACCCCCTCCCCCTCCTCTCCCTGTCACTGCGGGCTTTAAAAGACCCAACCTGCCTCTCTTTTTCTCTCTCCCCCCCTACACAATGATCCCTTTGAGTGTGGGGGAAGTCAAGAGCTGCCTTGTGGTTGCTGTTGGCAGGCACCCAGCTTGGAGGCTGCCTCAAATCACACACCTGCCTGCTTCACTCTTGGCCTGCAGCTGCCAGGGTTCACTGAGAAAAGTTATTTTTCAAAAGAGGCAGTATTTAAAGAGGAGCTGTGTGTTTCCGACTGGCTCGGAGCACCAGGGCTGAGGGCCCATTGCTCCCTTCCAACTTCTTCCTTGCCTGCCCTCGGATGTGGCAGCAGCCAATGGCTTCCAGCCGAGCCTGGGGACCGGTGCCATTTGTCACTGTGGTCAGCTGGCTCCCTCGTTCCTGCTCCGTCCAGAGCTGAGCTGCTCAGTGCTTATTGATGGGGAGGGGAGCCCAGTTGGGAGCAGCAGCCAGAGCCCAGCAAATGGTGCTTCTCACTTGAGGAGGATAATGAGGATGAGGCCCGCTGGGGCGAGGTGTCAGATCTAACAGCAGGTCACAGCAGGGGCTGGGTGAACTGTGGAGATCCTGATCTCTCCCCACCCTAACGAATACGTAGCCGATAGCTCACAGCTCCTCTGCACAAGAACCTTTCAGCCAACACATCCTGCACCAAGCCCCTGCCTGCTCCCAGCGTGCGTTAACAGCCCCTGGCACTCCCCACACGGGCAGGGGGGCGAATCCCAGCCCTTCGGCTCAACCTCTTCCCCCTCCAAACCCTTGTGCTGGCTGCTCTCTTCCGCCCCAGAGATGTTTGCATTATCTTCTGTGCTGTGGGCACGTAGTCTCTAAACCCTTTGAAGACTGTTTGGAACAACAAAAAAAGCCAAACAAAAACTTCTCTGGTGTTTGTGTTGGATGAAAACTGGGATGCTGCCAGCGCTGTGTTGAGGCTGGGGGGGCTGGGGGGGAGGGATGGGAGCAGCAGGGCAGACTGGGAGGTCTCGGCTGACGGCTGCTGCTCTTCCCCTGCCAGCCCAAGATCGTGGAGGCCCTGCTGGGCTATGAGATGGTGCAGGTGGCCTGTGGTGCGTCTCACGTCCTGGCAGTTTCCAACGAACGGGAAGTGTTTGCCTGGGGCAGGGGGGATAACGGTAAGCAAAACAGAGCTCCTGCTTTCCATTGCCTGTTCCCACTCCCCTCACTGGCCCTGCTTCCCCGCAGTCCCCTCCACATATGCCAGGCTAGGTGGGTGTGGAAGAGTTGCAGCTGCTTCACTGCATACCAGGGCCCTCATGCTTTGGGTATCACTGCCTTCTGTGGTAATAGGTCGCAGGCTGGGCTCTTGCAGCAGCTCTGTCAGTGCTGTTCATGGGGCTGTGCTCAGGTTGTGTGTTGCCATCAGCTATGTCCTGCTCTGTTTCTGTTGCCAGGTCGGCTTGGGCTGGGTACTCTGGAGTGCCACAACTCCCCCCAGCAGGTCACAGTCCCACTGGAGCACGAAGCTCAGAGGGTCATCTGTGGCATTGATTCCTCCATGGTCCTCACTGTGAAGAACCAGATTCTTGCTTGTGGGAGCAACAGGTAAGAGGGTCTGTGCTCCAGAACTTGCCCACAGCCTCCCAGGCCTGTCCACTTGTGTCCAGATGAGGAACTGGGAGCAAGGAGCTCTAAAATACATCTCTGTGTGATCCTTCTCTCCAGAACCCTGCTGCTGGTGTTGTGGTTATGCCAGAGCAGGACTTGTCTCTGGGGTGTCTGTACCAGCCTGCTCCAAACTGTGCTTTTCTCTGTGTAGGTGCAACAAGCTGGGCCTAGATCAGATCAGCTCAGCTGAGGAGCCTTCCCCAGAGGACCAGGTGGAAGAGGCCACCACGTTCATGTGTGCCCAGTCGGCCCCCTTGAACCAGGAGCCCATTGTGTGCGCCGACATCGGCACAGCACATTCAGCTGCTGTCACAGGTGAGAGGGCTGTGCCCAGACCCCTGAAGGGACATCTACACTTTTGCTGTTCTTCTGCCTGTTTCCCTCAGAGATGCTCAAGAGGCACCCTGCTCCCAGTGTTGGAGCTCTGTGGAACAGGATGCTCACCATGGCAGAGAGCCTTCAGTGCACCCTCAAGTGACACCCAGTTGTTTCTCTCATCTGTGTTGTCAGCATCTGGCCAGTGTTACACTTTTGGGAGCAACCAGCACGGGCAGCTGGGTACCAACTCCAGCCGCAACAGCCGTGTACCCCGTCTGGTTGTGGGGCTCCAGGCAATGAAGGTCACCGTGGTGGCTTGTGGGGATGCCTTCACTGTGGCCATTGGAGCAGGTGAGGCTGAGCTCCCCATGCCCTGGGCTGCAGCAGGCCCTGGCTTCCCTCTGCCCCCTTATGCTGTGGCCAAGGTGGGCCTCGGAGACAGCCCAGGGTGTTTCTGGGGAGAAAGGGGGTCTGTTCATGAGCTCTGTGTGCAGCAAGGTGTCTATAATCCCTCTGCAGATGGCGAGGTGTGCACCTGGGGAAAAGGAGCCAGGGGCCGCCTGGGTAGGAAGGATGAGGAAACAGGGACACCAAGGCCAGTGCAGCTGGAGGAGACACATCCATACCTGGTGACCTCCGTAGCCTGCTGCCACGGGAACACACTGCTGGCAGTAAAGCGTGAGTAGAAGCTTTGTTACTGTGATTCCTGCCATGAGGGCCCAGGCAAACCCAATGCCTTGTGACCAGGGCTGTACTGAGTAACCCTGGCACATAAGCTCTGTGTTATTCTTGTCCCTCTAGAGCTGCAGACGAATAGAAATAACTTGAAGGCCATAAAAATTACCCTTCTGCACCACTCTAGCACTGCCTCTTCCACTGGGCTGAGGGAGCAGAGGCATGGCAGAGATGGTCTCATGCACTCCCAGACTGGTGCTGGCCAAGCTGTGGCTGGTGAGAAACTGGTGGGCTGGCTGTCCACCAAGCGTCCAAAAAGAGCAGCTCTCTAATTGAAGCTGCTGAAATAGAAGCTGAGATTTGAGGCGTCATTTTGGCTCCTGGCTTTCCATTGTGGTTTGGAAAAGATAGCAATGGTTTTGTGGTTCTTCTCTGCTCAGGCCAAAAGCAGCATCAGTGCACATTTAAAACGTGCCCATGGCATGACCTGCCCTTCCGTTGCCAGGATGTATGATGGGAGTCTGGGCCAGACTGCTGGAGGGGACCTTTTCTCCTCCTCTGCTGGGCTGCTTATGGCCTCAGTGCTGGGCTGAGGGATTCCAGTCTCGGCCCACTTCAAGGAGACTAATTACACCCTGGAGGGGAGGAGGTCCAGCTGACTGCCCCAGTGCAGCAGCATCAGCTGTGGCTCCTGTTCCTCCTCTGTGAGTGCTGAGGTCTCACGTGATGTCTGCTGCCACGTGAAGGGGACAGGGAATGGCCAAGTCCCTGGGCTTGGGAACAAGTAGGGCATTTGTCATGGGAGTTAAAAGGGGGTTGTCCCTGCAGGCTGCTTTCCCCTTCTGCTGCTGGAGTCACCCTGTGCTCCTTAGCAGCTGGTTTGTGGCCTCCCACCTGCAGCACCATCACAGCAGGGACTGAGCATGTAGCTCCAGTGCTGTCCCCCTGCACTGCCCAGACCGAAACCGTGACCTACCTGTCCCTGTACTGGAAGGACAAACCCAGCAGCAGCAGTATCAGGGCAGCAGCCTCGCCTGCTCCAGCATCCACCAGTGAGCAGGGGTGCAAAAAGCATTGAGAGCTCTGTGAAAAGCTGAGATCTGACTTTGGGCTTTCACTCAGTTCAGTCTGCCTGGAAGGTTCTCCAGAGAGCACACGAGAGCTGGTGACACGTGTGGTGTCGCTGCTGCTGTCAGCTCTGGCTGGGACCTGGCCTGGAGAGGCTGTGCTGGCACAGGCGAGCAGCACTCCACCTTGGGGGCAGCAGTTCTGCACCGCTCTGCGGTTTCCTCCTGTGTGGCCGACACCATTTCTGCCTGGCTTGGGCTTCTGCCCACTTAATCATGAGGCTGCTGCTGCGCCCTTCTGTCAATCCCGCTGCAAACACAAGAAGAGCTGGGAGAAGCCAGAGGAGGGTGCAAGCCTCCAGAGACTGCATTTCCTCCTGCTTGGGCTCTGTGTGCTGGGCATTGCCTGCTGCTTGTGCCACTACTGAGGCCTTGCAGTGGCTTTCTGGGGCAGTGGAACAGGGATCACGGCGCCCATCTGTTGCATCTCTGGCCTGTGTGGGCTCTGCTCCCTACAGCTTTGTTGAGATGCTGGCTTATGGCTCATTCTTGGTCTTTGTCTTTTGTGTTTCAGCTGCCATGGAAGAGTCACCTTCCCAGTGAGTTTGAGTGGAGAGGGGCCAAATCCAGCCTCGCTGTGCTCCCAGCATGCCTGTCCTCTTGCTGCTGCCTGCTATGGCCTGGCTTGGACCTGTGTCCCCAGGCTCCTCAGCTGCGCTCTGAAGGCAGTGGTGTGGAAACTGGGAGCTCCTGACAATGGTTCTCAAGGAACTGCAGCCAGTCTTGCTTACGGTGTCAAGAGTCACTGTGAGCCTCCAGTGCCTGAGAGCTGCTGCCTTGGACATGCCATGGGGCAGATGGCCCCAGAGCTCTGGGGCAGGTCACAATAGGGCTCTGCTCCTCCCCACTGGATGTGCCTGTGTAGAAGGGTGAGGAGCACAGAGGTTGTTTTCCCTGATGGAAACTGTCTCTGGTTACAAAGCCCAGGCTGACAGCTTGGTGTCTGAGCAAGCTGTCAGCCTTTGCACGGCAGTGTCTGGAGTTAGGGCCCCAGGCACTGTGCTGGGTGACTAAGTGCAAACCTCTTTTCTAATTAAGAGGAGTCTGGCCTTTCCCATCCCCCCCTTAAAACGTTTCACCATTTGCTGAGCTGTTCATCACATTTTCGAGGGTCCTGGTCTGCACAGCTGGCCAAACCCAGTACAAACTGCAGCCCAGCCCAGCTCACTTCCAAAATGCTGCCTGGAGCTTTCCAATTATGGCCTCCTCTGGCCCCAGGAGCTCACCAAAGCATCCTCCAGCTGACATTTGTCCTCAGGCCCCTAAATCCTGCTGCAGACCAGCTCACTGGCTCCCAGCTGAGCTAGCGGAAGGCAGCAAAACACAGCAAGCAATTGTCAGGAGTTGAAGTTTTTTAACCCAGATCTCTCCAGGGACATGATGAGTTTTCACCAGGGTTCCTTTCTGCAGGCAGGAGGGGGCATATCACCGTGTCACAGACAGGACTTAGGGTTTTTATCTCCAGAAGGGTCATTTCCTTTCCTTTCCTTTCCTTTTTTTTTTTTGAGTTTTCTTTTTTTAACTTCCATCTGCCCTGGGCCATTTTTTGATGAGCTTCTGTCTCTGATCTGTCTGACATTGCAAATGCTCTTGCCTTTCACATCCATCTTTGTGCTGTTGCCAATCTGTTGTGTATAAAGTCAGTGCTTTCATAAGCTGGCTGAGATGAAATCTCTCTAATTATTTTTGTGATTCTTTCCTGTTTTCAATGAGGGAAGCCTCGCCAGGCTCTGGGAGAAGCCGGCTGATCCCTCTGTCATGTGAAAGGTAATGAATTTCAGCAGGTCTCCTGCTTTTTCCTCCCAGGCTCTATAGCTGGGGAAGGGAACAGGTCCTGTCCAGCTGGGAAAGGCGTGTGCGACTGCAGACACGGCCTCCCTCTCTGGCTCCTGGCAGGGTGGGTGCCTGGGTTTTCCCCGGCCCTTTTTGTTTCTGCTGGAGCTACCTTTCCAGGCGGTTACACCCTGCAAGCCCAGGAAGCCGACTTGAATTCAAAGGCTCTGCCAGTCCCTTGGCACTCACCTTTGTGCTGCAGGTTACAGGGACGGCTCTGGCAGCCTGGTGGTGGTGGAGGGGAAGGTGTTCTCTACTCACAGACCAACTTGGGCACCAGAATAATTGCAGGGCTGGGTTAAATTACCTCAAAGCCCCTCTGGGCCGCTGTCTTTCCTCCCTGTACTGAGTTGGCAGCAGCACCAGCTCCTACAGCAACAGATTTCTTTTGGCTGTGTTACGTTCATCTCCTGGGGCTCAGCTCACCCCACACCACGTGCAAACACACCCTGAAAGAATCCCAGCATGGTGGGGACTGGAAGAGACCTGTGGAGATCATCTAGTCCAACCCCCCCTTACACAGCAGATTCACCCAGAGCAGGTTGCCCAGGATTGCGTCCAGGCAGGTTTGGAATCTCTCCAGAGACGGAGACTCCACAACCACTCTGGGCAGCTTGTTCCAGTGCTCCAGCACCCTCACAGGGAAGTATTTTCTCACATTCAGATGGAAAGAAGGGGTTGATGGTTCTGCTGGAGCCTCTCCAGGAGTGAGGGCTGGCAGGACAGCAGGCAGGCAAGGCACCTTTTGTCTTGTCAGTGGTGGCACCGGACTGCCACCTCTCCAGTGCATGTTCAGCCTGGAGAGCCAGGCTCTCCTGGCTTCATCTGGGCTGTCAGATCCAGGGGAGAGCCACCTGGCAGCCATCCTGTTCCTGATGTGCTGGTATCAGGTGGGTTGGTTTATGGTTTAACACCAGCAGTGCTGGGGCTGGAGGTGTCACTACTTTGAATATCAAGACCCTTCACTGCAGACAAGCAGGGGGAACCAGTATGGACCAGTGTGCTTTGTGCTGGGGGCTCACCGACGAGGGCTGGAGCCCTTGGGATTTCGCAGCCCGTGCTCTCCGCTCGGGAGTTCAGCTGTGAAGCCCGGCGAGATGATTTGAATAATTTAATACCAGGCTGTGAGCAAGCCTGGCGAAAGGGTAAAGGAAACAAAGAGGCCCCCCAGCCCCGAGCAACAATAGCTCTTGAAACGACAAGCTGAGGCATGTCCGCGCTGCCGGAGGCAGAGAGCAGCCCAGGCAAATAGGGCAGTTGCATTCCTCACGTCTGCTGCTTTGTTTCCCTGCAGAAGCTCCTGGTGAAAACTGCAGGTCTCAGGGCTTCTCCTTTTATCCTTGTTTTGTTCCCGCGTCCTGTGGAGCTGGTGGTGGATCAGCTGCATCCCCGTGGCTCTTCCTGCAAAGAGGGAGTGGGTAGGGAGGATGATGAGGGGATGAAGCTGCCTGGTCGTGTCTTGTGCATCCTGGCCGGATCTCCTCTGGCCATTGTCACCCAGGGAAAGCCTGTCCCGGTTCCTGTGCTTGATAAGATCCCGCTGACCTGGGGCCGTCACTGGTGGCAGGAAACAGCACAAACCACCTCCTGATCCTGGAGCTGATTTGATTCCAGCACCTCTGTCGTGGGGTGTACCCCACTTCCCACGAGGCTCGGCAGAAGGTACCCCGGCTGTCCATCTGTCCAGCTGCCTTGCTGCCCTCACCCACCTTCCCTGGGCAGGAGTCCCCAGAAGCGGGAAGAGGACTCTTCCCAATCCTTTCCCCGGGGCAAAACGCTCCACCTTAACTTCTTTGGAAGCTGGAGCGTCAGTTTTCCGTCCCTCCAGTTTAAGTTAAACAGAAGGCAGACGGATGGAGCCGGGGTGCAGGGCAAAGAAAGGCGGGGGGGAGGAGAGGGGGGAGGGCGGGGGGCACAGAAGGCAGGAGGCCTCCCGGAGCCCAGATGGGCTCAAGGACTGACCCATCACAGCGGACAGGGAACATATTGGGGGACAGAGGAACATATCGCCTCCACAAAGGGAATTGCCCTGCCTGGAGGTTGAGTGTCGCCTTTGTGTGAGACAAACGCCTGGCTGTGATGTGGAGTGCGGGGAGGGCTTTCCTCAGGGAGAGAGGAAAAGGAGGGGATCTTTGTTTGCAGGGTCTGACACCTCCCAGCCGTCCTGCCGGCACAGCCAGCGCCTTCTGATGGCTTTGTCAGCTCCTGGCTAATTAGCTGAGACGCTCTTCAGTGAGGCTAGGAAGAAGAAAATTTTCAAACATCAAAGAGAAGCAGTAAGTAGTGATAAAACTCGTCTCTGCTTCACGCCTGTCGCCGGAGACACAAGCGTTCAGAGCTGGCAGGAGCAGTGTGTCCTGTGCCTTCTGCAGGGGAGTCACAGGGGGTCCCCTCACCCACCGGGATGCCGAAGACCCATCCTTTGGGCCTGAACCGGTCCCACAGCAGTGTCTGCGGATGGGTTTTAGGCAGAGCCAGCTTTCAGGGTGTTGGGACAGATGTCTGGCACAGTGACTTCTTTTGGCTGGGAGGTGAACCTTGCTCCAGGGCGAGCTGTGGCTTAGTGGCAGAACCAGATCTTTGTAGATTCTGCCCTGGGGGGATCACAGTTCTGAGTAAACACGGCCCGGGAGCATCTCAGCACCAGGCTGCCACCCCCCAACCCCCGTGACAGCTCGGAGGGGCCTGATGAATTTTACTGCTCTCTGTACAGTTGCCCACTGCCATTTCTGTTTCCACGCTGTGTTCCCAGGCTCTCTGGGAGCTGGTTAAAGTTTAGCTTGGTGCACTCCCATCCAGACAGGCTGCCATCTAGTCATGACTCGCAGAAAAGACCTTGGTCACGCTCAACGTACACCAGTACAAGCTTCCCCACTGTTTGGATGTTGGGAGGTAAAGCCCTGTGGCAGGGTAACCTGTCATCCCCAGGGTAACCCCAGAAACAAGCCACCCACCCCCTTCTTGGCAGCTCTGGCAGGGATAGCGGGCAGGCTGATGCCTTCCCCTCTGCCCCAGGCTGCTGGAGGATTTTATTTTAAGCAGAGCCTCTCAGGGAGAAGGGTAACGTGAGCTCCTTGAGTGACAAGTGATAGAGCTTGACTTGCTCAGCGTGTCCCCCAGGAATCCCTCTCCTCTGCCATTTGCTAATTGAAAACTGCTAACATTTGGGTCTGGAGCAACTGCCGCCCTTTAATGGGAAGCTGGCTGGAGCGTGCGTTGGTGGGGCTAACACATGCTTGCAGCCTGTCATCTGCTCGTCTCCATCTCTAGGGAAAGGGGCAAATACTCCCATATGCTGCTCTGCTTTCTGAAAGAGTGACATGGGGGCTGGAGCCAGACAGATTTGCTTTTATTCTTTCTCCTCCGAGCTCCTGATAGGAGGTTAGAAACCAGGAGCCGAAGGGCTGCAGCCTGGGCCAGGATTCTGAGCAAGATGAAGCCATAGAAGTCTGTGTTCCCCCCTGTGCCTGTGGCATGGAGGGGGGGCGCTCAGGGCAGCCCCTCTATGTCCCTGCTCTGCTGTTGCCTGCTTCAGACCCTGCTGTGGGTGATGACTGGGACATGGGTGCTCTGCAAACTCCTGGGGTGGCTGTGCCCAGCCCTCAGGTTTGCTGTCCCCAGTGCAGAAGGTCCCAAACCCCCCATGATGGCTGTGTCTGCTGTCACGCTCCCCCCGAGCTCCCGTACTGACTGTCCCCGGTGCTGTCAATCCCAGCCTCCCCAGAAGGGGCTGTACCCCTAGTCCCTGGGGTGTCGGGGCCGTTGCAGCCCCCGGTGCGGGGAGGCGGAGCCTGGCGGGGAGGAGGTGGTTGTGGCCGGCCCCCGGCTCCGGGCGCGGGGCGGTGTCAGGCGTGTTCCACCGCCCCGTCCGGCCCCCCCCGGGCGGAGCCGGGACACGGAGCGCGGAGGAGGCGAGCGGGCCGGCGGCGGCGGCGGAGGCGAGCGGGCCGGCGGCGGGATGCCGGGCTACGACTACAAGCTGCTGGAGCGGCCGCGGCGGCGGGTGCTGTGCCCGCTCTGCGGGAAGCCCATGCGGGAGCCTGTCCGTGTCTCCACCTGCGGCCATCGCTTCTGCGACACCTGCCTGCAGGAGTTCCTAAGGTGAGCCCCGTCGGGGCGCCACGACCCCGCGCCGGGACTCCACACCGCGTACCCTTCCTCTGTGGAGCAAGCCCGGGTCACAGCTCCCCACCTCCATCCCGATCTGGGGTTCAGCAATTCGGGGAGCAGAGGGTGCCACCCCCACACCCCTCCACCTCTACCGATCCTGGGCGTCGCTGTTGGGCGAGGGCGTCCAGGGGAGCGCTGCGGGGTGCGCCGAGACGGAGCGTACGGAGGGCTGCGGGGAGAGATGCGGGGTGCTCTAGGGTGCGAAATGCCCGGGGGCGAGGAGTCTTTAGGGCTCGAGAGGGCGTGCGGGGTGCCCCGGGGGTTCCCCAGGCAGGGGGTGGCCCAAGCCGGGAAGAGGGTGCAGGGCTCGCCCAGTCCCTGACAGCCGCCTTGCAGGGTGCAGCGGCCCGTGGCCCCTCTCGGTGAGGAGGAGGAAGAGGAGGGCCGGCTGAAGCCCGGAGCGGCGAGTTTCGAGCGCTTGCAAAGATTTGTGTTTAACTCGTTCCTGCCCCGGCCCCGTCGGGCGAAGCGACCTCGCGTGCGGGGGAGTTGATGCTGCCACCCTCGGGCCCATGGGCGAGCGCGACCCGGAGGTGTTGTGCGCTCTGGGAGCAAGGGGACGGGGCTTCTTCCCACCCCGCTGCGGGTGAGCAGCACCAGCCCAGGTACCGGCAGGGTACCGGGGCCACGGGGGTCCCTCGGTGGTACCGAGAGGGAATGTTGGTGCTTCCCGGGCCGGGCATGCGGCAGAGGGAAGCGTCACCCCGGGGCCCCGGTTTCCGCTGCCGCCTTCGGCTGCACCTCGCCCCTTCGAAGCGACCTTTGCCCGGGCCGAGGACCCGCGGGCACGGGCCGGTTTCTACGAAACCAGGCGTTCCCCGGGGCCCGTGCCAGGCTGCACCTCCTCTCCTCTCCTCTCCCGCACCCGCCCAGAGGGTGTCTCGGCACTACCGGGGAGACCAAACACCTGGGACCCCACTGAGCCCCTCCGTTTGCACCGGATCAGGTTTGGGGATCTGACGGGTGGAGCCGTTCAGGCAGATCAACACTGCCGGAGTGGGTGCGGGGGAGTGCTGGGGGTCCCCTGCCCATCACCTCGCAGCGCCCCGCGCACCGTGAAGGTCAGAGGCAAGGACGGTGCCCCCCGGGCGCTGCCTCAGCACATTCCCTGCCCGGCCGAGCGTGAGGAATGGGGAAGCTTTGTCGAGGATTAGGCTCTGGCTTCGGGTCACCCTCCCACTTCCCTGCCAGCCCCGGCACCCCGACACTGTGCACGGGATGCAAGCAGGGCCAGCTGCACCCCGCAAGATGCAGACTGATGCCAGCCGTGGGGTGATGCCAACCATAGGGCAATGCCAGCTGTGGGCTCCCCGGAAAGGGCTGGGTGCCCGGGAGGCGCTTATCTCTGTGTGTGCCTGGTGACTCCCACGGAAACACCCACTGCAAACACACTGGGCACGTGGCTGTGCCCTGTGGGGCTCACCCCACAGCACAGGACTGGTATTCCTGGTGGGTTCCTTGGCCCCCCAGAACAGGGATGAGGGCTGCAGGGGATGTCACCAAGCCGTGCCCAGCTATCCCAGGCCAGCACGTGCCAGGCGGCACTGTTGGCTCTGTCGCGCCGTCTCACATCCGCTTGGCAGCCCTCGTTGAGGCTGTGCCAGTGCCTGCCAAGGGCATGCAGTGATTAGGCATGCAGGGGCTGCACAGGCAGGGTGACCTGGCTGCTTTGTCCAGAGCCATCTTGGGGACACCAGAGTCCCGGTGTCCCTGCTGTGTGTCCCTGCTGTGTGTCCCTGCAGGCAGCACCCATGGCCTCCAGCCCTAGTGTGTGTAAGGGGTGGCATGGAAGGGCTCACTCTCATCTGTCCCTGAGCAATGTCATGGGGACCAGAGGTGACAGCAGCTCCTGGCCAGCTGTGTCCCAGACCAGACTGCTTGTTTGTCTCTGTCTCCATCCCTCCACCCTGACCCGCTGCGGGGCAGCGTGACCCATTTCTATCTTGGGGACAGCTCTCAAGAGGAGCACCTAGCACTGGGGGCCTAGTAGAATGGGGACCCCTCCGTGGTGGCTGCCTGTGCCCCATCCTGGCTCGCTGCAGTGGCTGGCGGGACCGTTTCCTGCTGAGCAGGAGCCCCAGGGCCATGCATCCGGACTGCACATCTGGCGCCCAGCTGTTGTCCCCCCCACCTTCCCTGGGCCCCAGCACCTGGGGCTATGGGCACCCGTGGCACAGCCACCAGCACCCTCTCTTAATCCCAGGGGGCCAGGGCAGGTGAAGAGGCTGCTAGGGCTCCAGATGGTGCCACGCTCCAAGCCGCTGGCCCAGGCCCCTGGGGACCGTGGCTGCCATGCCAGGCTCGGGGCAGGGGGGCCTGCCCAGGGCGGGTGTCTGAGGGTGGAATTTCTTAGCTCAGACAGATGGATCAGGATTAGAGCTGCAGCTCCCCAAGGGCTGTGGCTAGCTTGAGTGGCAGAGGGACAGTGCTGATGTCCTGGGGTGGGATGGCCAGGACCGTGTGGGCCATGGTGCCTGTGTCAGTAGGGCCATGCTGTTCCCCAGCCTTGAGTGATCCTGAGCCCTCTGTGTCTTACAGCGAAGGTGTCTTCAAGTGCCCTGAGGATCAGCTGCCCCTGGACTATGCCAAGGTGAGCCCAACACGTGGTACCCGGCTTGGGGGGGGTATCCTCATCACCTGTGCCCCTGCCAAAGGGCTGGCATAGCCGCCTGGCACAGCTGCGACAGCCTGGCACAGCCGCCTGTGCAGAAGCAAGAGCTCTTTGTGCTGTGGGGCCAGGGAACGGAAACCCACTCCCAACAAAAGGCACTTGTTCGTGTGCCCGCGAGGGGGATCCGGCCCTGGGCAACAAGCCCATGGCTCCTGGCCAGGCTGGGGTGGGGGGTTCACATACCCCTATAGCCTGGCACAGGATGCTGATGCCCCAGCATTGCCTCCCCAGATCTACCCTGACCCAGAGCTGGAGGCGCAGGTGCTGAGCCTGGCCATCCGCTGCATCCACAGTGAGGAGGGCTGCCGCTGGAGTGGTCTCATCAAACACCTCCAGGTAGGGTCTGGCTGGAGGTGAGGGCGGGGGCAAGTCAGTGCCCTGCAGACCTGCCCCCCCCACACACACCATTTCTGTGCCCCTCAGGCCCATCTTGGCACCTGTGGCTTCAACGTCATCCCCTGCCCCAACCGGTGCAGCGCCAAGCTGAGCCGCCGCGACCTGCCTGAGCACGTCCAGCACGGCTGCCCCAAGCGCAGGGTCAAGTGCGAGTTCTGCGCCACTGACTTCACTGGGGAGGCCTTTGAGGTGGGCAATGGCGTGTGGACACTGTGCAAGGGGGCATGGCTGTGGTGGGGCACTGTAGGGGACACAGCTGATAAAGACGTCACGGTGAGGCAAGGCCTGCCTGGGGGTATGATGTAGGTATACAGCCAGGTTTGGTGGTGGGAGGCAATGTGGGGATCCAGGCACTGCAGGGCACCTTGGGGGCACAGCTTGGCTGTGGGACAGAGCCTGGATGGGGGACACTGTGGGGGTGTAGCCAGGCTGGGGGTTGCAATGAGGAATGCAGTGTGGCCATGGGGGACCCAGATGCAGGGCACCATGGTGGGCACAAGCAGTCTGTGGGGACAGTGCATGACACTATAGTGGGGAGCACAACCTGGGCTGGGGACAGAGTCTGGGTGATGGAGACTATGGGAGGCACAGCCTGGGCATGGGAGGGTACCATGTGACCCCATCCCTTGGCAAGGCTGGCTGGTGAGGGTAGCCAGAGGGTGACGATGCCACCACCATCCCCAGGGCCATCAGGGCACGTGTCCCCAGGAGAGTGTGTACTGTGAGAACAAGTGTGGGGCCCGCATGATGAGGCGCCTGCTGTCCCAGCACAGCCTGGCTGAGTGCCCCAAGCGCACCCAGCCCTGCACCTACTGCGCCAAGGAGTTCGTCTTCGACACCATCCAGGTGAGATGGGGCCTATAAAGACCCTGCCCCCGCTGGCTCGTGGCCCTAGCTGACAGCCACTCTCCATCCCCAGAACCACCAGTACCAGTGTCCCCGGTACCCCGTGCCCTGCCCCAACCAGTGTGGGACGCCTAACATTGCCAGGGAGGATGTGCCCACCCACCTCAGGGAGAGCTGCAACAGTGCCATGCTGCTGTGCCCCTTCAAGGAAGCTGGCTGCAAGCACCGGGTGAGTGTGTCCCCATCCCCACGCTGGTGTTCCCATGCCCATCCTTCACTGGCATCTTCGTGCTGTTCCCACCACAACAAGTCTGTGCCCCTCAGCAGCCCCACACCTCTACTGTCCTGATGTGTCCCATCTCCTGTGGTGCCCTTCTGCTCTTTCCCACACGTGCTCTTTAAAGTTCTTACCCTTGTTACTGCCTCATCCCTGTGCCGCTTTGCCACCCAAGCATCCCCATGCCATCCCAAACAGATGTCTCTGTGCCACCCCTGTGTCCCCACAGCATCCTTGTACCATCCTGCTCCAGTACCCCCATGCTCCAACAATGTCTCCATGACACCCCGGTGGCATCATTCCCTTGTCCTGTCCCACTCTGTGTCCCCACGCTGTCCTGTGCCACTGGCACCCTCTCTGCTAACAGCTCTGTTGTCCCCACAGTGCCCTAAGCTGGCTATGGGCCGGCACCTGGAGGAGAGCACCAAGGTGCACCTGGGCATGGTGTGTGCCCTGGTGAGCCGGCAGCGGCAGGAGATCCTGGAGCTGCGGCGGGACGTGGAGGAGCTGTCGGTGAGCAGCGATGGGATCCTCATCTGGAAGATCGCTGACTACAGCCGCAAGCTGCAGGAAGCCAAAGCCCGCAGCAACTATGAGTTCTTCAGCCCTCCTTTCTACACCCACAAGTATGGCTACAAGCTCCAGGTCTCAGCTTTCCTCAATGGCAACGGCAGCGGGGAGAGCAGCCACCTGTCTGTCTACATCCGCGTGCTGCCGGGCGAGTATGACAACCTGCTGGAGTGGCCCTTCTCCTACCGAGTCACCTTCTCCCTGCTGGACCAGAGCGACCCTTCGCTCTCCAAGCCCCAGCACATCACTGAGACCTTCCACCCCGATCCCAACTGGAAAAACTTCCAGAAGCCGGGAGCCTCGCGGAGCTCCCTGGATGAGAGCACCCTCGGCTTTGGCTACCCCAAGTTCATCTCGCACGAGGACATCAAAAAGAGGAACTACGTGCGGGACAACGCCATCTTCATCAAGGCCTCGGTGGAGATCCCCCAGAAGATCCTGGCCTGAGCCCTGGTGCCCTGTTGGGGACAGGACATGAGCTGGGCACCCCCCCAGGGGTGCCCCAGGTGGTGCTGAGCCCCTGCCCACAGCCGGTGCCCATGGCTTGGAGATGCTGCTGTGGCTGCAGCCGGTGGCTCTCATGTGGGCAGGGGTTGGGGCTGCTCCCCCACATCCCCCCTGGTTCCTGGACTCTGCTGCAGCCCCCGCTGCCTCCCAGGGCAGCCCCTTCTCAGGTGCCCGGGGGGTGCCAGGGGGCTGGGCCCCCCCAAACCCCTCACTGGGGTGCATGGCAGCCCCCACCAGCCCCACTGCCCAGAGCCATATTTTGTAAGCTGGTGCCCCCCGGGTGCAGGGTTCTTTGTTATTTATTACCCTGGGCCGGGGCCTGCTGCCCCCTCCCAACCTCCTTTTTTTTTTTCTCAATAAACTTTTCTTGTATTTATTATGGCTGCCTGAGCTCCCTTCCTGGGAGCTGGGGGGGGCAGGGGGGACTCCTGTCCTCCATGCATTCTGGGGACAGGCTGGGGGGCACACAGCAGTGGGGTAATCCCTGACCCACATCCCGGCAGCAGACGAGCTCAGCTGGAGCCGGTTTGGAGCCGGTTAATTCGGTAATCACCGGCAGCGGGGACGTGCTGGGCGGAGTTGCTGTTGCCAGCCCCAGGGGTCCTGTGAGCCCCCTGCCTCCTGCTCCACCAGCCCCTTGCTGGGGCAATTCCAGCCCCCGGGGAGGGCAGGGATTTGGGTCAGAGAAGGGTGGGTGGGCGAGGGTTGGGGTACAGTGGGCATTGGGGCAGTCTGGGGGGGAGCTGGGTCAGGCCCCAGGAGTCATTCCCTGCTTGGGAACTGAAGGGGTGCAGGGTGTGGGGGGTGTTGTCCTCTCTGCAGGCTAATCTCACAATTGCATTAGTCCTGCCCCAGCTTACCATAATTAGCCCCTAATTAGCTGCACCCTGCAGCCCTGGCCGAGCTGGAGGATGGGGAGTGCTGGGGGGGGTGTGTTTGTGTGTCCCCTTCCCCCACAGAATGTGCCCCTGGGTAGGTCCCAGCGCAAGGCAGGGGGTGGTCTGGTGCTGCCTGGGCTTGTGGCACATCCCCTGGGCCGAGGTGGCACCTGCAGCCCTGGGAATCTGGGGAAGCCACCTGGTGTCCAATGCAAACCTGTACTGGTGTCCAGTTCTTGCCCATACTGCTGCCCGATATTAGCCCATGCTACTGCTCAGTCTTAGCCCCTAATTTGCTGGATGCAAGCCCCACACTGGAGCCAAATGCAAATCCATACTGGTACATAATGCCCTCCAATTCTGGTGGCCAGAGCCAGCCTACACTGATGCCTAATGCCAGCCCTGCCTCCTACAGAGGGCCAGTTCTTGTCCATGCTGGTACCCAGTGCTAGCCCTGTAAGGATTTCAAGTGCCAGGCTGCACTTCTGCCTGGTGCCAGCCTGTCCTGCAGCCTGGAGCCAGCCCACAGCAGTGCCCAGTGCTGGGCTCAGTTCAGTGCCACATGGGGTCTGTGGGACCTCCCTCAACACCCAAGGCTGGGGCTCGGTGGGGGGTAGGCGGTTTCACCAGCGAACAGAACCAGAGCCCTGCAGAGGCTGCAGCCCCCTGGTGCCAGAGCTGCTGCTCTCCAGCACATTTCCCCTTTTTGTTTTGCAGGGGTAGGACTGCCGTGGCCCGACCTAGATAAGGGTAAAAGCATCGAGCCTGCCCTGCACGCATTTTATTGATAGATATTTTATTTCTATAGTTTATATTTATCCTCTACCTGGTGCTCATACATCGCTGTATTTACACACACCGCAGGAGCTGTTCCCTTCCCACAGCCTGGCAGCACAGCTGGGTGTTGGCAGCCTCTCGCTGCTCACCAGTTACCCTTAAAAAAACCCCACAACGCACAATATAATAAAATCCATAGATTATTTATGAACTAAAAGCTTCAGCTATTGTGCTGAAGTGCTGCTGGTGCAAACTGCACACGGCAGCTCCTGGCTGTGCTCCACAGAAATCCCAGCACCGGGAAGCTGGGAGGGAGAACAAACCCCAGGAGCCAGGGGCTGTGCCACCGCCCTGCCGGGACCCCTGCCCACGGAGCCGTTCGCAGCCCTCTGCATTCCCTGCTCGGGTAGTTGTTCCCGGTTTCCTTTTCCCCTCTCCAGTGACAGAGGTGGATGTTGCCATCAGGTGCCGCTCTCCAGTAGCTCCCAGGGCTGGTACTCCACCCTGCGCCAGTTAGCGCTGCACGACAGCTCCCTTCGCCCCGGCGCTGTGCCTGACTGGAAGCCTGACTGGAAATGTCAGCGGCGTCTTCGAGCACCTCTTAACCTTCACGTGTTTGTGTAAAACGGGGGAGAAGCTCCTCTGCAAGACCTGGGCTGCGAAGCAGGAGGTGATGCTCTTCACATTCACAGGAGAGAGGGAGAAAAATCAATTTGCTGCTAAATTTAACTTCCAATATCTAGTTTAAAAATAAACTTCCTGGAAACTTGGTGGTTTAAAGATTTATTCTCAAGGCCCAGAACCTGCCAGCTTTCTCTTTGCTCCATTGGTCCAACAGGGCTTGGACAACAGCCAGGTGTTGCTCAAGGTGCTCAGCCAGAGAGAAGTGAGCTGCTAAACACCCTGAGAACCCCAGGCTGGAGGAGAGAGGCTGGACTAGGCTTGGTTATTACCCTAACCACACTGGAGGAGGCAAAAAAGCACACCACACTGGAGCTGCCCTAATGTAACCGCACACCTAATCCTTTTCACACCTTCCACCACCTTTGGGATGGAGACAGGAGAATTTTTGGCCTACAGCTCATGCAGCAGAGTCCTGATTTGCGCTGATTATCGACGCTGCTCAGCCCAGGCGGCTGAACCCAGCATGAATATTTCATGGGGAGGAAAGAGGAGGACACAATCACTTTGCACAGCCTTAATTAACCACCCAACCAGGCTCCTCTCCCACCCCAGTCCTTTACCTCCCCAGGAATGGAGTTTGAGGGTGGTGAAAGGGGGGTGGTGGGGGGGTGGTGGGGGGTGGTAGGACCATTTTATGGTAAGACCAGGTTGGCTGAGGCTTTGAGCAACATGGTCTAGTGGGACATGTCCCTGCCCATGGCAGGGCAGGAGGGTTGGAACTAGATGTGTTCTTTAAGGCCCCTGCCAACCCAAACCATTCTGTGAGCCTAAGATTTTGTTGGGTGTGATTTCACCCTTTCAGTGTTAGCATGTCTCAGGCTAGCAGTCAGTCCAGATGAGTTAGCACTTTGTACTCAATTGCCTTGAAATCACCTTAAAGTAATTAGATAAAATACTCCAGCAATTTTATTGCAGTTTGGCCTCGTTGAGCACTGGAAAAGCATCCAAAAGGCAGCTGCTGCTGGAGGATATCCAGCACAAGCCCCTCCACACAAGACCCGAGGAGCTTACCTCAATGTGGCCCTTTTCCTTGGCTCCTCCACCCCTGTGGACCCCCCTCCCCCCAGGACCCTCACATTGAGTAGGACATTTTTCAGCTCTCCTATTTTTTACAGCACCTGCATCAGTTGTTCCTTTCCAAATGATCTCCATCATGAGACAACATCCTGCTGGGTTTTGCCAGTTTCACTGGTTTTGCCTACCTTGGGTCAAACTTTGGGTTCACATCCCCCCATCATCTACTGGGGTATGGCAAGCTCAGTGCGGGGGGAGAAGACCAAACAGAGCACTGAAATCTTTGGAAGAAAACCCTGAAAAAGAAGTTTTTAAAAGGTTGGGCCTTTACCATCTGCCAGAAGCCTTCAGCTTCTTTAGCTGTGGCTGAGGGTGACTCTGCAATGATGGCAGCAGCTGCTCATGCCCAGGTCCCCACTGGCTCATTATTACACCAGCTACTTGCTCCAGTAAACAGGAGCTGCAGAGACAAACTCTCCTGGAAAAGCTTTGCAGAGGGATTCCTCCTTTTGGAGGGGGGGGCAGATGAAGAAGCCAGATGAACACACCAGACATCAAAGAAGCTTCAGTGATGCTGAATCAAAGGAGCAGAGTATCCCAAAGATTGCCAGCATGGAAGAATGGAGAAGCTGCCCTTGGCATGGTGTTTCCAGCAGCTGGAGCCAGGATGTGGCAGCATCTGTGGGCAGAGCTCTTCCCAGCTAAGCTCAGCTGGGCTAAGCTGCCCACTTTAGCCCAAATTCCTGGAAAAGCATGTGGGAGCCTAATATGTTTCTCAGTATCTGGGGAACACTGGAAACAGTATGAAAGGTATTAGTTTGGCATCTGAGGGATTCAGACACTCAGATGTTTGCAGCAGGCACTGAGGAGATGGGTTTGGACTTGCTGCGTGGCTCTTGGGGATGAGAACAGGCAGGTTAAATTAGATGTGTGATCACTGGGAAGGGCAGAAAACCCTCATGGCTCCTGTCTCTGGAAGGGGTCCACAAATGTTACCAATCCCCTTTAAAATTTTGTATGCAGTTTCATGTTCTAAAGCAAAACTCTGAGTTTGTGGCACACACTATTAGGTCAGCACTTTGAAGGGCAGCAGCTTCACTGCCCAGCTTTTGGAGCAGCTCTGGTTCCCTCCTGGCCAGTGACAGCATGGGCATGGGACAGCACCAACGCTCAGGCAGTACCAAACCCCCCTCCAAGTTCACCTCAATGGGACTTTGTTTTTTTTTCCCTTTATAAATCATTATTTCAGCACCTTGCTGTCTTTCAGATTTTGTCTGTTTCCCCAGACCTCAGTGTCCTTATTGGAGAAGAGCAGCCAGGCTGTGCCCAACTCATCCCTACCCCAGAAAGAGGTGAGAGGCCTTGAGCACAGCCCTGTGAGGAGAGGCTGAGGGAGCTGGGGTTGTTTAGCCTGGAGAAGAGGAGGCTCAGGGGAGACCTTATTGCTGTCTACAGCTACCTGAAGGGTGGCCAGGAGGGGGTTGGTCTCTTCTCCCAGGCAAGCAGCACCAGAACAAGAGGACAGAGTCTCAAGCTGCACCAGGGGAAGTATAGGCTTGAGGTGAGGAGAAAGTTCTTCACAGAGAGCGTTGTTAGCCTTTGGAATGTGCTGCCCAGGGAGGTGGTGGAGTCACCATCCCTGGAGGTGTTCAAGAGGGGATTGGATGTGGCACTTGGTGCCATGGTTTAGTCATGAGGTCTGTAGTGGCAGGTTGGACTTGATGGTCGTTGAGGTCTCTTCCAAGCTTGGCGATTCTGTGATTCTGTGAAGCCAAGAGACCCTTCCCCAAATTCCCTTCGGGACAAGCACCCACCCTGTGGCTCCCCACGCTGCTGGCCGCAGCCACGCAATCCCCACGCGCTCGCGCTGCATGAAACCAGCAGAAGGGGCAGAGGGACCAGGCCTCTCTTTCTCTCTTTTTATTTTCTTCCTGCAAACAAAAATCAAGAAATAATAAAAAGCAATCCTCGTTGGTACCCGTAGCACACAAGCAGCAGCGTTTATAATCAGTCTGTGGTTTAATGAAATACAGCAGCAATTCCCAGTTCTCTCCCCAGTGAGCCCCAGCAAACATTTCTGTTTGGTTTCTATGGGAGCGGCCGAGTCCCACGGAGACATCTTTCACATCATGAGCTTAAAGAAAATTCATCACAAGTGTCTTTATAAAATGTTAACTTTGGGCTGTAACAAACTGGGCTCGTGGTTTAACAGCTTCAAAGCTTCTGCTCGAAAAGACAAGACACGGCAGAGATGGAAGCTTCCTCCTGGGTTGACACCATTTTCATCTTTCTCCCTCCTAGGAGCTATCTAACGTCCACCTCTGGCTGGCAAGGGAGCTGCCAGGAACCATCAGAGCAATGATATCCTGCTGAATCTCTGTGGTGCTGGGAAGGGAACAGATTTCAGTGGTGATGAGGCAGCATTCATAGTTCAGGAAAGCATCTGAAAATCCCTTTCTCCACTGGGGAGACCCTCCTGAAAAGGAGGTTGTAGACAAGAGAGGGTTGGTCTCTTTTCCCAAGTAACAAGCAATAGGGCATGAGGAAACAGCTTCAAGCTGCACCAGGGGAGGTTTAGGTTCAGTGTTAAGAAAAAAAGTCTTCCCTGAAGACATTGCCAAGCCCTGCAACAGGCTGCTCAGGGAAGTGGTGGAGCCTCAATTCCTGGAGAGATTTAACAGATACGCAGATGTGGTGCTGAGGGACATGGGTTAGTGGTGCCCTGCCAGTGCTAACAGCTGGACTTATCTCAAAGGTCTTTTCTAACCTGAACAATTCTGATTCTGCAACAAAAGCTTTATGCTGGAGCCAGAGCTCAGGAAGCCACTGACTCACAGATGAAGAGACAGGGAGGCAGCCAGATGCTGGAAGAGCAGCCCTGTGAACCCCAACAGCATGTGACCATCTTCATGAGGGAGGGCCCAGGGCAAAGGGGGGTCCCTGGCCTTTAGGTTACTCTTATTTCTGGCCCATGAAATAAACCTGCACACAGACAAACCTCTCTGGGAGAGGACAGCTGCCATATCCTAGAGCACCAGGCTCTGCTCACCTGCTCTCTTCCCTTTGTCCTCTCACTGAGTGACAGTGGCACAACTGGATCCCCGTGCTGGGCACCTATGGTGCATGCAGTGTCTGCTCTCAGAGGTTGTCTCTGGGAATGAGGCAGGTCAGTGTGTGTGTTTCTCTTTAGAGAAGATGTGGTGGGGAAGGACAAGAAAGGAGAACAAAGGAGAAGGAAGGAGAAGGAAGGAGAGCCCACCAGCAATAGGTTGCTGCAGAAGTGAAAAGGGTTGGTTTAAAGAAACAAACTCTCACTCCTAGGACAAAAGGAAGTATTTCAGTATAGTTTAATAGTAAAATGATTTCTCTTTTTCAAGCAATGTCCCACCTGGCTGAGTCTCAGGAGTATTTTTGCTTCCCGGTCCTGCTGCACCGGGGCAAAGTCTGCGAGGCTGTAGCTCTCAGAGCAACAAACCCCAACACCAGCACCTCCCAGGCACCAAGCCCACCTCCACAACCACCACAACACAGGATTCTGCTCAGATGCTCTCTCAAGAGAAGAGCAGGAGTTAAAAAAAATCAGCTTTTGGTAACAGTCTGGGTTCAGGTTTGTAGCAGGCTACCGCAGAGGGGAGCTGGCAATGGTGTGTTGAGTAAAAAGGTCTGTGTTCAGGTACACCTTACAGGGACTAACGCGGCAGGACAGGTTAAAGTCACAGCACGGCCCTAGATGGACTGGGGACAGCAGGGAGGCTGTAAGGGAAGCAGCATCAGACCCAAACCTTGGCTTCCAAGAGAACGTGTTCAGAGAAAAAATATTGCATGAAAAGCCTCAGGATTTTTCCTTCTTTCATAGCTGTATATTTACCAGTTCTTCACAAAGACTGCAGGAATACGATAATAAACAATAAATTAGGACTTCATGTTGCTATCATTTTGGCATAACACAATCAGGCAAGTTTCTTCTTTGTTTTTTGTTTTTTTTTTTCCTTTTCTTTTTTTTTCCTTTTTTTTTTCCCCCTCCTTTTTTTTGCTGTTTTTTTTTTTTTTAAACATAAGGCAGCACAAGCCAACACATCATTTAATCCCTCTTCAGTCAAACTGCTTCACTTTGCTAACCAGAGTTACCACTAAAGAACGGCTTCTAGTACACTTTAAAAAAAGAGAACTTAAATAATGACAGAAGTGTACTCAAACTCACGTGAGGAGGCAGGGAAGGGACTCTGCTAAGCTTTGAAACCTAAAAGATTTGTTACAGCCCAGGACTACACCTCTAAACTTAAAACCAAAACCCAAACCGAAAGAAAGGTTTCCTAATTCAAAAAAAAAAAAACCCTTTTTAAGAATCTCTAAGCCAACTATGACATCACTTCAAAACTTGTTAATTAAATTCTTCTTCTTGATTTTTTCCTCCCCTCTCCCTTCTCCATTTTGGATGATGTCTTGTTAATATTGTTTGTTGTTGTTCATTTAAAACCACGCTCGTTAAGGAAAGTTCAAGGAGCAAATACTTAAGGCTTTGTTTTTTTTTTTGTGGGGTTTTTTTTTTGTCGTTGTTTTGTTGTGGTTGTTTTTTTTTTTTTTCGTTTTTGTGGTTTGGGGGTTTTTTTGGCTTTTTTTTTTTTTTCCTTTTTTTTTTTTTCTCCTTTCTATTTTTTTTTTTTTCCTCCAAGGGCTGTGAGGGGAAGGCCAGTGGGGTGGCAGAGGCCAAGTGGGTTCACCCATACACAATGCTACTCAAACCCACACTACCAGGCGACATTCATACAGAAATATTACACTTAAAAGTTACAGTGTAGAGCAATAGTTTTTTAGCCAGTGTACATAGAAAGAATCAATGCTTTTATAGTTTGTGGTTTTTTTTTTTTTCTCTCCTCCATTATTTTCTTTTGTTTTTAATTTCCAAACTTGGTTGTGATCATTACGTTCAAGTATTAAGTCTCGTTAACGGAGATGAGGAAAATTTCTACTTGCAGCGAATTCAGCTGTCAGAAAGGAAAGGTGTGTTTGGGTACACTGGGGGGTTGGGGGGGGAGAAAGAGATGCTGAGGTCACCCAATGGTTAGTGTCCTGTGGTCACTGACTTGTCTAGCTGCTGGAAGTGACGTGGGAAAGGAACAGGAATTAGGCACCGAGACCCTGGGGAAAAAAAAGGATGTTATGAATAGCTCTGCTCTGTTCAATCTGTGGCGTTTGGATGGAGAGGAATACGGGATCCTCTGCCCCACAGCAGCTTGTGAGAGGAGCTTCACATCAGGTTAACTGTGTCCTGTCAGTGCTACTGTCGCAGCAGGACACTGCTACTTGCCCCCCCACACCCTCTTACTGCACTGCAGATGAGCTCCAGTTAGGCCTCCTCACCATGAAATCAATTTTAGCTACGAGAGAAGCAGCTGAACCCTTTTTGGAGTTGTCAGTGGGTCTGGATTCCCTTCACATCAGGACAGCCAGACTCCTAGCAGCAAGGGGGTCCAGGCAAAGTTAGCTCTTATGCTGTTGAAAGAGGAGAGGGGAAGTGAAAGACGATGCAGAAAAAAGGCCGCCCCCTGTGGCAGCTACACTGCCTATGCCCCTAAGTTGCCAATCTCCCCTTCCTCCATACCCTGTCTGCTTGGGGGGGGTAGAAAAAAAAGTGTCAGAAAAATCTGCCAGAGCCTTTTGACTTTGGACAAAGTCTAAATGATAAACACAGGCATCTCAGTAAGAAACAGCTGAAATGCTTCCCTCTTATTAATGCCTAAACACATACCCCCAGCTAGCTCTTCTCAGACGTAGGCTTCTTTTTCAATTAAATAGGCCTCTAGACAGTGCAAATGGTCAATGTTTAATGCATTAATGAAATGGGCTTTCGAGTTGAAAATAAGCCCTGCTTCCTGACAAATTCTGGTGCTCTTAATCTTCAGAGGAAATTGAGATGGAAATGTAAGCAGCTACACTACCTCGCTCTTGACAGAGCCGGCGAACAGATGCGAAACCCTGCAGCAACTCAACATCAGTCCAGCAAGGAGCTACGAAGCAGAAGGCAAAAGCTGCACAAAGGGGGGATTCTGTGGTGAGGAAATAGCTGTGGCGTGAAGTAGTGTAATGAAATTCTCTGACACAGAAGGCATGTTAAATATTTGATGCACAAAGGAGACAGATAACATGTAAGCAAAGCTTTGCAATACACAGGATGTCGTCTTCCAATGGTTACTATAATGATCACACAAGTTTGCAAGTTAAAAATGCCTTGCTTATTAATTAAAATTAAGACTAAACCTATATTTTTTTTATGGTGGTGGTTTTTTTTGTCTGTGAAAGTGACTGCAGCCTATCTATACCCTGGGTGTTGAATATGAAGATTTCGACTATCGGTTGGTTCAGGTGCACGGTTCATGGGAGGCCGATGGACTTTTCCCAGCACGGCCATGCTCTGATCTCTGAAGCAGGACTGCTGGAAGTCCCCACTTAGGTAATCCATGGTCTGCATCACATTATTCTGGCTGGATGGACCAGCTCCAGCTCTGTAATGAGTTCCTCCTGCACAATCTAGTGGTGCTCCTGCTGGCTGTCCCCCATGGAAAGGCATGGCAAGGTCCTGGGACCCAGAGCTGTCACTGTTGGGTGTGGGCAGAATGTTATTCCAGATGGGTTGGAAATAGTGCCCGTTGGTGTATGGCAAGGGTCCCTGCAAACCATTCACAGGTGGAGAAGGTGTGGGCTTCTCGATGGGGGGCTTCAAGCTGAAGGACTGGCCCATGCACAGTTCTTGAGGGTAGTTAGAAGTTTTGCCAGGGAAACTCTGCCCTGCCATCTCTCTCTGAGGGTGCTTCCCTGCGAGTCCAGCAGGCCCACCAGCATCCCCACACATTTGCTGCAGATGTGCAAGCTGGTGCTGGTTCCAGGCGACCGGTTTGATTTCGTTCTGGTAGGCGGGCGGCACCCTGTTGATATTCACCATGGGCACGTTAACAGAGGCAGAAGGAATAGCAGCAGCAGCATGGTCGACAGGGTTTACTACACAGGAAGGCATGGGTGTAGGGACATTGTGAGTAGATACCCTGGTACTTGCATTGATAAGCAGGTTACGACTTATAGGGCTGGGGTTTGCAATCTGTCCCTCGCACACTGAGGTAGTGCTAATGCCAGCTCTGGCCTGGCAGAACTGGTTAATCTGGTGCACAATGCTGCTCAGGTCCGGTGGCTGGTTCTGCTGCAGGGTGGCAGCCATAGAGAGGGGAATGGTTGAGGTAGACACGGTCACATTCGGCGGCGCGTCTGCATCCGGCATCTTTCTGCTTCCATGTAAACCTGGCTGCAGCAAAGGATTCGGGGGGTGCTGCAGAGTCTGGTGTGCCATGGTCTGAGGATGCTGCAAGCCCTGCGGCTGCTGCATATTCTGAGGGTGCGGCAGCGCCTGCGGCTGCGGTATCCCCTGAGGGTGCGGTAAGCTTTGTGGCTGTGGGATCCCCTGAGGGTGCTGCAGAGCCTGTGGCTGCGGGATGCTCTGGGGGTGCGGCAAAGTCTGTGCATGCTGGAGAGCCTGCTGGCGAGCGAGCGCCTGGGGGTGGGTTAAAGTGCTAGGTGCAACGTACGGCGTGGCAGGGGGGTTCATCATTGCCTCCGGCAGCAGGCGTGCGCGCGTCCCGTCAAAGTCCTTGACGATTCCCTTCGCTGGAGATTTGACTATGGCCAGCAGGCCTGTCTTGGTGGTGGCCTGGGACGGGTAGGGACTGTACCTCTGGCCCGAAGTATCGAGTCCGTTCACAGTACGGCGAATGTGTTTCCTCTGGGGAACCTTGACACTGTTTGGGAAAATCTTTATAGTCAGTGGATTGTTGGCGACCTTCTTAGCATAAGCATCCAATTCTGCTGGGGTAGGATACTGTGCAGATCTCATTTTCCGTGTAGTGTCCCCTGTGGAGAAAGGAAATTCGTCAGTATGGATTCTGGGAAGCAAAGGGATCAACCTCAGGGCGAGACAGTTGCACAACAAGGGTAGAAAAATCTCCAAGGAATCAAGAGGCAAGAACTTCATCTTCCCAGACCAGTGGATGGTGTACCAGGTACCTCATTCCCTTTATTACCTGGTGAACAACACAATCCCCAATTCAGCTTAAGGCAAGACCTGCCCAGGGAAGCAAATGAAAGCAGTGTTTTCACCAGAGGATGTTTATAGTTGGACAGAAATAGGTAATACACTAAGAACACTGGATTGTCTCCAGCTTGGATATTTCTTACAGTGGTGGTGGGCTAGTTTCTATTCTCGTCATTTAAGGCTGCCTCCCCAAGGCTCCTCAAGTCATTCTCAGTAGCTTCAATGTGTAACTCGGAATCAGAAAGTTATGAATTAAACATCAAACCTGTGTGATGCTAAAGCGGGAATCATACTGCAGTGGGCAGACCCTGGCTGGATGCCAGGTGCCCACCAAAACAGCTCTATCATTCCCCTCCTCTGCTGGACAGGGGAGAGAGAACAGAATGGAAGGTTCACAGGTCAAGGTAAGGATGAGGAGATCACTCACCAACTACTGTCACAGGCAAACCAGACTTGACTTGGAGAAAGTCCTTTCATATATTACAAGCCAAGGCAGGATAACAAGAAACAACACTAAACCTTAAACCCCTTCCTCCCAGCCTTTCCTTCTTTCAAGGCTCAATTGCACTCTCATTTCTCTACCTCCTTCCTGCAAGTGACAGGGAATGGATGTTGTGCTCAGTTCACCACACATTGCCTCCGTCTCTCCTTCCTCCTCAGGCAGGAGGACTCCTCACTCTCCTCCCCTGATCCAGCATGGGGTCCTTTCCCACAAGAGACAGTCCTCCATGAACTTCTCCAGCCTGAGTCCTTCCCATGGGGTCACAAGTCCTGCCATCAACCCGCTCAAGCATGGGCTCCCCCCTTTTCATGGGTCCACAGGTTCTGCTAGAAGCCCTCTCCAGTGTGGACTTCCCACGGAATCACAGCCTCCTTCAAACATCCCCCTGCTCTGGCTTGGGGTTCTCTACAGGCTGCAGGGGTGCAGCCTGCCTCACCATGGACTTCACTAGGGGCTGCTGGGAAGTCTCTGCCTCCTCCTCCACTGGCCTTGGTGTCTGCAGAATTGTTTGTTTCACATTGTCACTCCTCCCTCCACCTACAGTTGTGCAGGTTTTTTCCCCCCTCCTTCTTAAATATGTTCTCCCAGAGGTGCCGACATTGTCACTGAGGTCTTGGCCAGCAGCAGGTCCATCTTGGAGGGAGCTGACATTGGCCCTATTGGACATAAGGAAAGCTTCTAGTGGCTTTTCACAAAAGCCACCCCCTGTGGCCCCCCCTCCCTTGATTACCCAAACCTTGCCACACAAACCCAATGCACACATGAGGCACTTCAGCTCAAGCCTCCATTTACATCAGAGTTCTTTTCTGGATGCTGACATCTGAGAGCACTTTAAGTGTTTTTTTGTCCATTAGGAAGCCCTTGTCAGTCCAAGTTCAGCAAATGGAAGGAGGCTACAGGCACATTATTTTATGGCTTGCAATTATTTCTTCAGCTGAGTTTTCAGTGTGGCACCTTGATAAAGACAGCATCTTTGTATCACACAGGAAAATTACCTGATTACCTCCTAAGATTAAAAAGACCCCATTTCCCAGACAGACAAAAGATTTCTGGAGACAGGGCTGTGGTCTCACTCCAATTTACTGAATACTTACCTGGACCACAATCTCAAACTGCTTCTGCAAAAAAACTTCAGAAATCTAGGGAAATGCTTGTGCCTCTCTTGCTATAATCCTGTTCCACACAAAGAGCTGGGCAGTTTCCCTGCCACAGCTCTGCTGCCTAACTCCTACAGGACTGCTGCTTTAGAAGTGATTCTATAATCTTCAAATATCGGCTTGTGGCTTCGGCAATCTGATTTTCATTTTGCTTGATCCCCCCACCTCACATCCCTTTGCAAACAGTTTAATGGGGAAAACCTGCCCATCTTTTTCCTAAACTTTTTAGCATCCCTGAGAAGTTTATTAAATTTCCATCATCTGCTGCTGGGCTGAGAGAAGTGGAAATGTGGCAGCCAGCTCCTCCAAAGCCCAAGAGCACCCTGGCCCCACATCTGGCCCGCTGACGCAAGGAAATCTAATGCTCCAGCAAAGAGGTTGATGCTCCCAGGCAAAAAGCTCTTCCTCTTGAAAACCCACCTCTGATTTTTTTAAGCAAATTGCCTCTGAAAGTCTCCTGAACACGAGGAGCAGCTCTCTCTCCCTCTGCATCCTGCAGCTTCCCGTCTTCCCAGGTGAGGGATGGCAGCACTGCTCTAAAAGCACTCACTTTCAGAAAACAAGGGTCAGAAAATGGAAAATAGGATGGATACCCAAAGGAAGGGTAATTGTAGAAATAGTAAAAATACCTTTTGTGAAATAAGAAGCTTTGCAAGAAGGTTGGTTGGCATCTCTAGCACAGCATGTGCCACAATGGTGGTTATACTCTCACTTCCCATGCTGCCCAAACATGGGCACATACCACTCTTTCTCTTAATCAAAGGAAATGCTCATTGGATACTAACCTCAATATTCTCCCTGTTCCTATCCCTGCACCTGCCACTGCAGGCAGGTGGTTCCTATCTGTCCTTTTGAGCAAGCTGCTACGCTCTTAACAGAGAGAACCACCTCAATAGCCAAGGCCTTTGTAAACTCCCAACCTTTGTTTTTCACACTGCCCACGCTCATAAGTTCTGTTTCCTCCCCAAGAGATAACCCTTAGAAACTCACCATGAAACAGAGAGGAACCATCAACAATGAACAAAGGAATCCACACCTGTCTGTAGTATGGTTTATGTTACGCTTATAGCCATTGTCGCATAAAGCTTTTCTTTTCAGATGAAAAATGAAGCAGATGTTTTAAAGACACCTTTACCATCAAAACTTTCCATCCTGGTTTACATTTCCATAGGCATATCAGCTAACTGGCTGGTAAATATAACCACTGAACAGATACACTAAACAGTCTTTTACCCAAGCATCTACTTTTGTGTTATATGGGAGCTGCGATGGAAACTTTTACAAAGCAGCTAAACCACTGGCGTTTGAACAGGCTGGGGCTATCAGTTACAACACATCTGCAAATCCAAATCTGGAAGAACTCCTTCCTCTGACAAGAGAAAATAACCCCTCAGTCCAGCTTAAATGACACATCAGCTTCAAGCTTGGCATCCTATCAAATGGCAAACCATCTTTTAAATCCCTTGGGCAGGATCTTCTGAAACCAACCACCATTTCAAACAGCACCTGTTTTGCATGCAGCCAGGATTATGCTCCTTTACTATGGTCTACCTTAGCCATTCTACTCAGGCCTGAAGGTGATGTATTTTTTACTGCCCCAATGAGCTGCTTAAAATGTGCTTTGCTAGTAGCTCCATAGGCAACTATAATAATTAAGGCAGCAGAAAAAATTAGGAGAAAGGCATTATGGGGCAAGCAAGAGTGAATATCCCATACAAATATCCTACAAACCAGGAAAAAAACATTTACTTCTGGTAACTAAGTGAGCTGAAAGGCAGTTTTAACAGACTGAAAGCAAATGCTGGTGTTGGAACACATTCGTCATTTCTGTGCAAGGATTCTAGGTCTGGCCATGAGATGATGAGGTGGATGGCAGATGAAAGAGTCACGTTAAGAAAACAATGAGATGAGCTCCACAAAGCTACCTAATAGTAAATGTGAGGCAGAGTAGTTTTGTTGAAAGGTAATTATTTTGTGTTTACTATAAGGCAAAGCTGTGCATAGGAGCAATTATCCCAATAAATTGGTGAGCTGCAAGTTCACGCTCCTGCTAATCCCGTGGCAA
Organism: Dryobates pubescens; assembly: GCF_014839835.1. NCBI lineage: Eukaryota > Metazoa > Chordata > Aves > Piciformes > Picidae > Dryobates > Dryobates pubescens. The sequence goes on along the minus strand of NC_071624.1, from coordinate 27,513,715 downwards.
CCGATTCCTCTGGTCGCATTCCGGTGCGCGTCTCACTGCTGGAGCTGTTTTTATCATCAAATGAGATCATTCCCTGTCTCACCTCAGCACCGCTGCAACATCTTTTGAGTGCGTTTCACATGAAGGCTTCAAGGCCCCCCCTGATTTTAAAACTGCCTATGGTTAGATTTTCATTAATGTTAAACAAAACGCAGAGAGGCCTTCAGGATTCCAGCCCTAATGAAAGCATCCACGTTGGGATGAGTGAAAAGCAGCTGTGCCCATCTTCTGCAGGAAAAAAACCCTTCAACTGCAGCACTTTCTCTGCAGGCTTTACAGAAAGAGCTCTCACCCCTAGAAAGAACTTGAGTTCACCAATGACCCCAAATTCAGTCCCAACCTGCTCTTCCCTTTTTGTCCTTCTTGTCTCTTCAGTAAGCACCTTTCACCTTGACTTTACAGCACTGCCACAGAAATTCACCCCTTGTGGCACTGTTGCTCCATCCAACAGTGGCTGTGGACACTGCCCAAACAGTCTTGCCTCAAGTATCCCAACTGACTGGCCCGGTTTATATACTGAAGTCACTGGGAGGAAGAGAAGCATATCCATATGGAGTCAGTGAGAAATCCCCTGTGTGAAGAAGGATGAATTTCAGGGTCAGCCTTTCCTGTGCTGCGGGCTGGAATTCAAAGAACAATACTGAAAACCAGAAGTCCTGTAGTGATCAGCTTCTGAAGGAAAAAATATGTGCATATTAATCTACAGAATTCCTACTGCACAGACCACCCTTCAGAAAAAAAGCCTCTTATTTGAAAGAGAATAAAGAAAGGGGGGGGGGGGGGGGGGGGGGGGGGGGGAAGGAAGATAATTGAGCTAATGTGGATTTTAAAGCATTAACAAAAACTCTGATCCGGAAAGCGACACTTAAAAATTATTAATACAAACACTGTTAGTTTGAATAAAAGCTATCACGTGGAGTTCTGTGCCTTTGATAAGAGCAACAGCACTATTATTAAAGCCTGCTTCCAACCCCCCATCAAAAGTCACAAGTCACTGTTCATTAAAAATGCTCATTAACTCAGCTTTCCCTTGGCCAGGGGGGAGACTCCTTGTGCATATACAGTATGGAGAGCAACGCACCAATTAATCTTACACACATCTGCAGCAGGGGTGAGAGAGGGCTGCACGAGCAGTTTCATTTTCCATATAAATCAGAGCAAACTGGAACAGCTGAGCATTACCACTGCCAGCCAGTGCCTGCCAGCTACTTTATGTCCTAAATTCCTCTAAACGCACTACCCGGAGCTCTTCACTAAGCAGGATACAGCAATGCTTTCAGTGCAGGGATAAGCAGTTCTGAGAAACAGCATCAGGTACCATCAGGTTCAGGAACTGCCCACATACCATAATTCTGCCTCATAAACGTGCAAGGAGCAAATACCTGATCTGTCCACAGCTACCCTCCTATGAACCTCAACAATTTGCTTTCAGAACTAAGCTTTCCCGTTCACCGAAGACACTTCAGGTAACGCAAGGACCTTGGTACCTTCTCACCACAGCTGCCTACCTTTCGAACGAGCATGTGTCGGTCAGCAAAGCTTGAACTGGAAATGGGAAAGAGAAAGGAGGGGAATGCCCAGTTTCAAGTCATCTGTGGAAGTCCTTTAGTGAGTAAAGTTTTTTACTATTACTGAAAAAGCTGTTACAATTAGCAAGCCCATGAAGCCCATTGCTGCACAAGTGGCACGGGGAAGCACATGTGTGTACACAAACCAGCATCATTTGCTTCTGGCAGGAGCAGGGCTTCAAGCATGTCACCCTTAATTGCAAAATTATCTCACCTATTTTCAGTAGCATCACAAGGCCTTAACATCTTAACAACGTAGCCAATCCCTTCGACTGGGAATTACTTGGTTTTAGAGAGCAATGATCTATCAGCAAACTGAGGGTACAGGGATTTCCCAATGTACATTTCAAATACAAAAGGCAGGTCACAGCCCTAAAGAGCCAAGTCCAGAGACCTTACACAGAAATCTTGTTTGTTCAGCTGAAGGTTCAGGAATGCCCATGTGATAAAGAGGAGAGACAGAGCATGATTTAAAAAAAAAATGATCCAGCCAGTAAGTTACATTCCCAAGCATAAGTGGCTCTTAAATACCAGTACAACTACCAAAAAAGGGACTGAAGTTATCAAAAAAGAATTATCAGAGGACTCTGCAGATGTATTTTCAGAGGCACCAAAGAAACACCAGGAAGAAGACAGAAACTTTGAATTTTAGTAATTTGGTCTAGATCACTAAATGTTTGCAGTATATGCCCCAGGTATGTGGAACAACAGAGCCGCTGACCTCAAAAGGTTTACTTCAGCCTGATCTGACTTTTATGGGTGTCTACAAGTAATTAAACAAATGGAAGTGAAAGAGAGTCAGGAAAAAGTGTTAAGAAGCAAGTCAGCTGGCACACTTTTAGCACATGTTTTCAGCAAAGAGGCACGAATCTGACAGAAACCTCACTTGCATTTCATCTTGCTGTGGTTAAAATTAACCTTTATAAAGCCAGGAAGCGGGGGGAGAGAATTTGCTGTGTGCACACAAAGCTCCACAGCGATTTCTCAGAGCCATTATTGATGGATGATGCCTTGAAGGCACAACAAAAGAAAGAGTCTAACATTAAATAGTTTTTCCACCTTATCCTAAATGTTTGTGTCACAGCTGTACCAGAGCCAGATTTAACAGTTAACCACATCCTGCAGACAAAACGTCACTCACATTTCTGAAGTCCAGTGTTCATCTGCGTGTAAGAAAGAAGCTGAAAGGAGAGGTCACCTGGTCCTGGCAGACAGGCCAGCATGGCAGACAGGCACTAACACAACATGGGGCATTCACTCCTCTGCACACTGCAACAACAGAGAGACAATTCAAAGTTATAATACAAGGAGGAACAGAGAAAAGAAAGTGGCAGAGCGCCAGCCCTGGGAGAAGGCCTGACCAAGCACAGATGCACAACCGCTGCTCTGGCCCTCGCTGCACCTTGGAGCAGCAACGGAAATACTTCAAGAAGTGGGTCAGCAGCAGGGTTAAAACTAACCCAGCTGCCTCGCTCTCCTCTGCTGCTTGACACGCAGAGGATAACCCATAACTCTGTCCTCAGATTTCAGAAGGTGGTGGCTGTGACTGGAAAAGAAACCACCAGCGTTCATTTTACTATATATTGAAATGTGCTGGCTATCTACCAGGTATGGCCAGAGCATGGCCTCTGGAGAAATCCTGTCAACTGCTCTCTTACGTTTAATAAAAAGGCATGGCATGCAGAAATGGAAGGCAAAGCATGCAGCACTCTGCCTCGTGGCAAGATTAAGCTGCATGCTACAGCTTGTAATTTCTGTGGTCCATTAGGCTGAAAGATGAATGGCTACAACTTCCCCCATGTCAGAGGAGACTCACTAACCTGCATGGCTCTGGGTTAGACAAACAGCAAGATGTGTCTCCTGCACAAAGGAGATGCAGAGGTGCCACCAGCCTCTACTGTGGGGTTCAGCATTTAGGACATCAAACTGTGAAATGAATGTAGGGAGCACTGAAGCTCTTTACATCCAAACACTGTACAGCTACCCTCAAATCCCATCACGGTGTGTGAAGGGGGGTTCCCAGCACCAAAGTTAACGCAGGCTCCAAGTCTCCCCATCATTACTAGCATGACAGAGAGAAATGTGAGATGGAACAAGGTCTCTAGAGGGCTCCTAATGCAAGCCCCTGCTCAAATCCCCTCTGCCACAGCTACTGGGGCAAGCCACAGCCAGCCATGAGCACTTCAGAAGGTTCTAGGAAACAAAGTGTCTGAGCCAAGCTGGAAAAAGCAGCGGACTTTTTCTCCTTGCCCAGATCTCTACAGGATCAGTGCTGCTACACATGGAGTGCTTTTGCCAAAACACCTGAGCAGCAGCTACAAAGGCCTTGGGGCTTGTGTGTGACCCCCAAAAGATGGGAAGAGTTGAAGGCTTCAAATGTTATAGACTGATCTAACTTCAGTCATTGTTTCACAATCCCCAATAAAAACAGAGATCAGAGGAGGCGAAGCAGAAAGCTTGAGACCGACATGAGAAGCCACGGTTGCAGAAACCCTGCTGAGGCCACTTCTGAAAGAGTCACACTGCTGAGGACTGCACAGGAGATGTGAATGAAACCTTTGGATGACACCCGACACGGCAGCGCTGTGTCCTGGATAGCAGCACCACTGCCTTCATGCTCCAGAAAGCTCTGAAAGCCGATTTCTCTGCAGGGACGTTTTAAAGACATTAATTTGAAACCTAACCTCAGACCATCGTCACAAGTCAGATTGCCCAAGGAATAGCTGCACCACTACAGTGAACAAGCATGGACTTAAAGATTTCCACAGCACAGCAATCACTGGGCAGAATTAGCTCCATGTCTGCCTGCATCTCTGTGGTTCAGCACACAAAGGCTGATGAAACCAATGGCCAAGAATATTCAGACAAATATTAATTTGCAAAAACTTCTTCATCTTCACTCTGTGAGTGCCCTCAAAGGCTGAGTGTTGCTGAGTGAGCTCATTAAGTGCCACTGTGACTAACAATTAAAAATAGTTGTGGGAACTGAATGTCAGCTTGACAACTCCATGCTATTGCCCATTCATCCTACTCACTCGGAGCAGCAGTGACACAGTGCCAGGAGAAACACTCATACAATCCACCACGCTAGAGGGTCTACAATGCAGCTACCAAAAGAGGTTGACATCATTCTCCATTTCAGCCCTAGGAGACAGTAATGATCTGCACTACCAGAAGTTCAAGAGAGGTATTTGCAAAACCTTGTAAAATAAATCCAAACTCTGATTTTTTTCCTCGCCCTCTGTAGGAGGTGGAGTTCTTGGGAGTCTTTCAGAAAGGAGTTCAGAAATGATGACACATCCAGAACTTAAAGGAATTGTTTTAGGAACTGAAAAGTTGCTTGACCTTTAAAGAGGATTTTCATTTGTGAATATAAGCATGCAATGTTCAGTGAAACTCTGCAAACAGCCTGTGGGCAGCAGTTTCTTGCCCAAATTATGCCCAGCAAGACCAAAAAGACAAAACAAGAATCCAGTTCCTTTTAATCAGAGGACAAAACCACTGTGAGTTGCCAGAGCTTTACCTGAGTAAGCAACATAAACACTCTCAGTCAGCAAGAAAAAAACCAGTAATTGTATTTTCCTTTTCCCCCTCATTTCATCAACTTCAGAAGACTGGCAAAAACAAGCCCTATTTCTCAGTGAAAAGCAGACAAACAAAATTAAGAGCCTTCACTACAGTCAGAAAAATCATCAGATCACACACCATTCCCACCTTCACCTACTTTTTACTCCAGTAACGTCTGATGGCAGCCCAAGATTACTTCCCACCTCTGTGTGCCCAAAGGAGCTCAGTGACCAAAACATTACTTAAGTGATGGCAAATTTGTGTGCAGCCCCAAAAGAGTGAAAAAGGGCTCAGCACTGAGCTCAGCATGCTCTGACTGAACCAGAAGCATGTCTGACAGCAAGACACACAGAGGGTTTGCTCACCTGACTCGTCATTAACGCTCATTACAGCCTGAACGCTTCGACTCCTGGAGTAAGCCTCTTGCTGAAGTGCCACAGAGAGGCTCAGCAATAAACAGGATAATGGCACATTAGGAGAGAGAACAAGTGATTAAGCGCGGTCACAGCATTCAACTCGGAATAGCCAGGCTCCTGCCACAGACAGCAGCATTTCTCTGAAGGTCAAAACAGGTATTTACAGAAGCTTTAGCTCCAATACAGAGAGAGATGTTTTAGAGAGGGCTAGAGAGGCAAGATCTTCCCGCAGGCAGATAATCATTTTAGGCAATGCCAAAGGTTCATAAAAGACTGGGTGGCAATAATCATTTTAAAGGAAATCGTGGACACAGAAAACCCATTTTAAGTAGAAGCATAAAATAATTCTTTTAGCTTGATTTGCAATAACCAAATTGATGCCATCTAGGTCACTACTGAGCATTAAAAAAGGAAATTCAGACTTCTATAGAACTGCTGACCATAACTCCACTGCTGGACTACATCTCATAATTAAAATCCTGCTCCACTTTTTCTTCTCTATGAAGTTAATAGTTTCCTGAAATTGAGACCCCAGCATTTGCAAACAAACCCATTTGAAATATATTTGCAAATAAGCCTGTTCATTTCTTCTGGTAGAAATTAATTAACATTTATTCCCTCTGAGACACTCAGCATCTGACTGCTGCTTTCTGACCTGACTCTTCTTTGGCATAAGCCAACACAAACACCACCAACTCAGCTAAAATGAACTGAAATCCCCCCATGGACTGCATCTGGGACTGGGGTGGGCATTAATGGCTGACTCAAGCTGATGTCACGCCGGGGCTCAGATCTGCAGCAGAGGGGTCCTGACACAAAGGCAGCTGGGCACATCATCCCCTCCTGTGCTCTGCTTTACTGCTTCTAATTAGTCCAGAGCAAGAGATAAACTGAACTTGGCACATCAAGACTCCTCACCAGCAGACTTGGCTCCACAGCAGCAACTTGTGTGGGCACCAGCACCTGCAAAGCTCCCCATGGGACTGCTGGCCCAGCCCCTTTGAGGATGGGTAGCATGTTACTGAGGGAACTGGAACAGACACAGGGAATGAGAAACAGAGGGATTTTTTTTTCCACTGTAACAGGCGCTGGAACACTGAGTAACACATCTAAACCAGTCAGCTGCAAACTGGAGAGCAAACTGACCAGTAGGCTTTGACACCAGGGCAGCTGTAAAAGCCTTGAAGATTTTAAATTGTATTCTAAACTGATCCTGTACACTGCCAAACACAGCACAGAGAGCTTTGTCTTGAGAATACATATAAAAGATAAAGTACATTCCTAAAGGAAAACAAACTTTAGACTGGAATAAATAAATAAATACCTCCCTTTGAACTAATTTTAATCTAATCTGGCTGCAGGATATAATCTTAACAGCACAGGTACTGCAGGATGCTCTAGGAAACAGTCAGCAGGTTTAGACACATGAACAGATTTATCTTTTTTTTCCCCTCCTACAATTTATTAATAATTAAATGAAAGCATGTTAAGCTTAAGAAGGATTTGCAGTGCTTGGGATCTGGGGGTAACTGTCACATCCCCCATAATGAATGTTATGTTCAGCCTTACCTGCACATCAGGGTGGTTTTTAGTCCAGGCAGCAGTGCCCCCCTGCACTGACTTTCAGATTAAGTCCTGCCACCACCCAGGCTCACTGGTGGTAGGTAGGACAGAAGAACTCACCTTCACTCATTACCCTGGGAACACCTTCCCTGTAGAGCTAAGAATGACTTCCAGTAAAACTTACCATGATATTGCCTTTGCAGACCAAAAAGATATATACTTCCTGGCTGATATTCAAGGTTTGACTCTGCCAGACTCAGTGCTCCTCAGGCCAAGGGGTATTTTTTATGAGCTAGAGTAAAACCTGGGTGTGAAGCAACTCAGTACTACTAGGAAATTTCTAATACTCTAACAGAGCTTTATCATTATATAAACAGACCACATATGCAGAGTTATTGCCAAGCTTTTAAATACACCAGTCTCTGAAGCTCCCAAGAGGCTTTACACAGTAAGCACACAAAGGAAACACTCCCCACAAACCATGCCTGGCCACTGAAATATGGGAAACTGAGCTGGTTCAGACAAAAGCAAGCTGGTGAAGTCTAAAGTTAGGTCCTGAAAGTAAACATGCATGTTTGAAATTCCATGAAATTCCACGATTAACTGCAGGCTTGTTCACAAAGCCTGGGGCCAAGAGGAAGCAGGAGCATCCACCCACACACAAAAGAAAAGCTCCAAACTATTCCAAGTTTCCAGCACCCTGGGGTCCCGTGAGCCGTGCGCGGGTTGTTAAGCGCTTGTGGCTGGCTGCTACGCCTCGCTTCTCCTCCTTATTCGCCAGGGAGCCCCCGCGAAGTTCCAGAACCACTGATGGGATTTATGGCAACCCCCAAGCGCACGCTGCACATTCCAAGTTCAGCATATATAAATGCTGCAAACAAAAACAAAAACTAACTCGGGTTGTGAAGTTTCTCTGGTACAAATGTCTGTAAGAGCTTGCCAGGAAACATAATTGAATCCGGGCCAATTTTCATGCTCCAAGGGAAACTCAGTGTCTCATTTACCCCCTGGCAGGCTGCTCGAGACCAAATGAGGCTCATTCTTTTCCCCCCCTCTCTTAAAGTAAACGAAAATCTAGGGGTTTCAGAAATTTGTTCGTGTCAACTGCAGAGGCTGAACCCCTGCCACCAACCTCCATGGTCAATATGACTCTTTGCAGGCAGCCGTGCCTTGCTTGACAGCGTCTAGACTGATCCTGCAGGCTTCCTGCCTTTTTTTTTTCCCTCCAGCCCTAAAACTTCCCTTTATTCTTTGGCACTTACCAGAATGGCCCTTTCCCAGGGCTGCTGAAGAGCCAGAGATAAATCTTACTGTTTCCTGGAACAAAATTTCCAGAGCAGCAGTTTATTCATCACCGGCCGGTAGCGCATCCTCTTAATGTAGTATAAATGGAAAACTGCAAAATAACGCACGGAGGGGGGGTGTCTCTGAAATGGCAATAAATCACACCAGCACAGAGTGGACTTGGGGATAAATAAATAGGAAGAGTGAACAATAGGAAGTCGCCTTTTGTAACAAGCAGAGTGCAGAGTCAGCATCTGCCAGCACAGGACCTTTTGGCTTTCCACGTTCAGGTGGACCTTTTGTAAAGCCCCGCAACAGTTTCGATCAAAATCAATTTTTGCTTCTTGCAGTTTAATTAACTATGATTTTGCTTGTAAACCATTTCACCTTTTATGGTGACCTCCATTTAGAATGTTACTGAGGCAACCAAATTAAATAGTTGGAAGGGAAAGGCAGAGAGAATTTAAATGTACGTGGGGTGCTTTGGGAGAGAAGAGGCACCTGCTGCAGCACAGCTCTGCTCCTCTCCCAGAGCTAGGATGGCAACACTCAACAAGGAACAAAATGAAGAAGCTTTGGGGTAGCAGGACTTAAACTGTTCATATCACACTCCTCGTGCCCAAGGGCCACCACTAAAGGCTTCTAGGTGAGCAATTTTGAAGAGGATGTAGTGCAGTAAGAAATGCCAAGGTGGCAGCTCTGGGTACTGCCACGTGTGACAGCAGCTCCATCCAATTTGCTCTTCAGATAAAGCAGCAGTAAGCTCAAGGTTATGATCTTTGAGTTTAAAAAGCCTTTTTTTAGGTCAGCCCCAAGAGATTGTTTTAAAACACAGTACTATGCATCTGCTGAAGAGCAGAACAGTTGGCTTTAATTGTAAGATGGATTTTTACATAGCTTCTGACCTTTCATCTAATTGAGGCCTAAAGAAGAAAAAAGAAAGAGGAAAAGCTATACGTCACTTCAGTTATTAAAATCCATCAAGCTCAGGCTTTAGCCTTGGGATAACCACAGCCAAAAAATTGACTTGCAAGTAATTATCACTGCTATCTGCAATAAAAGTTAATTGGACATAATTGAACTAAAGCCCTAATCTGAATGAAGCTGTTGCTGGCAAGAAGCCTGCTCCTGCCTGCACTCTGCAAATGAAACTGCTTGCAGTAAAATGGACAAACAAGAGGCCAGTCACACAGTCCAGATTCTGCAAGCAGCTCCTCAGCAGGCCAAGATAAAGCCATTAAGAGGAACCTGTCCTCACCAAACACACCCTTCAACACTACCCAAACACAGCCAAGGTGTAGACCTTCAAAAACAAGTTTCAGTTTTACTGACCTCTCAATGACATGGACTGAAACATAAGATTCGTGTCACAAGACGCTGGTTTCATCAGCCCCCGAACACTGCAAACACCAGTACAAATAAGGTACTTTTTGAGCAGGTTGAGACACCAACTCAAAAGGTTTTCAGTGCTGACAATTCACCACCTTCAAGCAGTTCAATAGCTGTTCCTGTTGTAGGACCAGCTTCTTTCATCTCCGCAGCAGAGCAGACAATTAGCTGCTTTTTGTGCTCAGCCCATGCAGGTGGCTGGGGGAAGGGAGTGTTAAACTAAATTCCTGCTGATACATCCATTTATATTTTGCATTTTTGTTAACTAACAGACCAGAAAGCGTCCATCATCCCCAAACTACTTTAGAACTTCCTTCCAATTTTAATTATTAACACTCTGCCCTTCACCAAAGCATATCAAAGCACTTAACAAACATCACTGAAGCCACATAACCACTCTTGAAACGGGCAAAAATTGCAGATGACTCCTTTTATAGTGGCTTCAGGCTTTTTGACCAGATTTATGTTAGGAGACTGGTCTCCTGATTATGGGCTAGCCTATGACAGAAGAGGCTGAAGGAAGTATCTGGCTCACCACAGGTTCCTGACGTAATTTTGGATGAAGCATTTAATTGCCCGATGCCATGGTCGCTCCTTCTTAAAAGGACAGCAGTGGGTGACAGGTTCCTACCACCGAAGATAAATGAAACTGCAGAGCATTCAATACCACCTTGACGTCTCATGTCTGGCTTACAAGGTCATGGTCCAAGCAGTCTCCCTGGGAGAACTGGAAGCAGACCATTCTTCCCTCAGTGCCATTTGCTCACCACTGCTCCTCCACATTTTCACGGCTCGGAACAGAACTCTGTAGCTCAAGAAAGCTTGCAACGGAGAACCAGTGACATCAATTCCATTTCATGACCCAAATCAGTGGCTTATTTTACTTTGCTCAAAGCCCTCACCTCTTTTTAAGCCTATTTTTAGATTTAACTCTGTATTCTGCAGCATGGCAGGAGCTGACAGACAGCACAGGCATAAGTAGGTCTTGCCAGGTGTTGTGGACCACTTCTGAGGCAAAGAGAAGATGGAGAAAAGACAAGTCAGGACAATTATAGGGCCTGGCCAAAGCTTCAAAGGAGCATTTCTGGCTGTGCTTGAAACACATATACTAGTGGTCAGTTATGAGACAGATGAGATGCTACTTTTACCATGGGAACGTACACAAGAAGTAGGAAAATGGACCTGCCTGAAGTCAGAAGCGATTTGAATAACTTTGTATCTGCCTCCTCTGAATTTTCACTACACTAAAGCACCCTGACCTTTAATTAATTTTCTTTCTCCTTTTATATGGTAACTTCCAACTCCAAATTTTTAATGCTCTACTGGGATGAAGAAACAGTCTGGGATGTATTTTAGTTATGTTTCACAGTGCCTAAACCTGGACAGTCATTTCAGAGAGGGAGAAAAGGCAGATGTAGCAATTAAGAGCAGAGGCCAGGTAAAAACAGCATTGTCAGCAAAATCCTAACTTTCTCAGGATGTGAGGCTTAAATCTCTATTTTCAAAATGCAAAACAGACTCTACTACCCATCACTGCAACAGTCACAGAAGATGCTGTTTTCTTCAACAAGACACCAAGAGGTGCAAACAAACATTCCTTCCTCCAAAGAATCCACTATCCTCAGGGCAAACTTAAACCCACTTTCTTCCTACACGCCTGAGCAGCGTTTATAAAATCACAGCAGCTACTATAAAACAGAGAACAGACTTACAGAGATGAGTGTGCATGTTCTCATGTGAACATGATGGTATTAAGGTTAGCTGAGATGACTTCCATCCAAAGCAAACCCAGATCAGCCCAGCGACTAACAAACTACAGGATGCTGCTAACACATACCCCGACTGAGGCACCATGCATTCCCACTAACTGACGTTCTCCATCCTCATACGCAACTTCCTTCTGCCTTCAAGTGATAAGAAACCAAAATACACATTGACCCCTTTCCCACAGCAGAGTCTGCAGTTATAACCTCACCATCAGCAGCAGAAACATGCACTATGTCAGTGCTATGTGCAGCTTTCCTACACATTTGATGTCTGGGAGAAGCATGAGGTGGCAGATCTGGGGTTTACCTCACCACAAAGGGCATGTAAGAGCTGTGAGCTTCCTCATGCAACTCTTAGCCAGAATTCCTCCTTCTTGACTTTCTTGCCTTCCTGCATCTGAAAAGGAAGCTTAAGTATAGCAAGCAGCTGCCCAGGGAAAGGAAACATGAAACAGTTCCCTCTCCAGTGGCTGCTTTGTACAGATCACCATTATCTTCTCTCATTCCACACTTACTCTATAAAAGCCCAGAATTAAAGTCTTAATCATGACTTACAGAAATCCTTGTGGCTGCACATGACAGAGGGATGACAGTTCTTCCTTCTAAAACATCGTTAGAAGTTACAGATTATGACAGTTCCCCGAGTAGAAAAAGTAGCTGTCTTCCCCTGTTTATTACAAGCTGATTATTTCAAAACACTTTTTTTTTTCTCCTTCTTTTTTTTCCAGAGCTAACTTTGAACAAATTTTACCTCTGTGCAACACAGGAACAACAAACCAGACATTTGCTAGATATTGAAAAAATACGCTTCCAGTCCGATTTAAAAATAGATTCACTTGAAAAAGAGAAATATTTGCAAATAAGATGAGGCAGAATGAATTAGACTTCATACAAAACAAAACAAAAAAAAAAGAACTTGCATGTTAAGCAGAACAACAGAAAAAAAAAGTGACTCACTTGTGGAGCAGGTGTGCGGGTGGTGCGGGCAGGCTCACGGTGGGGGTTGAGTTTGCACTGGTTATGCATTGTGCACCACTGCGATCCGTACAATCACGCTGAGAGTTCTTGGGTTTAGTGTTTAGTTCTCTGGATACTGAATTAAGGTCTCATATGTGGTGGAATTTCAACAGCCCATTTACAAAGCAAGTGGAGAAACCAACAGCAGATTTTTATTTCAGACACAGAACTGGAGATCTCTAATTGTGCACAGCCATGGTGCTTCCTGTTGGGCCACAAACACCATCAGCTCTTGGACACACATTTTACCACTTGTAAGTGCAAGATAAGACCTTCTTCTACAGCTGGAGATATTGTGCAGCCTACTGTAAAGATGAAAAGCATTCAAAGAACCTCAAACAGAAGCTGCAACACAAGTAGAAAACACTCACCAGCAGAAAGCACAAGCCATCAGGTGAATACCAAAGAGCTGGACCAGACATTTGGGGATAGTGTTTTCCTGTCAACCTTTAGAACAACACGCTGGTGCCCTGCTGGCTTGTTCTGACACAGACCTAGTGTCCTTATCAGCTTTCCAAGAAACTCAAAGACCACCTCCTAACAACTCAGGACAAGGGAGGACAAAAGATACATTAATTGTGAACTACTACAAAAAGGTCTCTGCTATTCCTGGTGCTTTCTGAGAAGCACGAAAATCAGCCAGTTGCATGGCTGGCAGCTCAGAACAGCCACAAGGAAAGCAGTGTGTTTTCAAAACCTCTACATACCACAAGCACCAGAGGCCTGATAAAACATTTCAGCACGTTCTCACATGATCCCTTCAGAAGCCACCAACATACCACTTTTATCCAAAGTTTACATTTACAAAACATTTTTCCCCCCCTCCACAGTAAGTTTCACTGGATGCAGGTGAGCAGATTGTTTTGTTTGCTTTTTTGCATCCTCTGCATTTGCCTTCTTCTTTTAAAAAACCCAACACACACTCAGAGCAATAGATAAATTGCATGGATAGGACACAGAGGCAGCTGTGGCTGTACTACAGTCAGTGAGACATCCCTCTGCATGGCAAACACAACCTGTCTGTGTGGGCAAGAAGAGAACAAATACTGCTACCACAGCCTGTACCTCAACAGCAAACACAGAATGAACCCTCCTGTACTAACACTGAGCTCAAACTAACCTGGGCTGGAACACCTCTGACCTTCATGGGGCATCTTACACTCAAAGGCAGCACACCCCTCGAGCACTGTGTGCGAGGCTGCTCAAGTGCATACTCCAGACAGTTACTCAGGCAATCCCCAAAGTATCACTTGATTTTCATTCCCAGCCAATTTGTCTTTCCAACCACGGAACTGCTACAGTCAACAAATTCAAAAGGTGAATTTTTCTACCTTCAATTAACTCCATTAGCACTGTTTATAACTACGTGATTGATAAATGCTCTACAGAAGCTCTAATTGATGCATTTTTTTTCCTTGGAACCCATAAGGAACCCCTTGGAGCTCAGACACTTAATGAAAAGCAATTTATCAGCTTGCTTTGAATAGCTGAATCTGACGCCTTAGTGCAGAGAGAAACACACTTTGCTTTAAGCACTACTGCTCAGAAAAAGTAAGGCACACCATGACATTGCGAATGCCATGAGACGCAGTTTGGATTTTGATCCGGGTGACAGTGACCAGAGCGCTCCTCTGGCTCACAAACCTCGTACCATTTAGTACAGCTTTGCTGGCATCCTCTCCCCCAGGAGATTTGCAGATGTGCTTTTCCAGGACAGAGGTCAGGAGTGCTGGATAAAGTTCCAAGTTCTCCTACACTTATGGGGCTGGCAGCCTTCTGACTGCTCCTTGTGCCAAGCGGTACTGGGGGGGATGTTCACTGGGAAGCAGCAGCTCAGTGTTTCAGCCTGGACATGTGTTCAGCTGCTCACAAAGCGGACAAAAATAAAGTGCTTACGGAGTGCTGGAATGCTAATTTCTCAAATTGAGTGTTGCTTTGTATAGTTGACATATGCAAAAAAAAGGCATTTAGAGGGAAAGGCTTGACATCACAGAAAATGTTATGTTGGTATTAACTGGGGGGATTAACCAACCTTCAAAGCCTAAAACCTAAACTCCCATTTCAGGGAGTATAGGCTGGAGATTTCCAGTATAGAAACTGGTCCCTGCTCCATGTGGCAGACTGAACCTAAGGATTACATATTTCCATTGCACACGTGAGTCTGCTTCCCATTCCTGCAGCGCCTTGCTCTCTTCCATTTGTCTTTTGATGCAGATAAAAGCCAATGCAGATTGCAACTGCTGATACAGAGAAAGGCACAAGACAGTGCGCCTTTGGACTAAGGGAAAAAAAGGACTCGGGTCCAGACTGCTCAAGCATGTCAAGAGATTGTCTTTGAAACTACAAAACTCGAAATGAAAGCACTGCATTTTTATTTGATTTGATCAAAGAGACTAGAAGGGAGGGGGAGAAACCACATCCTACAGATGCAGGCTAAAATTTAACTACTTCACACATAATGTGGGACCAGCTCATCCCATACAGACATAAATAAAGAGACAAAACAAAGAGGTAAAGTCGCTCTCGCTCTGAATACGCTGCTGCCACAGATCGCTGCTTCAGAATCTGCCAAAGCGCAACAGGAGCCCATTTCAAAGCCAGAAGGACAGAGGAAGCAGATACCCAGCACTCTCACCAGGGGCACACATTTTCAGTCTCCAGGGAAGAGCAGAGGAGCAAGCAGTCACAGAAAACAGACTCCAAAGTAATGGCTATTTAAATAAATCACCAATTACACCCTGTGTGACACTGCTCCACTGACCTGACTGGGATACAGCAAAACTGTGGCAATCTTCTGGAGCAGAGCTTTGTACTGCAAGCTGCAATGGGACAAAACTGCAATTCTGCTGGAGCGGGGCATCCACTTCAACGTAAGCTCAACATCAGGAGGATGAGGCTTTGCAGAGGTACAGATACAGGTAGCAGCAGCCTTGCAGATCCCAAAGAGGAGCAGAGAAGAAACAGATACCTATTGCTGCCATGCTATTTAAGATAAAGGATTTTAAATACCTGCTGGATAGGCTGTATGCTCCTGGAAATTTTGAGCAGCAGAAGGTGAACTATTTAGGTTGCCTCTGGGCTAAAATGATCTAGGTCTTTGCCTTTCACTAAAAATTAAGCAGAAGTCATTTTAACGAGTGAGGCAGACAACAGCCTTGCACAGGAGATCAAAAAGCTCTCCAGATGTTTATTTTAAATGACATTCAGAAGCCAGTACAAACCAGATTTTAAACACGGAATAATCCTTAGCATCATTTGCATGAGAAAAATGGAAAAAAGGTTCCATCCTGCTGCTCTGAAACTCTCCAGGAACGTGCAGGGTTAGATTTTTCTTCCTAGACTCTTCAGATAGGAATTTGGAACAGAACAGCTCCACGCTGCAATCTGATGGCTGTTAAGTGTGTTTCTCCCCTGCACTATATGCTTTGATGGATGCCTAACACACACACACACACACACACACAGAGGGGCACACCTTGTGATGGGAACCTTTGACCTTCCTCACCAAGACTATTCAAAATTCCAGACTGAAAAGTGTCTAAAAATGTCAGTCCTAAATCTTGAACCTTCTTCTCATCTTGCTGCTTCACTGAATGCCTCCTGATTGCGCCAAGGCAAAATATTCAGGCGTCAATCTAGGTAGCTTGGGTGTTACACTGACAATGTCTGGAGAGAGGAAGAGAAGACAGATTTCCAATAGCTCAGACACTGCTCTGTAAGTAAAGCTGCTACACATCAAGAGAGATAAATAAAGAGGGAAAGTAACACGCTAGAGAACTTTTACCAAGGTCACTTCAGGATGCTGAACACTACCCATCTGCAGGGGAAGATTTAGAAGCCCATTCCACTACAAATATCCATTCACTTGCTGGCAGCAACAGTCCTTGTTAAACCAAACCGGTTCCAACCATCGGAGAAGGACGTCAGGAAGATGATATTAGCTAACAAACAGAAAAGGAAAACCAACAGATCCAGTCCTGGATGGGTGTCCTCTGCAGCAAACCACAGCCCCACAGCCTGTGCAGAGCCCCTGCGTGCCTCAGAACAGGCAACACAGGTTATGCCAGTCAAAAGGATGGACAACTCTGCTCTACCCAGTGCTAACAGCTCCCGGCTTGCAGCATTCCGCATGGTGCAGATTCTGCACCATTTGGGCACAAGCAGAACCAGAATCCCACCAGAACAGGAGGTTTTATGGCTCCACTGACCTACACGTTGCATTTCCTCCTTGCTCCGAGATCAGGGCTGTGGACACATGGCAGATTCCTGCACAGACTGTGCCACGAAGAAAAGCGCCCTGCACCCAAAATATTTTATCAGTCAGTGCTGTGCCCTTAACAAGAGTGTTTCTTGCCTGTTTCAGTGATCTGAAAGACATGCTGGGCAAAATTTCAAGCTACGACAAAGTGATCTTATCAGTTCTGTGCTGTTCTCGCTACACAAGCCCCTGATTCAGCAGCATGTAATAAAATCTTCATTTGCATGAAAAGCACTCTCTGATCACAAAGTCTTCTGTTCAACAGTCCTCTTCCCATCTACAGTGTGGATGTGCGAGCGCCACAACCATTTTGCTGGTGACTAAGGTGGAATAATTTATTTATGCTTTATTTGGAGAGGCTTTCAACATTTTAATACACTCTTTCCCCAAAATTCTAACAGCATTTCTGAGCGACACAAAAGGTGCACACATCCAAAGCCCGCAAGCACTGCAAAGTCCACACACTACACTTTCACCTGCGCTTTTAATAACCATGTCACGTAAAGGACATTTCCTATCAGCACACAGTGACCATAATGTCTCCAGCATTCAACAAGTCCAGTTTTTTCCAGTTTGCATTTACAGTGTTCAGTGTCATGACACAGAGCACTCACAGAGGATCTGTTTCAAAAGGAAGGAAGGTGTAGCCATGCAAAGAACAATGCTCTGCCTGCAGTAAGATTAATCGCTGTCATGGGAAACCAATAAAAACAAGTATCTCGTTATCTTTCTTTACAAAGAGACTGTTAAAGCTTAACTATGTTAGGAAACTTTTCTCCTTTGGACTAAATCATGAGTCTAATGTATGTGGGCCACACACATACCAGCACATGCAATTAACTGGATCTCCTGATGCTGCAGGAGAAAGTCCACTGCTCCAGAGGCAGGTTGAAGCCTCCATACAACCAGCCTGCGCCTTCCCCTGATTAGGGATCTCTCACCAAGGCCAGGCCCAGCTCCCTGCTCCAGCTTAACAGAACTTCCCACTTTCAACTGTTTGCCAAAGTTAATCACATCCCACATGTACACCCCAAAACCACACCAGGCTCTGAGAAAGCTCAGTCAAAACAAAAATACCTTTCATCGCGTCAGCAGCGCAGTCCCCATTTAGAAACGTTTTCCTTCACACTAATCCAGTACCAAAATGTTATGATGTGTGCTGTGCTGATCAAGGAACAGTGCTAATGATGCTGCTGCCTCCTGTCTATCACCAAACATCTAATCTAGCGCGTGGCCACGCAGTGATGGCCCTGTGACAACAGGCACTTGAAATTGGGCAGCTCAGCAGCACTTGTACACTGAATTTTTGAACGAGCTATTCTAAGCTGCTTTGCTTGCAATTTCTGGCCTGTACAGTTTGAAAGCACACGGTTCTGGCCCTCACAAAGAGCAGACCTGTAAATGACATCTTGAGGATTAAGCTGATTGAGATGCAATTTGCCTAGCAACCATTCATTAAGCAGAGTTCAGAAACAGGCCAGCAATCTATTCCACCTCCTTATCTGAGCAGTAAACAGATAACAGTCTCTACTGTGTCCTCCATCCTCCGGTTCAGACACATTGTAAACAGATTTTTCAGAAGTTTAAACTCCTACAGTAAATCTCAGAGAACAATCCTGCCCTCCAAACACGAGGGATTCGGTTTCACCAAGCGCCTCACAAGCATGAAACAGCTCTAGAACGAGGGGAATGCAAATCAAATTGTGAAAGCATCTGCAGTTCCTGCGCCTCTAACATTTTCTCATCTCAAACCCATCCTAGCTGTTAAATAAATACAAAAAAGTAGCAGTTAATCACGCAAGCATTTGGCATTGCTATTCTGATCACTGGAAAAACACTCAATAAAAATCTTATTCCCTTCCTTCATCTTCTGGAAGGAATCGATCGGCACTTCCAAAGTCTTTGACAGAGATTCCCCCCTTCAGAGAAGAAAACAGAAGTCACGTCCTCCCTCCCATTAAGCATTTTTACCTCATAAAATAAGCAAGATAACGTAAATGTCATCAGCCAAAAATCAAACCAGCTATCTGGGCTGGAAGAATGTAGCTGAAAAGATTAAGCAAAATCACGCTTTTGCATAACTGTTTCTCCGCGAGAAACATCTGATAATATCCCATTCCGCTCCAAAATTAAACAACAAAGATTAGCAGGGACATGTTTAAGACTATATACCTGAATGATTTTCCTTTGGTGTACAGTTCTTCTGGGAAATCACTGTGACATACAGCATGCTATCGCAATTAAATATGCAAGAAAGAAGAATTAAACTGACTATGAATAATTAATACCCTATAATACTACTTCATAAGGAAAGTCTGGCTGAGTATTCCCGCAGATGAGCTATACCTAAACACCAGGCACATCAGAGATGGGAGCTTTACTTTTATGATGGAGTCTAAAGCATTGAGTAACTTTATGGCTGCTGCTCAATCCAGGAGAAGGTGCCAGCCATCCGTGCCTCCCTTTCTCCTGCGTGCTGCATGCTGAGCTCCAGAAAAGCTGGAAGAAAGGCAGTGTTGCAATAGCAGCTGCACTGCTCACCTACACCTCAGAGCCAAGAGGCTTCCTAAACTCTTCCCATTAAAAAGCGATTATCTGACGTCCCAATAGAGAGAATAAAGCAAATATGATGCAACAAATACTTACATGATAAGATCGAGCTAACGTGAGAAAAAACAGTTAAAAAGGTTTGCAAGAGCTAAGGAATGCAGCTTACTTTCCCAGAATCTATCTTAACAAGAAAGATACCATCAATTCACAGAGTAGACCTTCCTGTTTCACATTTTCTGCTTTGGAGACTGCAGAACACCAACTGCAGCAAAGTCACAGTTGGGTGGCTGGCTGCAAACTCTCCCACCTCCAGCACAACTTTCCATCTGTAAAGAGCAATCAAAAATATGTTTGGGTTTTCTTCACCAATAGAAAACCTTAAGTCACTTAATATTTGCTGAAGTCCTCATACAATTGGTATTCAGCTCTTGGCATTTTCCACCAGATGGTGGTGGTCAGGTCAGCCTCTTGCTAATTGACACACAGCACACTTGTTGCACACATTAGGCTGGAAATCCCCAGTTCCCCCCAGTTTATCCAAGCAGCACGGTGTACAAACAACACCCCACTGCAGAGCGCTGCTTTAGAGATAAACACTTGAAATCCAACCAACATCTGTGATCACCCAAGTGGAGCAGGGCACCACTGAAGGTATTTGCTGAAGGTGACAGCCCTACCAAGATGTGTCCAGCAGCTCAAAGCCCCATACTGCTCCAGCTACCAGCTCTGCCACAAGGGTCTTGGCTCCTGCAAGATCCACCACTCCTCCCCTCCAAAGCAAACACAAACCAGGGGTCTTTCTGCACACAAAGTCATGCTGGAAGTGTGCTAGCTCAATATTAATTTTCTATTAAAAATTAATAGGATTAAATGAAGCTTGCAAGCCAGCAGGCATCAAGACACTTATTTTGCTGACACACTCATTGCCTGGAGGAGCTGGAAGAGAAGGATGGGCTGAGTGTTTCTCCATGATGGTGGCTGCGAGGTCCCATGTGTCAGCCCGGACAGGGGAGCAGGAGGCTCTTCTCCACACCTCCAATGGGTCTCTGTGTTCCACCAGTGCCATGCCACTCTGCTGGTGAGTGGCTTGTCCTCCCAGTCAGAAACTGGTGGAGAAAGTGGAGCCAGCTTAAGACCGTTCTGGTGAAAACTCCAGCATCTTCTCACTGGAGATCCAGTCTTCTGGGCACTGGCTCTGACCCTCACCCATGTGCATGCATGCCCCTTCCTCACTGCCAGAATTAATCCCCTCACCAATAAGCACCCTGCAAATACCCTGAGTTTACATAAGCCAACTTTAACCTTCACTCCCTATTAATGTTAACAGAACAGAAAAAATTAACCATGTTGCAACAAAAAAACCACTGTATCTGCATTTCTAATTATACAACAAAACACACCACATGGCAATATTTCCAAGCACCTTGCTGGGAATAAAACAGCCAACAGACTATGGCTTCCATTTTGAGCAGTGGATAAAAGAGCAACCATCATTGAGGTCGTGAGCATTCAGGGATGAGGACATGAGAATTAAGGAAATGAAGTGAGGTACACAAACAATGATAACAGAAATGTTAATAATTAGAAAAACAGTCACCTTAAAAAATTCTAAATTTCAAAACCTCTCCTACTTTTTAGTGGCTTAGCCTACTTTTCCCAACCTAATTTGCATGATCAAAATAGGCCTCCTGCCAGGAAGCATTAAAATGGCAGCCCCCCATCGAGACAAAACTCCCTTCACCATACGAGACTGAAGGACTAATAACTATTCCCAAAAACATTTTAAATCCATTAATGTTGTTTAGTAAACATTTATTTAGAATTAGTGCAGCTATCAGAATGGTTTTATCACGCTCTACTAAAGCATTTCATAAAAGCTTTTGACAGAGGAGCAGACAGCCCCACAAACACTTGTACCCGGTCCAAAAAGCCAAGCACCCTCCTGCTCTGCAGCACTCTGAATGTTTTCCACTCAAAACCCCCAAAGCATTGTCCAGTATCAACCAGACAATTCCCAACAGCTCTCTGGGGTGCCTGGCTGGGCAGCTGGAAGCACCCCACACCAAGATGTAGGGAGCAGCCAGATCAGAGTACACCAACCCTGCTGACCTCCACACTCGGCAAATAATTCTATATGCTGAATAAAACCCAGGCTGGTACAATCATGTATAAATCTCCTATTACTGATGTACTGAAGATTTGGATTCTGGTACTAATATACAGTGCTTTACACAAATTTATCTGAGCTATGTGTTATCCTTTCAGTGCCATCTGCACAAACCCAGAGTTTTATCTAAGCGCTGGAAACTAAAATAAATCATTTTCTCCTTAGCTGTGATTTTGCTGGAGACAGACGCCACAAACCTGAGAGTTGGCTAGTGCAGGCTTGTCTAGTTAGAAATAGAATTATATCTGCATCAATATGATATATTTTTAATAAAAGAAGAAGGCAAATCAGACCCTTGATATGGAAACAGTCTTAGCCAGCACCCTCCTCGTCCACGGAGGACATAATGTACAGTGCAAACTGTCCAAATCAGACCAGGATTGGCATTGTCATTTCCCCTAATAAGAATCAAGAGATAAACTTTAATTGCCACACAACATGAAAAGTACCTGCTCATTCTCCACTTGCTGTATTTATGGCCAACCCAATACAGGGCTGGAAGGCTTGGTTAGCTGTTTTCTGGGACTGTGAGCTTTTCAGCATGTCCATGCCCCACCAAATCACAAAGACTGAACGTGGTTCACCACACAACATTGACACATTGGTATCCTTCCTGCACCCACCATCCAAGATTTTGGGATGCATTACCCAAAGGATGGTGACTTGCTGGAACGTGTCCAGAGACAGGCAACAAAGTTGGTGAGGGGTTTGGAACACAAGCCCTATGAGGAGAGGCTGAGGGAGCCGGGGTTGCTTAGCCTGGAGAAGAGGAGGCTCAGGGGAAACAATATTGCTCTCTACAACTATCTGAAGGGAGGCTGTGGACAGGTGGGGGCTGGTCTCTTTTCCCTGGCAACCAGCACCAGAACAAGAGGACAGTTTCAAGCTGTACCAGGGGAGATTCAGACTGGATGTTAGGAAGAAGTTCTACACAGAGAGTGACTGCCCATTGGAATGTGCTGCCCAGGGAGGTGGTGGAGTCACCATCATTGGAGGTGTTTAGGAGGAGACTTGATAGGGTGCTTGGTTGCATGGTTTAGTTGATTAGGTGGTGTTGGATGATAGGTTGGACATGATGATCTTGAAGGTCTCTTCCAACCTGATTTATTCTATTCTATTCTATTGAAAGCCTCTCACCCTGTGAGAGCATCCCCTGTGAGTGGGACACCTCACAGTAATTAGCACATTCTGATACTGGAAGCTCAACTAATAAAGCCCAGGACTTCAGAGATGTGAGTCCTCAAAGACTTGCTGTTTACACATTTTATAAGTCAGTAGTAAATGAATGTTGTTCTCCAAAAGCACTGCAAGCAAAAGAAATTCTATTCTCTTGGCTGAACACATCCTCCAGCCCAGAGCTGCAGCTAAAGGTTCGTGGAGGATCCCTGAAAACACCAGAAGTGCTCTGTTTTCTTATACAGAGCAACTTCTAACATCTGAACTCGCTGCTGTGGGGCTTGCAATGGATTTTCTTTGGCAAATCAAGCTGTCTGAAGCACAGATTATAAAAAATAAACACTCAACATTTTTAGATCAAGCTTTCCTCCACAGACTGCGTTTTATGCACTTTCCCTGGAAATGTTACATCAGAATAAAATCAGATTTAATTGGCTCTTAAATAACTGAACAGCCACTTTAATTTTATTTCAATAGCAATAATTCATAACTCAAGCAGCTGAAATTCCAGCAGAGAATGACAAGTAAATAGAGCAGAACACACTGAAGGAGAGTATGAAAGCCACGCAGTGAAAGGTGATTTCTCTTAAACTTCATGCGTCGCCATTTTATGGGCATCTCAAAGCCACAGCCACATAAATACTCAGAGCTAAAAATCTGTCAGCCCTGGGATGCTACACAGTTCATCAGCAGAAACTGCTCAAAGACCAAGAAATGAGGTGATCCTTGCCCAACTGGAACTGCTGGGAGAGCAGCTGGGATTTTAAGCAGGGATGCAATTTCCCTCGCGCACACTAGATGGAAGTGTGCAAAAATCTTAATTCTTTCCTGTCTCAACTTAATTTTAAGGGGTTGAAACATTGCTTCACACTGTCATATGCTGAGAAATCCCTTTGTTGTTTTTTGTCTCCTCATCAGCAACTTCACTCATGGATAATCAGTATGTAAGGGAATGCCCTAAAATAGCCGTAGAATGGCATAGGTTGGAAGGGACCTTAGAGATCTACTCCAACCTCCCCACCATGGGCAGGGACACCTCACACCTCTCAAGGAGACTCAGCTGCTCAAGGCCTCATCCAGTCTGGCCCTGAACATCCCCAAGGGTGAAGGCATCCACAGCCTCCCTGGTCAGCCTATTTCAGACTCCCACCAGTCTTGTACTGAAGAACTTCTACTATAAACCCACTCTCCCTCAGCTTCAAACCATCCCCCCTTGTCCTACCGCTGGACACGCTTATGCTCTGTTGAGACTGAACAGTGAACATGAGAACATTCATCAGAAATATTAAATCCAGGCTAATTTCTAAAGTACACACACTCTATTTCTAGAGTGCTTAGTAATTACTGATGATTTGTTACAGGTTCAGGATATTTTAACAATATAGCAATTCTAAAAATACCACTTCCTCAATGAATACAAAAGGTGTTAAACACTTCATACACACTGGTGCAGTTTTGGCTGGGAAGCAAACCCCACATTCTGAAGAGATACTGGGAAAGGTATAGGAAGAAAGAGCAACTTGAAGTCTTGCAAAACGAGCTAAACACAGATGAGAGCAGCAGAGCAGCAAACCTGAATGGGATTAAATTACACACAAATCTTCTGGAAACTCTTAAAAGTGACTTGTTCCAAAACAAGCCATTTCTAAATTTAAACACTGAAGAGTTCACAGACAGGAAAACT
Organism: Dryobates pubescens; assembly: GCF_014839835.1. NCBI lineage: Eukaryota > Metazoa > Chordata > Aves > Piciformes > Picidae > Dryobates > Dryobates pubescens. The sequence continues at coordinate 27,489,271 of NC_071624.1, read as the reverse complement.
CAAAATCAGGCAATGGTGTGATCACCAAGAAGGCACTGGAAAAGCTGTTTTCCCTTGCCTGCTCTGGCCTTTTCACATATTGATTTTCCTCCAGGCTCATTCACAAATGCTCAGCATAGTTGTGAACAATTTAGAGTAAAAGCCTGCATGAATTACCAGCTCTAGGAACACATCACCCATTCCAGGCAAAAGCTTTTCTGTAGCTGAAGAAAAAAAAAATAAACAACCACCCAAGAATCAGAACAGACTGATGAGGTAGAAGGGAAGGGCAAGCACATACCTCTTTCCCTGTCCACAATGAAGGCAAATCACACAACATTCCTCTAGCTCAGAAGATTAAAAAAAGCAAAAAAAGAAGAAAGCAGTGAGAGAAAGGAAGGCTGAATGAAGAGCAATGCCGGATAGAATAACCAAGTAGGCATGAAGGGCTCCCCTTTCCAGATGTTTAAAATGTATGCCTTTTCCATTCCAGATTTTAAAGAAAGATTAGCAGAGGGGGAAGTTTACTTTGGAGAGTGGGAGCATCCGTGTACATTTTTTGGAAGAAGGCTCATACAAGGCTGTTTCCAACCAACACAATTTACACTGTGCATACACACACAGCACTGGCTCCAGACAAGGAACTGCAGGGCATTTTTCAAAGTGTGCAAAAACTGCCTATGGAGAGGAACAAACGAGTGGCCAGGCAGCTGAAACAGGAAAGGGCAGGACTGCGATACGCAAGCCCTCCACAACGTACGCTCCGAGTTGCACACCAGAAGAAGAGGGACAGCAGGATGCAGCAGGGGATGCAGCAGGGTCAGGAAATGAGGAAAATATACACAGCACTCAACATCAGCTTATGCAGTATTTCACCAAAGAAAAACATGCACTATTTCCCCCCCCCAGCCCCACCTCTCTTTATTTGTCTGCCAGGAACCCCACACCCACCATACAGGAAGAAGTCACCTGGGAAGGCTGTGCATGGCTCCCATCTTAGCTGCGAGGCACAGGACAGGAAGGTTGCCTGAGCAGGAGAAGTGACATTACAGAAAACAACTGGATACCAGATCCACTCCGAAGAGCCAAGCCTGTCATTTCACCTATTTCCACTTGCTCTCACGTGGCTCTGAAATTAGAAACAATCAGAATCCTGCTGGAAACAATATATGGCACCTTAATTGGGTTGGCTGCACCACAGACGTCAGCGACGTATCAATTGGTAGATCATTTTTTGACTACCTTTTTTTTTTTTTCAAATACTAAAAATAGCTTCACTTTCATGGTTCACCTTTTCAGCATCACATTACTACAGACATTGTAAGAAACAAAAAAAAAAAACCAACCACCCCTCCTCGCTCACTGCACACCCAAGATGCTACAGAGCCTGCTCCCGCTGGAGGCAGGGTCTGCCACCTGATTCAAGAGAATTTTACTTAAAGGTTTCTCTCAGCTGCACTGCCATTTAAAGAAAACTGGTTTTCTAACACATTTCCCTATAGGACACCCATCATTGCATCTACTTAAAAGCCTGCAGCAGTCGAGTTATTGCTAAATACATCAATAACCCAGACGTTCAACTCAACTGCTCCACGCATTCCAAGCACAACCCCGTGCCCAGACTCCACAATGCTGCATGGGGCATCAAAACTGACAATAAAAATCTATCTCAGTTTTCATCCCAGCACACTCCAAAGCACTACACCCCTGCTATTCCATACCCAAGACAGACTACATCCAAACTCCATTCTTGTGAAATTATTCCAGTCAGGAAATGTCACCATTTTCTTCATGAACCCTGGAAACTTGGACTAATCATGTCATATATCGTATCATAGGATAGAGCAGGTTGGAAGAGACCGTCGAGATCATCATGTCCAACCTATCACCCACCACCACCTAATCAACTAAACCATGCAACCAAGTACCCTATCAAGTCTCCTCCTAAACACCTCCAATGATGGTGACTCCACCACCTCCCTGGGCAGCCCATTCCAATGGGCAGTCACCCTCTGTGTAGAACTTCTTCCTAACATCCAGTCTGAACCTCCCCTGGTGCAGCTTGAAACTGGGTCCTCTTGTTCTGGTGCTGGTTGCCTGGGAAAAGAGACTGGCCCCTGCCTGTCTACAACCTCCCTTCAGGTAGAGAGCAATAAGGTCTTCCCTGAGCCTCCTCTTCTCCAGGCTAAGCACCCCCAGCTCCCTCAGCCTCTCCTCATAGGGCTTGTGTTCCAAACCCCTCACCAACTTTGTTGCCCTTCTCTGGCGCAGCTTGAGATATGAACAAGTTAAGCGACGGGGAACACGTAACCTGTGCGTAATTCCTGAGTACAACTGGAGAGTTATACCAACAACACACCAAACTGAGCAGGGAAGCATCACAAGACACCCAGACAGAAGGTACTGAAAGTAGGAGAAGAGTCTATGGGTCTATGAAGCCAGATCAGCCACAGGTCACAGTTGTTTTTGTTTTCAGTGCCCATTTCAATGTCATTACGAAGAACCTGGAAACCAGCAGCTGAAGCCACTGGTCTCTGTCAGCTCCAGGTGCAGGCAAGACTGAGGCTAAGCTACACCTATTTTGGACAGCAAGCTTGGCTTTTGAGGAATAAAGCTCGTTAGCAAAACATCTTTGGACAAAATTAAACCCATCTCTTCTGGATGTCAGTCAGCAGAAGGCCTTTTCAGGATCTCTGCTCCTCAGCAGCTGAATCAGGATTTAGAAGGCAATTTTATTTTTTGGTGGGTTTTTTTTTTTTTATAGAAAGCCAAAAGATGAATAGTGTGACAAACTCATTTCAGCATTCATATTCAAACTAACGATCTGCAATTAAAAGCAAAATTGCTCAAAGAGCGTTATGGTTACGAGTCACAAAATACAATGGGAAAATGGGAATATGGCACACCACACAGGGAACAGAAAATTTAACTGCTCACTTATCTCCCCAGTCTGAAAACGTTTGAAGTGCTGAAAATTGAAAATGGTGGGGGTGATGCACTCCATTACAGATGCAGAAAACTGTGAAACCTTTACTCATGGTCTGGAGCATCTTACCCCATGAACAGCTGTAGAGGAGACAGCAGGCCCTGGTTAACAGGCTACAAGATGAAGGAGCGCCCTGCTAACTCAGCTGAGTGAACGTCGTGTTCTTAAAGCAATTATTTAAACGTTCTTGATCATCAGTGAAATAAATCAAGGAAGTCAGGTTGTGGCTATGTTCTTGATGTATTTAATAATTCCATAAATCCCAGAATCCTGGAAGTCACTAAGCTTTAAAGGAACACAGAATGGATGTTACTTCATCTCCCATCTTCATAAATCAGCGACTCCCCTCACTATTACCTCACTGAAGATTAGTGAGACAGCAATATATAGGATATAAAACATCTCAGTGATGGAGGCTTTGGGGAGGGGGCAGTCAGGGCAATCCCCTTCTACCTCCTCCTCTCCCTCTCCCCACCTCCACATGCTAGCCAGTAATGAGTAGAGGTCAAAACCAAGGAACAGTAAAGATGAATGGACAAAACAAGATGAAAACAAGTAGAATTGCACTGGGGAGGAAACACCTACAGGAGTTTCTATCCCATGCTCAGGCTTTTCCAGGAGTGCAGGTGAGGACACAAGCTGAGGCTCCCATACAGCGTGGAGGAGTTGGTGTTTCTGGGAAACACAGAAAATCCAGTCCTGACAAAAAAACCTGACTCCATCTCTTGATCTGGTAACAGTTCCCAGATGCAAACGTAGCTATAAAAGCTTATCTATCAGAGGACAACTTGAAACAAATACAAATAAAGACCTAAATGAAGGCAAATACCCAAGTTGCAGAGAACATAAGGGTTCCTCAATTTTACATTTGGAGAAGAAAAAAAAACAAAACAAACCAAAACAAAAAAACAATACTACATGGACATTCTCCAATGGATTTTTTAATGTTATTAACAGAAATAGCACCCCAGGCTGTGCTCAAGCAGAAAAAGTGTGAATCTCTTTTGCAGTGTGAAGCAAAAGGGGGATCAAAAATACCATCTTATTAAATGGATACTTATTTGGTGCCAAGCACATTATTTATTCAATTGAGAAGTTCAGAAAATGACAGAGGGAGAGCCACAAACAAGGTCACTACTTAATGTCAGTATCAAAGCTGATCCTTAGCGGAATTTAAACACCTGCCTTTTCTTTTATCTCAGCACAAAATGAGGCTTTTTCTTCCCCCCCCCCCTTTTTTTTTTACACTTCAAAAGCCATGCAACACAACAAAATAGACGCCAAGCATGAAGGAACAGAGAGCATGCCAGCATCTTTCAGCAATCATCTTTCCCTTGTCATCCATTATGTCAGATTTATCTATTTTTGCTTAATTCTTGTTCCAGCAATATGCATCCTTCCTCCCTCTAGACTATCAGGCTGGCTGGGCTTGAACTCAATATGGCTTCTTAAAATAGTTGAGAAATATTGAAAATATTTGAAGCAATGCTTGCAAATTACAGCCTATTAATCAGCCCATCTTGCAGCTCCAGCTCGACCTGCAACTCCCCCCAGAAAAGGGGCAGCCTCTGATTTCTTCACCTCAGAAATTCTACTCAACTGCACACTGCAAAAACCACTTTAAAAAAGAAACAATTTTTTTTTTCTTTTATGGAGGCATTTTTTTTTTCCTAAAAGGATGTATTTACTGCAAATCTTAGCCTGTTTGTTCTGGCACCTACTTGCTTTTGACCCAGACAACTAAAAATTATCTATCAGTTAGTTCACTGTTGCTTGCTTTCTGCTGTCGCTCCTTCTTTCCACAAGTTTTCAGACCCTGTGGACTGGCTCTACAGGACACCAGACCCACCTGGAAGCTCTCCCTGTGTCTTTCACCCCTCAGCAGGCTGCTGGTTGTGAAAGCCTGTTCTCTCCACCTCTAATACCTGCAATATGCTTCAACAGCATCTCTTCTTACTGCTTTATGCATTTGCTTAAATGAACAGACTCCCAACAAGTTCAAACTCTTTAGGTGAAAAAAGACCTGACCAGAAATACATGTGCTGAGAGGAAAAAGCAGCGATCATCACTATCTTCCCTTCCTGCCTACGCTGGCACCCATCACAGAATTTTCTCAGCTGGCTGCTGAATCAGATGAAGTTTCTACAGCTCACACACACACACAAATCACAAAGCCTGACACGTCCAGTAGGATTTATTCAATCACAAAGTCATCACCGTTGCTCCAGCACAAATGACATCACTCAAGAACCCAACCTCACCTACTGAGAGCGTGCTCTCTCCTGCAGCTACCAGGGCAACAAAGAACTGGGTCTGGGCAAGAAAGAGGCACAGGTATCGTGGCAAAAAGTTTTCAACGTAAACTTATGTTTTCTTGAAACGCTGTGATTAAAGAGAAGAAATAATTAGGGCTCTGAGAAAGAGTGAGTGCAGCAAGTTGTGACTGAACTAACTAACCTGCCTCTGTGATTTATGCTAAAACTTATAGCTAGCAATTAGAGGTGATACCAAGAGGAGGATAAAACACATCCGTAAGCCCTCGCAGGTGCTGCTCTGGGAAGATCATCTGCTGCATAACCAAGAGCAGTGAAGTACTCTGCTTGCAGGAGTGGACTGAGAACAGAGAAGTCAAGCTCCGCAGCTTTCTTCAGGCTTTAAGATGCTTGGGAAAAAAAAATGGTCGGTAGGAAATAAAAACGACGCGTCATTTATTAACGATACCTCCTGCAAAACGACACTTTTCCTCGGGAAAAGACTTACACAAAGGATTTGCACACATCGCAATCGCATTTCCAACCCTCCCCCCTTCATTTTTTTCCTGAAGGCACTTCTCTGTCGCGACGGCTGACGTGTTATCGCGATTCCCGCCGGGTATCTGATATCAAGGGAAAGGTATTTCACAGCTCTAGGTGGCGGGGGCAGCCTGCTCCCCACAAGGACAAGGCGTGGAGCTCGGGACTTAGGGGAAGAGGCCTCCAGGGAGGCGGGTGGGCCGGGACCGCTCCCGGGAGGGGGATGAGAGGACGGGACACGGGGACAGCTGAGTCGTACCCACGTCCCGTCCCCTCGCCCACCCTCCCGGGAGCGGCCCCGCAGTGCTATCGCGACAGAGGGAGTATCGCGACAGAGGGGATACCTCACACTGCCTCAGAGAATGGCGGGGAGGGGACACCCAGGAAGGACAATAAGGAAGGGGGAGGGTGGGGGGGTGGGCCGCCGCCGGTCCCGCCACCCTTGTGTGAGAAGGTGGCTACCGCTCCTCGTACTTACTCTCGGTGCCCCTGCCCGGGCCTCATGGCGCCGCCGCCGCTGTGCCCGTGCCGGCCCCACCACCACCGCCACCAGTGCCGCCCGCCGTTGACTCTCCTCGTCCCCGTCCTCCTCCTTCTCCTCCTCCTCCCGCGCCGCCGCCGCCCGCCCGCCCGCTCTCGCCGTGGTGGCTGCGCCAAAGCCGCTCCCGCGCACGCGCGCTGCCCGCCAACGGGCCCTGCCGTCCCGCCCACCGCGCACGCGCGCCGGCCTCCCAGAGAGGAGGGGGCGGGGAGGGAAGGGCCGCGCCGCGTCACACCGCCCCCTGGCGGTGCCCAGTAGCGCGTACAGTACAGCGCCGAGCACCCGTGAGGAGCGGAAGGGCTGAGCAACGGCTGCTGTGATGGCTGCGCCAAGGCGAGGATGGACAACCCCCTCCACAAGCCTTCCTGAAGTCAATTAAAGCAGAGCGGCCGTTTCCACTCAGGCGATTGGCTCGGACTGGGTAAATTAACTTAGTTATCAAAGCTCATTAGAATCATAGAACCATTCAGGTTGGAAGAGACAGAGTTCATTATTAAGAGATCCATTTAAGATCATCAGATCCAACCATTAACCCAACACTGCCAGGCCACCACTAAACCACATCCCTCAGCCCCACATTTACCTGGTTTGTCGATACCTCCAGGGCAGGGGTCTCCATTACTGCCCTGGGCAGCCTGTTCCAGGGCCTGACAAACCTTGGGGGAAGACATTTTTCCTAATGGCCAACCTAAACCTCCCTTGATGCAACTTGAGGCAACTTGTCCTATCACTTGTTCCTTGGGAGAAGAGGCCAGACCCCATCTGGCTCCAACATCCTTTCAGGGAGTTGTAGAGCAAGAAGGTCTCTTCTGAGCCTCCTTTTCTCCAGGTTAAACAACCCCAGGTCACTCAGCCACTCTTAGAATCTGTGAGTTTCAGGTCAGTGCATGGAGACACTTAACTTCTTCCCATCTTTGGAGCATTTCAAGTGCTCTGTGTGCTTGGCTCCATCCCTCTCCTGCCTTGAAGAAAGCTGGGACCAGGCTCAATGCTGGCAGGAGGGTGTGACCTTGACCTTCCACATGCCAAGGAAAGAGCTTCCCCTATGTACCCCCACCTCATGTTGTAGGGAGGTAGGGGCTGGTCTCCCAAGTAACTAGGGACAAGATGAGATAAAATAGCCTCAAGTTACAGCAGGGCAGGTGTAAAGTGGGTATTAGGAAAAATGTCTTTTCCTGAAAAGGTTATCAGGCATTGGAACAGGCTGCCCATCCCCAGAGGTTTCAAACACACCTAGACATGGCACTTCAGGACACTGGTTAATGGCCACGGTGTGTTGGGTTTGACAGTTGGACTCCATCCTAAAGGGTTTTTACAACTAAAATGATTCTGTGATGGAATGCCCCCAACCCCCCAAAGCTCACCTGGCTTTTTACTCCAGCAAGGTGTAACCTTCAAAAGTCACAGCTCAGGAAACAGGATCCAAGCTCCACTGGGAAGGAGGAAAGACATAAAAGTGTCCTGCTTTTAGCTGGAATAAAAGGGATAGAAGGTGGCAGCAGCAAGGTCCAGCTGACAGGGAGGAAGAAAGGAGATGAGAACACTTGCTTCTGCTGGGACCTCATTTTATTCCAAAGGAAAATACAAATTCAGGTAGCAGCAATCATAGGACCACAGTGTCCCCTGCAAGAGGAAAACAAGGCAGGGCACTCCATGGAGGCTTCTCACCCTGGCTTTCAGATGACTCCTGACAGAAGAATCCTTCACAGCTCCAACATAACCAGCAAAACATTTCCCTGATGTTGCACTGGAGAAGAACAGTGAACTCAGGATTTGCTCCACAGGTTTGGGTTCCAGGCAGGAGCATAGAGTCCCCAGCAGCCCCTACCAGATCACTTCAGAGGGAGCAGCAGCCCAGCCTTTCCTTGCTCAGGGATGTCCATTTCTAACAGCACAGAGGGATTTACCTGGATTCCTGGCAAGAAGCTGCTCAGTGCTCCAAGCACCTGAGCATGGCCATGTGTGGAGAGAAAACTCAAGCACTCCAACACCAGGTCCACATGTGGCACAGTCACACACTCATGATGCCAGGCTCCACTAACACTCCATGCCAAGGGCTCCAGAGCAGCACAAGGTGCCCCTGCCTTGCTCCTTCCAGCCTCTGAGCCTTGCTTGCACCCTGACTTGTGCCAGCTGCTCTACAACCCCAACACCCCATTAAACCTGAACTGCAGAACCTGCTGCCATTCTCATGTTGGGCTTCCCTTTAGCTGTGATGACCTCTTTGTTTTCATTTGTGATCTTGGTGCAATAAACTGCTCAAATTCCTAACAAAGGGGGTAGACTGCTTTTTGCATGACAAACAAGTCATTCTGAAGAAGGAAACATCGGTGAGATTCTACTAGTGGCATCTTCAGGTGAAACCACCCCACACTCATTCATTAGCCAAACATCCAGAGGGATGGACAGGAAGGACCTCACTGGGCAGCAGAAACAAGATGTGTAGAGGCAGAAAGATACCTATTCCCTGCTCCAGTTCACTTCCCAATTAATACACTCCAGCAAATGCCATTCCCTGACCTCCTTGCTGGTCAGGGAAGCAGCTCATAGACACACCTAGACTGGACCACAGCTCCATTTCTCACTTCTTCAGCAACCCACTTGGATGAGTCTGTGACCAGACCCAGCTCCCTGGAGTGAGTACCACAAGACAGGAAAGGAGGACAGGGAAAAGAGAAGAAACAAGCATTTCTACAAACTGTAACACACAAGTGGTCAGAATGAAGGCAGCAGCTGGCAGTCGTCTAAGAGGATGGTACATGGCAGCCTGCAGGAAGAGCTCCAACACTGGAGCTGGAAACAACTGGCCTTGACTATCTACAGAGAGTCTGAGAGCTCCCTCTGTCACACCCAGTCATTGTGGGGGTGTTTCTGCTAGCCAGCAAACCCCTTTGCTCAGTCTACCTGGGCAAAACTGGCTCCCTGCACAGCCATCCACTCACACTCCAGATTATCAACAGCTGACATGAGACACCATGTGGGCCAGGGTAGCCTCTTCCTCCTGCACGACCACTGCTGGGGTGATGCAGCCTTCAGAGGAGATGACAAACATGCTGATAATCCTTCACTGCAGAGATGCTCCTGAACTTCCAGGTACAAACACTTGACAGCAAGGACTTGGGACACAGCCCAAAAGTCGATGACAGCTCTATAACTGCAGTACTAGAAGCATGTGTGTAGCTGGTTCTCTCATGTCCATCCCCAGCTTCCACAAGACAAGGTGCCACAGGAGGTCTGAAGATTTTATTTCAGTTTGGGCCATTCCCACAAAGAAGAACACATTCTACTTCAGCCTGCCTTCCATCTTCCTCTGTTTCTGGATTGGACAATGGTTCAATCAAGATACCCCTGGAGGAAAATGGGGCCAGTTTCTTCACCTGACCAGAGTGTTCAGGAGCTGGTAGAACATATGCAAAAGGGCTCAAGTCTTCAAGTCCACCTTGAGCTTCAAGCGAACATCACACAGGAAAGCATTCATCAGGTCCTGGCCAGCCTCCTGAGCAATCCTGCTGATAACCTTACCTCCTCTTCCAATCAACATCATCTGCACAAAACCCAGAGAGAAGATGATCATGTGCACCCTTACATCACTTAACTGCACAGAAGGATCACCCAAGAAAACAACAGTGCAGCCACAGCTGCAGTTCAAGGGATAAAACAGGTACAGAAATCCCAAGATCAAACACAGGCCACCTCAGAAAGGTGCAAGCTCTTACTGAACAGCCTGTGACTGTCTCAGGCACCCTGCTCTTCCCAGCAGAGACCTCCCCAGCTAAGGGAGAGCTGGACACAGCAAAGGTGCACACAGCTGGACCCAAGGAAACTCCTTTCACGCTCCACAGCATTCAAACTCCCTCTTGTTACTCACCATATGAGACTTTCTGGGGACTAAAAGGCTCTGCACAATGAACAGCTCCCCACTCGGTCCTTCCTCCCACAGCTCTGTCACCTGCAACAGCAAGTGCACACTCAGCACTTCTCACAGCACCTCAGGAACCACAACCATCACCCCCTGAGCTGCCAGCTCAGCTCCCCTACATAAGCACACAAGGGTGGCCCCCTCCAAACACACAAAGGGTCACAGCACCCAACATGCAAGTCCCAGGTCACCTCATGGGGCCGGTAAAGAGCCTTGCAGATTGCACAGGTTCCCACGCAGGGCTCCCCTCCCAGCCTGGCATTTCTCATAGAACAGCTCAAAGCCTGCTTGTGCTCACTTCCCACCTGAGTCACACCATAGGGCACTTCCAGTGGCAGGTACTCCAGGATCTTCTCCCTGATGAGATTGTCACAGATCTCCTGAGGTGACTGGCTGGTCAAGACCCCACTGTGAAACTCCCAAGGCCCTGGCTTGGCTTGCATCAGGAGGTACCTCTGTCAGCACAAAGCACACATTGCACCCATCAGCTGCCACAGGCCACTCTGGCAATGCCACCAACCCCTGTGCTCAACATGCAGTAAGTTGGTACAAGGATGCTGCTGCTGGTCAGGCATCAGGGCAGCAGTTTAGCCTTTGGCAGGGTAAGAAGAAAGGGAAACTTCTGCGACTCTGCTCTGCCCTGGTGAGGCCGCAGCTGGAGTACTGTGTACAGTTCTTGGCTTCCCAGTTCAAGAGGGACAGAGAACTACTGGATAAAGTCCAATGGAGGGCCACAATGATAATGAGGGGACTGGAACATCTCTCTTATGAGGAGAGGCTGAGAGACCTGGGGTTCTTTAGCCTGGAAAAGAGAGGACTAAGAGGAGATCTTCTCAATGCAGATAAATATCTGAAGGTTGGAGGTCATGAGGATGGACATGGGCTCTTTTTAGTGATGGCCAGTGACAGGACAAGGGGTACAAACTGGGAGGTTTCATTTCAACTTAAGGAGAAGCTTCTTTACTTTGAGGGTGCTGGAGCACTGGAACAGGCTTCCCAGAGAGGTTGTGGAGTCTCCTCTAGACACTTTCAAACCTTGCCTGGATGTATTTCAGGCAACCTGATCTAGACAAACCTGCACTAGCAAGGGACTTACACTCTGATCTCCAGAGGTCCCTTCCAATCCCTAGCATCCTATGACTCAAGCCCTGCCAAAGGGTCAAACCTCCCTAGAGCTGTTTCTGTGAAGTACAATAAACCACAGTGTCCCTTGTAGCTGATAATGCATTGGGTGCACTCATTGCTATGAGCAACCTGCTACTTGGAGAGCCTCAAATGAGAGTTCTGTACAGAACACTCTGAAGATACCACATGAACATGCTCCACATTGACAAACAACACTTCCCCCAAGCATCCCAGGCCAAGAACAGCAGCTCAATGAGAAGTACCAGGGACCCCCAAGGATAAGAGTACACCAAACTCAAAGCACAACAGAAGTTCAGACTGCAGTTACCTTGAGCGTATCCACCTCCTCCCCATGGAGAGCTGCCAGCATGAAGATCTCCTGGAAGCATGGCCAGCCTTTCATATCTTTTAGATCTCTGGGTCCATAGTCCTTTGGCCCTTGTGCTTCTTCTGTGACCAGCCTAGACTCAGAAGCCCTTTTATCACTGCTGTTGTCCAAGCTAGAGCCTTCTTGAGCTTGATCTGCTTCATGCAGACAGTGGGACTCAGGGGCCCTGTTCTCAGGTGGAGAAGCCCAAGTGATTTGATGAGGAGACTTTGCTGAAGAACTGGAATCCTGTTTAAATGCAGATCTCACTTCCAGTTTCTTTCCATTCACAACTCCCTCTGTTAGCTCAGTTACTAACTGCAGCAGAAGAAATTTATTCTTTAGCAGATCCACCTAAAGTAAGAGAGACACACAGAGGGAGGTGTAAGAAATTTGTTCTAAATGAGGTTGGCAGCTGGGGTCTGGATCCAAAGGAGCCAGAAGAAACCATCCAAGGCAGGCAGCTGCTGGAGGACAATGCTTCTGCAACAGAACCATACTGTTTTCCAAGCAGAGGCCAAGCCAGAGTGTGTCAGCAGCTCCAGCACAGTTTGTCCAAATACTGTCAACTTGATAGTAACACCTTCTTTGGCAGCTCTGCTGAGATTCTTGCCAGCCAGCCCCACTGTGGTGCCAGCTCCTCTTCCCAGGCTGATTTAAACCCCTGTTTGCAGCATAGAGCTTTAGAGATGATTTGCACTACACATACACACTTAAATACTGTGGAGCACAGGGGCAAACTGGTATCCCTTAACACACCCAGACTCAGGGGCCTAAAATCACATCACTGCTGGTGGCAGTGACAGTTTGAAGACAGCAATTTACTGTAGAAGGTAGGAAGAACAAGCTCCTCATTCACCTTGTTCAGAACCAGGACACTGGGGATCTGAGGAAACCGAGAAAGACACTTCAGCACCTCCCTGCTCAGAGAGTTTCGTGTCCAATGATCCGACACATCCACCAGAACCAGAACTGCCAGAAAAGAATAAGGGAAATAAAATGAACCTGCATGTTCCACAACATTCATTTCCAGGTTATGGTCCTTTTCCCCCTGCTGCTCTCTCTCTTCTACAGGAGAGCACACAGAGCATTTTGATAGAACAAGAAAACGCTGCTTAACTCGTCACCCTAATGACATCACACACATGCTAAAACTTAACATCCAAGACCAATTACTATCCCAGGCTGCCTCCCCTAGGCACCAGCCAATTTTTATGCCCTCCTCAGCTCAGTACTTCCAATTTTTTATTGCCCTTCTCTCCTCATCCAGATACCACAGCTACAGGGCTGTAAAATTCTGTGGCAGATAAAGGGTTTGGCTTGATCCAAGAGGAGTCATGTACCCACCTAAATCTGCATGTTTCATGCTGTCCCATGGGTCTGTCAGCATGGCTTTATCTAAATTATGTCTGAAAAACAAATGCAAATGAGTAAGCCAGACACTTTTTCACAATCATCTTCCTTCCCCACACAAAAGGGCAAACCCAGTGTTTTCCATCATCCCAGATGACACAAAGCTGCCTTATGGGCTAGGACATGCTTCATTACATGCACAAATACAGAACGAAACATAACAGGGCTTGAGGGATGCCAAAGGCTCTACATGCTACTGAAATGGCAACAGTAAGAAACACAGAGACCCAAATAAGGCTAAAAATACATGTTCCTGTCACTCTTGTTTCACAGACTTCCCATGCTGGAAATTGTTCTCTGCATTTATCAAACCTCAATGGGCAGAAGTCCCCCCTGCAATCTCCCCAAAACAGAGGTAATACCTTTTGACTTTATAAGGAGTAGTGAGGCCAGGAGTGTCCAAAATTACCTAGAAAGAATAGAAACGGATCTTTTAATTTTGCCTGCAGTTAGTAGTCAAGATAAAACTCACTTTGATGAAATTAAAAGGTGAGCCTGTGGGATACAAGTGAAAAGAAACACCTCACTTTTTGGCTAACACTCCCCACTGCCCCAGGCAGGAGTAGGTCTGAAAGCTTACCAGCTGTGTGTCTTCATATGTGACAACACCCCGGGCTTTGCATCGGGTTGTGTGCACTTTCTTAGAGACAGGGAAAACCTGTAAGAAATCAAACCCATTACACAACCAGAACACATCAGAAAAGTAACTTGGCTGCCTGAACTTACTGCTCCATGCCAGCTTTACCTTTCTGCCCAAGAGCTGATTAGAGAGTGTGGACTTCCCAGCATTAGGTGCTCCAATGATGGCAATTCTTAAAACCTTGGGGTTCTGGGGCTGGTCAGGCTGATTCCGTAACAGGCGCTTTTGTTCTTCTACAAAGGAAAAGAAGAAGCTTCAACACTTCTAAACCCCCACAGGTTCAGGATCGTCAGTCCCAGCGCTGGGACCCAGGTGGCAGCTGTTACCACTCACCTTCGCTGGTGGCAACAGGCGGTGGGTGCTGACCCAGGGTGTCGCCCGGCTTTTCAGCTGGGATGCCCAAGATGCTGCCCAGCGCGGAGTTGCTCCCACTCCAGCGGGTGGGGAGCGCAGCGGCCCGCAGGGCGCCGCTCTCTAGGAGACGGGCTGTAAGGACAGCAACTATTAAATATACTAAAAACATCCCGAGGCCGTGTCGCCCCCTTCCTCCTCGTCTCACTGCACCCGCACAGTATTCCCCGCTTACCCAAGGCCTCTGGGCCAGCCCCACAACACCGACCTCGGCCCGCCCCGGCCTCACACCCGCCCTCCGCTGCGGCCCCGCCTTAGGAAAGCGCCCGCCGCTTCACAGCCCCGGCCGCCCCCGAAGCAAGGCCTCTGCCTCAGCCTCTTCACCTGGGCCCAACAGGAGCGGTCCCGCCGCGGCGACCCTGGCGACCCACCGCACGGCCCGGGCCGCCGCTATAGCTACGGGCGCCGCCATGTTGCCCTGCCGCGGGGCAGGCTGGGAGCGGGAGCAGCGCCCACCCTCATCAGCACGAAGTAGGGGAGCATAGAGAGGAGAGGGAGGGACCAGAGCGTCGCCCTCCGTCTCAGGGGACTGTGGGGAGGAGGAGGGCGGGAACGGGGCGGGAGGGAGTGGGCGACGGGCGGGCGTGCAGCCGCGGGGGCGCCGCCTGCCGGCCTTGCAGTGCAGTGCCACTACTCACACACCGGTTCCAGCAGTGCCCCTGCCACGCAGACCCGAGCGACCAATGCCTTCCTCACACAGACCAGTGCCTTCACCGCACAGACCAGTGCGACCGATATCCCTAGCAATCCCGCCACACAGTCCGAAGCTCCCAATGCCCCCATCACAGACCAGCGTTCCCAGTGCTCCCTGTACTCCTAGTGTTCACACTGCAGACCAGTGTTCCCAGTGCTCCCAGTGCCCTCACCACACAGACTAGTACTCCCAGAGACCCCATCACCGTGAGCCCCAGTGCTCTCTGTAACACACCGCGGTGCACCCAGTGTGTCCCAGTGCTCTCTACAACACTCTCTAGTCCATCCCAGCACACTTCAGGATGCCCAGTGCACGCATGTCACACCTATGTATCCACCTGCTCCTCTGTGCTCCCCAGTGAGCCCCAGTGCTCCAAGTTTTCTGCAGTGCAACCCTGTGCATTCCAGCGGTCCCCCTGCAATACAACCCAGTTCTCCTCAGTGCCCCTTGCGGTACACTCCAATGCTCCCTAAGTCTCCCCAGTTCCCTCCACAACATACCCTGGTGCCTCCCCGTTCTCCCCAGTGCCCCCTGCAATACACTCCAAGCACTCCAGTGCCTCTTGCACCCCTGCCCTGCCTGCACCCTGAAGCTCCTCTACACTCCAATGTTCTCTGCCCCACCCTGCACCCCAGTGCACCCCCTGAGCCCCCTGGTACACCCAGTGACCTAGCCCCACCATGGGCCAGAGCCCTCTCGTGACGCAGTGAGGAAGAAGAGATGGAGCCATGGTGCCTTGACCTCTTTTATTGACCTGTGCCCAATGCCTGGGCTCCATTACCATGTCCATGCTGTGCCTTGCCATGCTGTGCCATGCTGTGCCATACCGTGCCATGCCTTGCTGCGTGCCCAGCCGTCAGCAGAACCGTTACCATTACTAAACTCAGTAATGGTAACGGTTTCCCCGCCGGCCGTGGGTCTCTGGCTGCAGCTGCTTTTCCCCCATCTTGGGGTGCCCTGTGACCCCCCAGCTGCCCCATCCCCCCCCCCCCTCCCCGTGTGTCCCCCAGCCCCTCCGTGCGCAGGCTGTGGTCCCAGGCGGCGGTGGCTCCGGGCGGTGGGGGTGCCTCCCGGGGAGTACATCATCTATACTGTAGTGTCTCATAGCCAACTTACAGTATATGATGATATCCTGCCCGGGGCAGCGGATGACCGGAGAGCAGCACCTGCCTGAGGGGAGAGGACAGTTAGGGAGCACAGAAGCAGGGCTGTCCCCTCCTCACTCCACCATCCCACTTAACCCATCCCGGCCTCTTCGCTCCCTCCACCCCAGAGCAGGATGAAGGTTTCTGAAGACCTCCCCACACCAGCACCCCTCTCATGCCCCCCAATCCCAGCATAGTGGAGGAGGACAGAGGCTCTTGATAGATTTCCCACCCCAATATGCCCCTTACTCCCACCTTGTCGCCCAGGTCCCACCACCACAGAGTAGGATAGTGGCTCCCAGTAGCCCTCTTACCTCAGTACCCCCTACCCCATTTTTGTCCCCTCAGTTCCACTGGCCCAGAGTGGGATGAAGGCTTCTAATAGCCTCCCCACTTCAGCACCCCTCTAACCTCTCCTTATCTCCCCCCCAGTCCCACCACCTTAGACCAGGACAGAAGGTTCCAACAGTCCTGTGAACCCAACATTCTCCCTACCCCATATTTCTTGCCTATAATGCCCCTGGCAGGCCAGCAGCTCCCCAGCAGGTGGCACCTACCTATGTGGGTGGCACTGGGGCTTTGCGGGGTGCTGGCTCTGCACCCGCCTTATAAAACCTGCTCTGCCTCATCTGCATATCTCACATCTGCACTGCACAGCTGGACCAGGCCCCTTAACCCCTTCCTTCCCAGGCAGGGCACAGCCCCAAGCAGCTTCCCCCGCCCCGAGCTAGCCCATGGGGCACTTGGGCACAGGAGGTTCCCACAACCACCCCCCTCCATCCTCTTGCTTTGACCCCTGTGGTCACCAGGGTGGTTCCTCCCCTTAGGTGATGAGACCCCAAAATGGAAGCTACCCATTGCAAACTGTTTTTTAGTTGCTGGACCAGAGCTTTGGACATGGCAGGACAGCAGACACGTGGGGATGAGACCTGGGGTGGTGGGAACATGAATGCAGGAGTTCAGCCTGCACAGGCACACCTAGATGAGGTACATGCATATGGTCCCCTGGCCATATATGGTCTCCTGAGGGACATGTCCCCTAGAAATGTGTCCTCTAGCAGTGTGTTCCCCCCAAAGGAGATGTGCCACTCAGCCTGCAGGGACCAAGTCTCCCCTGACTGCATGTGCCCCTTCCATTGGGATGTGTCCCCTGAAAGGATGGATCCTCCAGCTGAATGTCCCCTAAGGACAGGCCCCAGTGGTGATGAGTGCCCCCAGGAGGGACATGTCACCTCATGGAGCTTGTCCCCGGCCACTGTGTCCCCAAATGGCTGCAGGCCCTGGCTGTGTCACCAGCCTCTGCATGACCCTGGTCATATGTGTCCCCCAGCCATGTCTGTCCCCACAGGGTCACAGCCTGCAGTGATCCCTGCCATCGTGCCCTGTTGTTTGTGCCAGGACAATGTTCCTGGAAGCCGCCTGCACAGAGGTGATAATCCCCTGCCAGGACCATCTGCATGGGGACCTTGATAAGCAGCAGTGTCCAGCTATTAGGGATCCTGCTCTGCCATGTGAGGTGTCCCAAGGCTCAGTCACCTCTGGGGAACAAGAACAGGGGCAGCATCACCCACACTCCCCTCAGTCTGGCCAGATCCGGTCAAGATGTGGCACAGGGTCAAGCCCTGGCACCAGCCTGTGCCCAGTCATTCGGGTTCCAGGACTTGGGGGCTGCAAGGGACCATCACCTCCTGCCTTTGGCCCCTTCTGTGACCCAGAGTTGTCTTATGAGAGCCTGCAGTGGTTCCCAAACTGTGTCACAGGCACCACTGCATCTAAAGCAGGGAAATAAGTAAAGTGTTGCAAAGAGATGCCCTGCCAGCCCCAGATGGACCCCATGGGATTGTCCCCATCCCAGCCTCGCTGCCTGCTGGGCACCTACAGCGCCCAAGGGTGTGGACTGTGGCCTTGCACCCCTTGTGGAAAAGGGGGTGGCCTGAGTGTTCCCTAGCTTGTCATGGGGAGTGCAGGAGGTGCCACAGGGGACCCCTGTGTGCTGCAGCCCTCTGGGCAGCTGTGCTGCTCCAGGGCAGTATCTGGCCACACATAAGGAGGTTCTGGGGGCTGCCAAGCTGTATCTGCAGGGCCTGCTGTAGGGCATATGGGACAGGGGACTTTGTCCTGCCCAGGGGGGATACAAAGGGTCTTGAGAACGCAAGGGAATCAGCTTTGCCCTGGGGAGAGCAGAGCAGTGAGGCTCCCCACATGAGCCCCACTGAAGACTGACCATAAGGACAGGTACCTCCAGTGCCACCCTGTGTACCCCATCACAGGGCTGGTGTGGGCGTCCAGTGGCAGGGCAGGGACACAACCAGCAGCAGAGCAGGGGGGAAAGGACAGTAGCATGACCTGCTGTCTCCAGCCCAGCTGCTGGGACAGAGCCTTTGGCCCACATCAGTCATGCTGCAAAGCCTGGAGTGCCACTGGTTGGGATGTCCTTACAGTCAACAGCTCCCTGGGTTAACATAGGTGATGCAGCTGGATCTCACCTGCCACCCCTGGTGTCTCCTGGCTCCCTACTCACCTGTACTGGGAGCAGGACAAGGCAGGACAAGGCTCTCCCTGCATCCAGGGCCAGCCAGGAGTAGCCCAGGGATGGTGCAAGGAGCTCACAGGGACATGGTGACCTTGGGGAGGCCACAAGTTGCTGGGAATTCTGCAGGAGCAGTGTGAACCAGGACCTCATTGCCATGCACCCCTTGTTGCCCCATCCCACTGGGAGCACCTGCCCACTGAGGGGCCAGCAGCCTCCAGCCAGCCCATGCCACGGCTGGTCAAGCACCAGCTCTGGCACTTGCTGCAGCAGAGGAGGTGGATGCAGGAGGCACAAGACAAGAGGCCAGGTGGGAGGTGACAAGGCTTTATTATCACACAGCAGTGGGGACAGCAGCAGGGCCGGGGCACACAGGCATGCACATGCAGATAGGACCTTGCCCGGCACACCCACCAGCAAGAGCCAGATCTGTGCCGGTGGCCCCACGGCCTGAGCACAAGCTGGGGGCTGATAAAGCTGTTCCTCCCCGCCCTGGCTGCAGGGAAGGGGGGCATGGGGTGCCAGCAGCCCCATAGCACCCATCCATCCCAGAGCAGGACACTCCTGGCAAAGGGACTGGCCAGTACTGGGGGCACTACCAGGAGGGGGACCTGGATCTCTGCTTCCCTGTAATGGCAGGGGTGGCACCAAGCTGTGGTTGAAGGAGCCATTGGAGGAACCCTCACCAACCCCCAGTGCCTGAACAGGTCACCACCCCTCAGCAGCCCCAGGCTGACTTTGTATGTGGGTTTGGGTGCTGCAGCCACACTGAGCACAGGAGTAGGGAAGGGGCACATGCCAGTGCAGGGACCTGGTGGCACCTGTAGGGAGTACAGGACACAAGTAGGGGACAACCTCTTTCACATTGTCACTAAGGGCAGCAAAACCACTGGCCACAAGGGGGACAGAGTGAGGTAGGGGCTTCTGCACTGCCCGCTGGGGTATTCCCTGGTCAGCACTGAGGGCCATGGCACCAGTCCCAAGAGTAATGGTCCCCAGACAGTTATACAGGCCCTGGGTGTGGAGCCTGTCTCAGCCACAGCACCCTACCTGGTCCCTCTGACCCATGGCTTTGGTACTTGTGGGCAGCAGGGCACTCGGGAACAGCAGCCTCCTTCTCAGAAGATGGAGTGGCTTTGGCACAGTGCTACTTTGGCTTTCTTGGTGGTGGGACCTCATCAGGCCTGGCTCAGACCAAGACTGAGTTGGCTCCCTCCATTAACAGCCTCCCCTGAGCTCTCCCTGACTCCAGACCTTGGGTGGAAACTTCCCCAAGTGAATGAAGCACAGGAGTGGGAAGCACCCACTGGCAGTGCATGATTGTCACCCAAGGGAGGTGACTGCCACCTCAGGGAAGCCCAGTTTGGGCAGGACTGTGAACACTGCAGGGGCTCTGTGGGCAAGAAACTGGGATGAGGAAAGCCAGCCACAGAAACGTCTTGTGGGCAGAGGCAGGACTTAGGCAGTGCCAGGAGGGTGGCAGCAGGAGGGCAGGGAGCCCAAGGAAGGTGGGTCCTGGCTGTTCTCTTCCTACACACTCCATGCTCCCCATCCTGCTGAGCTCCTGCTCTGGGCACCCACCCGAGGACAGAGAACAGCAAGGCACCAGGATTGCAACACCAGGCAGCTGCCAGTCTTAACTGGGGATCAGATGCAAACCCTGACCCAATATACACTTAATTACAAAATAAATCCCCTCCCACCCTTTGCAAGAAAGGAAAAAAAAAAGAGCAGCTGACTGGACATGCACCTTTCTGGCCCTACAAAATAAGGCACCAGAGCTTAAAAATGAAACTTCAGTTGTCTCTGATATAAAAGGAATTCCCACGTGTTGAAGGCAGTTGATGTCTGAGTGCATAACAGGGAGTGATCTTCACTAGCTTTGGGTTGGCCAGCCTCATGCTTGGGCCCCGGTGGCTTTCTGGAGCAGGGGGATCTGTAGGAGGGGAGGAGAGAAGCTGTTAAAAGGAGGCAGGGAGCTGCCTGTGCTCTGCAGCTGGGCAGGGCTGGAGAAGGAGAGGTTCCCTAGGAGGCTGAAAGGTTTCATTAAGCCCCTGTGCCCTAAGAGCTACAGGAATTGTTACCTGCTTGTGCCTAGCTCACCTTTGTGAGATCCACACCAGTGATGGCACGCACGGAGGCAGGGATCTCTGCCAGCAGACGGTTCACCTCAGCTGTTGTACTGCTGCTCTCCCCACTGAGAATAACGATCTCATCCACTTTGGAGAGGGGAGCAGCCACTTTGGCAGCAATCTGGAGAAGCAGGGAAGGAAGGTGAGATGAGAAGTGCAAAGGAACTGCTCACCAAGCTGCCAGGCAAGGTCCCTCACACACCACACAGGGACCTGCTGTAACCCCAGGAGACCCGGCCCAGCCTGGGAACTCCTCACCACTTGCCCAGAGCAGGGAAAAGCTGCTTCTCACCTCAGGCAGCGCATCCAACACTAGAGCCAGCTTGGCAGCTTCTCCATACTGCTGGAGAGCTTCAGCTTTCAGCTTCATCCCCTCAGCCTCCGCCATGCCAATGGCCTCAATCACAAACGCCTCTGCTTCTCCGATCTTGCGGATCTTTTCTGCCTCTGCTTGAGCAAGGAGGACTTGCTTCACCCTGGAACGGGAAACCCAGCCCTGCAGCAACGCAGGTCCCCGCAGTGCACTCAGCTCTGCTTCCCTCCCTCTGTCAGCCCCGTGCCTACCCTGCAGAGAGTCCAGGAGCTGGGTCTCAGCACGGCACGTGCTGCACTCTGCTCCCAGCTCAGCCCAGCCCAGCACACAGCGGGGCTCAGGGCTCACTCACTTCTCGCCCTCGGCGATCTGCTGCATGCGGTAGGCTTCGGCCTCGGCCGGCCGCTTCACGGTGGCTATCAGCTCCTTCTCCATCCGCAGGACCTCTTTCTCCTCCACATCAATCTGTTTCCTGCGCTGCACCACCTCGATTTCAATTTCCTCCTGGCGGATCTTCTGCTGCTCACGGGCGCTCTGCAGCTCGTAGGCCAGCTGGGCCTCAGCAGTCTGCACACAGGAGAGACAAGAAGAGGGGTCTTGGCCAGGATGTCCTGTGTGCAGGTATACAGACCCTTGGCAAGCCCTGAAACCAGCCATGGCTCCAACTTACAAACCTTTACCCAAGGGTGACACCACAGTTGTCCACGTTGTACTTTTTGTCCTTCCCTGTGTGCTCTTCCCACAGCACTTGAATCCAACCAGCTCCAAGCTCCCCACCCTTTCCTCTCTTCCTAATTCCAAATAACTGTTGCAAACGGGAGGAATCTGCTGCAGCATGCTCATACTGTGACACAGAAACCTGGGTTCTCCACTTCCAGCTTTATTAACACGCAGAAGGAGGAAGCTGGCGAGTCCCTGAGCTACCAACACCAAAATAAACCAAGCCAGGGAACAGGGCTGGGCTCTCAGGTACCTCTCACCTTAATGTTGACCTCTTCAGTGAAGGCAGCTTTCTGCAGTTCAAAAGCCCGTCTGGACTCTGCTATTTTGGTATCTGCCATGAACTTGACATTCAACATTTCTCTCTTGCACTCCGCCTCCTGCAGAGAAGGAAGAGAGAGCAGAGCTGCAGGGTGTAGAGCTGGAGCAAAGCCGGGAAGCCCAGCACCTCTCCAGACTCACCCGAATGCCAGCATCTCGCTCGGCTTCTGCCACACCGATGTCTGCATCCCTTCGGACAGCTGCAGTCTGAGTCTTCCCCAGGGAGCTCAGGTAATCCACTTTGTCATAGACATCCTGGAGAGGGGAAGAGAGGTCAAAACCACTTCAAACCAGTGACTCCATCTTACTCCCTTCCCACTGAAGCTCAGAGACACCACTTGTGCGGCAAGGTCAGGGTCAGCCATGCTAGCCTGCTGCCTAACAGAACCAGCTGAGGCAGGGAGAGCTGGGCCCTGCCGACATCTTCCCGTCAGCTCCCGAGAGCGGGGCCAGCAGCGAGCTCTCCACAGCCCCGTGTGCAGAGGCAGCTCCGCGCCAGCTGCCTGGAGACAGGACATGCTGCGGCGGCTGTCATGGCAACTCCCCGGGGGGCTGGGGCAGGCTGTCAGCCGTAGCCTCCCAGCAGCTGCAGTAGAGGAGCCAGGGCCAGGCAAGCTCTGCTGTGATGCTCCTACAGAGCTGCCGGGTGCCCCACGGCACAGTGCCCTACACCTGGGTGTACCTTGATGGTGAAGCTCAGGATCTCGATACCCATGCGACCCACATCGGGGGCTGCCACCTCCCGCACCAGCTTGGCAAACTGGTCCCTGTCCTGGTAGATCTGCTCCACTGTCAGGGTACCTGCAGAGGGGAGGAGGGCAAAGTGCTTTATTTGGGACAGATAACACACAATGGTGTGAGTCTAAGCTCTACAACATCCTTATTGTCCTTGAACTCTTCAGGTCTGGGCATGAGGGCAAAATCCTCTGCCCAGACCCTGCAGTGCAGATCATCCCAGTCCCACAACCACCACACCTGTAACCCATGGGGACTCAGACATCTCTTACTGCAGGCCCTGAAAACTCACTTATCTCAACACCCAGCAACACAGCAGAAACTGCTGTATGGGAGGAACAATCTAAGATACCACCTCTGCAGTCAGCAGAGGAAGGAACTGTTGTGGCTGCCACAATGGCAGCAACACTGCTGGGACCTGTCAGCAGAGAAGGGAGAAAGCTACTCAAGATGCCTCCAAGAGCATGAGCCCCTCCGCACCTAGGATGGAGCGCAGGTGCCCCTCCAGAGTCTGAAGGACCACGTTCTTCACATCCTGCACGTTCTTCCCCAAGAACTGTTCACAGGCCACAGCCAGGAGCTCCTTCTCAGTCATTATCTTCACCTGGAGACAGGAGACAAAGCCAAAGGGGCTGAAGGTGCCTGTCCAAAGAGGGACAGGTACTCAACAGCAGCAGCAGCAGAAGCAGCAGTACCACCATCAGGCTGCCAGTTTCCTGTGCTACCGATGCTTCCAAGGACCATACTGAGCTGTCACCACACTGAGCCAGGCCACCAGACCTGACACTGAGCCCCTGCTCACTGCTGCTGGGGAGAGCCCTGCAGGCACAGAGCCAGGCCAGCATCCAGGGCAGACACCTCTCCAAGTCCTCCCTGCAGCCATCAATGCCACTACTGCAGCCACTGGATGATGTGGAGACAGACCCTGGCCCTACGTATGCTACCTGATGAGAACAATCAAAGAGCCCTGAACTAGCAGTTCAGCCACTCCACCGACATCAGACCTAGGAGGAGAGAGGGCTTTTTATTACTACCCCTGGCCAAGAAGCCCTTTTGTTACCTGTCTCTTCCTCCTCCTTCACTGGAATTATTTTTTCTTATATGGGAAAGGCAGAAAACAAGGAAGGGTCTGAAATGCCCAAGCTGCAGCTTGAGAACAGGGGTTCCATTCACTGGGACAGATGAGATGGCCATGCCACAATGGTTTGTCCTGCTTGTGGCTGGGAGCTCCCAGCCACCCTTTGTGGTGACCCCAACGTGCTGCAAATAGGACCCAGCTGTCCTGCTCCACACAGTCAGTCTGGTAAACAATCCCCACAGGTGGGACACAGCTACCCCCATGCCACTTTCACCTCCCACAGCCAGGGCCAGGTGTTAAAGCATCCCCATATCCAGAGAAGCCAGGGCCTTAAGATGGTCCTGCTGGTCATGGGGCTGTTTTTTAAAGGCAAAATGGGTTAAAAATCCATAATGGGGTACATTAGACAGTGGAGATGTGTGCTCATGGAGGTCTCTATAGGACCCAGATATGAGGAGCTACAACCCACCAGAATGACAGCTCCTGGTGACTGGGTACAGTCTGAGAGCTCCAGCAAAGCCTGGACACATGGACCTCCGTTTTACAGCACCAGAGAAGGCAGCAGGGTCATACCAGCCACACACTAGTGCTGAGCAGGTCCCACAGCACCCTCTCATGGAGACAGCTGGGCTGGGCAGTGACTCCTGTGCCATGAGGTGCTGCTGGTGGTACCCTGCACCCTGCCCCAAGGGCCCTGGCTGGACCTGGCTGTGATGCCAGCATGATCATAGCTCAGAGACTGTCAAAGCTTCAGGTGCTGCCCAGGGGCCCTCCGAGGGTCCCAATTCACACTCTTGATGGGCTCTCAGCCTACAGACATCCTGACACTACAAAACTGCTTTTCAGGGTCAAAGTGATGGCACAAGCAACAGACCTATTCCTTGAGAAAGCTTGGTCTGATAGCCTGAGTCCAAAATAATCCCACAGCCTCATCTCAGTACTGTCAGAAGGACAACTGGGACCAGTCACTGCCTTCTAAAGGGACTGGATGTGGTGAGCTGAGCAAGACTCAGCTGCCACAACCCCACCTCTGCTCATGTGAAGAAACACCAACCTGGGCTGAGCCAAGTTTCTACCTTTACTTCTCAGGCTGGGTCCCCCAGTCAAAATGTCAAGCTGAACCTCGGGCAAGCATGGCAATTCTCTTCTGATTTCTCTGGGCTCCTTACACAGCCAGGCCACTGTGGCTTCTTGCCTCTGCACCCTGGGCCAGCAGTGTGCACTTTCTACACAAGGGGGAGTTGAGAGAGCTGCCTCTGGAGCTTCACCTGGGAGTGTGGGCCCTGCACAAGGCTCATCTCACAGCAAATGAGAGGCTTTTGCAAATACTAAACCAAATTAGACTCAGCAGCACTGTTTGTGGTGTGCATCTGCCAGCAATTCCACTTCCTTAAACAACTCCCACCCTTTGGGAGCCACGAAGAGGACAGAGCATGAAGTGGGATGTTCATTAAGAGATCCTGGGATACTTAACAAGAGCAAGGAAGGATTCAGCCTGTGTGACTAAAGGCAGTCAGCCTGTGCAAGTAAGCCCCAGGCAGCCCGAAGGAGCCTGGCTGTTCCCCGACTGTGGGTGTCAGCCTGCAAAGCCAAGGCTGCACAGAACAAACCAGGGCAATTTGCACTCAGCTGCTTCCCAGGGTTTCACAGGGCACTGCCATGCTTGGTGCTTCTTCAAATGTCATCAGCATGAGAAAGAGAGTTCAGCTGGCAGGAATTCAGAGAGTCAACACAAAACCATCCCATCTGGGGCATCAATAGTGCTGCACCCAGCTCCAGCCAGCTGCAATCCAAACAAGGGGTGAGCAAGGACAATTCAATTAGCTTGAGGCTCAGTAAACTTGTAGGCAAGCATACAAAGCCCAGCATGGCCCAGGGCAGCAGCACCCCAAGCACTCAGCCAGCAGAGGAAGGAGGCTACTGGCGATTACTCATTAAAATCCTCTTCAGAAATAAATACCTTATCCTTATGCACCTCAAACACTTCTGGTCTAGAGCAAACATTTTAAAAGGTGTTTCTCTAATCATAATTTCTTTGGGTTTTTTCTTTTTTTTTTCCCCCTTTGCATAAGCCCTTAAAAGTAAAATGTTTGCCTCAAAAGTTCTGCAGGTAACCCTGGCCACTCATGTCACCAATTGCCTCATGCCTGCTTTCTGCATGGCAATTCCTCACTTCTCACAATCCTGAATCTTTTAAATTAATGGACAGTGAGAAAAAACAAACAAACCAGGAACAGTGAGAAGAGAGGATAACATGAATGAGATGAACTGGGAGCTTCATTTTTAAATCAAAGCATCTTGGTGATCCAGGCTTCTGCCACCACACACCAGCCCATTCTGCAGGCAAGGGAAGGTTGTCTCAAAACCAGGGTAAAAAGGGAACACTGGCTTCACAAAAAATACCTTTTCCAAAGGAAAAGTTTATGGATTTATGAGATGTGTGTGTGGGGAGACATGGGTGTGTGCATTCTGCCAACCACACAAAGACCACTGTGGTTATGTGACACATTAGCAGATAAATGGATGCAAGAGCTGAAAAGCTGAAAATGAGGATGCTGGTTCACACCATGAGAGCCAGGATGAGCCCAGGAAGCTGTTTCCTGTGCTGGTGCTCTTGCCCATAGCCCTGCTTCCCAACAGCAGCAGGGCAGTGGATTATCTGCTGGTGAGGCACCACTGTGCCCAGCCCTTCCACCATGTGCAACAGCCCAGAAACCGCTTCTGGCTGAGCTCCTGTCCTCACTTACGCACAGACCCAGCACACAGCTCCTCTGCAAGGCCAGTTCAGAGCAAGCCAATGAATCCAGGGAGGAATCTGTTGCTCTGGAACGCACTGGATGACATCTGTCAAGCACTTGGTCTTAAAAGGGCTGCAGCAGCTACAGTGCTCTTCCCTGGGGGAGCCTTCTGACGCGTGTGGGATTTTGTTTGCATCACTCAGCAGCTCCCCTTGTCTCCACCACTCACTGCAGGGAGCATGGCAGTCACCTCTCCTGCAACAACAGACCTGGACACGCCTTGGACACATGGTGATCACAGCCTTGAGTGCACTGAGAACCACTGTCTTGGTTTGAGAACGTGCTGTCAGGAGTAATTTTCAATCAAAGCATTCAGCTGCCTAGTCAAGGAACCAAATTCTGTTGAAAGCCACTAACATTTTCTTCCCAGCATCCTCCCCAGGGCCAGACCTGGTCACAAGGGCAAACTGTATCAGGGCAGCAGAGTCTAAGAAATGCAGGTGTTGAAGTCACAATCAGCAAGAGACATTTTTCATGTATGAAGAAGGCTTTGAGTGAATTGAAATTAAATTCAAGATAGAAATTTTACACATAAATATTAGTGCCTGGAGGGACTAAGTTCCTTCTTTAAACTTTAACTCACCATGAAGAATTACGAGGTCCACATGCTGATGATAACAATCCACAGCAACATCATGCTTGGTACCATCTCAGGAGTGAGTGGCTCAGTCCCACAGGGTCCCACACAGCTCACAACACAACAGCGTTTCACAGACCGAGCAAGTCAACCCCACACCCCCTCATTTGCCACATGGACAAATGAGACACCAGGAAAAGAGGAATGATTTTGGAGAGGAGAGGTCACAACCCCCTTCATGACATGGGGCATGCTGCAGTGTCAACCAAGGAGCACAGCATGTGTTTGCGCAAGAATTTATCTCAGAGCAGTTGGCTTCTGTTCCTGGACAACAGCAACCTCTTAAGGGGGGGAACACCAGATGTAAGTCAGAGACATGCATTCCTGAAATGATGTTTTGGAGTTACTGTACCTGTGCCACACCTGTGACAGTTAAAGCTACCCCCTCCGCCGTCTCTACGTCCTCACACCTGGGCTGTAACGTCATTATCTCTAGGGAAATCCTGCCAAAAAACGCAAAATATTTGCACGTTTCCAGGTAAGACAAACTCAGCTCTTCCCTTTGCACCTCCTGCCCCGGGCTGCCTGGGGGACTCATCACAGGTAATGCAAGACAGGCACGGAACACAGCCGAGGGACTTCATCTGTGACTGGAGACAGACACTTTGGCCGAGAAGTGGATTTTCAGGCAACACTTAAAGGCAATTTATCAGTGGAGAAAGGCTGGGAGCCGGACTGGAAATGATATCATGACCCTTTCCCTTCTGCTGGGCTAGTGAGGTGGCCAGAAGCTGGCAGCTTTGGGACCCCAAAAGGCCCTCTGTCAGAAGCTGGCTGTGCTGCACTACCCAGTGCTGAGGCAGGGAGTGCTCTTGCTGGCTGCTGTCACCAGTTTAAAAGCACAGCATGGACCTGGGATGCTCCCACCTGCCCTGTGCTGCCACCCCCACAAGTTGGCAAAACCTGGTACTGATGCTGCAAGAAGTAGTCCTGACTTTGCCCATCATTAACACAGACCTACCTCCTGATCTGGTTCACCTCTCCCTCTATTTTTCCTTTGGGTCCTGTGACTCAAAGGCTGCTAGAAGTGAGTCTCTAGCTCTTAAGGGCTATGCCTGCATAGTATCAGGCACCCAGGAACAGATCCTGCAGCTCCAGGGCTGTCTTTGTTGTCCAAGGTAGGCTGAAGGTACTTTGGTCAGACCTAGCAATCATGATTTGGTAAAACAAGAGATACACCTGTCTGTGGTGGGTTCTGCTTCAGGAAGTAAAGCCTGGCTCTTTTATGTCAGCCACAACAAGCCAGGAAGGCGTTGGGAGTCAGGACAGGTTGCCACAGGGCAGGAGAGTTTGTGTCAGTGAACATTAGGTCAAACATCTGAACCACAAAGGGGCTGTGCTGGGCTGTGGCATGCATGTGGAATAGCTCCAGGACTGGCTGGAAGGGTCAAAACATATCTCTGCAAGTTCATGCCTGCCTTGGCCACTGTCCTAATTAAACTGGCACGCAAACTAGGAGCTGCTAGAACTGATCCCACTGTCCAGGATGTGGAAGGCATTTTCTGCCATATGTGTTCAAAGCTTTAATCAGCTAGTGCAGGACTTTAGTCTTCTGGAGACCTAATCTATACTTGGAATTTAATTTCAATACTGTGCTGCTTCTTAGCTGGCAAGTCACAGGGATGGTTGGTAATTACTGATACACCAGTTCATAACTGCTCACAGTGTAAACACTAGTCCTGCGCACTGCAACTCATCCACGGTCTCTATGCTGTGCTTTTGAATGTGACAACATCCAAAATGGGCACTGTCTCTATGAGGAGGAAGAAGGACTGAAGGGAAACCCAAATCCAAAACTGCAGAGCCAAATGCAGTTGCAGTTTCCCCACAGCTGTACAGGTTTCCTTTTGAAATGACACAAAACCTGCCTTCCCACCCACCCCAAATCCCAGACTGAACCCCATCTGCCCTGCTTGGGGCTCCACATAAAAGCAGCTGCCCTTCTGCTCTCCACCAAACAACAGTGCTGTTGAGGAAAGGGTTACAGTTGGAGCAAATTTATCAGAGGAGCCAGTACAGCAATGCTGAATTTGGATTTGCCAAGCACACACCTGTCTGCATTACCTACAAACTGCGGAGTGCACCCCAGGGCAAGCGCCGGAGAAGGGGAAGGAGAGGAGGGGATTGAAATTTCAATTGTCCCATTAGAAAACCATTAGTTTTAATGTTCTCCTGCTGCTGCTGCTGCTGTTGCTGCTGCTCAAAACAGAGGGATAAACAGTCAGACACAGTGTTAGGAAGCTGGTGGATTATTACCTGTGCAACCCCTGTTACGTACAGTGGGACCCCCTCCGACGTCTCAATATTCTCACAGCGACAGAGGATGGTCATAACCTCCAAAGACAGTCTGAGTAGCGAGGAATAAGGGCAGGACAGCAAACACACAAAGCAGTTACCAGAGAGTTAGACACTCATTGCAAAGGACAGACAAGACTTTCAGGTTTCAGCTTTTCCCTGTTCCATTTGCCTTTCTCCCACTGCCCATAATGCAGGGCCTGAGCAGCTTCCCTGGTCATCCATCTGCTCCTGTTAGTGAAGATAAAGAGGCTGGAGGCCTGTAAGTCCCCACAGATGAAACCAAACCGTGTATCCCACCTGGACTGCCATCCTGGAGTCAGCTGGAATTCCCTGTTGGAGTAATCTTCACATGTAAAATTTCCCTTTTTGTAATAAATGAGATGCTTCTGTGACAACATTCAAGAGGGGACAGAAAAATTAAATTGCCAGGGACCTGGCTCCCTACTCCTGGCTAAGGCATTGATGAGAGAAGGTGCTTCCAAGAGCTGTCCTGAGAAGCTGAATAACACCATTTGGTTCCCTCAGAGACATGTGAGACCACACTGCCTCTCTCACCACTTTTAATTCTGACCCTCAAACAGGGACAGGATTTTTTCCCCCCCCCTTATTTTTTCCCAGTTCTCAAGGTTGCATGTGGATAAAAGCCCAGCAGCCTGCCAGCTCTAACTGTTCCTTTTGTTCCCAGGTTAGTGCTACCTGGCGGGATGCCGCTGACAGCAACACAATTGCTCCTGTCTCTCCTGCTCTCAGCACTGGCAGTTCCAGAAAAGATGTCCTAATTTCAGAGGAGGAAATCTGCCTCACTCTTCATGTTAATGAAGCAGGCTCCATCTGTGGCACAGCTTATGGTATTTGGGAAAGGCTCTGATCTCAAGAGGAGAATTAAGCCCCCTATCCCATGGCACGAATCAGGGGGGTTGATTTTAAAGTAAAAGATTAGTTTGGGTGCTGGCATTCCTGTCAGGAGTCTCCATTGCTAAATAATGCACAGACCTCTATCATAGGACAGCTCATTCCTGGCAAACAGCTCTTAGCCCTGGGTGAGTCCTTAACTTAATAAGTCAGCCTCCTGACTACATCTGTTCTCTCCTCCACAGGGCAGGTCAAGGTCTCGAGCTGTTCTCTGGGCTTCTCACACAAGAGGAGGAGCAGGAACCACCTGTTCAAATCAACAGCTCTCCCAGTGAGATGCTTCATAAAAATCTGGGAGTGAAGCTTGTCTGGATCAAAGGCAGTTCTTAAGCATGGAGCCCACAAGCTTCCATCCCTTCCCCCCTCCACAAGCACTGCTGGAGAGCCTGGGTTAAAGCCGTGGGTGTTAGCTGAGCCCTCTTCATGCAGCCAGAGCTCCACAGAAGGCTTTTGTAGCAATCCTGAGTGCCAGCCACCTGGGAGAGGACCAGAGAGCTGATGTCAGTAAGTTGCCAGCAGCAGGCAGGACTCCTTGGAAGCTGCCTGACACCCAGGTGAAGAATAGCTATGGCAGTGTGTCACCGGCAGAGTGAGGGCAGCAGCGTGCTCACTTTGTGTGCTGGTGGCAACACATGAGCAGGGAAAAGAGGTCCAAGATAAGGCAGTAAGGGTTAACTACAACCTCTGGCCATCACTCAGTGCAAAAACCCAAAAGTCCTGTCTTCATCCTTTTCCCCTATTTCTTTCTTTTTCTTTCCTTTTTTTTTTCACACAGCTGGAGGAACCTTGCATTAGTGAGCATGAGGGAGGTGTCAGGAGAGAGGAGCATTCCCAGAGATCCGAAAGACAAACAGCTACATTAGCAGGACAGCAGCACCATCACAGCACGTTCATTCAGAGACCAGCAGGGTAAGAAGCAACAAGCCAAATCCACGACTGAGGAAAGGGAAGAGAAAGAAAACCCCATGGTTCTGAACAGGAACACAGTCTGCTCCCAAGGTGACAGCAGTCAGAGTATCTTTAGAGAGACCTGGGGAGTGCCCCACCGCATGCCACAAGCATGCTTGTGATTGGGTGAGGATTGGGCTGAACTCAGCTCCTCTTGTGCACTCATGGATGAGCCAGTCCCATCCTAATGCCCAGCACCTCTGTGAGAGCCTCGTAGCTGTGGAGTGCTGCAAAGGCAGTGGAAGAGGAGAGCAGGGCTTTTGCCTTCTTCAGCAGAGGAAGAAAAACACTGACCAGGCAGCCTACAGCCCTCTCTCAGCTTGGCAGGGTTTGTGTAAATAAAAAACAACCAAAACCAAAATAAATCTGATTGCTTTGGGTTTGAGGAGAGGACAGGGTGGCCACTTCTAAAGTCCTTCAGCTGAAATCAAGGGATTTCTCTTTTTTTTTTTGCCTTTTGCACTGTGATACCCAGCTGTCCCCACACAGTCAGCACACAACTCCCCTGTCCTGTGACTGTATTCTGCACAGTATTTCCTGCCAGGCAAGCCTGAAATGATGGCATTACCTCCTGCAGGGCCCTGGACATCATCAGCCCCCATCACTCAAAGCAGAAGATGGCCAGAAGCTGTGTGGTTGTGAGTGACCCTACACTCCCCAGGCTTCAAGGCACTACACAGGGCACACACTGCTCCTTCCAGCTGCTGTGCTGCACACACAGAGCCTGCTATGCAGGGACCAGGAGCTGGGCCTGGGCCAACACTCATCCATGGTTACATATGCAATGCTCAATCCCACATTCCTAAAGATACTGCTGACAGCCCCACTGGGATAATTTTGCCTAACTCCTACTCCAAAACATCAGTAATGGAGGGTCTCCTTACCTTTGTGTGTCAGTAATGCACCACCAAGCCCAGGCCCAGCCTCCATACACGTACTGCTTTACATCTGAACCACAGCAGCCACCTGCATCACAGCAGAAAACAGAGATGGGGTCGGGGACCACACATAGGATTTTGGAACCAAAGAATTGTTTTGGATCCAAGAGACCTTTAGGATCTTCAAGTCCAACCATTAACCCAGCACTAGACCACGTCCCTCAACACCACATCTACATGGGTTTTAAATCTCTTCAGCAATGGGGACTCCACTGCCCTGGACAGCCTGGGCCAGAGCTTGACAACCTTTTCAGGGAAGACTTTCTTTCTTAATGTCCAAACTAAACTTCCCCTGCCACAACTTGAGATTGTTTCCTCTCATCCTGTCACTTGTTACTTGAGAGAAGAGACCAACCCTTACCTCACTCCAATTTCCTATCAGGGAGTTGTAGAGTGAGAAGATGCTGTCTGAACTTCCACTTCTACGACTCAAACAGTAAAACACCTTCTGCCTTTTCAGAGAGCACCCTGCCAGTGCCCAGCCCTTGGTTTCATGCCTGGCAATGGAAGAGCTCTGCAGCTCCCTGGCCTGGCCCCTGGTCTCAGGCAGATCATGCCAGCAGTTCCTCCCTCCTGTTATTCAGAATCATGCTCATTACACAGTGCCCGAGGGCCTCAGCAAGGCAAGTGCCAGAGACAGTTTCAGCCCTGCAGGCTGTATCTGTGAAGGCAAGAGAGAGGCAGGGCAGAGGAAGAGCAGGGAGAAGAGCATGGCTGTGGTGCTGTGGGCACATTCCACTAGGCAGGGGAAGGGGAGAACTGTGAAGGGCAGCCACAGAAGAAGCTCTTTCTAAGAGAGTGCTTAGCAAGTGAGCTGTAATGGGTCAAAAATGTAGCACACATCCAGGCCAGAGCGCTGGCAGGGCCCTCTGAACCACAGGAGAGGCCTCTGTCCTCCCCATCTTCCACTTCCTGCTATCAGCTGAAGATATCACCTGCTTCACAGGCTCCCATGCAATGGTTGCTAAACCAGCAGACTGGCCCACAGTTCTTCACCCTCTGATTTCAGCAGGAGATAAACACAAATGGGAGATGGATTTAGATGCTTTCTCAGGTAGCCTGTGCTCCACAGCTTAGAGGAACATTCTGTCACCTCTGGGACAGCTTCTGGATAGTTTCTTCCCATAGTTGGGATGTGATTTCAGCCAGGCAAGGAGTTACAAGAGCTGCTGATACAATAGCCTGCAAGACACCAAATCACACCACCTTTTAACATTTCTTGGAGGACATCAGCATGGTTAGCTCAGCTTTTTTGCTAGGCCTTTGTTTTCCAAGAACAGGAAGGGAGGTGTTCCTGGCAGCTGGGAAAAGCAGCTCCACATGGAAAGGTATTTTATTTCACAGGATCTGAGTGGTCTTTACCAAACCTCTGGTAATTGTTTCATAATATCATCCTGAGAAAACTCCACACCTAACCCCACCAATACCATGCTTCTCCACACAGATGGTTCTTCAGCAGGCAGTGCAAGGAAGCACCTTAGTAAGTATCACACCCACAGCAAGCCTCATGTTTGCTTCCCAGTGCTACACAGCACAGTTGACTAAGCTAGATTATGTCAGGAAGTGTTCAAAGCACAAGAAAAAAGTGGCAAACTAGCACATTAAAGAGGAGCAGGGTGCCAGCTGGTTGCTTTCATGCAAGCTGGACGTCTGAGAGCAGCAAAGCTCTGTCCTGGTAACACAAGTCAGATGAGCTGAGGGCTCATTTTCCATTGCAGCCCAGAAGCCTCTTTCTCAAGTCTCAGAGAACAAGTGAAAAAGGAACCAACAAAGCAAAATCTTTGCAAGACTGAAGAATAAACCCTCTTGCACAATGAGATTTGGCAGGGAAGTTGCCTTTTCCAGCTATAATACACCCACTGTTCCAGCAGCCCGGGTCTCACAGCCGCTTGGCCGTCGCTTCCACAAACATGCTCCCTGCCTCTTCCGGGGCAGTGTAGGGGCCAGGCGAGCCACAAATGGAGGATTCATAGCCAGGAAGCTTCCATCCAGCTTGGCCTCTTCCCAAACAAGGGGGTCCCACATTCAAGCAAGTGTTCCCAGAGCCAGAGCACGTCATCTATTCTGGGGTTGGGTTTTTTTAATGAAGTGAGATTAATCGTTTGGGAGTTCGTAGATAAATGGAGCTCTCAGCTGACGCAGGAAGCTGCTGCCCTGATGGATGGCACACAAGGAAGAGCAGAGGCCCCAACAGATAGGAGGACACAGGGCTAGAAACATGAAAGCTGGGACTATCTGAGGTCATGAAGAAGCTGGGTGTTGTTTGCTCTCCCAAGGTAAGTGGAGGTGTGTGTTGTGGCAGGAAGTGCTGAGCCTTCAGAAATCAGGTCATGGTAAACAGCCTGCTGCAATAACCTGATAAGGATATCCCTGCACAGACTGTTGTGGGTTGAAGACAAGAGCAGAGCTGACACTGCTGCCTTCACCTGCACAGCACTGCCATCTTCTTGCCTTGCTTCAGGGAGATCTGGTGCTGCCCTCTCCCCACCTAGGAGGGCCCACCACCCACTCTGGAAATAAACAGCTTGGTGCAGTCAGACACAAGCTGAGTTTGTTTGAGAAACAGCTCTGTGCTGGGAAATGTCATGGGGTGCTCACAAGTGACTGCAGAAAGACAAGGAAGGAAGTGGTAATTGAAACCAGTTACTGACAAAAGACATAATGGAGAGGAGAGGAAAAGGCAATGGCATATATAAAGAAAATAATGTCACAGAACAGGGTCTAGACTAAAATCAGTGTCTGGTTCATAGGCCCCACTGTGCATATAAATTAGGCTTTGTCCACATGCAGAAATGGCATGAGCTTAATAAAAACTAATTTAAAATGATGCAGGGCTCTGAGCTGAATCCACAAAATCCTCTGATGGTCACCACAGAAGATGAAAGCAGATTATGCTGGCTAGCTTGTTTTGGATGTGATCTACACCAAAATGACTTGGTTTGTGCTATCAATGTCACAGAGCAAGTTTAAAACCACACATTTAGTTTAACTCTTCCTGTAAACAGAAATCCAAAGACAAACTGCAGTGAAGTTACACAACAGAACTCCAGAGATACCACCCCAGAACTCCCCTTGGAACCCAAAAGGAAAGTCCTGAGGCTACTCTGTCCACCTCTTTCTCCTGCTATGCTTTCTGAACAGTAACTTTGCAAGTCCTAGAGATTTACCAAGCACTTAACAAGGGAAACCTTGAGCCCTACCCACCAGCAAAAAGCTGAAGAACTACCCCAAGAGGGTAACACCACAGAGGAGCTGCATAACTTTTGTGCAAGTGGTGAGTAGCTGTCAGCCTCATGCTACAGATTTGAGACAGGCTGCAGTGCTGCACTTTGGACAGCAACCACCAAGCATCACAAGCAGCATGAAACCAACTGCTGCAAAAAAATTTTGGCTAGCCAAAAGGAAGCTCCTAACCCTGCAGAAACACTCACTGAACCTGGGAGATAACAATCAGTGCTGCTAGAAGTGTTCTGCACAGCTTGCCTGGTACTAGAGGTCAATACCTCAGGCTCAACCCTGGGGAACAGTTCTGAACTCTGACTCCAAAGGCATGAGTGCAGACAAGGGCAAAACTTCACCTGAAACCCAGGTGAGGCTGCCCACTCCTTCCCACAAAGTCACGTTGCTTCTAGGACTGAAGAACTGCACCTGCAGTGAGCCAGCTCACACTGACCTGTAACAGGAAGTGGAGGAATGACCCTGCTGGAACCAGCCCCACCATGAGCTTCAGGTCTTCGGCTCTTGCTGCTCACCAAGGACACAACCTGGACCATCTCCTCCCATTCTATTTTCATGCAATTGACTCTTCTCACTTAAGTGGAGCTCTCTGCATTTCTCCTTACTGAATTGCATCATATTTCTTTCAGACCATTTGTCAATCTGTCAAGCTTGTTTTGATTCTAAGCTGGCTCTTCAAAGCTCTCGAATCCATTCCCAGCTCAGTACTGTCTGCAAATTCAATAAGCACATTCTTGGTTCCATTATCTGAACCAGGAAAAGAAACTTACTTGATAAATCCTTTCAGTTGAACAGTGAGCCACTGTCAAGTTCCCTGGCAATGGTTCTCCAGGCAGTTTCACGTTAAATTTATAGCATCTGAGAATCCAGTTCCTCTTTGCACTGTAGGCCTTTTGCAGGAAGGGTTTATGGAGCCTCAAGAAGCTTTTATTTTAGGCTCTCAAAATGTAGAGAAACACCATTAGAACAGATGAGCAGTTGCTCTGCAGAAATTAAAAAGGATGCAGGAGAGGAGAGCTTAGAGCAGCTCCAGAAGGGTTAACTATCCCTGGCTGCTGGGGTGCAGCAGGAAATGTTTACACCAAATTGGAATTAACTGCCAGCTCTTCTTTTATTTTGACAGAGACCAAGGAGCCCCAGAGAGTGAAGCCTGAGAAGGTGGGCTGGACTTCAGAGAAATCTGATGACTCTAACAAGCCTTAGTAAAGGCAAAATATGTAATTCTGCCACTTCCCTTCACCCCCACCAGAGAGGGAGGCCAGATCAGCTGGGCACAGTTCACACTCAGCTAACAGGTGCAGTTGTTTTCTTCCAGACATTTCCAAATGATGGATTTGTTTCCATATTCTCCTAAAAACACGGACAGGTTGATTGGGCTGCAACTCCTCTAACATTTTTTTTCTCCTTTTCACACAGTGAACTTTTGTTAAAACAGCAGTTTGCTCTGACCCAGAAACACAGTGGGATGTGCCAAACCTTCCCCTGTCACCTATCTCCAAGTGCTCATCTTGAAACTCCTCTGGGCCACTGCTGTGTGCTGCCAGCCGGCAGCCCTCAACAGCCAGAAGGAAAAGCTCCAGCTGTGGAGATGCAGGCAACACAATTAGCTTACAGGAACCCCAAGACAAATGCAGCTGTTAGAAATCATTCTCTTCATAATGAGACTGCAGAAGGATCCCAGCCTTGTACTTCAAAACTAGCCAATCCTCAATCCTCAGCTGTGCAAGCTGCACTCAACCAGGCTGTAACCCAAAACCTGCATCACATCCAAGACAACTTATTCAGCTGTTGGGAACATTGGGATATCAGGACCAACAGGTACTTTGTGTGTCTCCCTGAAGACCTTAGCAACTCCAGATGCACTTGGGGAGGACTCTGTGATGGGTCAGGGACCTGGCAAAGCCTCCTCAGAGCTTGTACCCAACTTCACCAAGAGCTTGTACCCAACTTCACCAAGAAGCTCCCAGCACCACTACTCTCCAGCAAAGTTAATCCCACACTCCAGAAGGACCATCACCACCTCTGTAGGACTTTGTCTTCTTACAACACCTAGGCTCTACATTTCACAGACAGGTTGGCCAACTGAATGCAGTTTCTGAGAAGGAGATAGGTGTTGCTCAATAGGGGAAGGATGCCAGTGAGAACACTGACCCATGCTTGGGAAGGAGCTTCCCAGATAAGGCTACAAAGCTCCTGCACACACAGAGGTTCCCAAGGCACGGCTAGCTGCTCCTTGAGCACTGAAGGAACCCAAGTGTCTCACAAGAAAGCGAAAAGAAGGAACACCACTTCTCAGAACAACCCCCCAAGGCAGGGGTGGCTTCCTAATTTGGAGGAGCCTTCCCACAAAGGGAAGTGTTTCACCCAACCATAGCATGACTGCAAGCCAAAAGCCTGCTTTTCATATTGTTTGCTGTTGGTTTATTCTTCCCTTCACCCTCTCTCCCCAGATTCAAACCAGTATCACACAAACAAATGCTGGCTCCCAAGATCTTCTCTGCTTCTTCCTGAAGAGATATGGTTCAAGTTCCTGGATCTACAACAGTTGGTAGTTAGCTGCCACCTCCCTCTAATGCCCTGGCATTCACTCTGCACATCAGCAGAGTGGAGCTCTGCAGCGTTCCCATAACCTCTTGGGCTGTCCCTGAAGCTCACAGAGGGTGCTTTCAGCAGACATGACCCTCTCAGGAGTGTTTGCAGACCACGTTGGGCATCAGCAGAGAAAAGCCACATCTGGTGGCAACACCAAATCCAACTCTGACTCACAGGGCCTGGCATGATTTGCACTCCAGAACACAGCTGTACATCAAGGAGTGTCCTTGGCTTGCTGCTTCCAGCTGTGGGAAAGTGTAAAGCTTGGAACTGCAAGCAGATACCACAAATTCCTGCTGGCTCATTCTGCAAGCCATGGGCTGAACAGAAGAGAAATTAAGCATTTAAGGCTGAAGGGCATCCTGGCAGACCTGAAGCATAGCTTCCCGATTCCTCCTGCCTGGACACGGCATTTCACCAGCTGACACTGATTTTGAGAGAGGGGAACACAGCATCAGCTCTAGATCCCATCTGACAACTGCAGAGATATGCAGAAGGCCAGGAAAACTGCAAGGAATACTGCTGCTCCAGGCAGCTGCTGGGTGTGGTTTGCACCTCCTTAGAAGCTGCAGCCAGAGCACATGGGTTTGTTTCCAAAATTGCAGCATGCTTCTGGCGTCTCCTCAGTGGTTCCTGTAATAGGTCTATGACCCCAGAGAGATGAACTGATAACAGACCAGCCATAAACAAGCCTGAGGCCCACTGGAGGCTTTGGTTCCAAAACTGTAACAACGTAGTTTTACTTGCAGGGCAGAGCTGCGATCGCACCACAGCCTTGACATTCTCTTCCAGGTGAATTTAGGTCTGAGCATCACAGTGCCACCAAACTAGCCCAGTGCTTACTGAAAGGATGTAAGGTGATTGAAGGCACGTGAAACAACAAACACCTGCACCTATTACCTTGTATGTGGCCCCAGCCTGTCACACAAGCAGAGTATCCAGCCCTTACGGCAAGTTGTTACATCACTTGCTGGTAATTACGGTCTGTCTGCATGCAGCCTGGTCTGTGCCAAAGTGCAGCCTGGAGCTTCAGCAGAATCTTGGAGCAGCTACAGGTTGAATCAGCTACAGGGGATTTCACTGCTGGTTTATTTAACCCAAAAGCAACCAGCTCACCTGAAAAGAAAACTTTGGTGGGCATTAACTGCACCCAGTGTCAGCACCACTGGTAAGGCAGGTACTAGTTAATGAAGCAGCAGCAGGACATGACAGATAAGGACACTCCAGGGACAGGCCTATGGTGCCCTGTCCTGAGCTGCCGTCTCTGCCACATCCTGTTACTTACGCCCAGCTCCCCTTCCCCAACTTGTCCCCTCAGGAACAGGATTGCTTCTTGGTATTCTAAGCCTAGGGCTGTTGGCAGTGAACCAGAGCCAAACAGCCTTGACAGTGCCACTGCCTGACATCACCTGAAAGCAGCAGCACCGGAGCGTGCCACTGGCACACCGACCTGGCCCACAGCTGTTAGCTGCAGGGATCCCATCCCAGAGCCCCAGGGAGCAGGCAGCTGTTCCCACCCCAGGTCATCCACTTGACAGAGACAACTGCCTACCCACGCAGGACACCCCTCAAACAATGTTGCAAGGTCACCCCATGACAGGGACCCCCTCAGTGCCGCCTCAAGGAAGGGCTTCCCCCCATCCTAGTGCTCCTTTGGAAGAACTTCCCCAAATCACAGGGCACCCTGCAGCAGGCATCCCCAAACACACCCCTCAGATCCCACACTCCCTCCCAGGGATGGCCCCCACATTCCCCCCCACCTCCCAGGGTCTCCCCATAGGGAGGGACCCTCCCGAGTATCCCAGAACCCCTCTGTAAGAGACACATCCCCTAGAGGGCCACCCAGCCCCACCTTCCAATCGCAGGGTCTGTGTCCCATGCCTCCTCAGCACAGCGACACTCTCCATCCAGCAGCAGATCCCACGACAGTGATCCCTCAGAGCCCTGAGAGCTCTCTCACAGACAGGACTTCCTCAGCTCCCCCTGGGGCTTGCTCCAAGCAGACCTCATTATACAGACACCACTGTAATTCCCCCAGGGTGCCCTCACGACTGCCCCTGGGAGTTCCTTCACATCCAGGACCCACCAATGCCCACCAGGGCCTCCTCCTAGACCCTACTGCAGAGACACCCCAGTAACTCCTTCAGGGTCTCCCCCTGACAGGATTCACTCAGGCTTCTCTGCAGCCATGAAGGCTCCCCCCCCCCCAAGCTCCCCGAGCCCTCATCCCCCGTGACGTGATCCCCAGGCTCCCTACAAGCCCCTGCGAGGCTCGTGCCGTACCTGACACCACCAGCGCCTCGTTGGGCCCCACCGTGTGGCAGTTCCCCATGGTGCCCAGAGCCCCCGCCCCACAACCGCCACCGACACCGCCTCGTTCCCACAACCCCTCGCGCCGAGCAGTCCCGCCCCGGAGCGGCGCAACGTTTCGGGGCCGACCTCTTGGGGCAGCCATTTTGAGAAGGTCAGTGCCGCGCCGCGCCCGGACACACTCCGGGGGTGGGGCCGAGCATCCCCCCCCGCGCTGCCGCCATGTTGGGTGCCGCGTGTCAGCGCGCGCGGTAACATGGGGCGCGCGCATGCGCACTGCGGCGACCGAAGGGGCCGAGTGTGCACTGAGGCGTGCACGGGTGTGCAAGAGAAGGGGGTTGTGTGTGCACTGCAGAGTCTGCAGGGCTGTGCAGGGTTGGGGTGTGTACTGCAGTGTGCAAGGGAGACTCTGTGCACTGCATTGTGCAGGAGTGTGCAAGGGGGAGAGCGTGCAAGGGACGTGCTGTGTGCACTGCTGTCTGCAGCAGTGTGCAAGGCAGGAATACTGCACTGCAGCATGTGTGTGTCTCTCTAAGCAGTGCAGCAGCTTTGCTGCACATGTAAGGCGAGGTATATTGTGTGTCTCGTGCACACGTGTGCATGTGCCAGGACCCATGCACTGCACTGTACAAGGGTATACATACACCCATTGCAAGAGGGACACCCCACGTGGTACCACAGCCATCCAAAGTCCAGCCCACCCCACAAACATGGCTGCTGCCTCTCAGGGCTGTGTCATCCTCATTGTGGCCATCCTCAAACACCTCCCATTTCGCACCAACCTGGCACAAGAGCTGATGGCGGCTCCCTCCCTTTCCCCACCATCACTTTTATTGTACAACAGCTGCAGGGTCTGGTGAAGGGCTCCCTGCAGGCTCCCTCAGTCCCACCAGCCTCTCGCTGGCTTCCCAGAGTGCCAGGGCCAGCCGGTCGTCACGGGCTGGTGGCCACGGCTCCTGTAGGTGACAGTCAGTGAAGTATCGTCCACTGAAGCACTCAAGGCCCTCATACATGGCACAGTGCAGGGAGGTCCTGGCACCCTCGGCTGCATCACAGAAGAAGAGCCAGGCCAGTGGGATAAGGAACGGCTTCAACCAGAGCGGCGCATGACGGAACAGCTCCGTGTTGACGAACCCTGCAGTGAAGGGAAGTCACCATGTCACAGCCCAATAGAATAGAATAGAATAGAATTCAGAGACTGGATGGGGGCTATGGTTTAGTTGATTAGATAGTGTTGGATGATAGGTTGGACTTGATGATCTCAAAGGTCT
This sequence comes from Dryobates pubescens, assembly GCF_014839835.1. Taxonomy (NCBI): domain Eukaryota; kingdom Metazoa; phylum Chordata; class Aves; order Piciformes; family Picidae; genus Dryobates; species Dryobates pubescens. Next base: position 27,447,489 of record NC_071624.1, on the reverse strand, counting down.
TTTCCAACATGGTTAATTCCTATTCTATTCTATTCTATTCTATTCTATTCTATTCTATTCTATTCTATTCTATTCTATTCTATTCTATTCCATTCCATCCAGGAAAAAGGATAGAAAAAGGATGATGGTGCACAGGGACACACTGTGCAAAGGCACATTTCATGCCATGGGTGCACTGTGCAAAAAGTGCATTGTGCAAAGGGACATTGTGCAAAGACTGCACCATAGAATTGTAGAATTGTTTTGGTTGGAAAAGACCTTTAAGGTCATTGAGTCTAACCATTATCTAACTACCAAGTCTGGTACTAAACCATGTTCCTTAGCACATCTGTGTGTCTTTTAAACACCTCCAGGGATGGTGAATCAACCCCCATTCTGGGCAGCCTATTAAACATCACAGTATGCAGCATATGCACCAATGATGGAGTTAGTGCATCTCGGTTATTAGAGATGCAAAGGGACGCTCCATGCAAAGGGACACTGTACAAAGGGCTGCTTCACACAAAGGTAGCTGCCAAGCAAAGGCTGCTCCACGCGAGGGGATGCTGTATTTGTAGCAACTCCCTGTGCAAAGGGAACTGCTCCCTGCAAAGCATCCCATGAAGAGGGCATCCCACACGAAGAGACACCTCATGCAAAGGACACCTCACACCGCCCTGCTGTCCCCAGTTGCAGGTCCCTACCTGGGTGCACAGCATAGCATGTCACCTGGGTGCCCTGCAGGCGGGTGGCTAACTCACGGGCGTGCAGTACATTGGCCAGTTTGCTGTCACAGTAGTCCTGGAAGGTGGACCACAGCCCAGGAGGTGGGTGGCCCAGAGCGCCGAGGCGCAGGCGGCCGGCACAGTGGGCGCTGGAGGCGACGATGACGATGCGACTGGGTGCACAGCTCTGCAGCCGCTCCAGCAGCAGCTGGGTGAGCAGGAAATGGCCCAGGTGGTTGACCTGGAAGGGCAGGCTGAAGCCATCCTCTGTCATACCCCCAGCACTCACCCCTGCAAAGGAGATAATGGCAGTCCATGGTGGGTGCTCCAGGAGTGTAAGGCAAGGGGACTGGGTTGGGGGTATGCCAGGGCTCACCTGCATTGTTGATGAGGAGGTGCAGATGGGGCTCCTGGCGCAGAAAGGTGCTGGCAAACGCTCGCACTGATTTCAGGCTGGACAGGTCCAGCTGCATGAACTGCACCTCTGGGTTCCCTGTCTCCTGCAGGGAACAACACAGCATGGGGTAGAGCCCGTGGTAGGGGGCACCCTGCTCAGGGTTGGGGCTGGGTCCAGCCAGAGACAGGGTGATCCTCTAGGGGCTGGATCCGACCCAGGGCAATGAGGCTGCAGGATGCTCCAGGGTTGCACTGTGTTAGGGGTGGATGGGGGTGTCCTGCACCTGGGCTGGGGGTGCCCATGCAGCCCCTATGCTGTAGGGTGCCCTTGCCTCTCAGATGTCCTCTGAGGGTGCCCAGGGTTGTCCTGGGGGGTCTCCTGAGGGTGGCTATGTGATGTCCAGGGATGTCTCATGGGAGTGTCTCAGAAGTACCCATGGGGTGCCGGAGGGAAGGTGCCATGGGGATATCCATGGGGGTGCTCATGTGATGTATATAGGCATGTCCCAGGCGGGTGCCCGGGAAGGTGCTGAGGGTCCCCCGAGGGTGCCGGGAGTACCTCTCGAGGGTGTCCTCTGGGGGTGCCCCGGCGCTCACCGTTCGGATGCGGCAGGCAGCGGCCTCCCCCCGCAGGGCGCTGCGGGTCGCCAGGATGACGCGGGCCCCGCACCGGGCCAGCTCCAGCGCCGTGGCCGCCCCGATGCCGCCGCTTCCCCCTGTAGAGCGAAGCAGAGCGGTGAGCGCGGGGCCCGGGCCGTACCGTACAGTACCGGAGCCGCTGCTCTCGGTGCCCGGCGCTCACCGGTGACGATGGCGGTGCGGCCGTGGAGCGCGGGGCGCGCTCGGGGCGGCGGCGTCCGGCGCAGCCCGTGGCGGAGCAGCGTGTAGAGGGCCAGGAACAGCCCGAAGCCCAGCAGCGCCCACGCCATCCCGCCGCAGGTACCGGCACTACCGCCGGGCCCCGCCCCGCCTTCCGCCTCCCCGAGGTAGGAGGAGGGACCGGGGCAAAGGGGCTGCGCCGCGGCTTTCGCAACCGCAGCGCGGGGTTATCGGCACGGAGCAGGCGGCACCGGCCTTTGTCTACGAGCAAGGGGAATTCACGGCCCCGGGGCGGAGCAGAGAGACCGGGAGAGGACGAGGAGCGGTTCAGGGCAACCTCCTCCTTCAAACCTGCCTGCTTCGCGGCAAACCCTCAGCACCGACAGGTGACAAGACCATGTCCAGTACCGAGCCCCCACCCCAGAGACATGGTAGATGCCATCCCGAGAAACGGCCAAGGTTGGATCAGATCGAACACTGCTTTGTTTGGGCCCCCTCACTCCAAGGTCAGCAAGGTGCTGCAGCAGTTTCAGAGAAGGGTGACAAAGCTGACAAGGGTCTGGAGAACAGCTCTAAACAACTGGGGGGTTTAGCCTAGAGAAAAAGAGGCTCGGGGGAGACCTCCTTGCTCTCTACAACTTCCTGAAAGAAGGTTGGAGCCAGGTGGGGTTTGCTATGTTCTCCCAGGTAACAAGCAACAGGAGAGGAGACAGCCTCAAGCTCCACTAAGGGAGATTTAGGTTTGACATTAGGAAAATGTCTTCCCCCAAAAGGCTGTGAATCTCTGGAACAGGCTGCCTAGGGAAGTGGTGGGGAACCCATCCCTGGAGAGATATAAAAGCCACATAGATGAGGCACTAAGGGCGATAGGACAATGGTGGACGTGGCAGTGTTAAATCTCATGGTTGGACGCAATCATAGTAGAAGTCTTCCAACCTAAATGATTCTGAAGATGTCCCTGCCCAGTGCAGGGGAGCTGGATTAGATGATCTTCCACCCCCCACTCTTCTATGATTCCATTAGTCCCCACCCCAAGCCACCAGCATCATCCCCCATTCCCCTGCAGGACACCATCCCACAGCTTAGGCTCCTCCTCTGTGGTCAGACATGCCAGGGAAGCTCCAGGTTGTGGTGACAAGAGTGAAGACAGACAATCAGAAAACAGAATGTGAAGTATTTTTTTTTTTTTTTATATACAGAATACAGGAAAGTTTCTGTAAAGTCTAAAACGTTACAATTACTATGTACAGTGGAACTAGCTGTTCTGCTGCGGGGGGGAGGTGGCTTATAAACAAAAGAGAGACAGACAGGTTACGACAAACGATCTGCTACAATAGACAATTTGAGGAACGTCATACCACATGTAGCACTGTACACAGCTTTAAAACATTGAAAAAAATGCCATCACTGATGTATTTACACAGAATCCAACACTTTTCCTTATTTGAAATAAAAATAGGATGGACACCAGGAAAAGAACTCGTTTCTCACTGCCCATAATACACAGTAGCTACTTGTAGTGCAACCATAGCAGGGAGGGATGGGAGGAAAAGAAAACAAAACAAACCAAAACTGTGGGAAGAAGAGCGCTTCTTTACATTAAATAAAACAATGATATTGTATAGATTTGCTGTATGAAAACTGTATTTCTCTTTTAATATAAAACTATTGTCACTGGCACAAAATAGAACAAGTTTCTGATTATTTTACAACTGCATGGGAACTATCTGTCAGGGAGAGTCCTCGAGTCAGGCAGCGGTCGCCCCCCTCGCTCTGACGCGTCCTGCTCTCGCTGCAGTTTTCCTTTTAAAATGAAATGTATAGTACAAATATATGTGCAAATGCCCCTAAAACTTGAGCAAAAAAGAAAAATTAAAAAAAGTTAAACGTTCTTCATTTCATGCAAACGGCGTGTGAACAGTCTCTGGGCCGACACAGAAAAATCCCACCTCTGTTTGTACAGTTTTGCATTGCAAGAGTCTGAGGGCCTTGTGTTGGTTGGGTTTTTTGTTTGTGTTTTGTTTTGTGTGGTTTGTTTTTTTTTTTTTTTTTTTTAATTTTGTTAATTTTTTTTTTTTTTCCTTACTTCAAAAGCTCTCTTCCTAAAATTCCTAAGGAACCGAGTTGGACCGCAGCACGGGCACCTGGTGGGGTTTCAGAGAAAGCTTCTCTTCCAAGTCCATGTCTTGTACTAAGGCAGTGTCCCCCTTGGGCTGTTTGGTCGCAAATTCAGTAATGCTGAACACAAACTGCAGGCAGCCCAGCTTGATGTAACTGCCGTGGTGGAGCAGGGCTGTCCCCTCCCAGCCAGCCCCGCTGCCCCCTATTAAGCTGGAGCTGCTGGCTTTGCAGTTACAGGGTTTCCGATGCTGCCCTTGTGCCTGCGAATTCATCACAGAGGCTTCTTCATGCAGCTCCTCTTCTTGTTTTCTGCTTTTATGTCGTTCTGAAAAAGAAGGAAGAACCCAATGTGTAAGATTCAGGCCAGCAGCAGCTTGTATTCATCAACAGGAGCTACTGCTGAGGTGCCTCAGGGGTAAGAGCCTCCAGTTAGAAGGCTGGTAAAAGGAAAGCTGGCATTTCCCCACATCCCTGGAGAGGCAGAGGCATTTACACAGCTATTTTGGCAGTCAAAAGAAGCAGAGGCTGATCCAGTGGAGAGCAGGAGTAAGCCACATGGGAATGGGACGCCTGTGGCACAGCCCAGATCCCCTGCTTGCTGCCTTTGAGGGGAGGATGTGTGTGGGAAGCCCCTTGCTCCAGCTCTGAAACAGAGTTCATCAGCCAGGGACCCAGAGGTGGGTTAACTCCATTACTGGAGGCAGAAGCACGGTTAGCATTGGAGTACTCTGTGGACTGAGGCACTCCCCAGGCCTGGGGAGAAGCTCTCCTTCTGTAAGAAGTGCACCAGCCCCTGCAGAACAATGAGCACCATGAAGGAATTGATTTGCACCCGCTTCTGTCCCTCTCCCCAAGAGCTCCCTGTGGTGTTTCAGCACTCACTTATCACACTCTGCACTTTGGCAACAATACTGCTGGGAGGAGTGGGCGTCATCTTCTCCGAGAAGTCGCACGAATACAGAACGTTGTCCACAGTTGTCCCATGCTCACTGTAGTTCAACAGCTCATAATGTTTCGTATTCTGAAAAACAGGGAAGAGGAGGGAACTGAGAAGTAAGTCAGAAGGGCATCTGCCCATACACCTCTTTGGAGCACTGAAACACAAACCCTCTCTCCCCGCTGCTGTTGATGGTTAAATAAGAGCACTTAAATACCCTCCAGCTCAGAGTCTACCAACCCAACTCTCATGCATGGCTCACTGAATAGCCAGCTTTCCAGCAGAAGCTGCATCCCAGCAGGGAATGAGGACAAAAGCAGCTTTGAGAAGGGGGATTTACCTGCTACTGGACTTGGACTGACAGATCTTTTGGAAATGAGGATTCAAGGAGACTCTCACAAAGCCAGCACACCATTTTAACAGGCACTAGATGCTAACTTGGCCCAAGACCTGTGCCTAGCAGGGAAGAGATGTGACACAAGATGGCAAGAGGGATGCTAGTGTGATGCAGCAGCTGCAAACCAGACAATCTGGGATTTACAGACCCTCTGCAGCCGCTGAGATGCCAGTAGATGTTACTGTGACAGGCAGCGTTACACAAGCAGTGTCACGCTCAGCTGGGCTTTGTGGAGGATGTTGACAGAGTGGAGGAAATTTCAGCGCAGATCACACGAATTATGTGAAGGCTGAGGACCTTGTCCCCCAGGGACCACAGCGCTTTAATCAAGTTACAAAAGCTCTCCTTGCACAGGGGAGTAAGTTTTCAAGTAACCTGCTGGACTGCAGAGACCAAAGCCACACATGAGCTGCCAATGGCCAGAAGCAGAAAGAGCTGAAGTGAGGGAACTTTCCCTCTAAATTGAACACAGCCATGGGAGTCCTTCTGGAGTATGGAAGAGGTTCAGTGCCTAGAGCCTGATTTAGGATTGACCCTTGTGAGATGCTTCAACACAGATTTAAGGTCTGGATCCCATTACCAAGCATGTTCTGTCGCTTGTAGTGCACTGGAGGAATGGCTAAAGCCAGCTGTGGGTTAATCCTGGATCCTACTCAGTAGCTGGTTGACAAATGGGGATATAAAAGACTTTATCTTCCTTCAAAGACTTTTTCCACGCTAAGAGACATCTCCAGTGGTGCTTTTATTGGCAGACACACCAGTCGATTTACTTCAAGAACAAACTAATCTCTTGGCTGTAGTTAAGGAGCAACTGCAGACCTTGGTTTATGGTGAGCTTAACAGAAATTAGAGTCAACTGAATCATTTATACAGAGTACTGCCGATGGCATGAACACTTTGCACCACCACCACCACCCCTAAACGCAAGAGACTTGGAGCAGTTCCCTGGTTTGTTCCAGCTGAGGTTTGATGTCCATGCATGAAGTTTAGTTTCTGTTAGCAACGCAGCTGGATCAAAAGGTATTGAGCCATTTCTATGACTTATTCTTTCCCCAGACACCAGCAGTGACAGTGCTTAGTTTTGGTCAGTCTTTGTCCACCAGCAGTTAGCTCAGAGAAATCATGCTGGCAGAGCTCTGTGCTTCAGAAAAGGCTCTGACAGAAAACGCTGACGCAGACTTCACTGGAGTGAAACCATTCAGAGCCCTGGCTCTTACTTTGTAGTCCACAACGCAGCACCACACAAAAGACAACCTGCTGCCTCCATCTCCAGCTCCCACCGCCATGCATGCCAAATCATAAAAATAATAAAAGCCTAATCCCTCAGGCACTCACCTCATCATAGAATATGCAGGCGTGTTTGCCAGACACATAGTTACAGTGACCATAGCTTGTAAGGCACACATCCATATCAGCTCCTGTCAGTGGGGAGGACAAAATGGGCTCAGTTCGTTTCAGAAAAAAACTGTCAGGCAGCAGAGAACAACAGACAGAATTAAACTTCAATTAGCAAAACAACAGGGGAGCAGCTGCCTTTGTCCCAGCTCCCAGGACTGCATGAATAATGCTTCGATAAGCCACTAAACAAAATTTTGGTGGGGGAAGGGAAGGCAGCAGCTCCATGAAGGCTGAAGAGATTTCAGTTACTGGGTCTACCCCAAGAACCTGAACAAATGAAACCTTCATAGGAGCAAACTGTAACTCTGCTCTCTGCCAGCCAGCCATCACCATGTCCAGGACATGGTATCCCCATGTTGACACCAGCTGGGTTCCAAAGGTACAAGCCACAGAGACTCAAGCGGATGGGGAATTTCCCCGTTTCTTGGCAGCAAAGAATCCTGGTTTCAGTGCCCACAACGGCTCTGTTTTGACACCCCACTGGGCAAACACTTAAGGATGGCCACAGAGAACCACTCTGATTCTGAAAGGGCAGGGCAGGAAAAAGCTACTCACCTGTCCCAATATAGAGGGTTCGATAGCACATATTGACTGCACCCCCTAAGCCCATCAGAGGATAGAACACCGCCCGGGCTTGCACTTCCTTTCTTTGCGCTGCAAGATAAAAAGAAATTGCTTGAACAATGTTATCAGCTCCAAAGGCCGCTTGACCCCAGTGTCCCCAGCACCAGCCTCTCCAGTAAACACAGATCCTGAGGAAGATGTAGTTAGCTTTGGCCCAAAGTCCAATTCCCAGCCCTCTAAATGTTTGTGCATTGAACATCTTTTTGCAAGCCAGAGAAAATTGCTCTCTGCAGTAACCCACAGGAGCCATGCAATTGGGGGAACATTAATACAGAGTGTGCACAATGGAGCCACGCCGAGGAAAACACAAACCTCCTGCCACTAGCTTGCTTCTTAATCTCTTCCACTTTGGGTAATCAAAGTGCTGGGTTTTGCTGTCAAAGTGCCACTTAAAAAAAATTGGTGCTGGTGAATGTCACCAACTTAACAGCTGCAATTCCACTCCTAGTGAGGCCGCAGGAAAAACACACAGGTTGAACAGGGCTTGTCCAGGGACCAACCCAGCTCCCAGGACAGGATGATTGATGATGGACTCCATTACCCTTGAGCCTGTCTCTCTAGCAGCCAAGTCCACATCACACATTAACTGGACAGACTATCAACTCCTTTGGAACATATACCAAAATCCATACCACACAGGCCCAGCCAGGATTTCAGCAGCTGTCTCTTGGATATAAGCCTCTTGTATACAGAGAGCTTAGGTCTCTCTTGGATGCTACATCTGCATGACAGTTTCACACCGAGAGAGCGTGTCATCAAGAACAGAGGATTACAAGAGATGGTTTGCAGACACCTATGTCAAGAACATTTGCTACACCAAGTGCCATCACTGGATGCAGCTGAAATGTGCGAGTTCCCACTCCTGCCCAGTTGCCCTGCACAAGTCCTTTCCTACGTGTGGCTCTGCTGGCTACATGGGGGCTCACTAAGGGCTTTGGATCTAATATTTCATCACCAACGCTAAACAGTCATCTGGGTGTATCATTCCTGCCCCGAAAGGGTGATGGGTTAAGACAGCATCAATCTGCCCTTTGAAAGGCAGACTGCTGAAGCATTTCCAGAGTCTGTTACAGCAGCACAGGAAAGCAGCTCCTATCACAGCCTGGTGCTGCATCCTGCAGCAGTGCTCAAAAGAAGATTGACAAAGCATTCAGAGAATGCCGTGATGCTACTGCAGCAAACACAGGCAAGCACAGTTTCAGAAGGTGGTTACTGACTGCTAGCAGACTTACAAAGATCTTATCTGAGATATTTATCCCCAGGCCTAGAAGAGGGGGAGCAGATAAGCTCCACAACAAGGCTGCCAAACAGACTAGATGGACTTGGTGCCTGTAGAGGAACATGCAGCCACGTCTGCCCTCCAGCTTTAGGTGACTGTAAGCAAAGCCGGTGCTGAATTTAGGAATCTGGAGATTTCCAACGAAAGCACAAGTTGTTTTCCATTATTTGTATCAGTTGCATTTAGCATTTCAGCTTGGCAGTGACATCATTCTGAACAGGCAATGACAGCACCACAGATTCTGTGCCTCAGTTCCTCCTGTTCCTGTACTTGCCTCACAAGCAACATCCCCAGGACGGAAGAGCAGAAATTCAGGTTATTTCTTTTCTTCATCTCAAAGGTAAGGGGAAAAAAACAAAAGCAGCTGAGCCTCCCCCTCTCCTTCTGATTCTAAGATGAATAAAATACAACCTCACTAAAGAATTCCAGCAGAAAAGCAGAAGGTTTTTTTCAATCAACATAATTTGTAAACAATTCAGTAGAGGAACCCTGAGGAGTTTCTGGCCAGTAGATATCCAGAGAGGGGGGATGAGAGGAAAGAAATATCAAAAGGCAGCATCAGACAGATACCAGAAGAAGAGGGAGACCTCCTTCAATGAACAGGAATGGGAGGGCCAAAAAGCTATGGCTCAACATAAATCAGCTATTCTAGGGCTGCTCTTACCTTCAATGTGGTTTCCCACAGGAGATTGCTGATGGGAACTGACACTGCTCGCTAGAGACTGAGCTTTGGAAGGAAAGAGCTGATGTATTCTCTGCAAGGCCAGAAACTTGATCAGCTGCTCATCCAGCATATTTATCTCAATCTCTGTTAATAAACAAAAAGCAATTAGTAAGTTATTCATAGCAAGGGTGCAATCTGAGCTGCAGTGGATTTAACTGTCCCACTTGCAAGCAGAAGTTTAGGGGAACAAGGATTGACAGAAATTGAAAATCAGCTGGTTTGGCTCCAAATTAACAGATCTGCAGTGGTGGACATCATGCCCCCTAGGGTGGCAGGTTGGGTCCTTTTAATGAAGCTCCATTACCTAGTTAGTCTAACCCCACATTACAGAGGGAAGCTGTAACCACCTTTGAAGCTGCTACAGGCTCATTCTGGAGTCACGCGCTTTGCTAGCGGGGTCAATTAAACCAAACAGGGCACTTCAGACAATATTGCTAATGAGCTTTAAAGCAGATCTGTTGCTGATAGCCTCTAAGTATTTATATTTGTAAAGCCCTACAGAGGTCTGATTTCTGGCAGGAAGCAGGCTGGCTAACCTCTTCTTCCAAGAGCCTTCTCCACCTCAACGACAGTTAAAAGAACAAGCAGAAGCAGCAGAACTCTAATGGGCTTTCCTGATGGCAGAGAGGTGGTCTGGACAGGCTGAGCAGTCAGGGTTCACCCAAGAAAAGAAGGTCACAGTGACAATGTCAGAAAGGCTGCTCTTCAGGTGTACAAGTAGTTTCTGGCAACAGCCTCACTATGCTACTGATGATCACTATTCAGCAAGCTCTTCCTCCTTAAGTCACTCCACTACGGTTTGGCATTTCTCGCCAAGTGCAACGACAGGAAAATAAAAGTGGGCCAGTCTAGGAGACTGACAGAAGCTGAAATAAATCAGAGAATTAACTGACCCATCAGAGCATCACCAGCCAGGTGACTGCTTGCCTAACAAGATCTATTGTTGCTGGACTTTAGGCCCTTCAGAACAGCTGTGGATTGCAGCTGGCACCACAACAGGGCAGGGCTGCAGGTTTCTGCATGTGAATTCCACCTGGAAAGCAGCCTGAGCACGAGCTTCGTGATCCTTCCCCAGAGAAGCTTCAGGCAGAAACACCTCTCTGGCCTCACTGCCTTGGCAATGCTGCGAATAGGGAAGCGTGTGACATGTTTAAGGTAATGTATACCCAGCCCCACCCTCACCTGACTGCAACCCTTCTTTATCTGGGGAACTTTTCCTTCAAGCAGAGACCGAAAGCTCTAGGGAAACAAACACGCAAGGCTAGCAGAGACTGAAATGAAGCAAATACTCACCACCATCCATAAATGCTTTCAGGGAACTGGTGAGGTCCAACATAGCTGCAGAGTTTGAAGTGAGTGATGAGGGTAGAGTTAAAGCGCTTCCTATGGATAAGGTGCTGGGACTGACCTTACCATCTAGAGAGAAAGATGGTGCAGAAAAGATATGTCACTGTGACGTCCATGAGGCATGCATCCAGCCCTCAGACTGCATTTCACTCTCAAGCTACTCAGAATGACTAATTCTGCTCGCAGTCATGCCTTGAAAAAGGTCTGAATTGGAGGCCACGAGCTTTCTTCTCCTCACCGAAGGACTAGTGCGTGCCTCTGACACTGAGCCAACTGCCAGCTTCTGCAGCTCACCTCCAGCTGCTGAGGGCATTCTGAGCCTATACATTTAAGCTCCTACTCCTCGTCTGAAGCAGCAGCAATGACAGACTGTAAGTGGTGTCTTACGGAGACTGGCAACATGAGCACCACGTCCCTAGGAGCTTGAGGAGCTCAGTAGATGTCAAGCAACTTGTCTAGGGTTGAATATGCAGAAAAAAAATACAATTGCCACATTTTTATTCCTGCATGATTATCAAGTCTGGAGTGTCCCTCACTGTAGAGTGAGGAAGTGACAGTCATAAGCAGATTTTATTATTTACAAAATAAAGTCCCATTGCTTTGGCAGTGACCATGCAGCTGTAAGGAGCAATGGCAAATGCCAGGAAATAAAATCTCTCTAATGCACTGCTGATACCAGACCTTCCTCAGCTGGTTTACTTAGAACTAATCTACACCTCAAATTTATGGCAAAAAGTCATCAAGTATTTGTATTTCTCTACTTAGCAACAAAACTGGCACACCCTAAGTTAAGATGTGTTATACACTTCTACAGATATGCATTATGTTAGAGAGAAAATCCAGGTATTCAGATCTTTCCCAAGAGATTATGTTTTAAAACAATGTTTTAATGTGCATTTTGTAGAACACAAGCTTTGCACCAAAAGCAATTATTTAACATCTTAAGTAACTGCACAATTAAGTAGGGTTTGCAGCACTCTTCAAACCACAAGCAAGAAGTTTTCTATAGCATGGCCTCATTTCCTCTAGCAAAACTTCTTCCAGCCTTGCATTTTTAAGCAGGGCATGGTCAAACTAGCAGCCTCAGAGTAACCAAGATTGTTCAGCAATAAACAGGGAGGCCAAGTACTCTGGGGACTGCTTCCAAACACAAGTAAAGCTCAGAAGTTACTCATTAAGGAATTTCAAAAAGAATAATAACAAGATGTTGCCTCTGCTGCTTGGAATCGCCAGATCTGAGCCACTGCACACAAGCCTGTCCCACTGAGCAGCCAGAAATTGCAAGAGAAGCGACAGACAGGTCTGTCACATGCTTCTCTGTGACTGCTTCAAACCCAACCTGCACAAAGGGTTTGACGCTGAGCTGGTGTGGGCTAAGGGAAGAAAAGGAGCAGGCTCCAAGGGAAAGCTTACTCCAGTGAGATTTCAGTTATGTTTTAAGTTATGGGCAGTAACTCTGACTTTCAGCTGTCAACATCTTTGACTTGATCTTTTTAAACTGAAGAATGGGTTCTAAAGAGTGCACTTTATAAGCAGGGTATGTTTGGAACAAGTCAGGACAGAGATGGTCTATTCAGTCCATGACTACCTGTGTCAACAGAGCAGAGTTTTCCAAGTCGCTGTTTCTCCATCACCAAGACAGTGCAGCTGAAGGCTTCTACTTTAAAACTACTGCTGCTTTCCAGAGTTAAAGCTACCCTGCTTCTCAGGACAGAGTTCCCCTCTGAGGTATACACCAGCAAAAACACATTGTGCACCTCCCATGAAAGGATCTAAGACAAAAGGGACTTGAGGAACTTCTAGTTCCCCACAGCAGACCCAATCCCCAGCTGAACAAAGGCATACCGCTAAACCCTCAAGGTTCAAAATAACAGTCTGAACGCTTTCCCAGCCCTGGGGTCCAAGATTAGCTGTTTGCTACGTACCTGAAGGTGGTGCTGGTGAACAGAATCTGTTTGTGGACCCGACTGCAGAGATCCCATCTCCTGCAGCCTGTGGAGGGGTGAGAGCCCTGGTGGCAGTCAAAGGGGAGCCCATGGATCGCAGCTCTGCCGTCAGCGGTGGCCCTATCTGTGTCTGCACATTCTTTCTTTGCAAAGTGCTGGTGGTATCCAGGCTGGCACAGGAGCTCGATATGGATGTAGGCAGACTCGTGACCGGAGCAGAACCCCTTTGTGCACAAGAAACGGGTCCTGCTACGTTCTCCGTTTTGACGATGGTTCCGATGGTGTGATTCAGAAGTCCACAAGTCGCCGGGGGCGTGAGGGGCCGAGGCCACGTTTGCCGATGAGACAAAACAGGTACTGTGTTACCAGATCCCATTAGCCTCTGGGAATCAGTCAACTGTGCTGAAGATTCGGATGAAACACCATAGAAATGAGGACCGTTCACTTTAATGTCAGAGGCTGTCGGCCCGTTCGAAGTCCCGCAAGAAGACACCTTCTTGGATTTATCTAAACAAGAGCTGCAGTTGACATCTTCCTGTGACAAAGTCTGCTGGGATTGCGAGGAACTCAAGGAATTCTGGGTGGTAATCCCTGAGGTGCAGGATGACATGGAATAGAGGGAAGGTGTGGGTGCCTTGTCAGCTGCCTGGTAAGGGTTGGCGAGTGAGCCGTCTGCCACAATAACAGGCTTAATATCAGCCTTCTCTGTCTGTTCAGAGTCCCAAAGCGAAGTCATCTGCTTAGCAGATAAATGTTTCAATATGCTGCACTGGAGCGCAACAACACTACAGAGCCACTGGGAGGGAGAAAGAAGTGCAGGTTAGCTCCACAGGTAGAAAGTGCTCCAAACCTCAACAGTTATTCCATTGTTCACCCAGTTCAAAGAAGGGCAGCTGCTGACTGCTCAGATGCAGCCTGGACCTACAGCATCTGCTCAAATGCTCATCCAGAATCAGGAGAAAGCTTTGTCCAGAGGTACAGAAACAAACAAAATTACATACTGTTTCTATCTCCACACTAGGGACAGGTCACAGAGGAGATGGGATTAAAAGGAGGGAGAAGGCAGTAGATGCACTTCCCCACCCTCAAACTCTTCCTTCTCTTCACTTGTTAAGTGTTGGAACTCTTCAGCTAGTTACAAACACATCATTCACCAATATGGGCTTCCAGCCAAACAAAATCCTCCAGTTTCCTCTGTAGCATGCTGGAACAAACATGCTGATCTACCTGATGGTATAAGGAGTCACCTGCCAAAGCTGGGGTGGAGGGCACCTTTCCTTTTACACAAGGTAGAGCAAGACCAAGAGATTTATCTGAAGTCTTAAGCTCCACGGTGAACGTGCACCTGCCACACAGAACCCTGCCCAAGCTAACAGAAGGACTTGACTGCACCCCTGATTGCAGAGCAACATGCCTTTGCATTGTGGAATCTGGCAAGAAGTTTCATACAAGATTGAAACACTCATTTGACCTTGATTTTAAAGTCCAATTCTATCAGCAATAAAAAGCAGCCCAGAAACGTGACATTAACATACAAATAAATGTGTCAGAGAGCAGCCTTACATAATCAAAGTGGAAAGTATTTCCCCTCAGCCAGGAAATAAAAATGACATCTAGACAGAAAGCCTTCGACTCCACTCTTAAGGCCAGAAGACTATTTCACCAGTTCCCTGAAGTGTCAAATGAGGAGTTTTATATTTCACCTGGAAAGCCAAAATGAAGTTTTAACGGCCACGGGTGTCAAAGACAAGACAAGATACCTCCTTCAGCCATGATTTTGAGACTGGTTTCCTAGACAACTGCTCTGCTCATGACTGAAATGGAAGAGGATCTTTGCAGCAAAGCAACTACAGACACAGAGTCCAAACATTTGACTTCATTTACCTCCTGTTGTTCTGTCTGGCTGGCTAAGTGCTCAGTGTTCAAAAGGTGCTTCTGCAAGGGTTCCTCAGGGATCCCGTTACAGATCAGCTCACCATCTCTAATTGCTGCAGGCGCAAGTAACGGGGGTGGAAGTCGGTACTGGGACTTTATAGCATCAGGAACCTACATTGTAGAGAAAGAAGATCACACATGAGAACCATTACTCAAGAATGAGGTGTTAAACAAAGTACCTAACCAGCACTACGCTTCGTGTTTGCTGCTTTCTGACCCAAAGGAGCCCTGCAGCCAAGACATCAGAAGTTTCAAGGAATGAATACTTTAAATTAATAAAGGCTCATATTACTAAGTTTTATTCATTTGGTCAGCACAGCATGGAGGGTACAGCATAAAAGAAGTCACACAAAAAAGGCCAAGTAAGAAGGGAAACCTGCAAGGCATTTTTCAGGCATTCTGGCAACAAACACTCTTCGGGGTTTAACACAGAGCATACAGCAGCCCCAATTCTGACTGTAAGGCCACCTTCAGGAGTTTTTTTTCCTTGTACTTTCTATGCTTGTGCCAGTTTTAAAGGCTTCCTTGTAAAAGCTGAGCCTTGTGGTTGGCAAGAAAAGAGCTTCTTAAATCCTGCCCATAGTGAAAATAACTGCTGACTTCCAGACCTCTCACTAACACATTCCTTCAGACCCCACCCTCTTCCTCCTGCCCCAAGAGCCTATCCCTGTGGGGCGTGCTGGTTTCCCTTCCAAACTAGAATACACAGACAGGGAGTTTCTTTGACAACTACTTGTGTACACATACCTTCAAACCTTTCCTCTTTACTGACTGAAGAACTCTGCGATTCGGAGGATGTTTCTTATGGATTCGGTTTAAGAAATCAACTTTGACAACGTGCTGAGATATGGTGTCCTGGAACCGGTCAAATACTCGGCACCGATTACTCAGGGTCAAGTTCTTCTGGTTCAGCTGAGTGATCAGATAATGCCACAGGAGTTAGGGATCTGTGGGTCACTTTAATGTACACTAAGACTTTCATCAATGCACTGGCAGTACAGCATCATCTCCGCTTTAGCCTACTTGTTTCCTGCAGCACTGTTTCTGTTAAAGGGCACATTGCTGGAGATGAATACAAAAGCATTTAGAGGCCTACTAAGCAGCATCAATGCTCTCAGAAGCAGTTTGTCTGGGCACAAGCCCTTTGTTTCAGCCCCCCGTTTCCTGAGTATTTAGCCTCAAGTACACTGCTTCTCCACAAATGAAAACTCCCTCTTGGAAAGAAAGTTTTTCAGATAAAGCATGCAAAGAATTACTTCCCCTATTTGTAGCACTGTGCTGCTTTGTATCACAGTTCTGGAAGCTCATCTAGATCTTAAGAAGTCCAGTCTGAAAACCAGACAAGCTGTCAGTGAGCCACAATCTGAGCTGTCAGCTTCAGTTACAGGAAGGAGTTCCCCCATCTTTACATTTTATTGCAGATAGCAGCATCGTATTCCTTTGGCGAACGCGTTGCTTGCAGCAGGAGCTTTACAAGCGTTAGAGAGGGAGCAGTAAGAGCTCAGAAGCTGTTTTACATTTGTTGTACTTTGTCCTTTAATGGACCTGCCAGGTTCCACTCCAGCATCCGGTTACCATACTGCAATCATAGTCCTGCTTACCACCACATGTTCTATGTGATTTGGGCACATCCATCTACCCAGAGGCATGGCCGTAAGTGGTGGCTCCAGACAATCCATGTGGAAGAGGAGTGGGCAATAATCACACTGAATGAGAGGTGCCACTCTGCAACTCCTGCAAAGAGAGGGCCAGACCTTATTCCCCATACAGAATACAGAGTAAGAACTGCACAGGGCACAGGTGAACTCTAACCACTTCAGCTCATCTTTCCCCACTAATTCCCCTACACTATGACACTTGCATCTAAAATTAGGCTTCAGATTTGTAACTTGATCTCTACGGACCTTCTGCAAGACCCACTCAAGGCAAAAGGACTTGCCCATGCCCACCAGGTTTTTTTGGAGCAAAAGTGGAAGAGATGCTGTTGGTGGGAAGCTGTAAGCATCAGTCAGATTCACACAAGGAACTTTTCAAGTTGACCTTGTGCATTAGTTCTGAGAGGCTTCGTTTAGAGCAAAATTCAGGCATCAGAAGGAAATCTGAGATTTAAGTTATTACCATTTTCCTCAGATAAGTTGAGTGTGAATTTGTGACATTACTTCACCAAGATGTTCTCAGAACAAGTCTCAAACTCCAAAAAGCTATTAAATCCAATTCCTCAGACCTGAAATCTCCAAGCCTACTTCCAGGAACTCACTCTGAGCGGATTCCTGAAATAAAGTTTTTTGTTTTCACTGACATTTTGAATTGGGATTCATCTGTGCATCTTTAAATGCAGTTATAAAACCCAGCAGTATCTTGTACCCATTTTCAGACTGACTGTTTGCCTTGGGTTTGTATCTCTCTCAGTAGGTATCCATTTCCTAAAGGTCACCTCCTTGCATTCTTCCTTCATGAACCATAAACAAACCTCTCAGTTTTCTAATCCACCATCGCTTTAGAATTTCTCTTAGTAGATAAATACCCAAGGCAAGATGGCTCACCCTCTTCAGGCTACATTTAAAACCCTTTACAGCCACACAGGGCTGCAGAAGCCGCACCTACACTTGCCATGGGTCAACATCTGTTATTCAGCTAAGATGATTATTCCCCATTTATTTAGAGGATTTTAAGCAAGTAATGAAGATAACCTGGAAACAGGTCATCTACTCTTTTTTCAGCAACAACTTTGCCCATGTGAAGAGGGCAGCCACACCAAGCAGCTTCCCAGGAAGAGTCAAGTACCTGTTGCACGTGAAGCAGACTTTCACTGGCAATGGAACCAAACCATTGTGGTCTAACTCGTGTTGTGCTTTCTTGACATTCTTTCCTGTGGTTTCTTCCTTTCGCCTCCTCTTACTAGTACCTGAAAGTAAATTTTAAAAGGCTTTGATTTACTCACATAGCAGAGATTTGCTTGCTGGTAGACACACATAATCATCTCAGGCAGAGGCAAACAGAAAAAGAGGAGAGAGGGAGCTGCTTAAGGAACCCTTATCAATCACTAAATTAAGCTTTTAGTGACAGAGACTGTCTTTAAAGACAGGCATATTTTACTTAATCATTTCAGTGACATTCTGTACATGAAATCATTACTTTGTTACTGGCTTATTATATCATAAATCAAGTTTTTTGACAATTGGAATTTCTTTCTTCAGACTGAGGATCCAGACGAAGGTGACAACAGCAAGCCCTATCCCAAGTGTTGATGGAGGTTGTAGCATGTAGCAGCAGTGTCCCCACAGCTCACATCTGAAAGAGGCCACCTGGTGCTGGACAGCTGGAGGACTACCAGAGGTACACCTATACTCTCTGCTTTCACTGATGAGCATCCCTGGTGCCACAGCTATCAAGGAGTCAAGAAAGAAAAGATGGCAACAAGATGCAACTGCAGACATTTTCACCACCAGCAGACAAGACGCTGCTCACCTGGAAGTGCTGTGGTGCAGGTCAGTTCGTTCGGCAGCTGGAACTGCGTTGGGTTCCTTTCCATGGCAGCAGCAATAAGAAGCTCAAAGGGTCGCTTCAGCTGGGGCTGCCCACAGTCCATTTCTGCAATGGCAGAGTCATCATCCACGTCAATTATGTCCTCATCGACATCATTCTGCTCTGAGTTGGGGGTCTCGGTGCTGGCATTGGATGTGGGAGTGCCAGGCCGGCTTGCTCTCCTTTCCAAGATCCTGGCATGCGCATTAGCCCTGATGCTGCTGCTAGACCTGTCCAACAGGTCTGCGTCACTGGTGGGGGAGGTGGTTCTTTTCCCAGATTTGTCCACCAATCCATTTACCTGCCCCAGCTCTTTCTTCTGCTCCCGCTTCTGCACGACATGAATAGGCAGGCTTATCATGGAGGCCACAAACAAAGCACAGCAACCTTGACAAATACGCAATTGAAGACAAATAGCATCTGCAAAGGCTCAAGCCACTTACTACAACTTCCCCCATGAAGTCATTAAAGCCTTGACACAATAAAGACACTTTGACTGCTGGGGACAAAACTGCCGACGCAAACCAAGCGTGGGGAAGAAAATTAGCATTTCCTCTCCTTTCAACCATATTTGAGTCCAGATCAGGACAACGTTTAGCAGCATCTAGTCCTAAACACTTCACAAACCATACAACTCTGTTTATCTTTCCAGGCAAGAAACTCAACAGGAGAATGCTCATTGTTGATGCAGTCTATTAACCCATCAGAGAACGAGAGGGTCAGCTTGAGAATACAAGCACAATATACAAGCAACACTCTGCTATCTCTTGATGACAGAAACCTTGAACATTGCCATCACCACAAGATCCAGTTTGCAAAAGGAGGAGACACTGCACAGCCTAGCACAGGCAACTGTGCACTGCTCCAGTGCCTGACAGCATCACCAGTATGGCTGAACCAACCTACTTGGTCACTAAAATGGTCTGTAAGAGGAGCAAAGTGTTAACAGGCAATTTTTAACGCAGGAAAAACCAGGGATTTGTTTTCTTTTCTCTCTGTTTTATTATTTCAATTTGCAATCTTCATTTTTACTCTTGGCAGATGGCTGAACAGTACTCTGGAAACAAGGCAATCGCTTCAGGAACAAAAGGCTGAATGTTTTCTTCCAATCTGTTTTGGGTGTCACTTCAAGGGAACAGTTGCTAGATAACTTCAAGTAGTTTCTAAACCCTCTGCTACACAGTCTTACGTAGTCACAGCATTAAGATGTTTACATTGTGCAAGACAGCTTCCTGGAGAAAGAGCATCAAGGGGAAAAAAAAAAGACAAGACAAGCCATAATCTTGCCCAATCATCTCCTCCCCATCTTGTTCAACAGCCCAGGAAACCATAACTCACTGTGATTTCACCCTCTGCTGATGTGCAACTGCTGTGAAGTCACACATCTAAAAAACACACGTTACCCAGAATCACAGCCCAGCTGCATTAACGTGACTCCTGTTTCACCTGTACACAGCTCACCTTCTCAAGCATGGGAGCCATTCCCACTCCCTCTGTGCCTCAGCTCTCTCCCTCCTTTCCAAAACTGGGGGGGAAGGAAGGCACAGCTTGACAAGAACATCAGGCACTTCACTTTTTGTTCCTAGTGGTGAAGTTAAAAATACCAAAAAGGTCTCATCAAGGCCCTTTATTTTTCTTTAAGCTCATTCCTAGCAAAGCCCTTCTGAACTGCAAGCACAAAGAGCAGCTCTGGTGGTTTATATGTGCACATCAAGGGGACAGAAGGCACAAGACACAGGATTCATGTTTCAGACAGACAGTTGGAAGGGCAGGAATCATGTCTGTTAGGAGAGGCTTTACCTTGCGGCGTACAGTGCAGCGGTGACACATCCACTCCCCCGGAGGCAGCATTTCCTCGCTGAGCGGAGGGTTGCTACAAGGGAAACAAAACAAAGGCTTTACTGTGATTTCTGGAATGCCTCTTCTCCCTGACACGCAGCCAAAGTTGGGGCAGCCCTACAGGTTCCTCCTTTCCTTTGTGGTGATGCTCCCATTTTGCTTGCCCAGATATCCACTTAGCAAAACACCCCTAAGAAGTTGGCCTTCCACAACCCCATCTTCACGACGCAGCACGCTCCACGGCTTCAGAAGACAGCCTTAGAACTGAATAGCAAAGATAAGTGGAAGATGCCCTTGTGTCCAACACATACACCTCCTCTCTACCACCAATAACTCTTTAAGCAACTTGATTACTCCATGAAGACTGTAGATTCCCGTGCAGCAAGCACCATCATGGATCTACATATTTCCATCCTGTGAATCTGCAGTGCCATGAAGTTCACCCACTGCTTCTCATGGACTCCATCCCTGGGCACACACTTAATGGTGGAAATCACCTTCTATCTTAAGACAACCCAAATACTCTTAAGAGTGTCACCATAACCAGCTTGCCTTGGCTATGAAGCGTAAGATACATCCTACTCATACGGATCTGCACTTACTATGAAAGCTGTATCACATGGAAATGACATTCTCATTTTGATGCTAGAAATAAACCAAAGCAAATTAGATGGAGTAAGGAGGACTATTTTGAGAAACACTTCTCCTCAGTTAAAGGCAGAGCAGCATATGTCAGATGATACACTTTCCTCACAGATCCTACTACTAGTTCAAGCAGTTTCCATCACCTTTGTAAAGATATTTTCATCATGAAGATATTGTTATTTCAGCAAAATGCTGACTGCTGCAGGACAACAGCCAGTTACCATGCATGTGGCTTTAAGATGTACTTTCAAAAGTTCTGCCTACTGATGCTAGAGCCAGCTATATAGCAAGCCTGCTGTACTGCGCTGAACACTCAACAGAGAAGATTGTAGGACCTGGAAGCTCCATTTCCCACTGACTGGGAAATGGGTTATGAGGGATCCAGCTGGGACTGACCAGGCTACAAAGTCATTGAACAGCTATGTGGTTACACCAACACAGACCTTAAAGACCAGCCCAAGAAACCAAGTAAGCATGGCCAGCCAGACTGTGGCTCATTTCAGGAGTCCCTATACTGTTTACTACACCTACAGACAAATATCAAACCAAACCCAAGTTAACATTTAAGACGTCTCCAGCACTGACAAGCCACAGAGGATAAGATGTGTATTCGTTGGCCAGGAAGAGATGTGCCTTGCAGCAAAGGGAGAGGCTGTCTTCCTCGAGAATCTTGCTCCTAGCACAGGGAAATGGCACAGGATCCCAGCCCAGGCTCCCAAGCTTGAGCTATAAAAACAAACATGCTTCCTTTGTTTGAACAGAGCCCCGGCGAGCCTTGCCCCGAGCACACCAGTGTGCCAGCAGAAAGCCTCCGCAGGTACTGCAGCCATCCGGGGTCACGCTCGCTCTTGCAACACTGTGCCTGGAAGACTGGAGGAAGAACACAGCAAGAACCAAACTGGTAATAACCTCAGCATTTCTGGTGTCAGGCTCTGGGGAATTCAGTAGAGCCAACACATCTGGCAGCCATTTTGAGGAGGAGTGAAGGGTTTGAGAGGCCTCCGTGTTCCAGGCGCTCCAGAAATGCAGCGCTCTGCATATATGTGCAGACATACCTGCAGCTTATGTTTCTCATTTCCTGCAGGACTTGGATGAAGAAGCGATCAGGCTCAAGACAAAAGCACCAAAGCCTCAACTACTGGCTGCTTTACATGAAGCCTCAAACGTTTGACTTCAAGCAGTAACTCCCCCCCTGCCCCACACTAATCTTTTGCTAACAGAAGCAGGGAAAGGGGGTGGAAGGAGGAGAGCAGCAAACGATCCCCTGTGTGCTTGCTGCGGCATAAATCCATTGTGAATCCTATAGAGCAGGCCCTGCAATAGCTCAGGTTTTACTCCTGCTAGAGCCTTGGATCTGCAGCTACAGCCAGTACAGATTCATGTGTCTTATTCCCCCTCCCCACCCAGCACCCCAGGGGGAGGAAAAAAAAAAAAAAAAAAAGAGAAGAGAGGAAAAAAGAAAAACCACCACAGACTTTGATTTGTTCATAGTGAATTTTAGCCCTCTGAAGCTCCCGACGAGCGTGCCTGAACCGCTGGAAACATGTCTGCCCCATTCCAACACACGCGCGGCGTGCCAGGGACCCACACGCTGCCAGATGCCTCTGGTTATTTGCTTTAACTGTTACCTCAATCTCATGCATTTTACAATAAAACAATTAACACCACGGTGAATCTTGAGAGGTGCCTAGAAGAGTCAGAACAGGTTTCTTCTTAAGTGTGTATGTTATCCTACCATTTGTTATGATTGAACTATGTGCTCGGCAGCCATGAGATCCTACGTACAGGCTCCTCTTAAACAACAACTCAGAGAAGTATTTTAATGAATGCTGCCACCCGAAAGCCTGTGGAAGGAGGGGGAAAAGATTAGTTTTAGACCAGCAGCAAGCTTTTAGCTCTCAAACTAGCCTCCTGAGGTTTTTTTTTTGTTTGCTGTCAGGGCCTAGCTGTTATAGCAAGTGTATTAAAAGACTGATTCTGCTTCTCCTGGTTAATGAACTGTTCATCAAGGCAGCTCTCTGCACTAACAAAGACTGATGAATGCTGCTCCTGCACTGCCGGCCCCTCTGCAAGCAGAGAGCATTTCCTGGGTCTCAGCATAAAGCCAGGGAAGCGCTAAAGAATGCTCTTTTAATTAACTAGTTATAACCACATTCTTCAACCTTTTAATGCAAGCATAAGAGAAACTGATTTTTAAATCTGAGCAAGAGACTCCATCTTCAGAACCAAGGTGAGAATGAGCACTTTGGCAGGAGCAGCACCGCCGCTTTCACAGGTTCATTAGCATGCAGATCTCCAGCCTTTAGAGTCCGCTGCCAACAGGACCAGGAATTGCACAGCACCAACTTTATCTTCAGTTACAACACATCTCCTTTCAGCTACACACCAATCAGCTGTCCTGTACCATTTCACTGAATTTCTGTTTCGAAAGCTTCCACTTTTGTCATCACAGGCAGGAGCAGTGGCCAGTGCTGCTTCACCTGCAAGGTTTGGTGTCACCCAAATCAAATTTGCTCAGCAAAACAGGATTCTGATTTTAAGACAAAGACTGCTCTGAAGAACTGAAGCTGGCTTTCAAAATTAGTCTCTGTAAATTCAAGGAGATGTTTATCAGATGTTTATTCCAAGGCACTGGTACAAGATCACCTGCTGTAATAAAGGACTCGTGGCTGCTTCTAAAAACACTTCAGTAGCATCTCCTGAAATTCAAATTGGATTTGTGTTGCCAGGACTTGCTCTTGTAAACTTTTGCACTAACTCCCATGGTCATTCAGTTATGCAAAAGCTCCCTAAGTAAAATTTAAATGATGATGATGAAATAAAAAATCCACAGGGGTAATCTGCATGTTAGGAGTTTTTGTCAAGCAAACAATACCATTGAAGCCACTTAGCTTTTCAATTTCACACTCTGGAGCTCTCCTACCTTAGATCAGATGCCTGTTGTTAGGCTAAATCCCATAATTACTCTTCACTTTGCTGACCTCAATAAATAAGTAAACAAATGCTCAAAGGATGGCACCTTCCTCAATACAAACTGGGCCACAGCTCTCAAAGGAACCAGTTATAAGCAAACCTGAAGTTATTTACACATGACATTCCTGGTGGCCATCTTGCGTCAAAGGCACGTTGACACTGCTCTGGACCCAGCAGGCTACGGCCAGCTTCTGGGCTGGGATAATGGCAGCAGGAAAACACAGTGGTGTCTAGCAAAGCTTTCTTTGATGTCAGCAGTTTTCAACAATCAGACTCAGATATTTTTTCTTCTGTGCAGGGGAAAACAGTATAACTCCACCAAAGGAAAAAAAAATGTAGGCAGGAACGTTTTTCCTTCTTCAAAATCTTCTAAGTAACTTACCATGAGTCAATGACAGGCTTATAATGGAGGATGCTAGTTATGTTTGCCAGTTAGATAAAGGAAGAAGGCTTTTAGCTCTTCCTTTGGACTCCTATTTATCCCCCAAAGATGGATAGAGCTACAGCTGTTCCACTAGCTTCATAAAGAACAAGGCTCCCTGGCTTCCTGCAGCAGGGCCTCTGTGGCAGCCGTAACTAAAACAAACCAGGAAACCAACCTCACTGTCAGTGCATCACAAGCGCCCCATTGAGAAACACAGAGAGTTGCATCACTTACAAATGCAGTTCTTGGAAACAGTTTTACTGCACCCAAGTTACACACTTCTGTCCACAGCTGCTCCAAAACCCTGCAGGAGGAAGACACCTGGAACCCAGAGCTCAGAGCCTCTACCTTATACACACAAAAAAAACAGACAAAAAAAAGCCAACAGCTGCAGCTGGTTTCAAGTTCCTCCCCAGTGAAACTCTTTTACCTTTGTATTTCAACTCCTGGATCAGCAAAGAGTTTACTATTTTCTGAAGACAGAAGGCAGATTTCATTACCTTAGAGATGGTTACTAGGAATACTGTCAGCTGTCTATTCCAGCAATGCCAGGATTATTCCTCAGAACAAATTACTCAGTGAAGGTCTGCAAGTTCTGCTCATTAAGATGGATGAAGTCATGACACCCAGGAGTGCAAGAAAATCTTCCTGATGAAGCTGAAGGTTTCTCAAGTACCACTGCGGAGAGCAGTGAACTTTAGGCATCATTTTAATTCTTTACAGGCCTCTAAGCACAACTTGCTTACACTGCAACTGAGTTTCAGGAACTTCCTGGTCTCAATTAGGCTCCCATGGAAGTTCTACCTACTTGAAGCCAGAAGTGCAGTTCTCTAACTACAGAGCACCCACTGCTATACTTTCAACTGTGTTCCTGAAGGACCTAGTGAAAACAGGTTGATAGCAGCCAGCAAAAGGTTGTCTACATTGAAGTGCAAATCTTTGCCCTGCATATAAAGAGTTCTAAATTAGTAGCATCAGTAAGACCTGGACATCACTGGACAGGTCACTACATGATGATTTTGGCTGCACTGTGCAAGGAAAGAAACTGAAATGAGCATGTCACAGGTCACCAATTATGCCATCACCTGGAACACTGCATCTGCTTAGCCTGCATCTTTCCAACAGCACGGCCAGAGCTGGAAATAAGGGTTCAGCAACAGACAGAGCAGGATTAAAACACTGTTACATGGCCAGAGAGTGAGAAGCAAGATGCATGCAAGGAAAAAAAATAATGTTACACCAACATAATCTGTCTAGTACTAGAGCAGAGGGAAGACCTGAACTCATCAGAGTTTAAGAATTGCCAGGTATGCCAGATCCCAAAATTCATTCACTGCATGCTTATCCCTATCTTCTAAACCAGCCAGTGCTCCACACTGCAAAGGCAGAACACATTGTGCTGATCACAGCTCAAGCCCCTGGCAGCAGTACTACCGTGCTCTGAAGAACCAGGTATTCCTTCACGCGCCAAAGCACTGCTCTGCTGTGAGGAGGAGTGTTTAGTGGATTTTGAAGCCTGTGACAAACTGCTTCTGCTAGTGTCATCCTGGGAAGAGATCTAAGCATAACCTCGTGAAAGTAGGTGTTATCTATCTCACCTTGCTTCCCTCCTTGCCAGGGCTCACCAGGGGTCCAGCCTCCTCCCCAGGCACTCCTACAGGGGCAATCATGAGACTCACAGGGAATCAGAAGAGTTCCCTCCAGCGTGATGCAGGAGAACATTTTTGTCTCAGACCTGACAAGAAGGGCAGTCCAATAAACTGGATAAGCACGTAAACATCTGATCACCTGATCTAATTAGTTACTTCTATTTACAGGAAGAACCTGGCCCACAGAGACCATTTCTTAGGCAACCCATTAGTTATTACCCTCCTTAACCACTGAAAAAAAAATTGCTTTTATAAGATACTAAATTTCAATATAGCTAGAACCACTTACATATCTATATAAACAAATGGGCATTTAAACATTGTATAGTATCACCTGTACTGCACTGAGGGCTTTTGATTTAATTTTCATTAGTTTGGATGGTTCTGAACTCTGATATTGGGGATACAACTGCCAGAGAACTGTCCAGCTTTGCATTTGTAAGCAGAAATCAATAGGAAAACTTGTTGACTTTGAAAAATGTGGGTCAGGCCCAGAAACTGAGGTATTCTGCACATCCAGACTCCTGTTTCTTTCCCATGCACCACCCCTGCCTGCACTGCAGACAATAGTAACAATAGCCTGAATTCAATGTCCAGATTCATTATTAAGTGTTCAGATCTTTACACAGATCGTGACACATGGGGCAGCATCAGGGAAAAGAAAGAAGGCAGAGGAACAACACAGCTCTAGTGAGAGTTGCTTCATCCAATCTTGTCTTCAAAGAATATTAAATGAAGAGACATCTCCAGTGGGGGGAAAAAAATAAAATAATCAAAACACAGGTCTGTGAGGTTTCTGGAGAGTGCACACATTCAGCCCTAGCCATATAGAATGTGTTCAAAGGAGGCAGGGGTGAAAGGACAGAAGCAATATGGTGGAAAAAAAAGGAAAGCAGCACATCAGAAGAGGATGAAGGACAGGCTCATAAAAGCAAAAGTATGAATCTGTCTTCATGCAGGCACAAGAGAAGTATAATTCCGTCATGTACATGTGGACCAGGCATCCCCAAGAACACGGGGGAAAAGGAGGAAAAGAGCAGCAACAGAAATATCCACCCTTAGAGCAGGCTATACATTCTTTTCTGCCTTTTCCAGATCACCTTCATACTCTGCCCCTGTTGTGATTCTAGGCAGGCCACTGGGAAGTTCACGTGATGCCTTGCCCGGAGACAGAGGCTGTACAGGCAGGTGTTTCACACCAATCACTGGTGCTTGCCAGAAATTCAGCATGGGGTTTTCAGCCTGCTAAATTACATCCTCAGGCCACCACTTTCTGCAGGGTTCAAAGTCGGTAATCTCCAGCTCCATCTAGTTTACTTCAAGTGACTCGTGCAGAGCAGACGTCAACAGAAATAGGTTAGAGCTGGGTTCAGGCGCTCGATTTCCCCCAGCTGGCTGAGATGCTCTTTGCCTTCTGTACTCAAGATCCAATACACCAACTGGGAGAGTGATTTACAGGATTTCTTCTTTTTTTGTTTCCTTTTTTTTTTTTGCCTATAGGGAATATTTACTCCATACCCTAAGAAAGTGTTACTGTATTACAACAGATACCTGCCAACCCCATTATTAAAGGGAAGGTACCACACTGCTCTTACTTATCTTACAGTCACTGGACAGTGCAGCATTCCTTTGAGGAAGCTGGGCAGACATCTGGTGAGTGGTGGAGTTGGAGGCAGCGTAAATCGACTGCTGTAAGAAGAAAAAGCTGGCTCTGACAATCTGACAATCACAAATCCCACAAGTTTAGCCGGTAACCTGATGTGGCAAGATGCTTTTTGCTTACACTCTCTTCTTTCAAATCCAGCGCTTCACAGCCCTATCACAAAGCCACAATGTATCCTCAGATAACAGTAGCGTTTTCACGAGTCACTTCCTGACTGGTTGAAAAAAACAAACCCAAACCCCGAAACAAACGCAGGTACATCCTTCCCACACATGATTTATATTCCCATAGGCAGCGCTCCCTAAATATTCAGACTCTGTAACACTTTCTTTCAGGAAGATACACTTCTTTCCTCTGGTGGAAGTAACTGCTTGCTTGCTTCACAGCAGATTCTTGCTGCTTGCTACCACCTCAAGGATTAGTAAGGGCTCCAGAGCACGGAAGAATCTCAAGGACCTGACACGTACTACTGAGTCAGTCTAGCAACAAAAACAATTTAACATCCGCTTATGTGGGTCAATAAATGGAAGAATTTATGTTAGTGCCTCAGCTATGTAGAAAAACTCTTTCAGTACTGATGCTACAACTAAAATCTTGAATTGACTCAGCCTGTCCTACACAGAGAGACAGGAGCCCTGTCTGTGGTGTAGGTGTTTTTCACACCACCACAACATTTACAACCCAAATCATAAAGGTCTGGTTTAGGGGTAAAAGAATAAAAATGTTTGATCCTGACTCTTACTATAGATACAGGGATCTGTCCGTGCCAAGAGCACGGGGACACTCTGCACCCGAGGTGCCCGTCCACCCGCTCCTGGAGCGGCACAGCCATGATTAGCCTGTCTGACATCTGGCTGCTTCCCCTCTTACCACCTCCCTCAAAGCAACACTGAGAAAAGGAGAGAGAGGGAAGAATCACGAAAGCACTATGATTTTGTGTAATAAACACAGTAACCCTCCCTAAGATCCGCAGGCGGCTGCACAATCTAAACAGCACTGAGCTTGTATGTGATAAGAAGACACAGGCAAGCAAAATGAGACTGAATATATTTACAAGATAGTGCCAAGATCTCCATAACAAACAGTCATTAGCAGATTAGTATTACGAATCTAATCCAATTAAGAATTTCCTTTGCAAATGCCTGGAGGAGCTGGAATTCCTCTGGGAAGACCTTTCCACGTTTTGAAAGGCTATGTGAGTCATGCCTGCAGGTCTGACATACCAGGAAAGACCAGCTCCAGAGCAGCACCAACAAAGCCCTAAACCCCACCTTAAAACGAGCTGCAGCATCCTAGGGAACTTGAGGAGTCAATTTAAAAATGGACCCCACAGCAGCAAGAAAGAGACTTCTCCGTTCCACAACTCCCAGTCAACAAACTGGCACCTTCCCAAGCAAAGGGACAAAACAGTGGAGAACTTTCCTTATTAACAGTCTCATACTGTGTCCTTTTAAACAGCTCCAGGCCATTATGGATGTTTGACACAATACTCATCCACACAGCAGCCATGTCTGAAGACAAAGCACAAGATAAGCAGTCGAACATCCTCCTCTTTGGTTTTGCCAGAATCCTAATGCCTTGCTCCAAGCCCTTTCCGCTGATGCTGAGAACAGCAGCAGCAATCCACAGTTTGAGTTGAATGCCCAAGCTCTTGCCCACACTGCAAAATCTGCTCACGCTCAGTTTAACACTAGCAACACACACACAGGTGGGAATAGTGGTTTGCAAGTTCTCCAAATTAGGTTAGCTCATCAAATTCTTACTGTGAATGGTTTGCTGGTGCCCTCAGTTGAAGTTCATAGATTTAGGCTGACCTTATCTGCCTTTGCATCGAGAGATTTAGGACAGAATAAGGAGAGCAAAAGACCTCAGTGGTACAACTGTGCTGAACAGAACTGCCAAGCCTGATCATGTTACCACATCTGCAGACACTGCGCAGTGACCCTTCACACCAAGAAATGAAGCCAGAGCAACTGCTTCCTTCTGGTTTGGGAGAGAGATTATGCTGGCCCCAGTGCTACCAAAATATCAGAAGAAAAGATACAGAAAAACAAATATATACTTAAAACAATATTATTTTAACTAACTATCAGTTAAGACAGATACATTTAAATTAATGTTTGGAACACAAGGGGCTCAGACTGATCTTCAAAATGCAATTGCATAAAAGCAGGGCTTTGCAAGTCACTTAATGTAAAACAACCCAAAACCCAGATAAGCCTCAAAATAAAAACTTTCTGCAGTTAAACCACAAGATTATTTTTCTAAGCTGTCAGAAGTGCCAATGAAAGATGCAATTCGATGTACTAAACTCCTGCTCCTCTGCAGTTCACTGTTAGGTATGCCACTTTCTGGACATCCTGCTGCTCCTTGCAGCAGCAGATGCTTCAGACCATTTGAAGTTTCTAAAGTTTCACCTGAAACCCCTCGGGCAGCCAAACATGCCCCTTAAGAGAAGGATTAGCTAAGACAATAGAGAGCTGATGATTCCCTCTCCTCACACAGAACAGATATCTAAGTGAAAAATCCAAAGCCAAAGACCAAATGCCAAGATAAGGCAGGACATTTTAGACCTGCATAAGGTGGGGAAAAAGTTATTGATGTCCTACCAGTCAAACACAACTTTTTTCTGTTCTTTGTGCAAAACACTTGAAGTGACTCAGAAAATATGCAAACCTTAGGTTAGTTTAGCTTCTCCTCCTCTTTGCAGAGACATCTCTGTTATGCCAGTTCTTCGACAACAGTGCTTTGGCAAAGACTGCCAAATTGGAGGGGAAATGGAGCCAAATGCTCCAAACACAAACACGAAGAGGCAAGTGCTGCAAAAAGCCTGATTGAGCCAGCAGCCCCCAGTAAGGATGCAGCCTACCTCTCCCATCACAGTCATAGGGTGATCCATCAGCTAAGGGAAGTCTTTTAGCTGGGCACTGCTCACAAAACTGACACTGTCTGTTTACCATGATAGGCAGCCGGTCAGCTTTAGGCAACTCAAGTCACTTCGTCATGCTAGCAGGGCTTCACAGCCAGCAGCATGCCAGTTATAAAAGGGACTTGAAGAGCAGCATTCGGTCAGGTTAGCACATTTGGGCTCCTCCAACCACGAACTCTGGCAGTGAGACTTGGAAAAAAAAACAACAACAAAAAAAACACACCCAGAAAAAACAAACACAAAACCGTTCTGTGTTAGTTCTCCCTCCTGTTGTCACTCCCCTCCCCCAGCTTGTTAACTAAACTTTTCCTCTCCCGGGGATCTTCCTAATCCTTCAGCGAAGCTGTAATGAATTTGCAACATCAGTCACTTGTAAACCAACTTCAACGTGAATCAAGTTTACCATGAGCTCAAGAAAATAAAGGGAATTTAACAATCATATAGCCAGAAGGAGGATATAAAGGGGGAAGAATAGAAGTAGAACTGGAAAATTGGTTTTCAATCATTTAAAGGAGCGTACACCATTCCCAGGGGCCCGGGTTGCTGCAGAACATCAGCATGAAAATGCACGCTGCACCATTACCCAGAGCAGCAGATTATGAGCAAACAGCGAAACCAAAAGGCAGACTTCAGAGCTAAAAATCCCATGTTCTGTCTTCAAGAATTATTAAGGAGAGGGGGGAAAAAAAACACCCAACCCTGTACATACATTCAAACTTGAAGACATTCACTTGACTATGACATTAATCCAAGTGTGCTGAAACTAAGTATCTGGATGAGATTTAAAACTTACCGGTGCCCCTCCCAGCAGGCAAGTTCACCTGCAGCAGGGCTGGTAGCCCTCCCGGGCCATGGACGCTTACAGTACCTGCAGGAGTTTTAAGCTGAACTAGCAGTTCAGAGAAGAGACAACACCCTGACAGATGAATTGGGAAGCCACTTCCACCCACATTGACTCAGGAGAGCAGATGTTCCCACAGTATATCAACAAAACTTGTTATTTACCATCAGAGATGTGTAACACTATCAGACTTGGGAAGTTTGGGGAATTTTGGCCTAGTGCTGTCTGTTTTCTGCAGGAGACAAGAGGCTTGGGTACTAAGTTGAAGTTAAGGTGAACTGCTGAAGTTTGAGAATCACACACACCTAATGAAGCCAATTTTCTCACTACAGTTTCAAACATCGTGATGCAGAAGAGCCTTCTCTAGACAGGAAGATACAAGTTTATGGGCCACTGAAGCAACCCACTGCATGACTTGGGCTGATCACACCCTTGCCATTCATTTTCTACTACAGCATGGCCACTCTTACACAGTTTTATTCAACTGATTACAAACCTCAGACCAATTAAAGAGCAGCGCTTCATTTTTCCCTCTATCGATAATAAACGCAACTTGGTACTAAACCAGACACTCACAGAACAGGTAAGCTGTCAGCACAATCCAGCCAGTATGCCTCAGCAGTATATTTAAACTGCTATTCAAATGACTTTAAAAAAAAGCATTGCACTACAGCTGCTATTCTTTAAAAAACAAAAAGAAGAGAGACAGAAAGGAAGTTGCAAGGCCTGCCCTCAGGCTGAAGTTTACAACCAGAACGGAAGTTTACTTCAAGCAAGGTGTAGGAGCTAAAGAGAAGAAAACACAAACACAAAACCTGAGCAGCCCTTTGAAATAACTAGCTCACTGGAAGGACTTGGCTGAGCGATGGACAGAGGTCCATGAGCAGTGCAGAATAACTGGGTCCAGGCCATGTCACCTCTTGCAGCAGGGTCTGGGCTACAGTCAAAAGAAGATACTCTAGGAAAGGCAACAAGTGAAGAAGTGTAACCAGAAGCACTCCTTCCATTTGTGTTCTGAAGAAATGACTAATTAGCCGTATTTTTTTTTCCAATTACAACGCATCTAACTCAAGCAAAGCAAAGCTTTACAGATATGTGATTTACACAACTGTTTCCCACTCAGAAACTGCAAGAACCCTGCCAAATTAAACCACAAGACTTAGCCAGACTTAGATATGCACAGAGCTGTCTCATTTACAGATAGGTTTAACTAGGATCCACAGTCAACCTGGAAACTCTACAGCATTAGTCACTGCTCTTCCACCTCAAAATGGGAAGTTTTAGCCATCACCCCAGCCTCAATGACAGAAGGCTAAGGATGTGTTTGGCAACATCTGAAAGCAAACACTGACTTTTAAGCAACTATGCCTGAGAGGGGGGGAAAAAAAACCAACCAACCGCCACCCTCAAAGCACATCAAGAATGCTGGACAAAAGTAATAATTAGTGTCCACCCAGTAAATATTAAAGGATGTGCACCACCACCAGTAGCACTTCCTCAGGGTAGGAGGGATGATGTCATGGCTGCACGCTGGAGCATTGTCGGGTTCATCTGGCTACACGCTGCTAACGGGACACTCCCTACAAAACTGTGACCGCACAGTCAATTTTCCTGGTATCAGCAATCAGTTTAATAAGTGTTCAGAGACCTGCAATTAGCTTATAAACCCAGCAAACCACCAAGCTGAAGAAGAAGAATCAAAAAAGAACACCCCCACCAAAAAAAACCCAACATTAAATAAATAAAAAGGCAAAGAGAAGACATCTCTAACAGGGTGGCAAACAAAGCTCTAGAGCATGAAAGAGAAAAAGGAATGTGGTTAAAAAAATCTCCCCTAAGGAGGAATACTCTGTACGCCCGAGCTCCAGCTGTTTGACTCGCCCCACTCCCTCCTCCACTCCATTATCCACTCTGGCTGCGCTAATTTAACACAAACCGCCGGCGTCAACTGTTGAAGGGGAGATCGGGGTGAGGTGGCCTCGGGTGAGTCTGGGCTCCCGGTGCACAACGGAAAAAAAACTTCGGGCAGGAAAGTTGAGGTGCCGCTGGCAGGTCGCTTTGTGCTGAGAGCTAAGGAAGCTGCGAGGGAAGGCAGCCAGAGTCCTTCCCTCCTGCAGCCTCTGCCGACCAGGGCTTTGCCACCGCCTCCACACTCACGGCTCCCACAGGGCACCCAGATTTGCATGCAGAAAGGTTTGCCTTCATCAACAAAGCCACGCAACTCCCAGCAAGAGGGGATCCGACTGCCCCCAGTTCACAGCAAGTCAGCGACACGGAGGAAACCAGCAGGTCCACAGAGTCCAGAGGGAAAAAGGAGGGAAAGAATAAAAGCCACCAATTTTAAAGTCTGGAGGCCTGCATTTCCACAGGGAAGGTATTTTCACGTTTGAGATACTGGGGGAGCGCTGCAAGGGCTTGGAAGTTATATATGCAGCCAAAATGGCGCTGAGAATAAAAATATAATTTAAAGGAAGGTCGCCATATTGTAAACAGTGAGGCAGGGAGACACAGAGACAGCAACCTCCATTATTCCCAGCAGCTGCAGCAGCACGGAAGCGCTGGGAACGTCAAGGCCTGGTGCAGAGACGCCACCGCCGCTTCCCTCTCTCTGGACAGGACCCTCGGGAGACCCCTCCGCAAAAGCAACCCACCCTTGGAAAGGGCTGAGGAGGGGAAATCGGAAGCTCCGGAGGGGGAAGGTGGAAGGCCAGGCAGGGGCAGTACCAAGGCAGCCAAGGCCGCACAGGCAGCCGCCTCGCTCCTCCTCTCGGCTTCTGCTCAGCTCCAAAAGAAAGGAGGGTGGGTGAACCCCCGCCCTGCAGAAAGCAGCAAAGGGCCTTTTCACCGCGGATTAGTTTCGGGGGGAAGAACCCGTGTGGGGTTTGCACCTCCTTTTTGTTCCCGCCTGCTATACCCGGCCCCATGTCCTTTCTCCCCTCCTCCCCGGGCAAGGCAGGAAACCTAACGGGAAGCGGGAGCAGTTGGAGCTAAGGTGCTGCCAGGGCCAGGACAGCAAAATCCGCAGAGAGACAGCGCCGAGCCTTACCAGCACTGAAGGTGGAAAGCGGCAGGGCAGTGATCGCAGCACAGCAGATCCCCTCCTTCCTTGCAGCTATCGCAGCTATCGTGGTTAGTGGCCCTGCCACTTCGCCTGGGCTCCTTCTCGGGCCTCCTGCTCTTTTTTTCCCCATCTTCGCTCTTGGGGGGAGCCAAGAGGGCTTGGATTTGCTGCACATGCAGAGACAGATAGACAGAGAGGGGCTCTGAGGGGCTGGGATGGACCCTGACCCCACGTGCCCTTCTCCCAGCTGCCTGCCGCGGGGAAAGCGCCCCGGGCCCGCCGCGGGGGGACGGGGGGACATGGCCATGGCACGGCCTGCTCCGCCCGCCAGCCCCGTGTCCGGGAGGGCCTCTCCCGGGGATTGGGTGAGCTGCTTCTGTCCCTCCGCACTTCCTTCTATGGCCACGGGGCTCCGGGGGGGGTGGAGGGGGTCCCTCGCCATTTTGCAGCCCCACGGCCTCCCCGGTCAAGGCCTCCTCCCCCTCCTCTTTCGCGGCTCGGGCCTCACCTCCATGAGCCCCCCGGAGGTGTCCAGGTCGTAGACGATCGTCTTGGTCTCCATCTTCTCCCACATTCATCCAGCCCGGGAGCGGCCCCGAGAGCCCCCCCCAGCGAGAGGGAGCAAAAGAGGGGGAGGGAGAGGCGACCCCTCAGCGGCAGCGGCTCCGCGTCGAGGAGGGGGGCGGCGGAGGGGCGGGCAGGCGGGCGGCGGGGCCTAGCCCACGGGCCGCTGCAGCTTGCCCGTCGTCCTCCTCCACCTCCAGCCGGGCCCAGGGGCGGCTGCGGGGGACCCCGCGCCCACTGCCATGCCGCGTAAAGGAAGGGAAGGAGGAGGGGGTGCGGCGCGGCCCCGCGCCCGCCGCCGCCGCTCACGCACCGCGCACGCACCACACAGACACAGGCGGCGCCGACGCTCAGGGCCCCGCCGCCGCCGCCGCCGCGCCGCCCGCGCATGCGCAGACCGCGCCCCGCCGTCGGGGGGGCCCCCCCAGTCCACCGCCTCCGCCCCGCGCGCAGGCGCGGCCCCACGACGCCTCCCGCCCTTAGCCCTGGCGCCGCGGGGAGGGGATGGAGGAAGAGGGCCTCCCGTTCCGGACACTGAGCAGGCGCGGCTACGACACCGCCCCCTCGGGCTCCCGTCGCGCTCCGCCCTTTTCCCGCGCAAGCGCGGCGCAGGTGTGGCAAGGAGGAGGGTGGCGCGCAGGCGCGTGGTCGCCGTCACGTTCCTGCGCGGGAAAGGGGGGGAGTGGGGAAGTGCTGCCGTCGGTAACGTCAAAACGCAGGGCGTGAGGGGCGGGGCAGGGGCGCTGTGCCCGCCTGCAGGGGGCGCGAGGCGAGCGGCGCGGCGAAGGGGATCGGCCCGTCGTGGTGACGTCATCGTTACGGAGGCCACGCCCTTTAAAGCGGCAGGGGCGGGAAGAAATGTCATGGGGATGCGGTTTGAGTGCGGGGGCTTCAGGGTGGGGATCCGGGAGGTGGTAGGATTGCGCGGGGGGGATAGGGTGCAGGAGGGTAGGGTGCGGGAGTGCTTCAGGGCCCACCCCGCGGGAGCGTTTGCCGGGATGCACTCGCGTCTCCGGCTGCCCATCCCCGCTGAGAAAGACGCCAGCGCTTCTTCGAAAACACCATTTTTTATTAATGAAACAACCAAAAGATGGGGTGTGGGGTGTCCTCTCCAGAACGGGGGTGCGGCTGGGGAGTGGGGCACAGCTATGCCCGGTGTCTTCGTGCACGTCGCGGCACCCCAGGCTGGTGCCCTGGGTCGGGTCCTCCTGGGGCGTCGGGACGTGTAGCTGGCGGGTGGATACACCGGTGGCAAAGGGGACGCTCCGGGGAGGGCGAAGCAAGCGAGGGAGTGGGGGGACGCTGCATGCTCGGGGTACGGAGGGGACACACACACGTCCCTGCGTGGCTGTGGTGGGCGATACGGGTATCTGGGCAGGTGCCATGCCCTGTGCTGGATGTGGGCAAGGGGTGGGGGCCACCCCCATGGCTACCCAAGCCCTCACCCCCGCGCGGGGCTTTGCAGGGTGTCCTGCTCCCTGTCTCCCACTCCAGCCCCGGGGAGCCCTATCCTTATCTTGGGGATTCCCCCAGCTCTACCCTTACCTGGGGGGGTCCCCACAGCTCTGCCCTTACCTGGGGGACTCCCACTCCTGGGACCCTGTTCCCCCTGCCCAGGCCACTCCTCCATCACAGGGGACAGGCACAGGCTGCTGTGTCCCTTGTAGGACAGAATGTGGCCTAGCACCCCCTGAGCCCAGGGTGGGGGGTCAGGTGACAGTGGGGCTTGGGTAGACCCCATGGGGGTCTGGGTGGTTTGGAGGTGGCAGTGGGGTGGCAGGCGCCCAGGTTGCTCCCACTGAGCGCTCGTCTTGAGTCTCCTTGGGAGAGGTGTGTTAGGCCCGTGTTGGGGGGCAGCGGGCACAGGGGGACTCCAGAGGGGTGGCTGCAGCACCCAGCTCCACACTGCCCATGCCTAGATGGACACCTCATATTCCCTTGTCTCCTGCAAAGAAAACAGACTGCAAGAGGTTGGACACTCGGCGATGTGAAGGGGTGCCTGGGACAGGGACAGGGCATCTTCCATCCCATAGGGTCCTGGGGAGGATATCCCAGACCACAGAGGGCCTTGGAGGTACATGTCTCATCCCCTGTGTGGTCACTGGATGGATGTCCCAGATGGTGCACGGTCCCTGAACTGCTGTGCCACGTTACACATGGTCCTTGGATGGATGTCCCATCCCATACATAGGCTCTAGATGGATGTCCTGTTTAATGTGTGGTCCCTGGGATGGATGCCCCTGTTGATATGTGTTCTTTGGATCCATGTCCCATCCTGTGCATAGTCCCTAGATGGACAGCCATCCTTTGAATGTTCCCTGGATGGATGTGGTATCTTAATGTGCTGTCCCTTGAATGCGTGACCCCATCCCACACCTGGTCTCACTCCACACATAGTCCATGACACACAAGGCCTATGCAATGCAGGGTCCCCAGAGCGCCCAGCCCTGGCCAGGGGAGCACAGGGGCCAGTACTTACTCCTGTCTCATAGGTGGGGTTGTCAAAAGCTGACTCCACGGTGATGTGGTCATAGGGGTGGGAGCCAGTGAGGGGCAGCTGCAGAGATGGCTTCCCCTGGAACCTGTGGAGACAGGGCAGCTGGGGCAGGCAGCAAGGGGGCTATCGGGACCCCATGGGGTGACAGGATCCACTCAGCTACTCACTTGGAGAAGTAGAGGTAAATGCCCCCTATGAGCAGGGCCACCACCAGCACAGGCAGGAAGACAGCGATGGCAACGTTGGTTCCCTCCAGTGCTGTTCCTGAGGGCACAGCCTTGGCCACAGCTGCCCAAAGCATTTGGGAGTCACCAAGGGAGCACCCCATATAGGCTGCACCCCTGGCTGCCCATCTGCCCCCCTGCCCAACTCTCACCCTTACCGTCCAGATTGCGGTTGCTGTAAAACTCATCATAGGAGGCTGGAGGGGGGTAGAAGAAAGAAGCTGGTATCAGTGGTGAGAAGCATGGGGGTGCAAAGCAGTGCTGGCAGGGTGATGGGGTGGGGAAGGGTCCTCTCACCCGCCTTGCAGATGGGAGGTGAGCCACTCCAGCGTGAGGGGTGCCCAGGCAGGCAGCGCAGGTTGCCCTCACCCAGCAGCACCCGGCCAGCGGTGCAGGAGAAGCGTAAGGTGGTTCCTGCAGGGTACAGCCTCCGCTCGGGGCTCTGCCGCCCACCCGCTGGCACACCAGGGTTGTGGCAAGGCTCGTATGTCTCTGCTGCAGGACAAGGGGATAGTGCCATGAGCGCTTGCCACCAGTTAGGGGCATGTCCCCAGGGAGGGGGCACCCAACTCACGGATGCACTTGGGGAGACGGTCGCTCCACTTGGGTCCCCCTGCAGCACGGTCATGGCAGGTGAGGGTTCCAGCACCTGCCAGGACGTAGCCCTTGTCGCAGACATACTGCACGGTGGCTCCCACTGGGAATTTTGGGCTGGAGACCACTCTGCGGCTGTGCTCGGCATCCCCAGGGTCCCGGCAGGAGGTCACTGTGGGTGGGAGGGACCGGTGGTGACAGTGGCCGCCAGGGACATTCCATGGTGCAGAGGTATGCTGCGGGGTAATGCTCACCCCGCTCACAGGAAGGCAGGTCACCACTCCACGTCAGGTCCCAGTGGCACATCAGGAGGTCAGTGCCAGTCAGCTGGAAGCCAGGGTAGCAATGGAAGGTGACCACGGTGCCATGGAGTAGCTCTGGCTGAGAGGATGTCTTCCAGCCATTGGCGATGTCTGGCAGCTCAGGGCAGGTGTCATTACGGGGGACCTCTGTGGGAAGGGAGGGGTGAGTGGGACAGCAGGGACACAGGGGATGCTGGGGACACTGGGAACACCATCCCACTGTGGGGCTTACCAGAGAAGTGGATGACAAAGCCCTGCCGATAGGCAAAGGGACCAGCACCAGGGTCAGACTGGAACTGGACAGTGACATCAGCAGTGGAGGCGTAGAGCTTGAAGCGGCCACGCGCACCAGTGTACTGGCCCAGGATGCGTGCCGTCAGGTCATCCCCATCATAGAAGGTCAGCACGTCCCCTGTGCCCAGCCGCAGCCTGTGGCAGCAAGGTGGTGAGGGCGAGGGAGTGTGGGTTCCCCAGTTACCCTATCCCACTTCCACAGATGTCCCCACACTCACACACGGACATCCAGCATGACGCGCTTGTCCTCCTCCACGTGCAGTCCCCAGATGCAGTCCTGGCCCTTGCCATAAGCCTCTGGCCAGTTGGGTGACAGCACCACTCCAGCTGTGTCTGTCAGCTCCCCACTGCACACCGCTGTGGGCATATGCTGGGCTTGGCACCACCGTGGGGGTACCCACCGCTGAGTGTCCAGCACAATCCCCTTGCACCAGCACCCGCTTCAGTATCCCAGTCCAGCACCCACCATCCCTGTTGGCTCCAGCTCCCACCATGTCCCTCAGCTCCAGCATGTACTATGGTACGTTGGCCCCAGCATCATGACCCATTCCCAGCTTCATCATCCAGAGTAATCCCCAGCTCCAGCATCCACTGCACACCTCAACCCCAGCACCCACTGAAGCCCCAGCTCCAGCCCCTGCAGTCCCCCAGCCCCAGAGCCCACCGCGGCATGCTGGTTCCGTCTCGTTCCACTGCGGGTCACTGGGGTCGACGCACTCGATGATGGTGGAGCCCTGTTCCAGCGTGTAGCCAGGGTCACAGCTGAACTCCACCGTGGTGCCCACAGGGTACTGGGGGTCACTGGTGGTGAAGTTCCCATACTTGACGAAGGGCTCATAGCAATGCCCCTGCTCGAAGGCTGCAGGCACAGGGGCAAAGGTCTGCTGGGGCCAAGGAGGTGTGGGGATGCCCAGGTGCCCCTCTACGCTCCGGTCCCATACCCTCATAGCGCAGTGCCATGCCGGCAGCCGCCCCGCTGCTGTCGGTGGTGAGCTCCACGAAGAAGTGGCGCCCAGTGCTGAGCAGCCCTTCGATGGGCAGGTACTCCACCTCGTAGGAGTCATACACCGGTGGTGCCTCCACATTGTTGCCATTACGGATGATGAGCCTGCCAAGGCATGGCATGGGCAGGGTGCTGCATTAGCTGTGGCCAACAGTACCCACCCTTGGGCATGGCCAGTGGCTAAACAGTGCTCATGCTTGGACATTGCCGACAACGCTAATCCTTGAATATAGCCAACAGTCCCCACCCCCATCCCTGAACATGGCTCTGGGTTTGGTGCAGGGTGGCTCCCCGGTGCCCTCCCTCATCCATTCTCCCTCCGCACAGGGACCAAACCTGTCGTCATCCTCTGCCAGAGAAACCTTCTCAAAGTGGAGGTGCAGGCGGTGGCCAGCGGGTGCCTCCAGCAGCCAGTGGCACGTCAGGTTGTTGCTGTAGTTCCCGGGGAAGCCGGGTGAGATGATGCGTCCCACGGTGACATTCCGGATCACCCCACCACAGGCCGCTGCGGGAGAGTTACCATCATGTGCTGGCTGTGCCGCACTGGCTGTGCCACGTCCTCCTCGTGTCGGTGCTTACCGAGGCAGAGGGGCTCACGGGCGCTCCAGAAAGGACGGGTGGCATTGCGGCAGGCGAGCCGGTGAACACCTTGTAGCTGGTAGCCGGGGGAACAGCGGAAGCGGGCATCCCCGCCAGGGTGCAGGCTGCTGACTGAGACCTCCCCGAAAGCCGGCCGCGCCGGGAAGGGGCAGCTCAGCAGGTAGGCTGCAGGCAGGCAGTGGCATTACAGGGTGGGACAAAAAGCCCCCCCCCCCCAGACTCCATTCCACCCCACGCCCAGCATTCACCTCCCCAGCCCCCCGGCACAGTCTGGGTGACACGGTACCTGACTGTGGCTGCTGGTAATGATGCTAAATGAGCCTGTAATTGCTCATGCCAATTAGAGCTCCATTAATGTTATTCACCCCGTTGGTGCCCGCTTAACCCACCAGCAGCACAGATTAACTCTGGCACACATTGCCACACTCTGAATTTACATCATGCCAATGGTAGAGTGCCCAGGGTAGGTACCGTTGGGTCTGTGCCAGTGGTAGGTGCTGCCCTGTACCTTGGTAGTGGAAGCGATAGGAGCCGGGGCTGGTGGGCTGGGGGCTCTGGAAGTGGAGGGTAAGGAGGTTGGCAGGGCTGCGAATGACCTGACCCCGCATCAAGAAGGACTCGTTGGCCAGGAGGGTGGGCTCCAGGCCCCCTGTGCTCTCCACCGTCAGCGCTTCCCCCTCTGCTAGGCTGATGTTATGCACCTGCAGGGGACGGCCAAGTGTCACCACCCTAGAATCACTTCTGGTCCTCAGGAGCTTTGCCTGTATTCAATAGTGTGCTGGAGCTTGTCTGAGCATGGGGCAGCACCTTTCAAACACGGTTACCGGTGCCATAAATCATCTGCCATGCAAAGAGCAGCAGGGCCCAGCCAGCAGCTCTGCCAGCGAACTGTGGCACAGCTGGGCTCATGCCAACAGCCCCACCAACAGCCAGGTGTGAGCTCCAGCCCTCTGGAGCAATTTGCTATTAATGATGTTAATTAAGCAATGCTGTGTGGTGATGAGCAGCGGCACTGGTGAGCGCTGCTGTGAGAGCTGGAGATGCTGCCTCTGGCTCACTGCTGCCTTTCTGCATGCCATGGCTCTGTGGTGAGCCTGGCAGAGGTGGGGACACACAGCCACGTGCCACCAGTGGGAGCTGCATGTAGCCTTGGGCACTGCAGAAGCTGCAGCCAGCCTCTGCTCCTGGCAGTTTATGTGCCCAGTTGTCTTGACCCTGACCAGTGTTGCACCCACTGGTGTTGTTTACAACTTCTCCATCAGTTCTTCAGTAATTATATCCCCCATTGCTGCTTCTGTGATGGGTGCCAGCCATGCCAGTGAGTGGGCATGGGGCATCCCAGAGCATACCTCCAGCTCATGCACCCACATCCTTCCCCCAGGGACCAAGGGTGAGCAATACCCTGAGCAATTTCTCCTGGTTCAGGAACACAGGGCAGGGATGGGGACAGGACTGCCCACATGCCGAACTGTGCATGGCTACAGAGCCACAGTACAGAGCAGGGGATGGGTCATGCTTGCCTGTGGGCACTTGGCAGCCCACCCTGCCTGCAGTCTCCCAGCTCACCTTAAGCTCCACACCATAGCCTGGGTAAACAGAGATGGTGTAGGTGCAGTCCAGGCTGCCATCGTAGGGAACACCAGCTGGCTCCGGGGACACCAGCCAACCCTCAGGGCCCGCCAACGTCCGGTTACAGAGAGCTGGTGACAGAGGAGACCCCAGCTCAGCCTTGCTTCACCCCAGCTACCCCCTGCTACCTCCCCGGTGCTCACCTGGTCCCTGCAGTGTGGTGACAGTGGTGGTGGTGATGGTGGAGGTGGTGGTGGTTCCCTCCTCATCCCCAGGTACCATAGCAGCTTCACTGTGGGGTCCTAGAGATGTGCTGGGGGTGGCAGGTGCCTGGCTGGGGGATGTGGGACTCAACTCTGGCATGCTGGTGGGAGACCATGAGGGGTCAGCACCTGGCACGGTCCCCCATGCCTCCCCCCATGGCCCTGGGCGCCCAGCTGGTGTGGTCAGTGGGTCAGTGGGGAAGGCAGCCCTGGGCAGGGCAGGAGTACGTGGTGGAGGCTCAGGGGCTGGGGGTCCAGGGTCTGGCTGGAGGGCACCAGCTGGCAGAAGGGCGCCAGGGCCACCAGGCAGGAATGGTGCCTGGCCCAAGTAGTCCTTCTTCAGGAAAGCTTCATGCAGCAGGTCCTCCAGCAGCGGGTGGTGGTTGAGAAGCTTCAGTGTAGGTGCTGTGCTCACAAAGCGAGCCTCTGCCTCCCGCTCCTCCGGTGTGGGCAGCACTGTCGGCTCCGCCTCAGCCTCTGCGCTCTCCCCAGCTTTCCTTGACAGCCCATTGAAGCCTGGGGGAAGGAGACAGTGTAGGGTGCTGTGAGCCCATGGATGACCTCATCACTGGAGATTATGCAGCACTGGGGACTGATGGTTCATCAGAGACCAGTGCTGTGCCTAATGTGATACCTGGGAGCAGCCCTTGGATGTAGACTGGTGCTGCACAAGGGGTGAACACTGCACCAGGGAGTGTTATTGGTGCCATATCAGAGACATATGCTGTGCCAGGGACAAGGCTGCTCTGGGGACGAACACTTCACCATGGACCAAGGCTTCATCGTGG
Organism: Dryobates pubescens; assembly: GCF_014839835.1. Classification (NCBI taxonomy): domain Eukaryota; kingdom Metazoa; phylum Chordata; class Aves; order Piciformes; family Picidae; genus Dryobates; species Dryobates pubescens. The sequence goes on along the minus strand of NC_071624.1, from coordinate 27,404,615 downwards.
GCCAGTGCTGCCCTGAGGACCAGTGCTTCCCTGCATACCAGTTCTGCACAAAAACTAGGACGGCAACCAAGGACATCAACCACGTGCAGCAGGACCCTGCCACACCTCGCCCCAGCAAACCTTTCCCTAGTGCAGCCCTGGCTAATTAGTGCATAACTGCAGCTTATATCACATTGAGAGATGCTCACCCCACCCATGATCCAGCCCTCATGGGGACAGCCCTGGGCTTGGGTGGCCATGGTCACAGCTTGTCCCTCTCCAGGAAGGTGGCAGAGGGTCCCACCAGGACCTTGCAACCCCTTGGTGCAGCCATGCAGGCGACTGACTTGTCTGCCATGTGCAGCTGCACCAGGGATGCCACTGGAGCCTGAACACTGGGACTCTGCTCCAGTGCATGGACCAGTGCAACAGGTCCATGAAAGCTCAGTTTCTCTTCATCCATCTGCCAGCCAGGCCATCCCTGGTCCCTGTGAACCTACTAGGGACATACAGCATGCCTACACTTCCTACCCACAGCCACAAAGAACTCCTTGCCACGTTTCCTCGTGCATTACTCCCTGAGTAAATCCCCGGCGTGCCCATCCCAGCTCTCTCCAGCCTTTAGACTAAAATAAGAATTTAATTAGCCTTAATGAGACACCCACCATCTCTCCTGGCCAGATCCAGCACAGCATGGTCCCCTTTTTTGGGGGGCCTACCTCCCCATCCCCACCATGCCACAGCAGAGGGGATGCCTTGGCAGCAATGATGCCACAGCAGCAGCCAGTGTCCCTCTGTGGTATTTGTGCCACAGTAGAGTGTGGGCATGTCTTGCCAGCGTGCACAGACGCTGATGACACGATACTGCCAATTACTGGGTAATTACACCGATCGTAGCAGGGCAGGGCCCGGCGAAGATTAATTACTCTGCGACTGCCACTTTTAAGGGACTATTAAGAGACATTAGCTTGGGTGAGCAGCGTTGAGGCAGGGTAGCTGCTGGGTGCTGGCAAGCATCCCCACCACTCTGGCACGCACCCTGTGTCCCCACCACTCCCTTGCCATCACTCTGAGACTATGACAATGCCCTGAACAGAACGGCACAGTGAGGAGGCAAGCACCCAGCTGTGCTGGCTCTGAAAGGTTCACTTGCCCCCCAGCAAGGCCAGAATTATTTTTTAATAGGATCCATTTATTAGAACATAAAAGTTAATGAGTTTATACTAAAGGGCGCCAAAATCTCTTTTAGGCTTTAATAGCAGCTTAGTGCAGAATCCTGTGCTCCTGTGGCTGTCCCACACAGCAAAGGCTGGGGCAGAGAGGCCCACTCTGGCCCCCTACACCTTCCTGCCCACAGTGGTCTCCATTGGGACTGCCAGGTAAGGCAGGACCCTGAAGTAAGACTTCTACTGCAAGTCCCATCCTGATGCTGTGGCACTCTAAACTGGGCAGTGCCTGGGTACCGTGTGCTGCCCTGGGCTCTGTGTGCTGCCCTGCATGCCACAGGATGCTCCTGGCAACAGGGAATGCCCAGGACCGGGGAGGCAAAATGCTCGAGGCACCATGGGAAGGCAGCAGTTGCCCAGATGTTGTCACCTATGCCCCTCAAGCATCATAGGATTAGAGCCTCCACCTCAACAGATGTCTCCAAGCAGCTTATCTCCAGTGACCATGCCACAGCTGTGTCCCTCCCGCGTCTCTGAGGTGAGCAGGGGCTGGTGACACAGGACCCTGCTACCCAATACCCACTCTCCAGGCTCTGTCACTCAGCAGGGACATGGCAAAGCTCGGGGTGGGCACAGACCCTCGCAAAAGGGCCATCAAGTCCCCACCGTCTTGGGTTCCTGCCAAGGGCTTTTGGCATGCGTGGCACGTGCCAGGCTGGGGTCCTAATCCCTCGCATCGGCTTTGCCGGGCAGGAGTCTATTAACGGCAGCTGGGAGCTGGGGAGATGTCGGAGACTAATCCGGCTGCAGCGGGGGCCGCCGCCCCCCCTCCCCCTCCCCCCCCCCCCCCCCCACGTGGGGAATCAATGCTGCCTGCTGTCACAAATAAATAAATAAGATGGCACGTGGCCACCCGGGGAGTGCCGATCGATGCCACCCGCCAAGAAAGCAAAAACACAGCACCCGGCTCAGCAGAGGGGACAGAGCCCCGGCTGCCCCTGGAGCATCACGGCCCCAGACCGCAGTGCTGCCCAGTGCCTCAGTTTCCCCATCAGTGGGAGCGGGGGGCAGCCCAGGCAGGCAGGAGGCGCAGGCAGCCAGGTCGCTGTTGCAGGAGGAGGGCAGTGGTTGGGGCTCACAGAAGTCCAGGTTTATTTTCAATTTAAAATCCAATCTGGTTTTGCCCCTGCAGCCAGCAGCTGTGATGAATGAGCTGTCAGGCAGCTGGTGCCACACTCCCACCTCACGGACCCCAACCACCCTCAGCCCCTAGAATGGGCACAGGAGGGGGCCCCCTGCTCAGTTGGTGCCAGATTCCCCATCTCTATCTCCTGCTCCTGTGGTCCTGGAGGATTGAGACACCCAGCAAGGAAAGTAGCACTCTCCTACCTGCCTCTTACTAGGAACTAGGGGGACTCAGGCAGTGGGTGGGCAGGAGTTGAGGGTGCAGGCAGCATCAGCGTACCGGTAGGGATGGGTGGGGGCAGGCAGTGAGTGGGCAGGTAGGAGCAGGCAGGCAGGCGGGTAGGTGCAGGCAGGAGTGAGTGGGTGAGAGCAGGCAGGTGCACATAAACAGTGTGGGGGGTGCAGGCAGGGCTGTGCAGTCACCTCCTCAGCACGCAGCCCTGCTCCCCCTACTGCCCAGCTGACACCACTGTCACACAGCCAGCCCATCTGCACCCGGTGTGGGCCAGCTGGGTACCCCAATGGCACCAGCTGGTACTTATTCTGGCATCCGCATCCTGATGCCCCATGGCCTCCTCCACCCAGCACCACCTGCAAGCCCAGATGCCCACAACCAAGACAAGACTGGGTAGAGCAGCCGGGAGAGGGGACCTAAGGGGCCACCCCGGTGCCACTGCAGGCGAGCACGGCCACCAGTGCCGGCGGCTGCCGGCGGAGTCCAGCTTTAATATTCATGGCGGCGCTGGCGGGGAAGCGTTTGACCTTGTGTGTTTTGCGATTCTCCTTGAATTGAACAGTCATTTACCCACTGACACATGTCACATGTCGCCGCAGCCGGTTCCCTGGAGCACCGCAGCGGCGGCCCAAAACAGCTGATGTCCCCAGTGCCGAGCCCCGAGCGTCACCGACACCGGCCAGGCACGAGGGCACAGCCCAGCGGGCACCAGGGTGCCCATCCACTGAGGCTTCCCTCCCTCCCCACCCAGTGGGTGCTGCGAGGTTCCAGTGGTGCTCCTGTCCTTTCCTTGCTGCCCCTGGCCCGTGTAATCCCTCTTCCCCTGCTCTCCCTGCGGAGCTAATGCGTTTGTACAGCAATTTCCCTGAGCGGTGGCGGTGATAAATTGCATGTCTGCTGCTATTTCAGACCTGAGCAGTGGAGCCACGTGGTGCCATGTGCCCCCTCCCCATGCTGGCAGTCCCCAGAACAATCCCCCCACCCCGCCTTGCATCAGAGTTCCCACCACAAAAGAGAACCACTCTGTGCCACCCCAGGTGCCCATGGCATGGGTGCCAGTCCCCACTATGGAGCTCTGCTAGCTCTGGGCTTCCCCAGGATGTAGCACAGCTTGTCCACTTGGCACACTCAGGGTGGCAGAGGGGATGCCCTGCCTACAAGGCATTCCTGAATGCCTGGGGGGGGCTGTCCAGTGTGGGGCAGGAGGCAGGCGGGGAGAGCAGAGCCATGCCGCCCTCCTGGCTCCCTTTCCCTCCACCCACTGCCAGTGACAGGAATTGAAATCTGGTTGTGGGAGGCAAGCAAGAGCTGCTTGTCAGGCTCCGTGTTGGGCTGCTCAGCCATGTCATCTTCCCCGCAGACACCATTCCCTCCCAGCAGGCGGGAAGCATGGAGCATCACCACCTGCTCCTGCCAGAGGCAGCATCCCAGGCATTCATTGTAAGCATCCCCTTGACAGCAACCCTTGTCACCACTCTTCGTGTAAGATAACCCATCCAGTTCTGGAAGCCACCAGGTGCTGAGACTACAGCCACATCTCCCCCTCTGCCGCAACCCCACAGGGCAGTTAGGAACCACTGCATCCCTCCTTGCCCAGACATTGCCCCCACACACTGCAGCTGATCTGGCATTTCAAGAACCTCTCTCTGTTTTCACAGGGTCACAGCAGCACTCTTGCAGCTGATTAATATTTGATCCCTTCAGCACAGCTCGTTACTGCATCTAAATTATATATGTAATAACCCCTGCTGGCACAGCAAGTGTGCAGGCTGGCTCCTGCCACTTCTCTTGCAAGCAGGGGACTGAGCACATCCCCAGCCTTGGTCAACAGGACCCTTCAGTGCTGAAGGGGATGTCACAACTGGTGCTGGTTCTCAGCAGGGAGCCAGGAAGACAGAGGTATCCCCAGCTGCCTCTGACAGGTCCAGGCAGCTGGTTCACCCACCCAAGAATGCTGGTGACAGGAGAGGTGCCAGCGCTCCGGCCAGCCTCATCTCTGCAGCAGCAGGAGGAAAGGAGGGATGCTGCTGCTCCCGAGCTGCTGCCTGTGACTGGAGGGAATCCATTACCTCCCTGGTTATAGGCAGCTTTCAAAGGCAATCTTTCAATTGTGCACATTTAAAGAATTGATTGGAGGCAAAATTATCCTCTCCTGCCGAAGCTGTTTGAGACACAACTTCATCCACCTCCCCTGGGGCCTCCTTGTGCTTTCAGGGACCTGAAAACCTGGGTCAACCCTAACCCCCCCCCCCTCCCCCCCCCAGCACGAGGCTGCATGGGGAAAGACCCAGCCCTGGCAAGTCCTGTGCCAGGTTTGGGGTTCCACCAGTAGCACAGGAGGGTATCCTCACTGTTCTGCACTGGGCCCAGGGGTGTCCTTGCCATACCCTTCCCCAGGCTCCTCTGCACTCCATTTTCCCCCCTCGTGTTTAGGCTGCTCCAGTTCTTCACAGAGCTGAGGGTTGTCAGCCCTGCCCGGTGCAGCACTGCCTGCCAAATCCATCCCTGCCAGCACCAACCCGCAGCCAGTCCTGCAGCAAGCAGGCCCTGGAGGGTGTTTGAGGCAGCTGGCCCAGCCTGCAACCTGCATCCCCACAGGACAGCCCTGCCCTCTCACCCTCCAGCTTAGCAGAATTATCTAGATAATCCCAGCCTGGTGACATGGCAGCATGGTGGTGATGAACTCCTCTGAGGCACACAGAGGACAAGCATGCATGCTGTTAATTACTGTAGCAGACGCTTGCTGCCTTCCCTAGCCCCCTCCTCACACTGAGACCCTGAATAGCACCCATGTCTCCAGGGATGTTGTGACCCCAAATGCATTGTCCCTTTGGGCATGATGTATCCAGCTGGTCCCAGCCACTGTGGGGCAGCTCATGGGGGCACAGCCAGGCCTTTGTCCCTCAGACATAACCTATGTTCCTTCCTGTTGACCCAGGCTTACAGGACCCCAAATTACAAGCGTAGTGAAGGTGATGCCCTAGAAAAGCCAGGCCTGCTGTGGCTTTGGAGAGCCAAGGAGAGAGATGTGGTGGGGCAGGGTAAACAGAGCCATGCCTGGCACCATAACCCCCAGCTGCACCAGTGCCATGGGACTCAAACCCTATCTTCTGGTGGAGCAAGCCCTTGTGGGCATTGGGTACTTGTGCTGCCCCAGGGCCAAGACAGGCCTGCAGGTCACCACCGCGGGTGGCAAGAGAGACAGGACCAGGAGTGCATTGCCATTTCCTAGGGGGCACTGCCAATCCCAACACCCTGATCCCCACATCCCATGGCACATCCCCATCACACACCAGTCCAGTGATGCTAAAGCAAGGCTACAGGGACACCAAGTGTGGCAGTGCTGTACAGAAGCCAGGGTGTTGGGCTGGGGTTTAAGGAGCAGTTAGGTGAGCCCTATGGGAAGATCCTGGTATACAGGGGGGTAGAGCTGGATGAGACCCCATGGCTCACAGCCTTGGGAAGAGCAAGTCTCACAGCAACCCTACATCTAACACTCCGGGAAATGCACATGAGGAGTTTAATTAACTTTATTGATATTCAGAAATTAAGGGACTGACTGAAGGTAATTGCTCATTAGAAATCATTAAACTGACATGGTAAGCACCATCCTCCCTCAGGGGAAGCCTGCTCTGCCCAGGGCCCTGCTCCCAGGACACAACCAGGGACACACACCTCCCTACCCTGCAGCCTTGCTGCCCCCTGGAAGGGCAGGACATGAAGGTGCCATGGCCTTAGCTTTCTTGCTGCCCTGCATCAGGTTCCCCACACGTGACCCCCAAGCAAGAGGGATGCGGCAGCAGCCCTAAGTGGCAGATTGAGACGGGAATAGCAGCGGGCACAGGGCCACAGTGCCCTTCCCCAGCTGCCAGATGGGGAGTTTATGTAACTCCCTGCACGGCTGCTGCCTGCAGCTCGGCTGATCTGTGCAGGCAAACCCACATCCCACATCCTGCTGCCCGCATCCTGGCAGGGCCAGACCCCTGCCTGCCCCTTGCCCTGAGCATGATGCCCAGCATCAGCATAGTCGCCACAGACTGGGGCACACCAATCCCTAGCGGGTCCCCCCAAATCCTAACAGCTCCCCAGTGTTGCTTTCTGGGGCAGCAGAACCGCAAAGCGTCGAGGCAGACGGTGCCCCATGGGTGGCAGAGACAACGAGTCGAGCTGGGTGTTGGCTGCTCTCCTTGGGAAGGACCAATAGCCACCGTTCCTGCTTCTCCCCTGCGCCCTCCCTGGAGCCGGAGGGGTCACGCCAATCGAGATGGCGAGGGGACAGCCCGGCCCCCATTGTCCCCAAGCCCTACGGCTGGGATCGTACGGAGGGACCACCTTGCAGCCCGCCGCCAGGCACAGCCAGCCGGGGGGTGGCTCAAAGGACTCGGCGACCAGGGGAGCGGGTCCCACCGGGCAGCACCGTGCACGCCTAGCTCCCGGTGCAGCGCTGCACACACACCACCACCCCCTCACCGCCCCCCCCCCCCCCCCCCCCCCCCCATCGCCGATAATACCGGCAGAGGGGCTGTCTCCGGAGCCCGCGGGGGGCGGCGTTGCACCAGCCCGACTGCAAGCCGGCTCTGCGCGCCCCCGGCAGCTCCCGCTCCCCGCGCCGCCGGAGTGGGGAGGGTGAGGGCATACAGCGGGGAGGGGAGATTGTCGCTTCACAGGGGGAGTAGCCCCGCCGCACCAGAGGCGAGCGCAAGTTGGCAAAGTTTAGCGGCGACAGAGCGGAGCTGGAGCCATCGGTACCGAGGGTGATTGGTGTGTACGAGGAGGGGAAGGAAAGGGGGCGAGGGGGTGACCGAGATTATGAGGGGAGTGACCGAGGTTGTCGGTGCTTACCGTGTGCGGGTGCGCGGAGCAGTGCAGCGAGAAGAGGCAGGAGCAGGGCTGGCGGCGGCGAGCCCATGGCCGGCGGCGGTCAGCACCGCGGACAGCTCCGCGCTGCGGGCACGGCGGCGCCGTAACGCTCCGAGTGCGGCGCCCGCCAATCCCGGGGCTGGGGCTGGCGGGGGCCTCCCCTCGCCGTAATGCTCCGAGTGCGGCGCCCGCCAATCCCGAGGCCGGGGCTGGAGGGGGCCTCCCCTCGCCGTAGTGCTCCGAGTGCAGCGCCCGCCAATCCCAGGGCTTGGGGGTGCCTCCCGCCTCCCCCGCGTCGTAATGCTCCTAGTGCGGCGCCCGCCAGGCCCGCAGGTTAAGAATGGTCGGGGGACTCATCACAGCCAACCCCCCTCCCCGCGCCGTAACTCTCCAAGTGCGGCGCCTGCAAACACTGAGCTGAAGGCTGGGGGAGGGGGATCCCTTCCCCCCACCTCTTCCACCCTCCTCAAAAACCATGGCACCCCCCTAGATAGGAAGCCACCAAGGGCTGTGGGAAGGATACTCGGTGATGGCTCCATCATATCCCACCTCTTTCTTTTTTTCCTGCATCGTGAAGACATCCACTCTAGCCCCACACAGCCCCAGAGACACCTCCCAGTTGCCCTTCCCCATCCTTAAATAGACCTGACTTGGGCTGTGCTCATCACCACCCAAGCAGGGAAACCTGCCGAGAATGGCACAGGTGTGTGGGAGGGCCTTACTCCTTCTGGCAAGGGTCTGACACACCCTTCCCAGACCCCTGCCTCGGGGTCTTGCTCCCCCAGGAGGGCTGGGGGCAGCCAGCCCTGCAGCAGGCAGATGGTGTTGGCACCAGCACTGCGCAGCTCTGCACTGGCTGCCGGACGGCTCTCGCATGTGTTAAAAATAAGAAAATCCAGCTCTTTGTTAACAGCCCCCTCCCCATCTCCATGAAAGCCCAGATGGCTTTGCCTCGCCGCGCTGATGCCGTGCACAGCACAGATCCCCCGCAGCCTGGCCAACCCTGGCTGCAAACGTGGCCCACGCAACCATGGCTGGCTGGGGGTTATTTTTAATCCCGGGCCTTGCTTTGCCAACATGCACAGTTACTGCCATGGAGAACAAGGAGCGATGAGCTGCACAGCTCAGCACAGGGATGATTAGAGCAGTGGCCAGCTCCATGGCATGGGCTGCGTGCCACCAACTCCACTGCACAGGATGTGCACCACCAGCCCCATAATATAAACGGCATACTGCCAGCCCACTGGCATGAGCTGTGTGTCACCAGCCCACCATGGCATGGGCTGCCTGCCACCCAGCTCCACAGCATGGGCTGTGCACTGCCAGCCCCACAGCACAAGCTGTGTGCCACCAGCCCCACAGCTGTGGTGGGAGCTGGGCAGGCAGCAATGCTGCCGTCCTTCTCATCCCAGGGGGGGCTGCGGTGCTGGCAGGGGGTGGTTGGCTCTCCTGCAAAGAGCTTTCAGCACTAAACCCAAAACTTTGATCAGGCAGTAGCACCATCAATGTTTAATGCGCCAAGGCCCTGGTAGAGCTTGGAAGATGAGCATTTTGAGGGCAAATTGAAGTTTCTAATATTATGATATTCAAATAATTTTAATCCTCCTGACACCTCCCCGGGCGCGTACCTGGACTGCTAATGAGGGGCTGCCTTGGGTGGCTGTTGGCTTTGACACAAAGCAAACAAGCCCTTTGCAGATGCCTTCAAAGAGTGGAGAATGGTGAGGGCTGGAGTGGTAAATGGAAGCAAGCGCAGCTGGAGCTGACACACTGTGGCCAGGTGGGGGGGACACGGTGATCCCTGCAGCCATTCAGCCTTGGCTCAGTGGGGAGCCATGGTGCTCCCTAATTCTGTTTTAAGTGCTAGTGTGCACTTGCTGGAGGAGAAGGCTGGCTCAGGCTGATATGAAACATTTGCATGGCTGATGGTGGGCTTTTGGGGAGCTTCAGCTGCCATCCCAGGGCATGTCAGGTGCTGTGGGTGCAGCAAGTGCTGCAGATACAGAGCTCAGCAGGCAGGCAGCCGCTGCTGCAACCTGCCTGGCCTTGTCCAAAGTTCCTCATACCCTGTTTCTCCATACAGCCCCACATGGATCTGAGCCAGGGTGGCTTCCACAGCCCGCACTGGGCAGATCCCCAAATCTGCATCACACACCTCTGTGCCAGTAGCAGCCCTGAGATTTTTCCATCCATCCATCCATCCATCCATCCATCCATCCATCCATCCATCCATCCCATCCCATCCCATCCCTCCATCCCAGCCAGCCCATGCAGGGAATAAGTAGTTTTTACTGCGCTCTTGGTGCAGTTCTCCTGACCCATGCCAGCTGCTTTGGGAAATTAATTTCTTCCCACCATGACCGTTGCCTCTGGTTAATTCAAACCCCAGGGAAGAGGATGATGGCAGGATGGGCACAGGGCTGGGAGCCCCCCCCAAAAACTCCACTCAAGGCAAGACAAGCCCATGCAGCTGCTTTTTTTTGGCTCTGGGGGTGCAGACCTCCCTGCTCTCTAGGATCAGCTCTAATTGAGGCCATCTGTACAATGAAAGTGGCAGCCTGAAGGGTCTCACCAAGCTGTGGGGACAGTCGCCATCTCCTCCAGTGCTGATGACCATCCCTGCACCCCACCTTCATAGCAGCACGAGTGAGGCTGTTCCAGCCTGCTCCATTAACATGCCGTTAACGGCAGAGGAGTTCATTTTTGCCATTTAGCGTTTCATGGATAATTAATTATTCTTCATCTCCCCAGAAAAAAAGGAAGAGCAGGTAAAGGGGCTGTTCAAAGCGCAAAAAAAGCAGACTGGAACCTGGGGAAATCAGGGAATTATTTGTAACATCAAAGGCAAGGGAGGCTGTGCTGATTTAACAGGACGCTGCATGCTGCAGAGCCCCAGGCGCCGCGGCGATGCTGAGACCGACACGCACTCATTGCCTTAGTGGTCCTGAGCAGCAGCGTGGATGAAGGGCCCTGGGTGGAGCCCAGCCTTCACCTGCATTCTCCTTCCTCCTCTCACCTATTTTCTGCCTTTTCTCCCTTTGCACAGTGCCAGGGTGTCCCCACAACCTATCTGGGCACCATGGTTTGGGCTGGAAATCCCCTGTTCCCCCGGCCTTGCACGGGCCTCCTGCACTCCCCAGAGCTTCATCCATCACCAGAAGCGAGCAGCAAAATAAATAATGATATTTAACATTTTGTAATAACAACAATTAACCAGTAAATAATGCTTTTTACACCACAAAAGCCAGAGTAAATTACTTTCCCTAATTAGCTGTCAGGCAGCACAGGGCAGTGGCAGCAGTGGGCAAAGCTAGCAGCCCCTGCTTGCGTTATTCCCCCACTCCTAGGAGTCACTGAGTATCCTCAGACCCCAAATCTCACCCCAAAATTTTGTAGGCTTGCAAAAAACCTCAGCACCAGCAGGGCACAGGGCTCCACACTGCATCTTTTGGTTGCTGTGGCAAGCCCCGAATCACACTTATCTCCTGTTAACAAAAACAGCAGCAACAACAAAAGATGGCACCAGAATAGTTTATGGCCATAATAAATTGTGCCAGAGGGGAAAAAAACCAACAAGCATGTTTGCCTCAAAGCAGGTGGAGGTTTCCCATCCAGCCCTGCATCCTGCTGCAGCCAAAGCTGGCAGTGCCCAGTGGGCAGGGAAAGGGGGATTTATTGGGAAAAAAATGTCCATCATGCTTATCTCACCCACTCACTTAGATGTCACTGGTGGTGCCATGGGGCTGAGGGGAGGTGGTGGGAGGATGTAGAGTTGAGGGACTGGTCTGGGTGGGCCCTGTGCTCTGCGGGTGCCAGGGTAAGGGGAACATGCCACATGCCATGTGCCAAGAAGGGAAGGAGGGGCTGAACCCCCCACACTGCTAGCTGTGCCACTGCTGAGGGGTGAGCTGCCTTCTCCAGACTGGGTGCCAATGTCAGTGAGGTAATGGGGATGGTCCTGGCTGGCCAGTCCCACGGCACAGGAAGGATGTGACCCTCACGTGTTTCAGCCAGCCCAATAGGGGCTGGAGAGCTGCCAATGCTCCACCACCCACTCGACTTGGATGGACTTTGCCTTGTCCCTCCCCTTGGCTTGATTCCTGGCTCCCAGTTGCCTGTAGGAACAGGAGGAGGACAGACATGGCTGCCCTGAGCCAGCCCATCCAGGGCACCTACGATGCCATCGTCATTGGAGCTGGCATCCAGGGCTCCTTCACTGCCTACCACCTGGCTCAACGCCACCGGAACACCCTCCTGCTGGAGCAGGTACTGGTGTCCCTAACCCTGATGTCTGCACCCCTGCTGTGTCCCCTGACATGCTGGGGCAGGCATTTGCAGACCTTTGCACTCTGCCACTGCATGCAGAGGAGCTGCTGCCAGCAGCCCTGGTCCCCAGTGCCAGCACCCTCATATTCCCAGTGCCAGGCCCCCTGTTTGCTGATATTTCTCGGTGCTGTGATTGGCACTGGCAGACTCCCTTCAAGTTTCCACTGCAGCACAATGCCAGTGCACATGGGGCTGGCAGGGTTGGGGTTGCCAGTGGCTGAGGTCACCCCCATGCCCTCCTTGCCCCACAGTTCATCCTGCCCCACTCACGGGGCAGCTCACATGGGCAGAGCCGCATCATCCGCAGTACCTATGCCCATGCAGTTTATGCCCGCATGATGCCCGACAGCTTCCGCCTCTGGCAGCAGCTGGAGGCTGAGGCCAGCACCAGCCTCTACAGGTAATGGGGATGGGGGTGTAGCCCCTGCTGGGCACTGTCCCCTCCCCATGGGACTGGACTGGGGACCGTGGTTGCTCAGCAGACTGAGGCCATCCTGGCAGGCAGCCATCAGCTGGGATGATTTATGGGGCTCCATAAAGGAAGTGCCATTAAGGAAATGAGCATCTAAATGATCCCCCACTGCTGGGGTCAGGGCCGATGGCACTTGCTGAACTTGCAGGGGTGAGCACGATGCTGGTGTCTGGACCCTTCCCATGCATCGTGGCCTGCCAGTGTCCCACCATAGGGTTTCCTGGCACCAGGGCACAGTGCATGCCAAGCATCGCTGATGCTGCCGTGCTTCAGTTTCCCCCAGGGATAAAGCAAGGGGGAGTCTGGGCAAGGAGAGGGCAAGGGGAGAGCTGATGCAGCTGGTGGGGTGCAGGCAGACGGGGCTGGTGGTGCTGGGGCCAGCAGGTGACCCAGAGCTGGAGAGCTGCCGGCGCAATCTGGATGGTGGTGAGGTCCTCGATGCCACGACACTGGCCCAGCGCTTCCCCGGCCTGCGGATCCACGACGGTGAGGTGGCCCTGTGGGATGGCACCGGCGGAGTGCTCTTCGCTGACCGGGCACTGCGGGCAGTGCAGGTGGGTGCTGCTGAGGGGATGGGATAGGTGTGCCCTGGCTCTGTCCCCACAGCCACTCTTGCCACCATCTCTGTCCAGGACGTCTTTTGCCGGAATGGGGGCACCCTACGGGATGGGGAGAAGGTGCTGCGCATTGAACCTGGGACCACGGTCACTGTCACCACCTCTGCTGGGGTGTACCAGGCCTCCCGGGTCATCATTGCAGCTGGAGCTTGGACAGGTGCCCTCGTGGCACCCCTGGGCCTCCACCTGCCACTGCAGGTAAGGATTGGTGGTACTGTGGGGTCTCACAGCCACAACCCCAAGGCTAACGTGGTGATCCTCAGCCCCTGCGCATTGACGTCTGCTACTGGAGGAAGAAGGAGCCAGGGAGCCCTGACATGGGCAGAGCCAGTCCCTGTTTCATCACCACAGGACTGAGCCAACCTCCCCACAGTGTCTATGGGCTGCCAGCCCTCGAGTACCCAGGGCTGGTCAAGGTGAGTGGGACACAGCAGTGGTTGGGGGATCCCACAGCTAACTCCTCCCTAACCAGCTGCCTCCCAGGTGTGCTACCACTATGGCAGCCCTACTGACCCTGAGAAGCGGGACTGGGCCCCCCCAGGTGCCCCTCATCCCAGCATTGCCCTTCTGAGCAGATTCATCAGCAGCTACCTGCCTGGGCTAGAGACCCAGCCGGCAGTGGTGGAGACTTGCCTCTACACGGTGAGACATCCCCAAACAGCAGGACTTTGGTGTCTGGGGTCCCAGCTCCTCCCTGCCCCAACCCAGGGTGCAAGATAGGACCTTGGTCCCCACACCCTCATCCCAATGCTCCCCCAGAACACCCCAGATGAAGACTTCATCCTGGACCGGCACCCCCAGTACAGCAACATCATCATCGGGGCTGGATTCTCAGGTAAGCAAGGGTGACTAGCCCCACATGGCACCCCAAAGCTGGCCAGGGCCATGGGGACAGCTGTGCCCCAACACATCTCCCTCCTCCTCGTAGGCCACGGGTTCAAGCTGGCACCAGTGGTGGGGAAGCTGCTGTGTGAGCTGAGCCTGGATGAGGAGCCATCCCACAGTGTGGCCCCCTTCGCCATCACACGCTTCTCTAGTGTGCTCCGGTCTGCACTGTAAGTGCAGAGTCCTGGCCGTGCCTGCATGGCCTGCAGCTATGTCCCTGCAGCCTGATGTCCAGTGTAGCTAGCAACCCTGCATCCCAATGTACCTCCACCTCCCTGCATCCTAGGCTCTCAATATGCTGCACTCCAGCACCCCTCCACCCATGACAGCCCAGCTCCACCTTGCATCCCTACACCCCCATACTTCACCATCCCAGCACCCTGGATCCTGGCACCCCTTCCATCCCAGCAGCTCTCCATCTGCGCACCTCAGCACTCCACCATCCCCACATCCTAGCACCTCTGCATGCCTAGAGCCTTGCACGCTGACAACCCAGCATCCCTGCATCCCAGCATGCTGATACCCCGCATTCCCACATCCCTGCATCCTGGCATCCCCCATGCTGTGCCATGCCAAGCTGTCTCTGCTGAGCACCCGCTCCCCGGAAACAAATTAAGGAGCTCTGTCAGCCTCATGAAGATGGAGCTGGAACAGCACGGAGAGACACACTCGCTTAGGAGTCAAGTTAAATGTTTTAATGTTAAATGTGCCATTTTATTATCATTAGATCGCTCCCACTTAATGAAAGCGCATTAGCGCAGCGCGGCTTTATGGCAGCAAGCGCCGAGCTCGGCCCATTTGTTTCCAAGGGATGGTGGGAAAAGGGATCAAACGACCTGGTTTGCCAGGGTCCCAGGAGTGTGGGGGCTTCTGGGGGTGCAGGGGCTCCCTGGAGCTGGGAGGAGGGCAGAGGGCAACACTTGGTGCAGGCTGGCGGGTGCCAGAGCTGAGGCTGGGCCGCGTGCAGCGCAGGCGGTCGGCAGCGCCCATCATCATCTCCTCCGTGTTAAATAATTAACGCGGGCAGGCAGCGGGCTCCTGTCCCCACTGCTCATCTGCATATTTATGGAGATTGATAAATGATTCAGTGCTGGCATCCACAAGGGTTATCTCCCACCTCCCCCTCACTCCTGGGTGCAGAGGGTTTGGGGAAGGGGCCAGGTTTAGTCCCTATATGCAGCCCCTTGCTGGGGCTGGATCTGTCCTGCCAGACCCCACCACCAGGCAAACACCCCCACCCCCCAAAAGGGGGCAACTCCCGCCCAGGCACGTGGAGCAGGCAGCAGCTGGTGTCACCAGCCAGAAATGACATTTATTTTCATACTGAACGTAAAGGGGGTAGGAGTGGGATGCACAGCTGGGCTAGTGCAAAACAACCAGGTAAGGGTAGGGGGCTGAGAGGGGGCAGGAGGTGGGGTGGTGATGACAACCTGTGGGGATGTATGGGACTCCATCCCCATGTTCCCTTCCCAGCTGCTGGGCGGCTGCTCCCCAGGGTCTGGCCAGCGAGAGACGTCTTTGGCTCAACTAAAACGGGCTTAAGAGGATGGCGAGGTGCCTGGGGAGGGGGGGTTAAGTTACAAAATAAAGAGCCAGCAGGCACGGAGGAATAAATCCAGGGTGCTGGAGGTGCTGCCTGTGCCGCCGAGGACAGACAGGAGGTGGGAGGCTGGGGGCGGTGGTGGGGCTGCAGCCAATGAACCAGCCGGGCTGCTCTGCCCAACCACGGCCAGGGCTGGGGCGGTGGCTGCGTGTGTGTCCCCACTCTGTGCAGAAGAAATACCGGCTGCCCAGGGCGGCCCCGTGGAGCTGAAGTGTTTCTGGGGCGATGGGAAACGGTAGTGGGGGGCTAGGCGGGGGTCTCTGCGGGCCGGCTCTCCATCTCGCTGGCGCTGGGGGAGCTGCGGGAGGAGCGGCGTGTGCTTTCCCCGGTGTCCTGCTCCTCATCCCATCGATCGTAGGCGAACGCATGCCGGGAGCTTGGGGGGCTGTACAGGAGAGAGCGGGGTTAGTGGGGGCCAGGGGTTGCTCCATGCTCCCAGCACAGCTACACTAGGAGCTGCAGTGAGCCAGCACACTGGCAGCTGGCTGACTGGAGCCTTGATCACCATCTTCTTTATTATTTCCAAGATAGCTGGGGCATACTCCACTGCAACTGACTTCTTGCCGAGCTGAGCTCCTGCTCTGTGGTGGAGTCACACTGAGCCTGTTTGGTGCCACCAACCACAGGCACCTGGCACTCCTCACTCAGAAAAACACAAGTGTCTATGGATGTAAACACCAGGGTTTGTGGACATCACTGCTTGAGGGTTTCAGTTGCACCAGAGCCCATGGATGGGTTCTGGGGGTGTTTCTCTGCCTTCCCTGCCACCTCATAATTACTTCCCTGACCCCAGACAGGTAGCAGGCAGCCCAAGGGGGACCACATTTCCAGAAGGCTTTTCTCCCTTCCTCTAGCCCTCTTCCTATCCAAGCCATTGGAAAGGAGCAAATCTGCCATCAAACAGGGTGCAGAGCTCCAAAGTCCAGCAGGGTGAGGCCATTTGCATTCCAGCTTCCCATCACAGGCATTCTACACAGTGCAGGGTAGCAGGATGTGGTCATCCTCAGAAACACCTCCAAGCCCCGACCTCCTGCCCTGCTGTAGGTGCTGCCTTCCCCCAAGACCACACACTCAGAGGATGCATGTTAGTACCCGTCCCACTCCAACCCACCACCTTCAGGCCCCACTGCCCTCCCTGGGGTGGCAAATGCCCCAAAATGAGCAGGAACACTGTGCCACCCAGCGAGCACTTAACTCTCCCAGAGGAATAAAGTCAGCTGTGTTCTGGGAGCTGGGAAGGGATTAGTGCTTCCCCATGTCCCACAGCTGCTGATGCTGAACATGCTGTGTTCTGGCAGCATGGGCAGCTGCCGGTCCCACTGCAGCCATGCTGGGAATTCTCTCAGCATGGGAATTCTGCAGCACCCCAAAAGTAAGGCTGCTGTGGGATGCTCCATCTCAGGTGCCTGGTGGAGGTAGACTCCATGCCCAGAGCTGGGCAAGGGTTAGGGTGAGTGGTTAGTGGCACACGGGGAGTTTCATGCTGCACGGCACACACTGCTCCCACCTCCTGCCTCAGTCGCTCTCGGGACGGTACAAGTACTTCATCATCAGGCTGTCAACCTGCTTCTTCCGCTGCTTCTCCTCCTTCTTGCCCCGGCCAGGATGTCCTGGCTCCTCGCCCCCCACTGCCTTTGGGCCCTTTTTGACACTAGATGTGCTCCGATAGGAGTTGGTGGAGCCAGAGGAGGAATCAGAGGAGGAATCGGAGGAGGAACTTGAGTCAGATGATGATTGCTGCTGCTTCTTCTTCTTCTTCTTGGATTTCTTCTTGGCCTTCTTGGTGCGCTTCTTAGCACTCTTCTTCTTCCGCTCCTCCTCTTCATCTGAGGAGCCTGAGCTGCTGCGGTGCCGTCCAGAGCGTCGAGAGAAGTCAAGAGCAGACGCGGAGCGACGCAGGCTGCCGGAGGGTCGGTCAGCAGCACCCAGCGGGGCTGCACTTCTCACACTTCTCATGCTCCACACGCTGCGGCCATCATCCCCAGAGTCAGCCTCGGGGCTGGAGACGCCCCTGGCCCGCAGTGGGCGGTAGCTCAGCACCTCCTGGATGGCAGCTTCCAGGTCAGGGTCAAGGTACGAGCGGTGCCCCACGGGGTGGGCATCCCCAGGACCCCCCTCCTCAGAGGCAGCACTGCGGGGCCGAGGGGGCACAGAGAAGCTGCGTGCCAAAGGGAGCTGCCCGCGGGACCCCTCTTCTCCCTCATCTGGGCGGCTGCGGATCAGGGAGCGCCGCGACTCGGGACGGCCCTCTGGTCCCCCACGTCGGCTCCGCAAGCTCCCAGGGCTGGAGAGTGCGAAGCTCAGCACCGAGTACCCCTCGTCTCCCTCGTCCTCATCCTCCAGACCACGCCAGGAGGTGGAGGAGGCCCGGCTCACCGGGGCAGAGGCGACGGAGGCTTTCTCGCCATCAGCAGCCGAGAGGGACCAACGCTTGCCCAGCCCTTGCCGAGCACGATTGCTGGCGTCAGCGAAGGCGCGGGCGATGACGGCCGCCCGGTCCTCGGGCTCACCGCCCCGGGCTGCTCTGCGGGCAGCACGCTCAGGGGAAGCCGGTCGCTCGCTGAGCGCACTGAAGAGCGTCTGCTCATCCCCATGGCCACCTATGGAGTCCTTGAGGCCCGGCCGCTTCCTATAGCTGAGGCAGCTCAACACCGACACTGGCCGCTCCTCGCCCTCGGGGCCGTCTGGCAAGGCTGACCTGCGCCAGAAGCACCACGGCCCCGCACACGCACCGGGGAGACAAGAGAGAGAGCGAGATGAGCAGGGAGGGGCGGGCAGCAAGGCAGCCTCGGTAATTTGCATCAGCAGGAAATGGCATTGTGGAAAAATAACATGTAAATGGGGGAATTGTTCTAGCCTGGCACTTTGATTCCCCTTTAAAGTGCTGCGTTCAATTTATTTCATTGTTGGCTACCTAAAGCTGCTGCGTTTGATTCCCGACTTCAGAAAAGGTGGAATTATCTCCAATAACAAAATGTTTTACATCTGCACTGCTGAATAAATTAAACCAATTAAGAAAAAAACAGCTCAGATCTTTCCCCGCTGCTTGGCAGAGGAGGGGGGAGTCCCCTGGGACTCTTGGAGACCTGCTAAGAAATTGGACTTGGATAAAAGCAATCTGCACTCAGCAGTCAAGGGCTTTCTGCAGGGAGGAGGAGTGGGGCTGTGTGCCCTAGGCTCAAGCTGGCCCTGTGCCATGGGGGCACCTGGGCATGTCCCCCACTGCTGCTGCATGTGTGGAGATGTGTGGGGCACCAAATAAGAGAAGGACAGAGCAGGGATCCAGCCTCAGAACAGAGGGACAATGCACAGGGCTATAACCTACCACAGTGA
Organism: Dryobates pubescens; assembly: GCF_014839835.1. Classification (NCBI taxonomy): domain Eukaryota; kingdom Metazoa; phylum Chordata; class Aves; order Piciformes; family Picidae; genus Dryobates; species Dryobates pubescens. The sequence continues at coordinate 27,385,954 of NC_071624.1, read as the reverse complement.
ACCCAGGGGAGGCAGAAGGGGTAGGGGCTGTGGATACTCATGGGTCCTGGTGCCACAGTGGATAAGATGATGTGGAGGAGGGCTAAGGAGGTCATCTTGGTCTTCACTGGGGACGTATGTTCCTTCATATGAGATACTTGCCAGTGTTAACCCTTCTCTGGCTGGCCATGCAAGCATTGAGCAGGAGCATGCCACCCAGACTACCACATCTCATAGATGCCCACCCCAAACCCTGGCTGTTCCTCAGCACAGCTCACTCTGTCCTCTGCCAGCCAGCCCTGCGCCCAGCCCTGCACCCACCTGCTGCCCTTCAGGCTGCCATCATCTGAGAGTGCTTTGGAGGAGCCTTTGTTCTTAGAGAGCCAGGACTTCACCTCATCCACACGCTCCTCCAGCTCTGAGTCCACGTCCGAGTCGCCGTCACTGCCAGAGGAGCAGGTTGGGGCAGAAGAAAGCAAGAGGTGAGCATGGGAGGCTGAGAATTTGGGTGCTGGGGAGGTGAAATTGCACCAGTGGGCACCAAAGTCCCCCAGTACCCACTGCCTATGTACTCTGGCACAGCCAAACCCCCATTCCATTTCCCTGCTCCATCTCCCAGGATGCAACCTGCATGCAAAGAGTCAACCTGCATGTTAGGAACTCCAAAATGCCTTGACAAACCACCCCCCTTCCTAGCCAAGGGGCTCCTGCACCCTCTTCCCAGTGTCCCTCCCTGCCTCTGCATGTCTCCAGAACTGGAAAGGTAAGACAGTGGTGCTGGCATCAGGGCAGCAGGCTCCAGAAAGACGGGAGATTTCCAGCTCCAGAGCTGGGAAGGAAGTAAGTGGGTTCATTTTATAGGCCACCGTCGACTGCAAAATTACAGCGAGGAAGAGCGATGTTGATGGCCCTGGGTAAACAGGAGTTTAGCAGGCAGAACTGAAACGACTCCAGCAAGGCAGGCAGAGGAGCGTGGCAGGCAGATTTACAGCCCTGCCGTGCCGGAGCGGCCCTGATTTACATCCCGGTGTAAAAAAAGCCCTATCTGGCTTAAACCGTCTAATTTATAATGGCCATTCGTGGCCATATTGATTGCTTTTAGAAAGAAGGTGCCGTATGCATTGCAAAATCCATTCCTCCACGTTAAAAGCATCCCTGCATAAATCTCCCTTAATACCTAACTGCTTACTGCTTTCATTAGGGTTATGGCAGTACCGGCGGGATCTATAAGGAAATCGAAGCAGCACAGCCCCCTCTCCTCACCCCGCCGCCGGCCAGCCGGAGGTGAGGGCTCCCCCTGAGCCGTTGCTGGGGCAGGGATAGATCAGATCATCCTAAACAGCCCTTTTATCTGCCCAGCTTTGGGCTTATTCCCTGCCTGGGGACGGTGGCAACTAGCAGAACGGACAGGCTGGGATAGACCCTGTATATGAATTCTCCTCACTACACTGAAAGCAATGAGCTGCACTCCATCACGCACGTCTGCCTCCCCTGCAATACATCCAGGCAACGCTCGGCTTGGAGATGAAAAACCACAACCAACAACAACCAAAAAAAGCACAAAACAACAAGAAAAAAAAATCCCCCAGTGAGCCCCGTAAACAAAGTCTGGGGGCAGCTAAGGTTTTATAACTGTCAGAATTAAATTCCACATCAGATGCAATTCCTGTCCGGGCGAGCGTGCCGTTAGTTAAGCAGGGCCTGGGGTCGCGGGGGAGCGACCGCGGCAGGGATATTAGTTGTGCGTGGCAGCAGGACTCCATCACTGCTCCACACTGATGAGCTCAGCATCGGCCATGCCAGAACAACACCCCCCACCCCGGCCCAGGGGCTCAGCCCCTTTCCCCCGTGTGGGATGCAGTTATCTGCTGTGCCGTGGATGCGGTTAGGGCATGCGGAAGTGGGCCAGTGGCATGCGGGGCCCCGGCCCATGGGGGTGAGGTGGGAGTTAGGGGAGTCGGGGGAAGGAAAGAGAAGCTCCTCACACTTTACTCTTTCTTTTCTGATACTTTGCCACCATGTCCTGTAAACTGGGAGGGGGTGGAGTGGGGTCAAAGGGAGAAGAAACAAAACAGAAAGGAAATCAAATGAATGGGTAAAAAAAACCAAAACAGACCAAGCAGGTAGGGACAAATGGGGACAAATTAAGTGGTGGGGAAGGGCCAGGAGAGGGGATGGGGCTGCCCTATACTCCTGGTGTGGAGCTGCACCCAGCTGAATCCCAGAATCCTGGAGTGTGTCCAGAGAAGGGCAATGAAGCTGGTGAAGGGTCTAGAGCACAAGTCTTGCAAGCAGCAGCTGAGGGAACTGCAGCTGCTTAGTCTGGAGAAAAGGAGGATGAGGGAAGACCTTGCCCTCTACAACTATCTGAAAAGGAGGTTGTAGCAAGGGGGAGCTTGGGGGTTGTAGCAAGGGGGAGGACAAGAGGAAATATCTCCAAGTTGTGCCAGGGGAGGTTTAGGTTGGACATTAGGAAAAATGTCTTCCCTGATAGGGCTGTCAAGCCCTGGAACAGGCTGCTTGGGGAAGTGGTGGAGTCCCCATCCCTGGTGGGATTTAAAAGACATGTAGATGTGGTGCTGAGGGGCATGGTTGACTGGTAACTTAGCAGGGCTGGGTTACTGGTTGGATTTGATGATCTTCAAGATCTCTTCCAACCAAAATGATTCTATGATTCCATGATTCTGTCCTGGGCTGGATCCCACTGTCCTGAGCTGGATCTCAGCATCCCAGACCTCCAGCCAGCCTGCGCTGCCCTGGCTCCTGGGGCTTCCCAGCTGCATTTCAGGCACCTCCACAAATGGGAGAAGCTGCACGGTGGCCGTGGGTGGAGGGAGAGATGGATGCACAGGTGCACAGACTGAGGCACGTGTGCACAATGCATGGATGGACGGATGCACGGTGCATGGATGGATGCACGTGTGCACAATGCATGGATGGACAGCATCCTGCTAGGGCCAGGCAGAGCTGAGGGGTCCTCACTGCATTTCAGAAGTGACACGGAGAAGCAGTGACCCTGGTGACATGCCTCGTGCAGGAGCCAGGCCCAGGTGCTCTTACCTGTTGATGAGGTCCTCATTGCTGTCACTCTCCATCTCATCCTCGATAGCTGCCTGCAGGTCCCCGATGCGCTTGAAGGCCAGCTTCAGGTCCGACTGCAGGCTTTGGTTGGCGGCTTCCAGGCTCTCCAGGTCCATTTCCTGCAGGGAGGGAGAAGGGTGAGCTGAGTACCTTGGGGAAAGCCCCTTGTCTCCCTGCCCGGCCCTGTCATGGGTGCCTCACCAGCTCGTGCTTCTTGCGGCTGGCCTCTGCCTCTTTCTTGGCCAGCTCACCCATCTCCTCCTTGACGTCGCGGAGCTGTCGCTGCAGCCTCTTGTTCTGCTCCTTCTCCCTGTTCTCAGCGGCCGCACGCTGATCCCGCTCCTCCGTCAGCTTCTCCATGTTCTCCTTCAGCCGTGTGGCCAAGCTCTGCAGGGCAGCAGGCGTGGGGTCACCCCACATCCCCCTCACCCTGCCGCGACACGCACTGATGGCTCACGTGAGGATGGATCCCATGCCAGCCCTGCGAATTTACACCAGGAGACGGAGGAGAAAACCACCCCCAGGGCCAGGGAAGGGGCAGAAGAACCGCAGGGGTTTTGTCGAATCGGAAAAATAGATTTAACTGTGTGTGAAGTAATTACAGCATGTAAGGTAGGGAAAAAATAGCTCCCATTCTCCCCTGGCCGCTGAGCCAGCCACTGCATATTTATGGTCCCAGCAGAGACAGCGGGGAAGGGAAATAACAGCTTGGAAAATATTAAGAGGAGAGCTAAGCTGCTCTGCTCCCCGGCAGAGCTGCAGAGGCAGAATATAAAGCAGGCTGCGTTCAGCGGGGCTGGGAGTCTGTAATTTCCCTCAGTCAATGCAGGGGAAGAGCTGCTCTCCGCCGAGCTGGGCGCTCGATTACTGTTATCGGTGTCCCTGCGGGGATGGGGGCTGGCTGCTGGCAGGTGAGGGCAGCGGCATGGGGGGTCCCACAGAAAGGGTATTGGGGATGAGCTTGGCAGATCTCCTGGGCAGCTTTGCATCATGGTCCTCCTTACATCCTGGTTCCACTGGAGCAGAGGGAGAGCCCAGTGCCTACCTCCAGGCGTTTGACTTGTGTCCGCTCGAACTCCAGCCTGTTCTCCAGCTCGCGGATCTTGGCCTCTTGCCGGCTCACCAGCGACTTGTCCACCATGGATTGCTCCAGGAACTCCAGCTGGCTCTGCAAGCCTTGCAGCTGCAGTGGGGAGCACAGCCTCAGCCTTGACCACAACCACCCTGGCACTCCTTCATGCTGTCCTGGAGTGGAGCTGCTGGCCACGCTGCTCCCATTCCAATGGAGAGCCCCCCGCTAGGACTGCTTTGCACTCCCCATAGGGCAACAGGTCTCTTGGGTGTCCCCTGTCCCTTGGCTTCACTTGGGGTGCATGTCCATGCCTGATGTCAGTGCTCCTCACCTTCTCCTGCAGTTCCTGCTTCTCCTTGCTGACCTCCTCCAGTTGTGCCTGGAGGTCGTTCATCTGTGCCAAATCCCGGGATGCCTGCAGGACAGGACAGGGCCATCAGCAGGGTCTCTACCGTGCTGGTTCTGAGAGGGACACTACAGGGGGTGGGGGTGCTGCAGCTGCTGCTTTCCCCTCACCTGGGCCACAGCTGCCTTGTGCTTCTTCATCAGCTCGTTCATATCTTCCTGGTCCTCTTCCAGCCGACTCTGCACCTCGTTCTTCTCCCGCTGCAGCCGGCTCAGCTGCTCCTCCAGCTGAGGGAAGCCATCTGCATCTCCCACTGCACCCCAGGGGTGGGGCACCCAGCACCCAAAACCACCCCGAATGGTGTGCTTTCACCCTGCTGGCATGTGCTGCAGCAGTAGGGTCTCCCCTCAGGTGCAGGTGGGGCAGAGCCCCATCATGGTGCATCACACCCCAAAAAACACTTACTGCTGCCTTGGCCTTGGCGAGATCATCAATCTGCAGGTGGAGGTCTTCAATCTCCACCTCCATGGACTTGCGGGCCTTGACGGCAGCTGCACAGGTGAACTCTGACTCCTCCAGCTATGGGGACAAGGCTCAGCACTGGGCTGGGGCATGGGGACACCCCATGGCCCTCGCGGGCTGTGGTTTTGGGGAGGGTCTGGATGCACACCTGGTTCTTGAGCTGGGCAATCTCCCTCTTGCTGGGTGCATTGTTCTTCAGGTGGTCCAGCATTATCTGTGCATCGGCCAGCAGTGCCTTTGTCCTCTTCAGGTCCCGGCGCAGGCGCTTCTCTGTCTCAAAGTCCCTCTGGTTGGCCTGTGGTAGTGGAGACTGTGCCAGGACACTGTGCCAGTGGGGTGCCCACCCCTCCACAGCCACTTTGGAGTCCCCAAAGTGAGGCATGTGCCTGGCCGCCCCCAACTTTTACCTGCTCACTGACAGCAGACAACTTGCTCTCCAGCTCCCTTTTCTCTCTCAGAACCTTCTGCTTGTCCTCATACTCCTCCTCCAGCTGCACCTCCATCTGCTTCAGCTGGGGGACAGTTCAGGCAATCTGGTCAGGGTGGGGGAAAGGGGCCAGGATCCCCCTCTTGCATGTCCCCACATAATGAGGACACCAGGTGACCCCACCAGCCAGGTATTTGCGCAACCAGAAGGCGCAAAGCCCAGCGCACACCGGCCAGGGCAGCAGAAGGACTGGTAGGACCTGCCGGGCGAGCAGAACCGGGCTGCGGCCGCGTGGGAGCCGAGTGCTGCGTGACAGTGCCCAGCTGGCAGCTCCCAGCACCTGGCTGAGGCACAGGGATGCACCTTGGCCCACCCTGGGCAGCAGAGCTGTAGCTGAGCCCTACCTTTTTCTGGCATGACTGCCGAATCTCTTCCACCTCCTCGTCGCGGCTCTCCACCTCCTTGGCATGCGTCTGCCGCAGCCGCTCCATCTCCATCTCCAGTCGCAGCTTGGCCTGCAAAGGGGAAGATGTGATCAGAACAAAGGGGACGTGGGGACTCCCATATGCCAATCCCTGGGTGCCACTCACCCACAAAACCCCCTGGTCTGAGGCTGGCCGGGCTGCACGCCCCACAGTGACCTGCCGGGCCATGGCACAGAGAGCCAGGAGCCGTGTCAGCAGCAGCTATTGCCTGGCCTGATGCCGGGCTGAGGACTACTGACTCCTCTTCCCAGGTAAGCCCAGCCCAGGTAATAACAGCCCTGCATGAAACCACCCCGCCCAGAAACCTCACCCCTCCCCGCTGTACCTGCTCTAGCATCTGGATGGTCCCAGCCTGCTCATCCAGTTCCTCTTCCTGGTCTTTGACCTTCGCTTCCAGGTCCCTCAGCTGTTTCTTCACCTTGGCCAGGGAGGCTTCATCCTTTGACTCCTGGGAGGAGATGTCCTGCAGCTCAGCCTCCAGCGCTTCTGCCTTCTGTGTCAGCCCCACGATGTCTGAGTCCTTGTCCTGGCAAGAGAGGGGGTCACTGTGAGCCCTGGGCACCCACCAGCTGGGGAGACTGGGGAGGGAACTAGGGGCTGCTCACCTCCAGCAGCTGCTTGAGGCCAAAGACTTCGGCCACCAGCACATCCTTCTCACGGCTCAGCTTCTCCCGCTGCAGCCTCTCCCGCTGTGCCTCCTCATGTGCCTGCGAGAGTTCACTGTCGAACCTGTGTGAGGACAGTGGGGTGGGCACTCAGTACCCCACAACAGGCACTGGTGCCACCACCACTGAGCACCTTCATTCCATAGCAGCAAGCACTGGGAATGAGCGTAGGCACAGCGCTCACTCAAATTGTGCTGTTGATAAGATGGAACTGCCAGCGCAGCAGCATGAAGCCACTCAGAGAAACCCCTCCCAGCGCCATTGCTCAGCATCACAGCACAGACACCAGCAGCCCCAGCAGCCTTCCCATGAGGCCAGGACATGCTGGTAGGGACCATGGCTGCTAACAGTGGGGTCTTGGCTATGTGACACCACCAGAGACACCACCAGATCCTCCGAAGAGGATGTGGAGGGGCTGCAATGCATTGAAGGGCCTTCAGCAGGGAAGGGCTTTTGCAGCAGCTTGGCTTCCGCAGTCACAGCCCAGCGTTGTGATGCCATGCGAGATGGCACTGGTCCCATCCTCGGAGGGGACATGAGCCTGTGAGTGGTGAGCACTCAATACAGCCCGGAGCAGCCTCTCCCAGTGCCCCCAGGATGGGATCAGCTGGGTTTGATCTGAATTGCTGCCTTTGGGGCTTGGAAAACAACCCTGCGCTTGAGTCTGCGACCTGTGTTAAACACCTCGGCAGCTAATCCCCATTTTCCCTCGCGCTGGGTAATAAACAGCTGCATTAGCAGAGACTCCAATCCGCGGAAATTGAAATTAATTAGATTGGATTCTCTGGCTGTATTTGTGTGTGATCATTACCATAATGAGATGAAAGCGTCCCCGCTGCTTAATAACGTTAGTAAACTTTGGGGCTGGGAGAGGGGATGGGATGAGATGAGTGCCAAGCAGAGCTAGGGGGCATCAGCGGCCCCCACCATGGGGCATAGCCCCACACTGGGAGATCACTCGGCTTCAGGCCCCCAAAGAGGGCACTGGGATCCCCCCACTGCAACAAACACGTCCAACCTGGACAGTGTTGTCCTGCTGGAGACACCACCCCAGCCAAGTGGGAACTGGTGAAGTGCCCAAATCCCTTCTAAAATGGTAATGCCACTTTGCAAGAAAGCTTGCCACATGGCAAGGATCCCATCCCCTCTGTGGCAAAGATATCATCCCTTGCAGGTCCCCTGTCACCTCCAGTGCATGGTCCCCACCTCCGCTGCTTCTTCTCCAGGTCATGGTTGCGTCCTTGCTGGCCCTCAAGATGTAGCTTGGTGTCCTGCAGCTCTGCAGCCAGGCGCTGGCACTTCTTCTTCAGCTGCTGCAGCACCCGCTGGCTCTCCTCACTGTCTGCCTGCAGATCTGTCAGCTGTGGGCAGGGGCAGGAAGGCAGTGAGGGCTCTGGGAAGCCAGCACACCACTGTTCTCCAGGCCATGTGCAGTCTCAGCCCCGAGCAGGCAGCAGCTGCCCACCCCTTGCCTGTCCCGATATTGAGAGGACCAGGGAGTCCCCAGGGTTGAGACCCACTCACCCTGCGCTCCAGCTGCCTCTTGCTCTGCTGCTCCACCTCCAGCTTGTCCTCCAGCTCCTGCTGCAGTCGCTTCTTGGTGAAGTCGATCTCCCGCACCGCCCGCTCATATTTCAGACGCCATTCACCACCTGGGTGTAGAAATGGGGTCACCAAGGAGCTGTGCAGAGTGGCTCAGGACAACAAGGAGAAGGGACCATGGCGCTGTGCCCACAGAGCACCCAGGGTGTGCTGGTTGCAAGCACTGGAAGCAGGACTGTACCTGAATCATCGTCATCAAGCTCCCCATTGAGCTCGGCTGCCCGGATGAGCCGAGCCTCCATCACCTCCATTTCCATCGACTCCATCTGCTTCTTCAGGGCATCGTATTTGGCCTGGGAAGGGATGTGTCTGTGGTGAGCACCAGAGAGGGACTGAGAGGCACTGTGAGACCAGGGAGAAAAGCACATACCTGCAGGTCCTTCATCTCCTTCTCAGCCCGCAGCCTCTCAGCTGTCTCAGCATCCAGCAGCTGGGAGGCCGACTCGCCGGTGTTTCGCTCGTCTGTCAGCTCTGATGTCAGCTCTGTGATCTGGGGTGGGGGTGGTGGGGGAACAGGACCATGGGGCAGGTGCTGGGTAAGCCAGCACTACACTGCACCCCATCCCAGCACCGGCAAGGACCTACCCTGCTCTCCAGGCGGTCGCTGTTGAGCCGTAGCTCGTTCCGCTCCTTCTCCACCTTCTCAAGTTTGCTCTTCAGCTGCTGGATCTCTTCCTGCAACAGAGGGGCAGTGAGGGAGGGGGCAGGCGCAAGGCAAAGAGGTTGGCAGGCAGGCGGCTGGCAGGTCTCTGCAACCCCCCCAGCACTCCCCCAACACTGGGTGGGCAGGGTGGGGGCTCCCCGGGGAGCGAGGGCTGCTCTTCCCTGCCAAGGGCTGGGCAGGGACTTTCCCCAACCGGCTCTGCCGCCATGCTGACTCCAACCCCATAAATGGTGTTGAAACACCAGGCAGCCCTGGCAAAACTGGAGGAGGGTCCCACAGCTCCTGGGAGAGGAGGTGGGAGCTAACCCATCAACTGGCAGCTTGCTGAAGGGTTTGGGTGCACCCAACCCACCAGGATGCCCAGGGACCACCAGCGAGCACCAGGGAGGCGTGTTCAGCTGGCAACTTCAAGTACATCTTTCTCTCCTCTCCTCTGGACCCAAACAGGCTGGCAGGGGTCAGGAGGGGGCCTGGGCACCCCCACCCTGGGCACCCATCCTCAGTGTGTCAGGGTGAAAGCTGAGCCAGGCAGTGGCTCCGTGCCGGGCAGGCTCGGCAGGGGCACGAGTGTCTGGTTGCCAGCGTGGTGCGGAGCCCCCACATATGCCTCTCGGCACAGGGTTTCATTTCCATTCTCCACGCCTTGTAATTGGGCTCAGGCAACAGCCGGCACTCGGATGCTAATGACATGCTGATTCGCAAATTAGGGAGCAATTCGAGCCTGCCGCTGAGGGCAGGGGGCTGCCACGGTCCTGCGTCGCATCCCACACTACCGTAGGGTCCTACATCCCACCCCACTGTGGGCTCCTGCATCCCACACTACCGTAAGGTCCTACATCCCACCCAACTGTGGGGTCATGCATCCCACCCCTCTGCAGGATTCCGCATCCTAGCCCACCAAGGGCTCCTGCATCTCATCCTGCTGCAAGATTCTGTATCCCAACCCAGTGCAGGACACTGCCCACAGCCGACACTGCCCACAACCAACACTGCCCACAGCCCCCCCCTGCCCCATACAGCACCCCCTGCCACAGAGATACCCACGTCTTTGCCACGGATCTGATCTTCAGTGAGCTGCACCTCGATAAGGGGCCGCACGGTGGTGAAGAGCTTCCACCAGGGCCAGTCCTTCACCCCCTTGTTTTTCTTGATGTTCTTCTGCACGCACCGGATGGCCAAATCCTGAATCTGTGTGGGGCATGGGGTGCCAGCAGAGGGACAAAGTGGAGTGGCTGGGCTCTCAGCACCCTGGCATGCTCCCCTTTGTTAGCATTTGGGCTAATCGCACCCAGCTTAGCTGCTGTTTGATTCCCTCCAGCCCCTCCAAATGCTAATCTTGCAGAAGGCGAGGAGCTGCCGAGATGCCTATTTTACGCCCTCTTTAATACTAAAAGTAGGAGCTGAGATGTTGCTTCATCCCTCTGCAGCAATGCCCAGCACCCTCCTTGCCAGTTTCCCCCAGCCCCCAGTTTCCCCTGGCCCCCCACGGCTCCCCACAGCTGGGAGTGTGGGGGGAGGTGGGAGGAGGAGGAGGTGCTGGCCCAGGCGGCTGCAGGAAGGCTGCACTGCCCATTTTTGGTGAAATTGTGCTGCAGAGCGGGGAGGGGAGAGCTGCTGGGACGAACCTTCCTCTTCTTGAACTGCTGCCGTGCCAGGAAGCCCCTGCACGCTGCCTGGAAGAGGGTGATGTTCCTGCTGGTCTGGGTGTCGCGCTGCTCCTCCAGCCTGGCCAGAGACCCGGCCCGGAAAAATACCTGCGGGAGGGCAGCAGGGAGAGATGCCAGTGGGTGCTGGCATCCCTCCGGCCACACCGTACCACCCTGCTGCTGCACCAGCCAGCGGGGATGTGGCTCTCCCCTCTGCAGCCGCCGGCCTGACACGGGGGTTTTATTCCCCAGGCACGAGAGGAATTCTGTAGGCGGAACCAAACAGTGCTGCCCTTGTGCCACCCACACCTGCCCATACCACTGCTGGCACACACAGCCAGTGTTGGGCATCATACCCGGCTCAAGCCCATGTGGTAGCTGCTCTTCTCCAGGTCCAGGGACTCCAGGAGCTCCTCCACTGCCTGTGGAGAGCGAGAGGTGTCAGGGGCAGGCTCGGTTTAGGAGACCCCCAGAGTGCAAGGGATGCCAGGCCATAGCACTGGCCCTGGCACAGGGTATGTACCCGCTTCTCATCCACCACAATGTAGTTGCGCCCATGCTTCTTGGTCAGATGCGGGGCCAGGACGTCAAAACGTCGCCTGAACTCCGCAAACACCATGTGGTCAGGGTATCCTGGGGGAGTAAGAGGGAGATGATCTGTGGGGGCAGCCAGGATGCCCAGGAAATGGCCAGGGACAACCCCACATGCCCTGACTTGCTTGGACGCATCTTTTGGAAGAGCTGATGGGGTCACTCCATAAGGCACGAGCTCCCTGGAGGGACAGGCATGCATGGAGTGATGGAATTCTCCAACCCTCCTTGGGAGCTTTTCCTTGGCTGTTTAGCAACTTTGGCTGGGATCTGAGGATAAAGTGGCCAGATCCTGCCTCAGAGGGAGTGCAGGGACACGTGTGTCACCCATGTAAGCAAACAAGCCCTGCTCCAGCTCCACTCTGAGCTGCAGCCAACTTCTGCAGCAGGCTCACAGTGCTGAGCTTCCACATCTTAATTAAGGACAAGGTATTGATGGGGACACTGACCCCAGCACAGCCAGCTGGCCATGGCCATCGACCCAGGAGGTGTGTGGGCAGCATCGATTGTCGATCACGCCAGGGAGGGTCTGGTCTCCAGGCAATAAAACCTCAACTGGGTGGCTGGCCATGCATATCGATAAATGCTTTGCTGAGCACGACCCAAAGTCCCTCACTCCGGTGGGACAGGAGCTGGCTGCCAGGAGGAGAGCTGCCAGGAGCCAGCAGCACCAGCCAAGACACCCAATTAAGGCCATGCCTGTCCCCAGCACAGATAATGGCTGCGTGGAGGACTGGGGTCAGGGACAGGATCCTCCTGGGAGGACAGCTGGTGGTTGAGAGGCTCAGAGCACAGGCATGTGCTGGAGGGGTTCTCTTCGGGGGGTGTGAATCCTCAGTGAGAAGATGCAGCTGGGACCCCCAGAACATCCATCCTAACAGTGGGATATGCACCACAGCCCTGGCATCCCCGTCCCCCGTGCCAGAGGTGCCAGTGGCACAGCTCACCTTGGCGATACATGCGGAGGGCATCAAGCAGGCGGGAGCCGCGGAGCTGGGCACGCAGCAAGGGCACATCCAGCTGCATGAGCCCAGCCTCACAGTGCTCTGCTGCAGGCAGCTCCAGCTCGCTGCCGCTCACCCGCCGGCATGGCAAGGCCCGGGGGTCCCCGCTGGCCCCCGCAGCCTTGGGCAGGAAGCAGTGCACGAAGTGGAGCTTGGACTTCTTGATGCTGTCAATGAGGGCATCCTGCAGGCATGGAAGAGTTGGATGAGCTGTGACATGTTGCGGTGCCCTGGCCAGACCTGGGAAGCCCTCCTTGGCACTTCCTCACTCACCACTTGCAGCTTGATCTGTATGCAGAGAGACTTCTTCTTGACGGCAGCCACGCCGGTGGTGAAGGTCTTGCGCATGCTGGTGGCCCGGCGCAGGGCTAGCTGGGAGCCCCCCTCCAGCCCTGCCACCGAGCCTGACAGCACCAGGGCTGACCCTCCACGGCCAGCAAACAAGCTGCTAATGATCTTCCTGCAGGGCACAGAGGGGATGTAACCTCCCCATAACCACCTCTTCCCTGCAGAGTGTTCTCCACCCCCGAACCCCACTCACTTCTGTGACTCCTGCAGCAGGATGGAGGCATTTTGGGAGGCTGGGTTGTGCTTGACATGATTGAGCCAGCCTGTGGCATCGTACTCGACCCAGTTGGTCCCTGAGCTGTGACCCAGAAGGAAGTGTCGGGGCTTGTCACTGGGGAGCAGCGGGTTGTGCCCTGCAGGGAGACACAGCACTGATGGGCATGGGACTGGTGCTTCACCAACACACAGCCCCACGGCACCAGGCCCACCCTGACCTTTCTTGCCCCCTTCCTGGGGGCCATAGTAGGAGAAGAGCCGCTCCAGCAAAGTGTCCTCGTTGCCACCTGGCTGCAGTGCCTCCTCCTCCAGCAGCCACAGCAGCCCCCGTGCTTCATCTGTGCGGGCCAGCGACCGGACCTGCAGGTTACACCACAGTTGTACCCAACCCAGCATGCCAGCATTCCCTGGGCAGAGGTGGGAGGATACAGGGAACCTGGAAAACCCAGGGAGCATGGAATGTCTGCCACTGCCTGCAGCAAGGCAGTGCCACACCACATGAGAGGGTCTCTGCTTAATGGAGACCCAGCAGGGCAAGAGTCCTTATGAAGTACTCTGGGTAGCAAGATGCTCACCGAGGTGGAAAAAACTGCTCAGGGACCCACAGGATGGAACCCAGCACAGGGCTAGTGCTAGCAGCACCCCTTGGTCTCTGCAGCCTTCTCCAGAGGGAATGGAGTATCCCAAGGACTGGTGCACCTTAGGGACCAATGTGCCCTGAGGACCAGAGCACCCCAGTGACAGAAGCAGCATGGGGATTTGTGCACCCTGGGGATCTGAGCACTTTAGGGACCAAAGCACCCCAGGGACTGGAGAACCTTTGGGACCCATACACCCTGGGGACCAGAGCTCCTTGAAGTCCACAGCACCCTGGGAACTGGTGCACCCTAGGGACTGGAGCATCCCAAGGACCACTCAAGGGCTCCTTGCAGCACAGATGGCTCTCAGGGTAGCATGGGACACTGTACCAGGGCACACAGCACAGACAGAGGCTGCACACATGGTCAGAGCTGCGCTCTCATGGCCAAGACTTCAGTCCAGCCCTTCTCCTCCCGCTGACTAACTACTACCAAAGAAGCAAGAAAGCCACCTGGCTGTTACCTCATCTGCTACAAACCAGTGTCATGCAGCCACGAAGAAGCACAGTGGATGCTTACCAGTGCTTGGTGTGAAGACTGGTCTACAGCAGCTATAGAGCCAGAGGAGCTGGGCTCAGCATCAGCCAGGGCAAGCTCTATGTTCTCCTAGTGAGGGGTGAAAGGTTCAGTTAGTGCCTGCATGGTGGTAGGGCAGCAATAGGAATCACCAGAAGGTCAGGACACTGGTCTCAATAGGATCTAGGCAGGAGGCAGGGCTTTCCCAGTGTCCCATTGCTGCACAAGCATGGCATGGGGCAATGCTGGATGGTTAGAAGGAACCAAGGCATGTGAAAGGGTTCCCCTGGGCTATTGGTGGTGACATGGAGCAGCTGCAGTGATCTTCCCCACCAACAACAACCACATCCATCCCATCACCTCCAAGCCTGGCACATTTGCAGGCAAAGATGCTTAGCTAGGGCTGGAGCCAGAGCTGTCAGCAAGGGCACTGCAAATGGTGGAAGCCCTGGGGAAACACCTCCAGGATCAAGCATTGTGTTGGGGCTGCTTTGGTTGGACTGGTGCAGGGTAAGAAATCAGGGTGGGGAATGCAGGAGATGCTCATGAAGAGAAGAGGGCAGGGCAGGAGGCAATGGCAGCCCTGGATGCCCCCATTACCTCCTTGTAGCGCTCCAGCTCGCGGGCGAAGGTGCGCTGGTGGAAGAGGAGCTGCAGGCGCTCCTGGGTGTAGTTGTGGCAGAGCTCCTCAAAGGTGGCCCCACGGCTCTGCCCTGCTAGCTCAGGGTTTTGTGCCCCAGGGGTGTCCACCACTGTCACTGAGCACACTGAGTGCTGGCTCGATTTCAGTGCCCTGGTGGGGACAAAGGGACACAGCACAGTGAGTGTGTGCTGCCAGGTCCCCCTTTCAGCTCTCACCCCAGCCCCCTAGCACGCACCTGTTGAGGAGGGAGATAAGGAGGGTGAAGAGCTCAGAGTACAAGCCGGCTGCCATGCCCTCCAGGCACTCCAGCGCTGTCAACTTGGTACCTGGCCAAGGTAACTCTTGAGTGTCCCCAAGCCAGCATAACCTGGGGCCATCCTCCGTCCCCACTATCCCTCACCCTACCTGTGCCACTGTCACCCAGGGGAGGCTCATCGGGACCCTGACGGAAGGAAGTCGATCGCTGCAGGGAGGCCTTAGGCTGGTGTTTGAAGATGGAGGAGGAGAGCTCCTCCAGGCTGCAGCCCAGCAGGTACGCAGCTTTCTGAGCCCACTCATGGCGTGCAAACTGCTTCCTCCCAGCTGCAGGGTGGAGAACAGAGCTCAGTGCTGGCCAGTAAGTCATCCCAAATGGGAGGTGCTTCCAGTCGGACTTGGGACAATTTCAGGGTCCCCCAGAATAAGGCTGCAGATGCTGTGCACAGAGGGAGCACATGGCCAGAACTAGAGGGCCCAAAATATGTTTTGGGGTCTGATTAGGAGACAAAGGGTGAATGGCTTTGTGCCTCTGTTAAGTTCAGCCCAGAGCCATGCCATGGGGCAGGGGGATGAGGGGCGGCCCTTGCCACCACTGTCCAGGGACCCCTGGGGCCTGCAATGGTGCAGGGCTCTGAGCCACCCCATATGGGAACGTGGCCCTGCTCAGCCTCATGCACCGAGCAGCCCCGCCACGATGCAGCAGGACAGACTGCAGCTGCCGGACACAAGTACATGGGTGCCAGGGGAGGTGGGAGCAGGTTAATGGTGAGACACAGGGACATGACAGATGGGAAGGTGGTGGCACATGGGAGGGGGAAGCCAGAGACACACGTGGAGAACAGGACTTTACCTTCATCGGCGTCTGCATTGCCAAAGGGCAGCATGCACCATGCAAACAGAGACAGGGGTTAGAGACAACGGCACGGCACAGGGACACTCTCCTGCTGAAACACCCCGCATGCAGCCACCACCCATGCACATGCCAAGCCTGGTCTCCCCAAAAGCATTGCTGCAGTGAGGCATGGGGGCCCTTCCCCTGTGAGTCCCAGTTGCACAGTGGGCACTGGTGGGGAGCAGTTCAGCACTGCCCCAGAGCATGGGGAGCTGCTGTTGGATCCAGCCCAGTACAAGGGAGCAAGGAAATGCGGGCTGGTGCAGCTGAGCTGCCTATGACCATCCCCAGCATCCACAAGATGCAGAGAAGACTCCAGGTGCAGTGAAGGACTGGGATGTTTGCTCCATGCAGGATGCAGGGATGCTCCCCGCGAGCAGGACCTCAAGATGCCCCCACAGCAGACCCCCATCAAAATGTTCCCAGCCACCATCCTGCCAGGGTGGCTGCAGCAGATCCCTGCTGCCCCCTAGTGCCTTGAGCACCCCATGGACCGGCATTTCACCTGGTGCATCCCAACATCCCTCTGCTCTCTCATCTTTTCTCCCCAGGGCTGCAAACCCTCTCAGTGCAGGTCCCAGCTCCTGATGCCCGTTTCAGGTGTGCCGTGCCCAGGCACTCCCACCAGCATGTAGCATCACAGTGGGTTTCCAGCACCATGAGGAGTTAGGTGAGAGCTCCATGGGGAGAAGAACAGCCCCATGATGTCAAATTCACTGTGCTCAGGGATGGAGAGCAAAGCCAGTACACATCCAAGCAAGACCCGCCACCCATGAGGAGCTCTGGGTGCCAGGGTAGCCCTGCCCCACACTACTAATTGTGCTAACAGGACCCAGCCAGGGGGGCCTGATGGGCAGCAGGCAAATTTAGGGCTGCTAAGACCCAGACAGGGGTCAGGGTTAGTCCTGGCACACCATCAGCATCCCAAGCCCCCACTACAGCCCCAAAACCAGCACCGTGCGGCACCACCCGGAGCAGAGCCCCCCGCGGCTCAAATTACCAGCTCCGTCTGCCAGCGGCTCTGCAGGGAGGACAGCAGGGAGAGTGTTATACTGGGGACAGAGGACACCCCCCAGCTCCCCCAGCCCCACTAAGGATCCCTATTCCCCAAGTTCACAAGGGCCAGCCCAAGATCTGAGGATGTTTGATTCCCATCAGCCAGTGGGACCGCCCTGACCAAGGGGAATGAGCCAGGTGCCCCAAGGATGGCAGGGCACTGTCCCTCAGCTGACACAGCCCTGGACACCCCCCTAAGGTCTGGCCACACTGGGGTACCCATTTTCAAGGTGCTAGTAGTTGCTCTGGGACTCCATGCAGCCATCAGCCTTGAGCTGAACTCATTAATGCCTCTCACCCCTGAGCAGCTTGTTACCTTTTGTGGCTCCAGCTGCCCCCAGATGATAGATGGCCCCCAGGATGAGCCAGAAGGCTTTTTGCTCATCACCAGAGATGCCCATCACCTTCATGGCAGCCTGGAGCTTGTTGAACTGCTGGGTCGCCTTCTGCTTTTCTTCTGGCTGTGGAAAGCAAGGGGAGCCATTGGTGTGGGAGCCTGGCTCTGCCACCCCCTGCATCCAAGTGGGCCAGGGAACCCTGTCCCTCTACCACAGCCCCCTACTCAGACCCATAGTTGTGACCTTGGAGAGGGGCACGATGCCGAAGACATTGTTCTCTGCCAGGTGGTTGAAGTGAAGCTCAGTCCTGCAAGGATAAACACTGAGGTTGACTCTGCATGGGAAACCCCCACCCCAGGCTGAGGGCCATGCCCTTGCCTGCCCCAACTCACCGGAGTGCACTGTCAGAGCAGGCCAGCAGGTAGTAAAAGATGTTGAAGGTGGCCTCGTTGGATGGACGCCTGGCAACACGCAGCTTCTCCAGCAGCAATGTCTGGTAGAGATGGGAGGGCTGGGAACCATCCCTGAGGGTCCTGCTTCTACCAAAAGCCCCACCCCAACCTCATCCTTGCTCCCTGCCCAGGGTCTCCACAGCAACATGAGGGTCTCCTGCCCAACACAGGGCATTGCATTAATGCAAGCAACATCCAAGCAATGTGTGGGCATCTCCTCTCCTGGGGTGTCCGCTACTACAGGAGCACAAAGCAGCTCTCTGGAATTTTAAGGCCTCTGCTTTTATTGCACCAGGGCAGTGTCTGGAAAATAACCCCCTGATCTCAGGGAACTGAGCTCATCTGCACCCATCTGGGTGTGAACAGAGGACAGCAGGATGCCTGGCTGCTAAATGCTGCGGGCATGGCTGGGCAGCCAGTGGGGGTCTGCAACAGAGCTCAGGGCTTAGCACATAGCCAGGCTGCCAGCATAAACACCCTGGTGAGGATGGACTGGCTCTCATGCCAAGGGGGAGCCCTGGTGAGGATGGACTGGGTCCCATGCCAATGGAGGCCACCTCAGTGAGGATGGACCGGTTCCCATGCTGAGGGAGGCCATCCCGGCCCCCTCACCTGTATGGAGGCAGATGCCACCTGCCCAGCCTGGTCGAAGTCCATAGAGATGATCTGGGAGAAGCGGGTGGCGTTGCCGTTCATGCCAGTGCTGCTATTGCCAAAAGCCTCCAGAATGGTGTGCAGAGCCTGCCACTTCTCCGCTGCGGAAAGAGAAGCAGGGCAGTGGGGTGCAGGGGCAGTGCAGTGGGGGGCTGGAGCCAGCACCACCAGCCAGGCAAGAGCTGCTGCTCCTGTGCCATGCCCCACGACACAGCAGCTCTGGGGACCCGCGTGAGAAGTGAAAGCGCTGCCAGCTGGGCTGTGAACGCAAAGCAGGGGGCGTGAGTGAGCGGCAGGGATACCCCGCACCCCATCGGAGACTCACCAGAGAAGACCTTGCCGGTGCTGCCAGCGATGGTGGCGAGGTACTGGACGAGGTGCTGGCAGTTGGTGGTCTTGCCGCTGCCGCTGGTGCCCAGCAGCACAATGGCCTGGTCCTGGCGGCTCATCAGCATGCTGCGGTAGGCGGCCTGGGCCACCGCATAGATGTGTGGGGATGTGTCCTCCCTGCGGCACCCTTTGAACATGTGCATGACCTGGCAGGGATGGGGGAAAAGCGGGTGAGGGTCAGCACCCTGCCATCCACACAGTCTCCTTCTGCATGCAGTGGCATGGCTCCCAGCCACCTGTCCCCTCCAATCCATCCCAGAGCAGCAGGGTCACCTTCTCAGAGTACATTGAGGGGGAGCTGAGCGGGTTGATGACGACCATGGTGGGGCCGGCGTAGGTGTGCAGGAGGTTGCCACCATAGCGCTGCCGCAGTGTGTGCAGCACGCTGGACTCATTGAGGTAGAGGAGGCTGGCGAGGTCCTCCACGCGATCACAGGAAGGTGGATTTGCCTGGCAGCAAGGTTGCAGGGGAGTGTCAGGTGGGGAACAGAGGTCTGCCCCACCATCCCCCACCCTGTGGTCCTACCTTCTCCACATCATCCTCTTCAACCTCCAGGATTGCTCCATCATGGTCCAGCTTCACCTTCACCTTGCCCTCAGGCAGGGGGCTGCCTTCCTCTGGCCGCAGCTGGCTGCCTGTGAGGGGCACAGGGTGCTCAGAGAGGCCATGCTGGCAGCTTCCCAGGGACACCTCAGCTGGGCTGGAGCTCGCTGGGCTACAGGAAGGATCAGGTGTCCCATATCCCCCACGGTGCAGGGCTGACCCAACTCACCCAAGGAGAAGCCATCCCTGTGCACCAGCCACACCTTCTCAGTTTCATACCAGGCCTCCTCAGCTGCTATTTGCTCCTCTGTCTTCGCCTGTGGGACAGTGGGACATGAGGCAGTTGTGGTCACCTGCTCCCCAGCTCATCTCACCCTCTCCCCATGTCTCTGGAGATGGAAAGAGAAGGACTGCCTGGCACAGGGCCACATGCCAGGCAAACATGACCACCCCCTGCAAGACACAAGCCCTCCCAGAACATGTGCCCAGCTTGCCCACTGTCCCTGGGGACCCCAGTGGTCTGGGGGCTTCAGAGACCAACAAGGCCCTGACACAGCTTGGTGTAGACATGAAATAACAGTGGCCTAGGAATGCATTCACCACAACCCCCCTGGGCAAGCCTGGAGGAGCCAATTTCCAACCCCCAGCCCAGAGAGCAGGCACCCATGCCAGCCACGTGCTGGGACACAGGCGACACAGGAACACTGAGCATGCTGTGGGGACATGGGACATGCTGCAGGGACAAGGAACACTGCAGAGACATAATGGAGTGACACAGGACATGGCACAGTGATGGTAGAGAACCATGGCAGGGGAAACAGTGGTTGACACAGCCAGCACAGTGAGGACATCACCACCACCCAGGAGGTGGGCAAATCCCAAAGCCAAACCTGAGCTGCAGCAGGGACAAGGCCAAAGGGGGCTGCTGGGGCATCATCCACTTGACCCTGGCAAGGCCAAGAAATGGGGTGTGAAGGCAAGAAGGGTTACTTTCTGCCTCACAGACAGCATGGAAAGTGGCAGGGGGAAGCGAGCAGGGGCAAAATGTCAGTGCCAAACCCTGCAAGTGCTCTCATTGCCACCCACCACTGCTGTGGCCAGCATAGTGGCAGGTCCAGTGCAGTGCTGGGGACAAAAGGAGTCCAGAAGGATGCTGGCCATGAGGCCATGCTATCAAAGTCGCAGGGCTGGGGGCCACTGTGCTGACCTGATGTGAGCTCTGCCAGCACCATGTGCCACAGCTGCTTTGGCATGAGCCATGCATCCTGCCTATGCCAGCTGCCCCTTTCCATCCTGCTTTGCACCTCTGCCCACTCTAGTTATGCCACATCCACCAAGAGTACCCTTCTGGGATGCCCAGCTCCCCAGCATGGCCCCAGTGGGGAGAGGCACCCAGCCCCGGCCACCCCGGCACCCTCTGGCCCCGTGGGTGATGTGGGAGCCCACGGGGCAGGGCAGGACGGGGAAAGCCTTACGCTCCAGCAAGAGGCGCGGGCACAGACGCCAGCCCAGCGGCAGACAGATGGCGAAGGGTCGCCGGCGGAGGCAGAGGGCTCCTGAGGACAGGGGTACAGTACCTGGCTGGGTGCTGAGGTGGAGGCGGCGGGGTCCAGCTAACAGCAGCAAGGAAGAAAGAAAGAAAGGAGAAGAGAGAGGGTGAGAGGAAAAGAGCAGCAGCACTGCCACGCACCACAGGGCCCAGGCATGGCCCAACCCCTGCCACAGCACTGCCTGAGCAACCCCCAGCCATGGGCAGCTCTGCCCAGGGGAGACTGCTGAGCATTGCAGTTCCCCATAGCTGGGCACGCTGGTCCGGGCAGTGACCTTAAATCCACTGGCATCCCTGATCATTCATCCCCTGCTGCAGGTGCCACCCAAAGAGGGAGTCCAGGACTAGTAGCCAGGCACAGGGGTACAATCACCCTGTGAGGAGCACATGGCATGGCCAGGACAGCCACACACTGCCCACATATCTCCATGCCTGGGCAGGCAGCACGCGAGCGCCAACACCCCTGGATTTACAGAAGTGGTGAAGATCCTCTCCAGCCGGCGCTGGGCCTCCTCCTCTGGGCTCAGCTGGGACGTAGGGCCAGGGGCAGCCTGGGGGCAGAGCACCGTTAGCACCAGGCTGGCTGCCCTACAGCCCCTGCCAGCCCGGTGCTCATGGCACACAGGCGTCAGAGGGGCTATCGCAAAAGCTTTCCCAGCCCTGCAGCCCAACAGAGCTTAGGGTGGGTACTGGGGCAAAGGCTGGTGCAGACCCAGAGGTACCAAGGCCAGCAGAATCGGGACACCAGCAGGTAGCCTGCAGTGCCCGAGGACCCAAATCCCTGCTCCCACACACCTTCTCGGGGGGTGCCGGGGTGGTTTTCGCGGGGGTCGGCCGCTTCTCGCTGGGCTGCTGCTTCTTCTCCATATGAGCCGGGGGGAAGACAAGGGGCAGCATGATGGGGAGGCCGTAGTGCACACCAACTGCCCCGAGAAGTGACCCCCCCCAACCCAGCACTGCACACCCCAAAACCACTGCAAACCATGCGGGTGAGCGCACACCATGCTGCACCGGGCAGCACAGCCCTGTTGCTGTGTTAGAGCATCCCTCAGCGTGCACACACTGATACCTTGTGCCGCTCCAGGGCCATGGGTTTCAGAGCGGATGCCTTTGCTGGCTCCACCTTCCCTCCCGAAGGCTGCACCGGTGGCTCCGCCTTGGCTTCAGCACCCGGGGATGGGGATGGCTTTGCATCCCCCCCGCTTGGCTCAGGGGACTTCTCCTCCCGCTTGTCCCCTAGCCGGAGCCGTGGCCGGTGCTCTTTGGTTTTGCCCTTCGCCATGAGGGTTTTGAGCCCTGCTGAGATCTCATCCTTGGGCTCTGGCTTGGCAGGGGCTGCTGGCATGGCAGGGGGAGGTGGCACAGCTGGGGGAGCTGGGATGGCAGGACGGCCTGTGTCCTCCTTCCTTGAGGGTGGCACCGTCTCAGAAGATTTGGCATCTCGCACTGGCTCAGGACACTTGCTGTCTTGCCCTGGCTCCTTAGCACTGCTGGTATCCTCCCCCGGCAGGACTTTCCGGACCACCTTGCGCACCACCCGGACCACCTTATGGCGGGACAGCCCCTGGCCATCATCCCCCTGCGGCTCAGAGGCTGGGCCCTCCAGCCCATTCACGGCCGCCCCATTCAGGACCGGCTCCGGGCTCCTCCCTCGCCCAGGCTGAGGCTCGGGGCTCTTAGAGGGCTCAGGATTCGGGGCTGCAGGCGCCGCCTCCTTCGGGCTCTCTGACTGCAGCCACAATGACACTGGTGTGAGTTGAGCTCTGGTGGTGTGCTGCCTGCCACCACAAGCACCTACCGTGTGGGACACGGTGATGTCCAGGGCTTTGTGCCCTGCCATGGGAGCACAGTTCCCAACCCGACCTTGGACCAAAGGACACAGCAGCCAGTCCCCTTCCCCAGCCAACCTACAGCCTCCCACCAGACCCTGGGGCAAGGAGTGAAGGTGACCTCCCCAGCCAAACATGCAAGGACCCACCAAGCCTCAGGCTGCCAGTAAAGGGGTAAAACTCAGTGCTCAGGACCCTGGCAGCCCCACTGCAGTGTGCAGGGCAAGCTGCAAGACTTCCTCTGCCAACAGCTTTGGTGGCCCAGCACCATAACCACTAAGGTGGGCACCGATTGCCAACAGGCTGGCATCCCTGCCAAAAAAACTTGCCACCCTCCACAAGCTGCCTTGGAGCAGCCAGCAGCACTCCCCAGGGACTGGAGTGGGTGCATGCTCAGAGTATGCTGAGCCCATGACCCTCTGTGAGGTCCCCAAGCCCTGGCAAGGCATCTGTCCCCGCCAAGGGTGCGCCCCATCCCCAACACAGCTCCACCCTGCCCATGCCCTGCAACACTTACAGCCCCATCCTCCTTCCCGGGTCTTTTCACAGCTAAGGATTTGTCCTCGTCCTTGACCTGAGGGTCAGACAAACAAGAGGAGCGAGTTTCAGCCCACCACAGGGCCCCACTGCCGGAAGAGTCCCAGACACTGGGAAAAGTCCCTGGGACCATCACTCCATGCATGCCAGTGGGGCAGAAGGCTGCTGCATGAAAACAGCCCCAGTTTTCAGCCTGCTGCAGTCCCAGGGGACAAGGACCTGTGTCCTTCCAGGCTTCCTGGCAGCCAAAAAATAGGGGAAAGCACAGAGATTAACCTTGGTTATGGCAACCCCAAAGGGAAAAGTGCTTTGCTGGTCTGGCCCCGGCCCCCTCCTCGTGTGCAGCAGGTGAGGGAGCTGGCACATAAAGCTCCAGCACCGCTCCCCACAGGGGCTCTGCCTTTCTGCACGTCACCCTATCAGGCGTCACAGCACGTTTTAAGTGTCACTGGCTAATCTCTGTGGCAGCTACACTTTGGAACATGCCAGCTCCCTGCTGATTGGGGTGACTGAGGGTCTCTGGTGGGGTGGGCAGTGAAACCCTTCAGTATTTTGGGCCATGTCTCTGAGCTGCAGGGCTTGGCCACAACACTGCAGTGGCAGTGCACAGAGCACTCCATGGGCAACACTCTGACTTGCCATGGCACAGCTCCTACAAGCATTTGGGGCTGGCCAGTGGCACTGAGGTGGTTCACACTGTGTTAGAGACTGGACCAGCAAAGCAGTGGTTAGTGACGAAGTTAGTAACGGCATGCGTGGCCGTGCCGGTGACCACAGCCCTGCTGCAGCAGGGCTCAGGGCAGCTCCTTGTTTGCTCAGTGCAGCCCCTGGTGTGGAAGCACAGAGAGAGGCTGAGAGCACCGCTCTGAATGTGGCACTGGGCAAACTGGGGGAGCTGGTCGGCAGCGTGCAGCGATGTGACCAGAACGTGTGGCACAGGCAAACATGCGAGAGACTTCCCTTCTGCTCCCAGAATGCAAACCGGGATGAAAACGCCATGGCGATGTCTCATGGAGCCGCAGCCCTGGCTGGGGAGAGAGGGAGAGGTGAGATGGCCTGGGGCTGGCACATGGGGCACCGAGCCATGGCACACAGTACGAGCACACATCCTTACCCATTGGCCCTGGGAGCCCGGGACCCTCAGGAATGGGCGCCTGAGACCACTGGCTCTGGGGACAGGCAAGTGGCCAGGCTAAGACTTGACAAAACTCATTGTGCAAAAAAAGTGCCTTTAGTCAGGCCACAGGACTGTGCCCCAGGTTCCTCTGGGCGGGCCAGTCCGCTGCAGTAAGCAAATGCCAGAGTGAGGGAAGGGATATTTTCTGCCCCGAGCACCCTGCTTGTCTCAACAGCCCGGGTTATTCTGAGCCTGAGCCTGTGCCAGCCGCTGGGCAGCTCCGATGGGGACCCACTGCCCTGGCTAATGCCATGCTCTGAAAACCAGGGGGGTCGCAGCCAGGGGTGTCAGGGGGTTCTCACCCTCCCAGGGCCAGGCATGGTATAGAGGAACACCTGGCCACCAAAACAACCTGCATGTCTGGGGGTACATCACCCTGCCCCCCAAGAGGTCCCCCTGTATTCCCGTCATTGCAGTGTGTAATGCCAGCACCCAGAGCACAGGCTGGGCACCAGGGTCCAGTAACAAACTTGCCCACGGGTCAGAGCCCCCAAAACCTCTGTCCATGGCGCTCCCACCTCCATGCAGCCTGACACCACTCCAAAGATCCCTGGAGAGCACCAGCACTGGCATCCCCAAGGGGGCTGCAAGTAACAGGCCCTGGCCACCAAAGCACCCCAGGGATGGGTGTAGGCTCCTCATGGCCCCAAACCCCAGTGCCAGGACTGGTTCCCACATGCCACCCTCACGATCCCCCATGCCGTGCTGGTCACGCCGGGGGTCCCCACCTTACCACAGGGTCGAGGCGAACGGGGAGCAGGGTTTCCGCTGAGGCGAGCGTGGCACAGTGCGGTGGGAGAGGCACTAAGGGGGCGGCAGCCAGCAGCGCAGGGACAGCTGGGCTGATAGGGCCACCCTAAAAATAGCCGAGGAATGCGAGGGCCCCGGCGGCGCGCGCAGCAGCTGGAGGGATCATCGCGGGGGACACACAGGCAGCGAGGCCTCGCCACCGCTACCGCCACCGCCGTCACCGCCGGAGGAAGTGATGTGGGCTGGCAGCGGCCGGACACTGCCGCGGGGGAACTGCTTGGCCTCTGTCCCACTGCTTGCTCTAGGGGAAGTGAGGAAACACTCCCCAGGTCGAGCACAGCTTTGGGGCTGGGGGAAGCCAGGGAGGGTCCTGTGCTGCGAAGGATGGGGTTGCACATTCCAGCACCCTGGGGTGCTGCAGCGGGGTGCCTGGTGTCAGAGCGGGATTCTTGGCATTGTGCCAGGTGGTGCAGCCCTGACACCACTTACTCCTCCCTTTCCTTTCTCATGAACACAACAGTTCCCCAAAATGCTCCCGGAGACAGATGGCTGTGTGCCAGCACAGCAGCCCACCAGCATGGTGTGATAGCCCACGGTAAATCTGCTTTCACAGCAAAGCTGCTGTGAAAAGCTGCAGGTCCAAGGTCTCTCTGGAAACAGTGGGAGTGGGGCAAGGGGCTGGGGGCCTCCCTGAGTGGGGCCTGCTGGGAGGAGGCCAGCAGCAGGGAGCCAGGAACACCAGTGGTGTGGAGAAGAGATGGTGACTGCCTAAGCATGGGAATGGTGGGGACCCCAAGCCAGTACCTGAGCAGGTCGTGCCTGACCACAGGTGTGTCCAGAGACAAGAACTACTCCCAGAAGGAGAAGAGGGTCCTGGCCAAACACTCTTGGCAGGGCTGGCACGATGCAGTGGAGGGTGCTGACAATGTCCCCAGGTAGTGCTGGCAGCAGCCACTGGCTTATTAGCAAAAAATCACAGACACAGCCTCTGACAGAAGGAACAAGAGGCTTTGATGAGGGCACTGGTCCAGCCCCAGCATGCAGATCTGCCACAGCCCCCGCCGTAGTGAGCCAAACCCACAAAGATCCAGGCAATGTGGGGCTCCTGCATTAGTCCTGCCTTCCTGGGGGGTCCCGAGCATCCCTGAGGCAGGGCATGGAGCCACCCCCCAGGGAGGAGCCTGGCTCCCATGGGCCATCTCCACCAGGACCCCAGCACAGCTGCGCAGCCATGGCAGTGCGTCTGCCTGACCAGCACATTCTTCTAATTCCTCCACTGTGAACTTCGGTGGAGATGCACCAATCCCACAGGCAAACTTGCTAGACACAACCCCCCTTCACATGGTCCCATGAGGATGTCCACACCAGAGGTGTGCCACCAGCCCCATCCCTGTGATGAGGCTAGAAGAAGAGCCAACACAAGAGCTTCCCCTGGAGAAAGCACAGACAGAAGGACAAAGTGCCTCCAGCACAATGGGAGTCCTGCAGACCCACCTCACGTGCCCCCTGGCTACCCACAGAGTCCCCCAGTGGGATACGTGGCACAGCAAAGAGCCAGCACCCACCCACACCGTGGCCTTGCACCCTGGAGACAGCAATCTCCAGTGACCAGGGCACACACGGCTGGTGGGCAAGCAGGGTCTGCTGGCATGGCTGCCAAATGCCTGTGGTCCCAGTGAAGTGCTGGAGCAGTCAGAAGTGTTTCTGGAATATTTCTGCCCGGCCGGCGCATGCCGAGGCTCTGCCAGAGGAATTCTGCCGGTAAATAAATAAATACAAATGTGGAGCCAAGCCAGCCTGGCTGCCCCGTGCCAGGAGCAGGGCTGGGACATGGTGGGGGGGTTTCACCTGATGCCCAGACATGTTGTGACACTGTTTCACTGCCTGTGCACTCCACGGTACTGAGAGCCCCCCCAGACACGGCGGGTCTGCTGTGCTGTAGGTCTGTGGGGATGGGGGTGACTTGGCATGGCCCTTGCCAAGGTGGTTAAACGCCACTCAGTACGCAGGGAGCCTGGCACTGCCCCCACTCCAGATGGGGAGGGGCTTTCAGAGCAGCAGCCCAAAATATGTCTATAATTTCCTGTTTCAAAAAGGATCATTTTTATTTAAATTAGGACCAGAAACATTCCAGGGAGCTTAGTGGGGCCTGGGGGAGAGCTGGGCCTCCCTGTGTGCCAGCACCTTGCACTGCCCCGTAGGGTGAGGGACCCTGGACCATAACCTGCACCACAGCCTCTGTGGCCCAGCACTGGCAGAGCCTTGATGCATCCTCCTGGTACACCCCTGCACCACACAGGAGGAGATGACATCCTGTGCCAGGAGGTGTCTGTGCTCTGGTGGCACCCAGAGATGCCATGACCATGGTCAATGATACATTTCCAACCTGTTTCCTCCAATTGATGCCATCTAACCACACTAGGGCCCAGAACAAAGAGGTATGCTGCAGCCTCTCCCCTGCAGCCTCAAGGGCACTGGCATCTCTCTTCTCCCTTCCCAGCCACAGCACTGTGCTCTTGGTTGGCAAAAGCACCTCACCAGCCCTGAGCACTGGCATCAAACACACACGCCTGCTCCTGTATCCAGGGCAGCAGCCATGCTCCCCAGCCCCATGGGGTTATCCAGCCAGGGGTTATCCCAGCAGCACAGCCAGCATTGCCCAGGGTCCAGGGATGAGATGCTGGAAGCCATCACTGGAGGTTGGTGTAGACTCCACCCTGCAGCACCAGCACCTGCTCAGGGAACACAGGGAGCCCCATGGCCACAACCACAGCCTGACCACAGCCACCATTGCTCCACCCTGGCCACCATCCCATGGGGACAGGGCCCTTCCATGCTCAGCATGGCTCTCCCTGGTGCAGGTGACCTGCTCTGCAGGCACAGGCACCACTCCTCTCCCTAACGAAGGCTTAAAAATACACTAAACAAGCGCAGGTATAAGCTAAACCAATGCCGCACTGCTGCACCCCAGTGGCACCACGGAGGGAGTCCAGCCCTGCCAGCTGTCAGTATTCTGGGGGGCTTCCATGGGGATGCCAGTTGACCAGGGTGCTGGTTAGCCTGCAGCAGGGTCAGCAGAGCTGGGCAGCTCGTGCGAGGGATGTGGGTCACCCAGCCATTAAGTTTCTATTTATACAGCATCAGTCACACGCCCAGAGCTGCACACACCATCGGCAGTTCCTGTCCCCCAGCACGCTGCACTGCCCTTCCTGATCCCCAGGGAGAGATCACAACATGGGGAGGCTGATGTGGGCAACACGGCAGGCAGTACAGCAGTCGGAGCTGCTCCTGCAAAGCAGTGTTAGGGAATTCCCAGCGGCCAGGAGCAAAGCTCCTTCCTCTGCCAGACCATGCTGCCCTGGTGACCAGTGAGGGACAGTTTCCACAGGTAACAGAGCCGGGCTCTCCCAGAGCCCCTCTGGCAGGAGGAATACCAAACCCAGCAGCACAATGAACATTTGGTAGGGCAAAATCTACTCCTGCCAGACTGCAATCCCTTGGAAACCCACCCTTGAAGCTGTTCTGCCATCTCAGGCATCACCCCTGCATCCAAGGCTCAGGTTCCTGCTCCTCCCCGTGCATCACTCCTGGCCAGAGCAGCCCCAGCACCCATCGGTTCCCTGCCAACTCCAACACCCACTGGGAGGACGCTGGCAGCTGACAGAATCTCAGGGCAGCAGCCCCACGACATAGACCGAGTTACTCACATCCCAGGCAGCGTGGCGGGTGCCCTGGCCGCCCCGCAGCCAGCAGCGGCTCAGCTCGCTCAGCTCCAGGATGGGCTGCACCTTCAGCTGCACCGTCTCCCCTGACTGCCGGATCATCTCCACGATCTCATCGCGGGATTTGTTCTCCACGTTTCGCCCGTTGATCTCCACCAGCCGGTCACCCGGCACCAAGCCCAGTGCCAGGTCTTTGGTGCCTGCTCCGGGTTCGGCAAAGTGCACGATGCGCCGGTACACCTGCCCGTCGGGGGCCCGGTCCAGCATAGTGGTGCGGCGCAGGGAGAAGCCAAAATCACCGGTGTTGCGCCTCTGCAGCTCCAGCTGCCGCGGGGTGGGGGGCTGTGGGGGCACCAAGGCAGGCAGCCGCAGCTCAGCAGGGAACCTCTTGTCAACGAGCTCCAGCACCCTGGCACGCAGGGAAGTAGTGGGAAGGTTACAAGGGTGTCCTGGGGGGACCCCTTGCTTGGCGAGCTGAGTCTCTAGTGTGCGCACCTCCACCTGTGGGGAGGGGGCCGCTGAGTGCTCAGAGGGTGTGGATGTCTCTGAGGTGCTCTCATCCCGGCTCTTCTGCGAGAAGGAGAAGCGTTTGACAATCATCTGTGAGTTCTGCTTGGCCAACGAGCCAAACTTGGCTGCCCGCTGCAGCACCGAGCCCTTGAAGTTGGCATCATCCACCTTGAGATCGTCACTGGAGCTGGCTGTGCTCAGGTGGCCTGAGTCCAGGATGATGCTGCCCCGGTTGCTGTCGGAGTCAATGTCCGTGAGATGCAGGTCAGATCCACTGGCCACCTTGATGGGTATGGGGTTGGAGATCTCCAGGCGGGTCTTGGAGTCCCGCTTGGAGGCACGGTTCAGGTTGAAGAAGCCCCGGCGCATGCTCATCTCCTCCAGGCTCTTGAGCTCAGCTGCTGACATCCGCTCCTTCTTCTCCTTCTTTTCCTTCTTCTCCTTTCGGGCCCCATCCTTCTCTTTGTCCTTCTTCATCAAGTTGAACATGGTGCGGGAGTGCTCGGGGTACACTCCCCCGCTGTGGCAGGGTGCTGGGTCAGGGTGCTGGTCACAGCACAACCGCCTGCCTGCAGAAGGAGAAACAGGTGATGGTGTCATCAGACAGTGCCACATCCAACACCCCACTCCACGCCACTGGTCACCTCAGCTGTCCCACATCCTCAGCCCCAGGCCATGTCTGAGAATCCCAGAGACAGCAGCACAACAGAGTTCTGAGACTGCCCCAGTCATTGTGTCCTTGCCCTGGCTGGGCAACAGGCCCCAGGGGTGCAAAAAGAGTGGCCCCACATCCTTGGGGATGCCCCAGAAGAAGCCCAGAAGCCTGCCAGCCCTGTAAATTGCCATGCCAGCCAGTGCCCCCATCATCTCCTACAACGCAGGAGTCATTTTGGAGCAGCATAGGTGGGCAGGGCAGGAAGGTTTCCTGGTTGCATTTCCTGCAGTTCCCATCCCCACGAACGCTCACAGGGCAAAACCATCCATCTCTGCCGGCTGCAGCACCGCCGGCATCTCGCCCACCGGCTCAAAAGCTCCTTGTTGGAGAAACAGAGGCCTCTCTGCCGCCCGCCCCAGCCCCAGCCACCGCAAAGCCGCCAGGGACAGCTGCGGGCAGTGTCCCCACTGGGGAGGGAGCAGGAAACACAGCCCTAAGTGAAGGCAGCTCTAATAAACAGGAACCTGTAAAATCACATCCCTCCCGAACACTGATAAGTGTCTAATTTTAGCCGGGGAGAGGCAGGAGCCCACAGTGCCACCGGCAGCCTCCAGGAACAGTCACTCTTTCATTTGGGCATCCCGTGCAGGGCACCCAGCCGGTGGCAAAACCACAGCCTGGCAGAAACCCTGGCCCCCTTCCCTGGAAAATCCTCTGTGCTCTCAATGCCTGGGGGCACCCACAGCCTCGCCTCACACCATGGAATCCATCTCCTCCCCAAGGAAATCAGTGCCCATCACCCCCCTCAACTTCCACCAAATGCTTAGGATGCAGATAAACAACTCCAAGCTGGAGTTGCTGGCTGGCAGCACCACACGGGCCGGGTCGACAGCTATATATAACAGGGCAGGAAGCTGCACAGGAACTTAACCTCAACACAAAGGACAACAGGAAAACTCCCCACGTTCGAAGCATCTGCTTTAGAGCTCTCCAGTTGGTGCAAGGACAAGGTTTGGGGTACGTGTGGAGTCAGGCAACGCTACCCATGCTGGCAGTGAAGGGTCTGTGTGCACCCTAGAGCGCATAGATGCCATGTTATGTCACACCAAGCTGCACCTTGGCTCCAGTGTAGCATCAGTACTGCATCACTACCCCTGCCTGGACCATCTCTCTGCAAGGTCACATGGTCCTTACTGTCCCTGAATGCATCCAGTGGGACATGGAGAACCCAGCTCCCCTTGGCAAAGCCACAAGGGCTCAGGAGACAGCAAGGGACTGCTCAAACTCTGCTGCCCCTTGGGACTGTGGCAGGAGCACAAGCGTCCAGGAGAGGCCTGGCCACAGAGCAGGCAAGGACAGAGCTCAACAAGCAACAGCATGGTGCTAGTGCCAGGTGTGTGATAGAGTCAAGGCAGGGAGGGGAAGCAGTCAGAGGGCCAAGATCAAGCATGCAGTGTGGCTAGCCAGCTGCATTTACAGATGGACTGCTATGGCTCTGTCCACACCACTTTGCCCCAGGGCTTGACCTGTTCTGCCCCCCCCTGCAGTACATGGGCTGAACAGGACCCCAAAACATGAAAATAAGCCAGCTCATTTCTCATCTCTCAGAAATACCAGCTGTGGGCTGACTGCTGACCTGAGCCTGGGGACAGCACAGCTCCTTCCCATGACCTGCAGCAGGTGCTGCTGGCAAAGGTCCCCCTGCCCATGCTGTCACAGTGGTTGCTCTCCACTGGCTCCTCCATGATGGTGCCAGGGCCACAGTACAGACAATAGCAGGGAAGGAACCACTTGTACCTATTCTTGTCCCCTTTCTACTGGTACCCCAGCTTGCTTGCATCCCTGAAGCAGCATTACTTGGGGGATGCAGAAAGGACTGCACTCCCAGAAGCATGCTGTGTTCAGCCCATGGCCGGGAGGGGGTTGCTGGGACTCCTTCCTGGGTCTGTGGAGAGGGACACTCGGAAGCAAAGCCATTCGCTGGGCAGGTGCTGGTTAGAGCTGAGGCGCAGGGAGGCAGCCGGCTGGCGCACTCTTTGTCCTCAGTCGTTTCTCCCCCTGCCTCCCAGCCTTTGTACGCTCAACAAAAAGGGGAAACAAGCGTTACCATCTGCATCGCTAATCAGGCAGAGCCGGAGGCTGGCTGCTCAGCCACATGTGCCCCACACAAGGCCACCGCTGGCAGGAGTGGGGATGGGAGCTTCCTGGGCTGGGGCAAAGAGCTCAGTACCCTCCTTGCACTGGCATCACCAGCCCACCCGTTGTGGTTTGCTCCCTTTTCCCCAAGGAGGCTCCCGCCAGCACCACAGTACGCACCAGGGATGCCGGATGGGTGCAGCCTGACGCAGTGAGCAGGAGGCGGCTGCTGAGCGTCTCCCTGCTCCTGAATCAGACCCAACGTGCCTTCCCTGACTCAGCCCGGGCTCGCTCTGGGATTACCCCTCGACAGGCGTGTTCAGAGTAGTGGCATGTATGGGCCACAACATGGGAGGGAGAGGCACCTGTGGGCACCAGCTGTATCTGGAGATTGCACACAAGGACACTGCTGAGACACCTGGGCTAGCAGGTGACAGTGGAGGTCACCTTGGAAAGGTCAGGTGGCAGAATAGAGGACCTAGCTCAAGGTGTCCAAACGCAAAAACTCTCCCTGAGCCTCTCAAGCAGAAGTGTTGTATCTGCCTCATCACCTCACCACAACCGTGCCTCTGCCAGGGCACTCAGGAGTTTCAGACAGCGAGGAAGGCGTTCACTGAAACTCAGAGCCACTCCTTCCCTTCCCCAGACGCAATCTCGTCCGACACGCTCCCTGCGCAGGGACCTGCACTGCAAGTTTCCAGGTCGTCTGCTCTCTCCCCGCCACGGTGCCGGCAGCAGGGCTGCACTCACCTACCCCTTCAGCACAGGAGCTGGTGGCCATCGCCTCCTTGGGCACCCCACAGGCAGGGACAATGCCTGTGCCAGGGAGCAGGTGCTGCTGGCAGTGACCAGCCCAGCTCCCACACAGGGCAAAAGGGTTTGACCTGGGCAATGGCTCTTCACCTCCTTGCCAGACACAAATTTTGCACAGAACAAGGAAGTTTAGGGGGTTTCCAAATCCCTCTGCACTGCATACCCTTACAGACAACACCAGTATGCATCAGGAGGAAAACAGTCCCCTATTTACCCAAGTCACAGCCGGGATGTGTCTCCAGGCTGCCTCCAAAGAGGGATTTTGGGGCCTCTTGCCATGGGAACTCTGTGTCCAACAGCGATGGGGAGACAGCCTGGCTTTGAAGTGTCACTCTGGGCTGGTGACAGAGGCCAGAAGGGTGCATGGGGTGCATGTGTGTGGTTCAGGCACTCACCCCGGCACATGCCTCACCCCAAAGATGGGCAATAAACCAGCCCAAGAGTCCTTACAAAGCAGTGGCTATCAGGGAGGTGACACTGCCAGGCTCTGCCAAGTGGGAGCAAAAGCAAGAGGCAATTTAATGACCAGGTGGGGGGAGGACAGGTGAGTCACAGCCCTGTCACCATCGGTTATATGCCCACCCCACCACCCATTTCTGGCCCCAAATTTGCAGCCTGACCCCTTGCATAGCCCAGCCCACGGCAAAGGTGAAGGGCCGAGACGTGACTCATCAGTGGGCAAAGTTCAGGACTGACACAGGCGCTGTGGGAATGCTCAGCTCCCAATGGGTGACAGGGCAGTGGGTGCTGCCTGGTAGGAGTCCCCCAGTGCCAGGGCCAGCCTGGGGCACAGCAATGCCATCTGCTGCACACCCACCATGGGCCCACGGTTTTCTGTAATTGCCCTAAGTTTAGTCCAGGCGCTTGCTGGCCAGAAGATTTGCATCTCACAGGCTGGCTGGAAACCACACTATTTCTGGACGCGTGTCCCAGCCCTCGCCTGCCGCTCTATATATTCCTCCCCAGGCAAATTAATGTGCTGACAGGCGCCATGGTGGCCGCAGCCCTGCAAGCCCCTGCCACCCCCAGCCCAGCAGCTGGCTGCAAGGCCACCCACCCACCTTGTGTTACACCAAAACGGGACCCAGGTGCCAGAAGCAGTTAACGGCAAGCTGGGCTAATGGCTAATGGCTTTGGCTATGATTTCCCAGTGATGTGGAAAAGGCCCAGACCACTGTTTTCTTGCTGGAAGCTAGTGCTGGCCCTGCCGCAGGCACCGGGGCACCCAGGGCTGGTGCCACCCAACCTGGAGCACCCTGCAGGGACAAGCTGGTTGTGTCCCCAGAGAGGGTGTGTGGCCAGCTCCGACCCCATCAGTATCCGCAGCAGGGTGCACACACACCTCCAGCACCCCACGGAGTGGGTGGTAAACACACAGGTGCTGCGGTGCAGCGGGGAGAAGAGGGGTGGTGGTAAGGGGCACGCAGAAACACACCCCGCAGTGCAACAGGGGGCAAGCACAAGGTGACACAATAGGGTTGCCACACACACGCACACAGAGGCACACTCAGGCACACACATGTACACATGCAGTGCAAGTCAGCGGGGGATGCACCAGCACAGGCGCTGCAAGCCAGCAGCGGGGCTATGCGCATACACGCACCCCACAACGGCACCAGGGAGGGGACACACACGCGCACACCCACAACCCCCCCCACCCGGCTTGTGCAACGCCTCACGGGCACCCGCACGGGCTCGGGCACCCGCACAGCCCGGCCAGGCCCACCCGGGTGGGCGATGCCGAAGCGGTGCGCGCCCCCACGCCGGGTCTGGTACCGGTACCGGTGGCGGTGGGTACTCACCCAACAGCGGTGGCGGAGCGGGGCCCGGTGCTGGAGGTGGCGGCAGTGCCGGGCCCCGGCGGCGGCGGCGGCGGCGGCGCGGGGCGGGGCGGGCCGGGGCGGGGCTGCTCCGCACCGGGGCGGGCACTGCCGGCTCTGCGCGCGCCGCTCCGCACGGCACGGCACGGCACGGCACGGGGGGGGAACGGTACGGAACGGTACGGGACCCGGGAAGGTTCAAGCTCTGCCATGAAGCAGCGTTGGTGCGCACTGGGCACCCGCCCACTGCCACAGCACACACTGAGAGAATCACAAACTGGTCTGGGTTGGAAAGGACCTTAAAGATCATCCATCTCCGACCCCCCGCCATGGGCAGGGACGCCTCCCACTAGACCAGGTTGCATTAAGTCAAAGATCTCAGGGTGTTCCTGCAGCACGCCCGAAATATACACACTGCGGGTGCACACGCGGCCCGGTGCGCAGCTGTGCACAGCACCGTGGCCTGCCCGCGTACTCCCAGCCGGGGGTACCCGGCAACACCCCTCCCGGTTCATAAACAGGAGTCCGCCCCCCCTCCCCCCCGCACCCTGCCGTACACAGCGGAGCACACCCACCTCGCACAGCTGATGCACACAGACACATACAGTGTCTCACCCCCGTCCCGGCTGATTAAAAGATTGAAAAAAGGAGGGGGGAGGGAGCACATCAAACCTCCAACTATTGATACAAGGGTTTGTAAGCTCTACAGACCATCTAGCTATAGTTGGGGACAGAGGGTCGGCAAGATGTCCCCAGAAAAAAGTTCCCCGACCTATGCCCGTGTGCAGTCCCTCTAGCACAGTCCTGCAACAAACGCACCCCCGTTGTCCTCACCCTGCAACACAATGCAGACACATTGGGAACCACTGGGATGCTCTGCACTCACACTGGCGCAGACACAGCCCTGTGCACTGCACCAGTGCACCCACACACTCCTGCGGTTCCCCTTTTTGGAAGGACACGATTAGGAGCAGCCACTGATCCAGCAGAGGGAGAGCTGCTGGAGCAGGGTAGCTGACCCTGCAAGTAGCTGCACAGGCCAGGCCTGGGGAATCTAACACAGGACGTGGCACAATCACCTACAGAGCCATTTTGGGCCCAGTGTTTCTCCCCGGTGGCAGGTGGTTTCAGGACAAGCCCTGCAGTCTCTGTGCTGGGACAACGTCCCTTGCCATCAGATGTGAAAGAAGCTGGGCACCTCTGGGCCCTTCACAGGACATGGGTAGCCCAGCATCCCAAGGAAGTTGGAGCAGGACTCAGAGACCTCAGAGACAGACAACCATGAACTCTTTCCAAAAGAGCCTCTCAGAGAATGCCTCCTTTCTGCTGGAAAGTTCAGGATGGACAGAGGGATCTACAGGGACAGGGGTCTGCCCCCAGCGCCATCCTTGATGCCTCCCATGGCTCCTGCTCTGCCCTGGGGCTCCAAAACCCTGCCACTATCCACCAGAGGTTGAGCCAGGATAAGCTGCATAGTCCTGGCTCTTCTGCAATGAGTGTGAAGGGGCAAGAGGGACTTAGGTCTTCCCTGAGGCCACAGCCTCACCATCTTTCCTTGCTGAGCCTGATCCTTGCCATGCCTGGGGGAGAGGCCACAGAACATCTGTGCAGCAGCGAGAATCACACCCAGGAGTGCTGTGAATCACATGGAGGTTTGCTCTCCATCTTTGGACACACTTGCCTGGTTGTCACAAGCTCTGCTCCCTCATGGTGGTAAGGCTAGGTGTGATTTTCTTCCCGCAGTACAGGCCCAGGACACAGCCTCAACACAGCAGCAGAGCAGCACACATCTGCAGAAGCAAGGCAAGAACAAGCTGGCAGCCATGCAAAGGGCCCTGCACTGGGCTCAGGGACGTGATGGAGGAGACGCAGCCTTGTCGTGGCAGAGGACGGCAGCAGCAAGCACAGCCTCCTGCTTTTGTCACAGTTTCCTTTGTCTCAGGCACGTGGCACCCAGCACAGGGAGATGCAGCCATCTGGAGAGCAGGGATAGGGACTGTTGAGCCAGAGGGAAGTCTGAGCCCCAACTCTGCTGCCAGGAGGGTTTTCCAGCTCTGGTGTCAAGGGAACATGATGTGACTGTACCTCTGCCCTGCTTGCCCAGTACAGGCAGGTGAACAGCCAGTTACAGCCTGTGGCAGCTTCTGCTTCCTTATCACAGCAGGCAGGCAGCAGCAGGGCTGATGCTGCTTGGAACTGCTGAGCTGTAGAACAGTGCAAGTTTCCTGATGTCTCACACAGCCCTGCCACCAGCAGCCACCCAGCAGGGCCAACTTCCTGCCGCCTCCCCAGAGCTAAATATCTCCCGTGTGTCCCAGCAAGGAGGACAGAAGACCATGCTTACAAAATCCCATCTGGCCTCACCAGCCCCTCGACCAGGACCAGGCTGCCCTGAGCCATTCTACCCCAGTATAAGGTGCCACAGGCACCAGCAAACCCCATGCCCAAGGAAGGTCTCTGTGTTCCCCACAGCTCTCTAGGGAGAAGCAGGACAGATGTCCAGTGCCAGCAGTGTTTTCACTGCCCCTGGCAGGTGCTGACTCCTGGCCAGAGCAGGGAGGGCCCTGAGCTGGGAGGGGAGGCATCTGTTTTGCAGTACCACAGGGTTTCCTAAATAGGTCACTGTTTTTTTATAGTCTCTGGGATCTAGAAAAACCAGTTGTTCCGGACAGCTCGCGGACCCACCAGCATTATCGCAGTGATGGCTCCCCAGGCACTCAAGGCCATACCCCCAGGTCCTCGTGGAGGAGGACCTGCTCCATAAATAGTGCTCAGCATGAGCTGGGAGAGCATCTGGGAAGCCTGAAGAGCCCTGAGCTGTACCCTGGGGTCTCTGCCAAGGGTGACCTGTCCCTGGCAATGTCCAGCATGGGGTGTGCAGGGGGACTTTCCCCCAACCCTGCTCCTGGCCTGGGGTGATTGCTGGCCCCAGGCTTTACCCTGGGACTATTTGTAGCCAGAGCCAGAATTTTCCCTTGGTGAGGGGAGCGAGGTGCCTGTGTGGGGTGCACTGGAGCAGGCAGTGCCTTGCAGTCCTACATGTCTACAGGTCCAGTACAGCCGCATGCGCTGGCTGTGGTGGCCTGCTTAGGGTGAGCTCTCCCTCTAGTGGCATCAGGCTCCTGGCAAAGCCTCTACACAGCCAGGGTGGGCAAAGCCAGGGCCAGAGCATGGCCTAGGGTCTGGGGGGGCACAAGCTCCAGCATGGCCTCCCCCTTGCAGCCAGGGATGCACATAGCCAGATGCACAACGAGGGTGCCTGGGGGCATTGCAGAAGCGTTCCCACCACCAGCCCCACATTTTGGCAGCCCTGCAGTGGGCAGGTGATGCTGTTCCTCCCTTTCCCTAACCCTGCCTTTGCTAGGATGTGGTGGCATGGTCAGCCAGCATGCCTGAGGAGCTGGTGTCAGGCCTCAAGGGTACAGCCCCACAGCTCTACTTCCCAGTGATCCTTACAGGTTTGCCAACCCTCTCCCCATCCCTGTATGCAGCAGCAACTGCAATGGGGAAAGACCCTCCCGACCAGGTCCTGGTTTCCCCTCACCATAGCTGAGCCTTGGGTCTGCAAGGACCCCACTAGAACCCCTGGGGCTGGTCTGGGAGGGTGCCATCCCTGCAGCATGGCCCCGCCAGGGTCCCCTGGGCCGGATGCCAGGCCTTGCCGCAGGCAGCGCTGACGGGGCGCTTTGTTTTGTGATGGCTGCCCGGCAGAGAGACAAAAGGGTCAGTCAGACGCGGTGGGCGCATTGTGTGGGCAGCCATGCGCTGAGGCAGCAGCCCACGCCGCCTCATGACCCCCCATGGCCCCAGGGCCTGTGCCCACCATGGCACACCAGTGCCCACGCCCCACCATGAGGGAGCCATACTGTGGGGAAAGGGGGAGAGGGACCTGGTTGCCATGGTTACTGCAAAGCCCGAGGCCTGGGGGTGGGGGGTGGGGGGGGGTGCCTTGTTGCCATGGTTACTGCAGGTCTGAGGCCTCCCAGGCTCATGGCAGCTCTCTCCAGGCATGGGGCCAGGACAGTGGCAGTGCTGCATGGAGCTTGGTGTACACCTTCTGAGGCCCCACAGCAGCTCCTGCTAGGCAGGGAGGAGCAGCCTTGTCACTCCCCTTGCCCACCATGGGGCCATAGTAGATATCCACACAGATATGGAGTTAGGGACCTGCCATGGCCAGTGGAGCAGGGTGAGAGTGATGCCTGGTAGACACCCAGGTGAGCCCACCAGCTGCAGGGGCTCACTGGAAGGGTGCTGCGCCATCCTTACTGTGCCAACAAGTGCTGGGGCCAGGCCAGCTCCCACACTCGCCCCGTGATGGCGCAGTGCACTGCCCCTGGAAAATGCCAGAGCAGTCAAACTGTTGAGTCATTTGTGCCCAAGATTATCTGTGCAAACAGTCGCCCTGATTTTTTTTTTTTTTATTATAATTTTTTTTTTTTCTTTTTCCCTAAGAATGTGGCTCAGACCATGGGGATGAGCAGCTGAAATCTCCGGGGATCAGCAGGACAATGCCAGAGCAAGCATTGTGCTGACAGCTCTGCAAACGCTGGCACCAGCTCCCGGCCAGCAGCACCCTATAAAAGCTGAGCCGCTGAAGTAGGCAAACATTACATGGGCGAAGCAGCAGTAACCGCCTGAGCTAGGTGAGTCCTGGGACCGATTCGCACCTCTCCCACCTCGCCCCCTGCTTGCCCCTGCTGCTGCCAGCCAGGCAGACACCCTTCCTCCTGCCTGGTGGCAAAAGACACCCAGAGGGATCGTTGCCATTTCCCCATGGCAAAAGACAGGCTTACACATCCCTGCTTGCAGCCAGGGTGGCCAAGAGCCCCTCTGCTATGGCGCACTCCACTCCTGGCATCTACCTGGCCCTAGCCCCCGGTGCAGCCTACTGGTTGGCATCTCCCACCATTAGCTGAGGCCATCTATGGGAGTCTCAGTGCCTCCCAAGGGAGGCATGGCAAGGATGCTGGGGAAGAGAGAGAGGAGCAGTCAGGTCTGTTGAGCACTGCCAGGTTCCAGGCAGCTTGTGCCACCACCACAGGTTCCCACTCTTGCTCAGGGGTATTTTCCTAGCAATGGCCTAGCCTCAGGGAAGGAGGAAGGGGAGCCAGACACTGTACCTCAGTGGGCATGCAGGCTCTATGTCATTGCCAGGAGGCGGGAAGGGGCACTGGGAGATTGATAAGGGAGCACCCTGCTTTGGATGCTTCTTGAAGCCCCCGCCATGGTGTCCTCCACTCCCTCCTGCAGATAGCATGAGTGTCTTTCTGTGACTGGTATGGCTTGTCCCCAGCAGCAGGGCAGCTGCCATTGAACAGGCAATGGGGGCAGTGGACACAGAGCCATCCCCCAGCCCCATGAGCAGGCACCAGGTAATGCACAAGGGCACGCTGCAGTACAAATGGCTTTTCCTTCCTTCTCCAGACACTGTTCCAGCAGCAAAGATGGCTCAGACAAACCCTCTGCCTGTCCCAATGGGCCCATGGAAGGTATGTCCTTACATCCCTCTATCTTGCATTTCCTTGTGTGCAGGTGGGAGCTAGGAAGAGGGGCTAAGCCAGTTCTCTGGGGACGGGAAAGCTGCATAGCAGGCAGTGAGGCAGGAGGGGAACACAGGAAACAAGGCATCCTTGTCCTCCGCCCACAGGAATGTGCCTCTCGCCTACTCCAACATCTCCCAGGTGTTTTTCACACGCTTCTTTGCAGCACCCTGGCCCAGCTGTGCCCTCCTCATACCAATTGCCCCGTGCCAGGCAGTTACAACCGTCCCTGAAAAACACACACTGTTAATTCATCTTCCTGTCGGTGCGGGCAGGCTGGCAGAGTGGGCAGGGGCAGGCATGAGGGCTGCAAAGGGGGCATTGGACACGGCAGAGCAAGGTAGGAATCAGCCCTAAGGGGTCTGGCAACAGCTCCGGGGAGACAGGTAGAGGAAGCTGAAAGGGAGAAGAGAAGCACGTGCGTGAGCAAGACAGAACCCGCCGAAGCCTGGAGCTGTCGCGGGAAAGCAGAGCATCAGCCGCAGCCCCCCAGGGAGTTCCCCCTCGCCCTTTCCCCGTTAATCCTCTTTGCCCTAGAGCGTTCGGAGCAGAGGCCGGGAGAACCGTCAGCCACAGCCCTGCCACCCGCCCGTCCCAGAACGGCTCCGCTCCTCTCTCCGGACGGCACCGCTGCCCCGGGAACTGATCTCTGCAGGGGTGAGCAGGAGAGCGGAGCGGGGCCCAGCCTGCGGCTCCCCCGACACCAAGGCAGGGCGCCGCGGGGCCAGCAGTGCAGGGACGCGCGGAGGCGTGCAGGGCTGTGTCCCAGCCCGGAGGGGTGCCCGGTGCAGCCTCCGCCGGCTCTCCCCCGGACGGAGCGTGACCCTCCGTCTCGAATTGGCGCTGAATCGCCTGGGGACACTGACGGGCGGTTCCTAACTCCGCAGCTTGCTCTCCCTTACAGATCACCGTATATGACCAAGAAAACTTTCAGGGCAAGAGGATGGAGTTCACTTCGGCCTGTCCAAACATCATGGAGTGCGGCTTCGACAACATCCGCTCCCTGAAGGTGGAGTGCGGCGCGTAAGTATGCAGCTGCCTGCAGCGGGGATGCCTTCCCAGGGGGGCTGCCAAGGCAAGGGGCGCCTAAGCATGGAGTGCAGGCAGCTGTCCTTGCTCTGCTCACCTGGGGAAGCCAGGCAAGGGGGATCCCATCCTCTCAGCGTAGAGCAGCCAGCCCTGGGCAGAACTGACACAGAAGGCCAGAGTACAAAAACACCGCCTTTGGCATCATTCAAAACTGCTTTGCACAGTCTGGGACCAGCAAGTTTGGAGCTTACTGGTGCCTGGCAGGAATGCCCCAAAGAGCAGTAGTAGTGCTCAGCAAGTGTCTCTTGAGCTCAGCCCGGTCCCCGTCCTGCCTGTGTAATTCCAATGAAGCCCTGTGCCTAGAAAACCACCTTTCTTGCCACAGGGCCTAGCCCTGCCCTGCCTCATGCTTTCCTGCACTGTGCCGCTCCGCAGTGCTGGCCTGGCCCAGTCAGTAGTAGGGGGTAGGGAGCAGAGACAGGCTTCTGCCCGTGCAGGGGAATCTTCCCTGGCACAGGCAAGACATCTCCTGAGCTGCTCCGAGACGCTATGTGTGAGGAGCGGTCCCCACAGCAAGCATCGCGCTGGGGCCAGGGAGGCAGACGAGATAGATTTGTGCTGCTATATTTAGGATTTGTAATGCTAATGGGATTATGGTGGCATGCCTGCTCATGCCATAATCAGCTCACTGCTCCAGTTGACGCGTTCCCAATCAGGCTGGTCACCTTGCACAGGGGGAGGTGGGATCGGGGCTCACTTTGGGCCATTAGAAAGAGACCATCAAGCTCACTGTGCCACCCAGCACCCCACAAGTAGGGGGACTGTGGGCTACAGAGCCTGTGCCATCCACCTTCCAGACTTCAGCCCTGTCTCTGCCTCCCAGCTTGGCTGCAGCTGTCCTGTCCCCAGACCCTCTTAAAGGGATATGCTCAGGAGAGGTCCTCACCTGGGGGACAGATAGTCTATCATGTGGGCATCACCAAGGCTTGCAAGATGTGTCTGACAAGGGTAGTAACATCCCTCTCACCATCGCTTGTTTTCAGCAGAGGGGGACCCAGAAAGGGGAAAGGCAACAGCTCCCCAACCAGAGCCACACAGGTTCTGCCTGCCTTGGGCATTAGAAATTGTTTTGTTTTTTTTTTTTTTTCCAGCTGTGCCAGGTTGTAATTGGGAAGCAAGTAAGAAATGAGGCCTCTGGGAGAGAAGGGCAGCCAGGGGTGTCCTGGGGCATCCTAACATGATGCTGGTCTGTGTAAAGTTCAGGGAAAGTGAGCCACCCTCATGAGCTGGACCCCTTGGAGGAGGGACCCCATTACCCAGTGCAACTGGAGGATATTGGTGCCATGCAGACTGCCTCTCAGGCACCAGACACGGTTATGCACTCCCCGGGTTCTCTGCCCACATCCAGCACCTTTTCCTCTCCTCCTGGACTTGTGGTCAGAGCCCAGCCCCTAATCTCTTCCTCACACCTACATCTGTGCCTCGGTGCCAGCCCCAAGCAGGAGGCCCAGAGCTGCTGCAGGAAGCCCTGGCAACCTTTGCTCTGTTTTTGCAGCTGGGTTGGTTATGAGCACACTGGCTTCTGCGGGCAGCAGTTCATCCTGGAGAGGGGAGAGTACCCGCGCTGGGATGCCTGGAGCGGCAGCAACGCTTACCACATCGAGCGCCTGATGTCCTTCCGCCCCGTCTGCTCCGCTGTGAGTGTCCCACGGAGCTCGTGTCTCTGATCCCATTAAAATGCCTCAGGCAATAGCACAGGCCAAGGGAATGAAGTTAGGAAGGGCAAATACAGCTATGCCAGGGGCTCTGCATGTGGCAGAGGCTGCTCAGGGCTCTTCTCCTCCATGCCCAGCAGGATTCCTCTTTCTGTCCTGGTTTCTAAGGCTTTTAAGAGACCTTCCAGGCTAGCTGTACAGAGCCAGAAAGGGACAACCAGCCTGACAGTAGCTGTGGCTTGGCTTTCAATGACACCTCTCAGGCCAATCCCTACCTTGTCCTGGCCCAGCATCACCTTGCTGAGGAACTCCACACTACCTCTGTTTTGGGAAAACTACCCTCCCCAACTCACCTCCTTTCCTCCCCCCAAATAAAAATTATCAGCTCAGGGTCTGAACACCTCCTTCACCAGAAAAAACACCTGAGCAATGCCATAGTGAGGGGCATTGCCCTGCCATCCCCACACACACTGGGGAGGGAATGCTGCCTCCCCCTCAACCCCTGCTCTTTTCCCCCCCAGAATCACAAGGAGTCCAAGATCACTGTCTTTGAGAAAGACAACTTCATCGGCCGCCAGTGGGAGATCAGCGATGACTACCCCTCGCTGCAGGCCATGGGCTGGGCCAACAACGAAGTGGGCTCTATGAAGATCCAGTGTGGCGCGTAAGTGACAGGGAAATGCCCACAGGCAGCAGGGCCAAACCGCTGCCTACACTGGGTTACCACAGCTAGAGGAGGGGCACCCCAGAACCCCCTCACTTACCTCTTGTCCTCCTTATTGCCGCCTGACGACTCCTTTTCTTCCAGCTGGGTTTGCTACCAGTATCCTGGGTACCGTGGCTACCAGTACGTCCTGGAGTCTGACCACCATGGAGGAGACTACAAGCACTGGAGAGAGTGGGGTTCACACGCCCAGACCTCCCAGATCCAATCCATCAGGCGTGTCCAGCAGTAGCTCCCCACTTTCCAGCACATCTCTGCAAGGTTTCTAAAGCTCACTGGCTCCCTTTTGGTGCTAATACTCCCCTCCCAAAATAACCACCCCTTCTTGTACTGCAACTGCTTATGGAACAACATTCCCAAACGGTACCAACTCCCACAAATTGCCAATAAATGTGACTGAAAGAAAAAGATAAAACAGCTTGGTGTTTGCTGTTGTGTTTGGGATTGAACTCCCACATCCCCATCCCAGTAGCAGGGAACTCTTCCCTACCTCCTTTAGGCAGGACTGAAGCGCACTAGGCTTCACACCAAGGCAAGTTCAAGCCCTCGACAGACACCCCCAAACATAGCAGCCAAACCCTTGGTGACTGCAGCTCTGGAGCCAGGGGCCTTCCTTTGCTCCCTGCCCTCCCCTTCTCCTGTCATCACACTCCTGGTCGGCTGCCCCACTGAACACCCACATGGATGCAGCCACCTGCACCACATAGGCTTCAGGGCCTGAGGGACTGCGAGTGGAGCTGTCACCCACACAGCATCCCTGTGGCTAAGGGACACTGCCTGAGAACACAATGAAGAGTCACACTGACACCCACAAACTTTAAAATTTTTATTCAACAATTTACATCACTTATCGTCTGTCTTAACATATTTGATCTACACAAATTTATTTCTTTATTTTTTATTTTTTATTTTTTTTTAATCTTTCCTGATAAAATAATAAAATTTGGATAAATTTTGAAGACCTGTTGGTGCAGGATAAAACAAAACAAAACAAAAAAAATCAGGTAACTTTTTTTTTTTAAACTTTTTTTTTTTCCTGTTTTTAAAATATTTTTTCCCTTTTTTTTTATTTTTTTTTTTAATTTTTTTTTTTTTCCTTTTTTAAATTTCAAACATTTAGTGTGAAATATGACATCATTGGTAAAGATACATCATGCCATTACAGCTCATGGACATTGCCTATCCTTACAGTCCGTAACGTCACCCATACCGGCGCAAGGGGCTGCGCCAGACACAGCTACAGCAGGTATTACACAAACTCTTCTAGCCACCCTCTCACGACCAGGAAAATGCCTAGGCTTTTCCAGCTGGGCACACAGAGTGCATGAA
This sequence comes from Dryobates pubescens, assembly GCF_014839835.1. NCBI lineage: Eukaryota > Metazoa > Chordata > Aves > Piciformes > Picidae > Dryobates > Dryobates pubescens. The sequence continues at coordinate 27,341,090 of NC_071624.1, read as the reverse complement.
CCTCATCAGAATTACCAGGGAAGGGGAGGGAAGGAAGGAGAAACGACGACTACCTTTACTGATCCATGTGGTTGCACACTATGATATCGACGACAAAGAGGGGCTGCCCCTCTCGGCAGGTCAGAGGTAATTCAGCTCCAGCGCGGGCAGAGCACAAACCCTTCCCCCCCCCCCCCCCCGCGGCGATTTTAATAAACACCAGGAAATTGAAAGAAACGAGAACGGATCGACGGGAGGGAGGCAGGAGGGCAGGCGGCTCCGGCAGCTCGGCCTGGAGGGACCTCTCCCACCCCAGCTCGCGGCCGAGGCGTGCGGCTGCGTTTTGCACCGCCCTTAACACTGAAGTATTCAGGGGAGGGGGAGAGAGGGGCATCCGTCCCCTGCAGTAAACAAGTTGAGGACCTTCGAAGGCTTGCAAGCCACCGAAGGTGTGTAAGTACACGTGTGATGGTTGATAGAAAAGCAGCCCTGTTCTGTATGAAAAAAGCTGTCAAGTTAGTACAAATTTCTGCCATGGTGAAGGGAACATGAGGAAAAAGCTGTTCAGGGTCCTTCTCCCATCACAAAATCCCAACTCTCCTGCACAAGGGCTCTGGGCTAAGCAACAAGTTTCCAAAGGTGGGACCTGCAACCCAATGCACCCAACTCATGAAAAGAAAACTGAAATAGAGCTCTTGCTCCAGAGACCAGCGGGAGCCCACCCTCCGCTCCAGTGGGCCATGGACCACAGCAAGGGAGGCTGTGCCTCCTGCCTCACAGTGGGAATACACAACAGTATGGTTTCTCTTCGGTTAATTTTGTCATTACAAGACTCAAGTTTGCCCACAACACCAGGCTGCAGCGCAGCAGGCTGCTCTCTATCCCCTCCTCAAGGCTGTCTCCATCCCCACTGCCACCCGCACGCCCAGCAGGATGCCAGCAGGTACCACCACCACACTCCCAACTAGAGAACAAAAGGGCATTTGCTCATCCAACAGTATGAAGTGTATCTGAAACACAAGCCAGCACACCCTGCTCCCTCCATTTCAATTACTAAAGTAGGCTCTTTAAAATAAAAAAATAATATATATATTTATATAGCTATACAGAGAGATACAGAGAAAGCAAAGGAGAGAGGCTACTAAAAAAATCAAGGAGCGCCAGTTTTCTGCTACAGCTGTCAGCAAAGAACTGTCACCTTACATCATACCCTCTGAGATGGTGAAGATAATGCAGGCAATGACAGCACAGGAATGCAAAAAGAGGGCAGATAAGTCACTTCTGGTAATGAAACACAAATTAAACTTTCAAAACATGTGCATAGCTTTATTCATCTGCTTCAAACTAACCTTTTCACGGAGCTTCAGCGAAACCCGAGTGTGCAAAATGCATTTCTAAAAAATAATGCAAGCAAGCTTTCACATTTACAGTGGCAGAAGTACAGAAAGACTTGGGACAGAAATCACACCTTGGGGCAAGTGAGTTGGGAGAGAGATGAAGGAACAAGAATTGCACAGCTTTGTATTCGGAGTCACTGACTGCACACAAGCATTTCTATTAACTTTAAGCAAGGCTTACTTCTCCTTTACAAAAACAGAAACCAACCAACCGAACAAGACAAAAAACCCCACAGTAACAAGAACCACAACCTGGAAAGGAACAAATCCCCAGGGTAACAGGAACCCTGGTGCTGCAGAGAGCCCTAATTCCAGAGCAAAGCTGGTTCCAGAACTTCCTTTGTTTTGGCTTTGCAGGCAAAGCCTAGCAATGCTTGATTTTGTCTGCAGGAAAACAGCAAAGCAGCTTCTCTTTCTCTCCCTGCCCTCCTCCTTCCCCATCAACTCCCCTCCAAAGCCACAGACAACAGCTTGTGTTAGGAAAGGAAAGGTGCCACCCCACAGGACACCGTCCCCGAACTGTAAGACAGCCACCATGCAGGCTTGAGTCCAAGCCTTGTTTTGATCCAGTGGGTCGCGTGGACACCGCCAAACCCTTGACTGCCAAGGGGCCATGGCCATTGTGCTGCCAGCCGGGTGCCCAGCTGGCCCATGCCATGTCCCAGCAGCTCGCACCCCAGCACAAACACTTCAGAAAGACTACGCACACATGCAAGGCACATTTAGTCAGATGTACACACACACATGCAGGTGTGTAAGAGAACAAATGCTGACCAAAAAAAGATTGATACCGAATAAAGGAAATCAAGAGGCAGAGTTCTGACCTATGCTATTTGCAGACTATTTTCCAGGCAGCTGTAATCCCCAAGCATTTTTTTTCCTATGCAACTTCAGACCTTCCTTACTCTTCCCTCACTTTAACAAGATACTTAATTTTCCTAAAGGATCTTCTATAAATAGTCAAGTAAATTGCCTTTTACCCCCTCCAGGAACCTCTTCCTTCATGGTTCACATCCCCTGCGCTCTTCTGAGTGTTACCCAGGAAGACAAGAGGTTCTGGACTTGCTCATGCCCTGCAGCAGCACCTTGATGCATCCAGACCTCCCTCTGCCACTCCCCAAGCCCTGGGCCTTCACTCCCCACCTGTTGGTTTTGGCTGGGAGATGACCTGGCCCCAAGTTTTTCTTGGAAAACATCTGACTGTGGGCACCAGCCGCTCCCTGGCAGCCAAGGGCAGCTGGAGAAGGAGCCTGTGACTCTGCAGCGCTGGGGTGCAGGCAGGGAGGAGGCCATGCAATCCGTAACACTGCTGGTTAATTTCACATTGAGATAAAGCACTGAAAAGGCCTTTTTTTGCAGAGATGAGCAATTTCCTTCCATAGACTCAAAAAGAAAACAAAAACACTAAACCCAGAGACGAGACAACACTTGATTGAGATTTTTCTACCTTACAAGTTACTCTGGCACCTTTCCCACACCACCAGCCATGGAGGAAGGAGAAGCTGAAAACCTCGGGGATTCGCACTACCCTTCCAATAGCAGCTTGAGAAAAGGAAGGAGGAGGGGGAAAAAAAGAACAAAAGCCAAACCCCCAAACCAACAAGAACAACCCCCCCTCCCCAAACCAACAATAAAAAATAAATGCACAGTGTTCTCTCAAGTTAAGAGTTCTCCTTTGCTTGCGTTTGCATAGAAAGTCCTACTGTAGGTCAGCACCAAAGTCAGGTACCCTCCTCTTCTACACCCAGCTCCCCCCATCTGACACTACCTGCAGTTAGTGGCTGTGTTACAGGAGGGTTCAGCTATCTGCAGAGGAACTACACGGTCATGTAAAACAAAAAAAACCCAAACTAAACCAAAACCAAACCAAAAAAAAAGTGCATCACACATTCTTGATTTTTTTCAGGGTTACTTAATAGCAGCAGCAGCATTAATCCAAGACAACAAAACCAGTTGTAGGTACGTTCTTAAATGCAGCAACACTTAAATGAAATGTCTTCAAGGGAGGTCATCACTAAGAGGGTCCTTCTCAAAAGGATTAAAAAAAATAAAAAAAAAATGGAGACTACTCAATGTCAACCAAGAGAAAAGAAAACAAATGTAAAGACACCATCTTATTTACATTAAAAGCAAAAAAAAAAACCCAAACCAAACCACATTCTTGTTAAAATATTTTTTTTTTTGTACAACACCTAAGCAAAAAAAAACAAAAACAAAAAACAACAAAACACCACCAAAAAAAAAAAAAAAAGCCCAAACCAACAAAGTACTTTTAAGAATAAAGCAGAAACTCCTAAAGCAGTATCCATTTTTGGAACCCTTATTTAGCACCTGAGGAAAGACCTTATGGAAAGCAGAGAGGGCTTGGGGGGGTGTGAGATTATTTTTATATATTTTTATTATTTTTTTTCATTTTTTAATTTTTTTTTTTAAGAAAATTCTAAGTTTGTTTTTTTTGCTAAACCTTCCCCCTGTTTGCAGGACACAAGTTTCATACCACAGAAAGAAATGGACTTGTTTTGTTTGTTTGTTTTTTTATTAAGAGATACTCTACTCATGAATAAGGCTATAGAAAAGGGATACTGCTATCTTACAGAATGGCTTGAGAGCTCTGGACACAATAGATGAAGCTTTCGGATTAACAGATTAACAGTCGAGATAAATCTAGCTCAGCACCCCCTGGTGAAAGCAGAGGTGTGACTTTTGCCCCTGTCCCAAGGCAGGGAGCAGCCTGACACCCCCCAGCAGTGTGACTCCAACACAAGGACACCATGGAGCTTTCCTGTACCCACCCCCCCCCAGATGTCACTGCTTCGGTGCCACGCTGCTGAGCGATGCTGCCACTGTGGAGGATCTCAAGCAGGATTCAAGGAAGCCAACCTTACCCTGTGGTGTAACGTGGATTGTGCAAATGTCTAAAGCTCTGTAATCTCTGGAAGGCAGCATGTCTGGCAGCACAGACCAAGAGCTGCTCCTCTGCACGAGCCCAGGGTCCTGTTTCTCAGCTGCTTGTGCCAAGGCTTTTTCACACAGAAGAATGCTCTCGCAGTGGTCAAAGCTAGAGCTGCTCTGTCTTCTTCAGCTACTCCACTACACCGGTGCTCCTCCAGCCCTACCCCCTTCCTCCTGCCTTATACACCAGTGTGGAAATGGGTAGCAGCTTTAAGTTAGGTGTAGCCTTATTCTCTCCCTTCCTGTGCTCAACCATCTCCCTTGTGAACAGTCTCTGTGGGGGAAGGCGGGGGGGGAAATCACTAAAGATTGATGGACAGAAAAAATCTTCTAGGGACAAGACTCCTGAAAGCTTCAGATGCCAAAGCAATGCACTGAAAATGCTGAACCAAGAGCTAAAATGGAACATACAGGAAAACTACCAGCAGTTCTGAAACACGTCTGTGAATGCCACTGCTCCCAGATGTCCCTGAGGTTACCCACTGGCCACTTCTGGGAAGGATGCCATTGTCCTATGGTAGCACTCTCTAGGAGGTGAGACACGCTAATTACATATGCAACTGAGAGGACAACTGCTAGCTTTCTTCTTTTCTCTTTCCTACCAGGGAGTGATTTTCCTTTCACTTTACCTAGCTGGTTCACCCTGTCACCATTCCCAGCTAATAAATAGCTGGCATACTCACAACCTGATGAGAACTGTTTCCCCCACTTCCCTCCCCCCCGCCCCATTTCAAAGAGGTTCACAGCAGCTACAAAAAGCAAACAGCAGGATTTACAGTTCAGAAAGGGCAACGGTTTTAAGTGAGTTAGTGACAGAATTCATGCCCTGGAGCTATCCACATTGTCAAAGAGCTGAAAACGGGGTTTCATGGACAGTCAAGGTGGGTTTAAACCAAAAATCAAATGCCAAGCAAACCTTGAAAGCCATCAAGTTGCCTGGGCAGGAGCAGAAGGTCTGCAAGCCACCAACATCAGACATAGGAGAACGAAGCAGCTTTTGAATAACCTCCTGAAGTGGATGAAACACTCTGATCCACCCAAGAACAAGCAGATCCCACATGCCAGCCCCCATGACACGAGACTCTGTGAAAGAGACACCAAGCAGGGCTGGCTGGCAGAAGAGAAGTGGTGGGGAAAGACCAAAGGAGAAAGGAGAGAGCCCCTGCCTCTGGAGGAATCCTCACTCCAGTGAACAGCCAGCCTACCAAAGGAACAGCAGAAAAGGGACTCATTGGACGCATGACAGGAACAGAAGGGAGAGAAGCCTTAACCTGAATTAGTATCTTCAGAGCTAATAAAAAAATAGGTCATGATCTCACCACTTCCCAATACTACATGTATTTAAGGGTTTTTGTTTGAAAACTTAACTCAGGGTAAGGAAAGCAATGGCACGAATAAACAGACACTCGCTCTCCGTACGCAAGATGCTCGCAGACGCATCGCCAGCTCCTCACCCCCAGCCCACAGACACCCTTGGGTGCAGACCCAGGAGAGGAGGCTGCTCACCCCCTCTTCCTAGGCTGTTATTTGGTTTATGCTACAGTACTAATACTCTGAGTCAAACAAAAACAAAACATGAGACATATCAGTAACACCTTAGCATTATTTAAATGTGCTAGATTAGTCACAGCTCAATTTCAGTTTGTTTCTAAGTTTACACAAAAATAATCAGAAAACAGATTAAATCTTAAGATATTTTTAATAAGTGCTCAGTAAAGAATTGCGTGAGGACTTTTGAGAGGACTGCAGACAGCAACGGGGTGAGTTACACGACAGCTCAAGGAAGCCTCTTCCATGGTCCTGCCTGGCTCTTGGCAATAGTCTACCACCTGGCACCAGCAAGCCAGAGATACAGGAACTCACACAGAAGATTTCCTAACTGCTTAGCACTGAGCACACACCGTGGAGCTCATGGAGACAGACAGACATCTGGAGAGAGGATGGTCAGAAATATAGCAGAGAAGCTGCAGAGGATATTTGTGGATGGGTCCCACTGGCAAGGGGCCACATGCAGCAGGGCGAAGCAGCAGGAACAAACATCAGGGGAAGAGACAACCCATCATTTGAACCGTCTTTCCTTCAGCACTTCCTTTGTTATTTAGAAGACAAATTGGACCAGGCCAACATGAGTGTCCTCAAATACTCAGCAAGACTGGGATCTTCCTGAAGGTGCAGGGTCAGACTCGGCACAGGGTATTGCTGTTCTGCTTCTGCATCGCACCAGCCCTGAGAGCTGATCCAGGGGCAGGGGGACCAGAACAGCACAGACCCCAGGGAAACAAAACAGGGCTTGTCTTTGTATTTTTTTTTCTCTCTTTTTTTTTTTGTTTTGTTGTTGTTGCTGGTTTTTTGTTTTTGTTTTTTTTTGTTTAAATGGAACCCAGCCCCTTAAGGCGACAAGTGACTACACAAGGCAAATAAATAACACAGCAGAGCCTTAAAGTCAGTAAAACAAACTGGAAACTTTGCTATTAGCCTTCAACTTTGTAACAATATCAATAAAATAATAACACCACCAAAAAAAAAAAAAAAGAAAAAAAAAGAAAGAACATTTCTTCCACCTCAATTCTCCCATCACCAATCCAGTTTGTTCAACACTTTAAAGCTCAGGAAAGCCCCAGCTCTTCCACAGCGGAGCTGGAGGCTGTTCCAACTTTTGGCAAGCAGAGTTGGGAGACTCAACAGAATCAGAAATAGAAAGGTTGGGGGGAAAACTAGCTGTGGGGCACATCTGTAAACGTGTTATACATCTGAAAGTTACACACACGTGCAGAGGTGGTACAGTTTAGAGGTGAAACAGAACTATCTGTGACTGGCCAACCACACATTTCTGAACCTGGACTGACACAACACATGATCACTATATAGTATCACACTACAGTATTATACTATATAGCATTTGATACATAACATGGAGCAGGGAATCCATAGGCAGACTTTTAAAACTAAGTGTGTGGCAGAAAGCTAGCCATCTTACAAAAGGTACAGAATCAAGTTTCATTGTCCCACTGTGAACCTAAGATTCAGGAACAATTTTACTAAAAAGAATAAAAACAATTAAAACCAAACCCATGTGCTACATACTCCTAATTAAGGAAGAAAAAAAAAAAAAAGAAAGAAAAGAAAAAAAGTGGATAAATCTAAGCAAAAGGGGTAGGCAAAAGTTTTGGGTTTTGCTTCCTGTAATGCCCCATAGGGTCCAGTCTGATTTTAGGAGACACCATCTGCTGCTGACCTTGATACCCAGACATACATGAACCAGTATTTGGCCACAAACACCCACGATGAGCACTGGGTGGGTCAGAACCCCCATTTTCACTTCAGTCATTGCTTGCTCTTCCACTGGACCCTGTGAACCTTCCACATGAAAAAAAACCACCCAGAAGAACTACCCAGCCCCAAGATGATTTGGATGCACTACAGGAGCCGTGATGGGACAAGAGCAGGTTACACAGTGGGGCTGCCCAGCCCTCTCTACCACTGCCAGGAAACTTTCCTTTCCTTGGGAGGGTATTATTTTTTTTTCCTTTTTATATTTTTTTCTTTTTTTTTTTTTTTTTAATTATTTTTAAATTACTATTTAATTTTTTTTTAATTTCTAAGTCCTCCATTTTTTGGTAATAAAATATATATTTTTTCTTTTTCTTTTTTTTTTTTTTTTTTATTAAGAGATAATTAGAAGCAGAGCCCAGAAATACACAGACTGCATTAAAATATAAAAGAACATTTCCAAGGGGCAGGTGCAGGGAGCCCACCACTGGCATTCTATGGACAAATTGAAAAGGATTCAAATTCCCATTTTTTCCTCTTTCCTTCTTATTATTTTTTTGTGGTTTTTTCCTTTTTTTTTTTTTTAGTTTTCCTGATTTTAAATTTTTTTTCTTTTTTTTTTTTTTCTTTTCTTTTTTTAAGTTTTTTTTTTTTCTTTAAGAGAAAAAGAGAAGTCAAGAGAGGTGAAAGTTAGCAGAACTCAATTCCTCTTCAGTTTTCCAATGAAAATGGGGAAAAAAATCCGGCACATTTAGTGTTAGACAGAGCAAATATGAAGCACCTACAGTTGAAAGCAGAAGGTAATTTCCTTTGTTCCCCCTCCTGCTCCCAGTAATACAACAGCATTAAACTGTGGGAACAGTGGGGTTTTGTTGTTTTGTTATTTCCCCCCTCCCCCCCCCCCATATTAAATGCCTAAACAGATTGCTTATTTTTGCATGTTGTCTCTTAAAATGAAGTTAACTCTTCAGCTGCAATAGTCCAACGTGTAACCGGAGCCAGGTCAACTGTGTGACTTCAACCATGCATCCTAGAACTGCAGTATTAACCAGCTTTTCCCCCAGAAGAACGATGCTTTAAGACAATTTTCCCCAGCATAGGATTGCTGCTTTACTCCTGGCAAAAACATGCAGATTTAGAATGCTCTGGAACAACAGGAGGGGAAAAAAAAAGGGAACTCTGCAAACTTCAAGGCGTTTCTCCAGCATTCGATGGAAAACAAACCAAAGAAAATCACAAATAGGGGAGGTTTAAGGAAAGGGGGAGATGAAGGATGCTGAATCATCCCGATTTCCCTGTGATTAGTGTGTGTCACTACAGTCACAGAACGAGAAACAGAAACCTTGTCAAGTGGAAATGCCCCTCCAGTGGGTTGCTGTCGCCCGTGCGGACGGCAGCAGGAACTTTAGAACCGAGCTTGCAAATCGAGTCTGTATTTGTTAATCACTTGCATTCACTCTTTCAACAACAACAACAAAAAAAAAGCAACCCAAAAAAAAAAAAACAAGGCAAAAAAAAAAGGCAAAAAAGAAAGAAAAAAGAAAGGGGAAAAAAAAAAAAAGAAGGAAAAAAAAATGTTCTCTATTCAGTACCGGAGATTAAATAATCACGTGTGTAGTCTCGTTGAAATAAATTTTCAGATTCCTTAAGAAGTCTAATTACTTTCAGTTGCCATTTTTAAATAACTATATATATATTTGTATATATTATCCTGTGATTCTAGTTATGGTTCCTCTGCTGCACTGAAGATTTAGAAGGAGCATAAAAGCCTTTTGTCCCCCACGAACAGCACAAATGCTGCAGAAAGGTTATAACAGGCAGTCTCGTCTTGCTACCTTCATTGATCCGGGCGATCCATGGCTTCATTGTAAGTGATTATCCTTTTGGGATCTGGAAAGGAAGCAAAATCCTGAATTATTGACAAGCTACTTACAGGACCCATGGCTGATGATATTCACAAACTACCTGCCAAGTGCTCAGCTCTTAAACTTTCCTGTAGGACCCCAGTGACACTTTCTCCTGAGCCACGGTGCAGCGGCACAAGTCTCCACATACAGCCCTTCCCATAAGCTAAATTAGAACATCTTCACAGGTGACTTGTGGGTAAACACCAGAACTGAAAACTTATTCTTGGGTGTGACATCCAACACCAGAAATAGAAAGCAATTGTGTGCACATAGCAAAGACTCATTAAATCTCATTTGACACAGCTTTTACTGCTCTTTCTCAGACTCTGCTTCTCTCTGAGCACCCCATTAGAGTAAAGCTTACTGTCCTGACTTAGTGATCCAAACCAAAATAAAGCCAGACTACAAAGAGCAGGCACTGAGAAACTAAACTCAGCATCTCCAGACACCAATCCACTCTCATCACCCATCCCAACAGTGCAGGACAGAACAATTCAGGGCTTTTTTTTTTACTCTTCCCAATATTCTTACCTTGCTTCTGCAAATTCCAAACTGATTCCATTTCTGTGGAGGCAAAACAAGAAGGCCATTGTTACTATGCAGACTGATACTGCCATTAGACAACTCCAAACATACTTTTATTTTCCAAGCATGGCACAACACTGCTGCAGTTCTGCTGACACTGTCAGACAAAGCCCATCCCATCCAACCCTGGCCCAGCCCACAGGACTACTCAAATTTGACATGAATGGTCCAGCAAGAAGAGGCAGTGAGATGTCTGTGACATGGTCTTAAGGGTCAGAAGGCCAAACTGAGCATCAGAAACATCATTGCTGTTCTCAACTCCTACAAATCACATTGTGACTTAAGGCTTTACAACTCTGGCTCCAACGCTGCTTCACACATTACAGCCTTCACAAGTAGCCTGGAGAGATGATTTTTACAAGTTGATGCCTAGTGTGTGTGAAATCAGAACTGCTGGACAAAGTGAGTTTCTCATGGTTCACAGCATGCATCTGCTGAAGCACACCAGGCACAGATGACTCTCCCAACATTATTGCAAAACTGCTGCCAGCATCATCCAAGAACAAGGTGCAATGCTCGAGACACCCAGCCGCCTGCTTGGCTTGCAGTTCTTGCCCCCATTTACCTCTACAATACACCTGTGGGCTAAAGACAAACACACCTCCCTCCCCCAGCTCTCTCTGCAAGAACACAAGCTTTTGTTTACCTAAGAAACAACAGCAAAGTAAAATGCTCTTGTAATTGACAGTAAGAAACAGAAGGTTCTTCCATTCAAATAGCCCCAAATTAAGTCACATCTTCAGAGATCTATTTAAAATAATCACATTAGCCACTATCAAGTTGGAATTTTGTGAGCTAGAATATCTACAAAAACACTGACTGTACCCTGTGCCCAAGTGTACGAGACCAAATTACAGGAAAGGTGCATTTGGTAGGAACACAACCTACAAGAATAATCTTTCAAGTCTCTCTTCCACCAGGAAGAAGGGTGATTAGACCTTGCAGGGGCTAGGAATGGAGTGAAGCAATGAATGAAGCAGCTACATGGTATGGGCAGTAAATCACAAAAGGAGGCAGTAAGTAAACTAACCAGCATGGGAAAGGAAGAACAAAAAACCCTACAAAACCCATGGCCTCAGCATGGTGTGTGCCAAGTGTCACCTCAATCAATCGCTTGCATGTTCACGTCCCTTCTCCAACCCTTCATCTGTCCTTTGTCCTCCACAGCCTCAAGCTCCCTGGGGCAGGAAATTGCATGCAAATAAATATCCCCAGCCCTCTCTGCACAATTAAGCCCTTTGTAAGGAAGGCCTTGGCAAAATTTTACAAGGTCTTATTTTTGCCTCATGATAGTAAGAGCAGTACCTTGCACTTTCGTCAAGGGAACCCAAAGTGCTTTGGGAACAGTACCCAGCCTCTAACACCTCAGGGATATAAGCAACCTGGCAAGGGACTAACCTCCCTCCCTCTGCCTGATGCAGATTCCCCCAGAAGTAAAATGAACCAGCTACTAAAATTACCTCCAGCAGAGCTAGTTTTCCATTCAGTGAAGTTAGATGCATCATTTCCTAACCACTAAAGAACATCACCTATTTTAACAGCTCTCCCCAAAGGCAGAGGACAGAACTACTCAGGTTGGTTCTTCCTCAGTAGAGCAATGTTCAAGCATCAAACAGAAGGCAGAGGCTGACACTGCCTGCTGCTGCATCTCCATGCAAAAGACCATTCCATTTGGTCCTAACTTCACTGGACATGAACTGCTTGCATCAAGATGTGCCTGGCAGTAAGATAGGCAGCAAGGCCACACCAAAACCCTTTTTAGTTGTCACAATTCTGTTTTGAAAAACAAACAGCAAGCCAATCTCCTCAATCTTTTCAAACTTCAATCTTCCCTTTCTTTCTTCAGGAAGAAAAGTTAGGAGACAGTGTAAAATGCCTTGTAAATCACCTGGAGGTAGTGGATGGCAGATGAGCACAACTGGATGTGATACTGACTGTTGTCTGTCATCAGAAGTGCAAGACCCCCTTCTCCTCTATCTGGCTAGACAGACCTTAGAGACCAGTTTGGTAGACAGGCAGCTCTTTTCCTGAGCCTGCTTTCCCAGGGTGACTTTGAGCAAAATCTCTTGTAACTGCTCATTCCTGCATGGGAAAAGAGGTGTCCTCTCCATGAGTCTGAGTCCACCCCCCTCAGGTACTGACCCCAAACCTAGTACTGCTGCTTTCCAAAGCAGGTGCTTGAGACCTGATCAACAGGCTGTGGCCACCGTTCCCAACCAGCACACGTGGCCAAGGAAATGGCATGCTTTGTTCTCAGAGGACTCCAACCCTGCTGGAGAAACCTTTGCACAACTCAGCCTTGAACAGAACTAGGTCACCTCCTGTGCCCCTTCCAAATCTCATGTTTTCCAGGATTTTTTACAATTAACTGGCTTCTCCACTGCCCTCCAGCTCAGAGTTTGCTGAGGAACTGCCCAGAGTAGACAGCCCCAGCCACATCCACCTAACAGGCACCAGGGAGAGAAGCCACTTTTTCTGAGGACTGTCACCAAAACAAAAGGTCAGTTGGGGAAGGCTTTGATGTCAGGAACAGACTACAGCACACTCTGGTGAATTGTGCTGAGATTCCTTCTAAGTCAATAAACTTTATAGCAGACTGGTACATAACCTTGGAGGGAAAAACGACATCTCTGCGTGCTAACTTGTTCAGACAGGCACTTTCATACACAGTTTCCTTGCTAGAGAGTCTGCCCCTGCAAACAGAAGCGTCTGCATCATGACATGGTACCAGTTCTTTGTTCTTACAAATCTAACATAGAAACTGACAATTGTCCCTAAAATGAAGCACTTAAAAAAATAAAACCACAGGAACGAACAAACAAAACACAGGACACAATGATTAAGTTAGGGGATTGCCCCAGAAACAAAGCAAAGACTAAAAATTCAGTGCTGTGGAAACTCATCACTGCACTGAACACACTGCACTCATCCTGACAACTGGAAAAAGCAGAGACTTGAGGAGAATTAAATCAGCTTTTGCTCTACAGCTGAGGCTCCACAAGACCATAAGCCCCCTTCCTTCCATCAAGGGGGATGGGAACCCAACACTTCCCCCCACCCTGATGTAAAGGATGAAAATTGCTGAATTCACAGCTCTGCCATTTCTTCTGACCCAGTTAACCATTCCGGCGAACGCCACTCCTGGCTGGCCCACGCTGCCTTGCTCTATTTTCCATGCTGTTCTTCTGCTTCTTCACGCGAGCGGAGATGCTGGTGCCATGGAGATGCTGAGAAGGAACAAAGTGGTGGCACAGCCAGACACTGGGGGGGGGCAAGGCAGAAGAGGGGAGCACTCCAGCTTCCTCTTCTCTACCTGTGTGGTCTTTACTACTGTGTAGCTGAACTGGAGACCGTTAATTATTTGGGGGGTTTTAGCCAAGGACAAGCAAACCACTCAGTGAGCTTCCCACCACCTCTGCCATAGAGATGCTGGTGCTAGTGACAGACAGCCTGGCTTGGAAGACTGCAACTGCCCAAACATGATGGAATTCTGCAAAATGTTGACAATTACTCTGATATGAGACACTTCATCAAGTTATCTTTAAAAGAATGAGTAAATCAGTAAGAAGATACTGATGTCAATAGAAGTAAAGCCGAGATACACCCACCCTCCTCTTTTGAAGGACCTAAATCTCCTCAAAGATCACTTTTCTCTCAAAATAATGAGGATTTCGGTAATGCCACACCAAGGCAGAGGCTCTGTTCCAACCTAGAAAGGGACAGTGTCCCTATACTACTGTCTCTGTCTCCACCCACATAAGCAGTTGGTCACCAGTGCTCAGCTAATCAGCTCCACCTTGCTAAATCAGGTATGTCACCTGCGAGTGTTTCAAGGCACTGGCACAAACAGCGAGTGGCACATGCTGTCACTGAAGGCAGCAATGGTGAAGGATTGTGTTTTAAAGTCAAGCAGATCAGATTCAAGAGAATCAACCTTTCTGCTTTTTCAAAAGCAAAAATGAAAAGAAGGTGCAGAGCAGGGCCATAGAGGAAACCAGCACAAAAAACATCCAAGAGAAAAGAAGGGTGCATCATCAGCCTTGCCAGCACCTTCCCACCGCTCTAACTTCTGGGGGAAATGCAGCTTGAGCACACAGAGATTCCTCCACCAGCACTTCACTCCTTGGCCACCCAGCACAACCCCAGCAGCAGTGGTTCAAACAGGATTACCCTACCAGAGCCAGCCTGCCCTGTGTGTTACCTTCTCCATCCACCCTTTCCCAAGGAAGCTGGAAAGCAATTGCAATCTGTAATGCTCCTTGGAGTCACTGGGCAAACCACACACGGCAAAGCCTGCCTTACTGGAACAAAGCTACTGCGTAAGTTGGAGGCTTTCCCATTGCCTATCAGCAGTCCAAACCAAGGATCTACATAACCTGGTCAAAGCTACAAACAAACAGAGCAAAATAGGGTGCAAGCCTGGGTCAGACACATCAAAGCACTTCAACCACTCCTGCTAGTTTTTCACTCAAAATACAGAGCTCCATCCTTGCACCAAACCAGCGCACCCAGAGAAGCTCAGGGCAGGGAATGCACCAGGACTACCCTAGAGCTCGACACTCACCCATCACTGTGCCCACAATCGTTTCTCTTTGTGCTCATAACCCCAGGGGCAGGGCAGATCAGATCCGAAGAGCAAACTATTGAGCCTTTGCTCAAAAGCAAACAGATCAATCTCAAGAGGGAGAAGTTCACCCTCCTCTCGAAATCAAAACCAAACAATCTGAGGATCCAACTGCCCAGACCACCCTAAGCCTGGCAAACCCCTATACTCTCCTGAGCAGGGAAGACAGTTTGTAAAAAAAAAAACCCAAGTGAAACTGGTCCTTTCCTATTGCAGAGGAACTGGTTGGATAAGAGTAGAACCTGAGGAAGATGGCCCAAGATAAACTGAAAGAACGGTGTGGGAATTAACCACTGCACAGCTGTCCTGCAAACACTCTGGCAGCTCTTTTGTGGAGATTTTGCAACACACTGTGCCACAGGAGCTCACCCATAGGATGATCATGGCCATGAAGAGGAGATAGCATTTCTATCTGCATGGGGCAAAGGAAGGTGCTGCGGCTCCTCCCAACACCCCTTAACTTACCCCAGGGAACTTGAACACATACAGAAATGCAACACCCAACATTATCACAAAAGACTTGCCAAAACCTGGGACTGATCTCCTGCTTTGTAAACTAGCAACGGTATCTGAAGGCTAAGTAGGAGAAAAACAAGCTCCAGCTGTTTGGAACACTTCTATCACTGCACTAACAACACCACTGATTAGAAACATCCATCATCTTTCACCCCTAAGTAACACCTTAAAGTTGGCACAGATAAGACTCGAAAAATACATCAGCCCACAGGAGGGGTGGGGTAGGAACCCATCTCCTCGGGGCATCACAGAGGGGCTGGCTCTAGATGCTCAAAGCCAGAGCATTCACATGCAGAAGCACGGAAATAGTCGAAAACAGTATTTTAAAGAGTGCTTTAGGTGTCGGTTTCTGCCATTGAATGTAATTAACTCTGTTTAGGAGAACCAGACTTTGAAGTTAACACCTCCTCAAGAGGACACGGGAAGGGAGTGTTCTTTATTTTCCTGTTGTTTCCATTGTTCTACTGAGGTCTGTCTTTCACACAGCCAGTGAGAAAGGGAGACCTGATGGGTTTGCTATACAGAGCTGCAGCAATGTCCAGACTGACAAAAATTTACGAACTCAAGTGCTGGGAGAATTTACAAACTTAAGAGGAGGATTGCCTAGAACTTCCCTTCTACACTGTGCTTGCTGGTACACCCCTCCTCTGATGGAAAAGGGGGGTTTAGGCTGTAGGGAGATAGGAGGGATGAGAATGGACAGCTTGCTTTAACACTGATAGACTGAGCAAAAGGTAGAAGACCCAGATAAAACCATCTGATGAAGGCTGTTCTGAAGAACACTGCAGCTTAAGATGTTAACATCATAAGAGTGAAATGACCTGGAAAAAAAAATATTTGGAGCTATTATTTTTTAAACGACTGGGCTTGCTACTACTGAAGGAATGCATCTGAGTTTCTGCATGCTATACAGAAAGTTTGTGATCATGTAACTTAAGAACCCTGCAGCGGGGGAAAACACAGCAAATTTGCCAAAGCTAACCAAATACCAACCTCTTTACAGAGATTATCTTTGCAAGCCATTGTCCACGTATGCATGTGGAACAGTAAACAAAAAATAAACGCTCACCTTTTCCCTTCAGGGCAGGGGATGCAAGGGGAGGGGAAGTGGGGGAGAATGAAAAAGGAACTGCCCTGTGTTCGTCAAGAGTGGGTAAGTAGCACCACACCAAAAAGGAACATGCAGTCAGGCTCCTGTTAATACTGAGCCAGGACCAAAAGCCAAGAGCTGCCACAAGACTGCAGAGCTTCTGGGGCTGAGGCTAAAACAGAAAGCAAAGCCATCCCACAGGCTTCCCTCTCTTCATTCCCACTTTAAAGAGTCTGTGTTTGAGTCATTTCAATCTCAAAAAAAAAAAAAGGGGGGGGGGGAAATGAGCTGGACTACAAAGGACTCCATGAAAGCAACAAAATCATCTGAAAGATTTGGCCTACAAAGACAACGAGAGAATTCAATCTGCAGCTTGCAGAAGGGCTGATAAGCAAAGATTTGTCTTGCCCTTGCCATAACACTCAAGAAGGGCAGGCAGAAAGTGTGTGTGAGGTTTGCTTAAAAAAGAAATAAATATAAAATCACACCATGAAACATCATAGGAATATTTTTCAATTCCTTCAAAGCCATTTCATGGCCTGCTCTGCCTAAGGGAGAACTGCAACACTTTGGCAGTAGAGGTGTGAGTAGAGTCAATGGAGCCTTTTCAGTGAGAGAGTATCACCTGGTAAAGCTGGACAGACCAAGTGAACCCAGACATTTAACTCTTTCCAATGCTGACAAGCTTAGGAGTACCTGCTCCTTCCACTGGAATGAAGATGTAAAATACACTAGCCAAGTATCATCCCTAGCAACATCTCTGAGACTTGTCCACAAGAACAGGGGGGAAAAAAAGAGCAAAGCAAAACAAAAGTCAACATTAATTAAACCCTTGGAATGACTTACCCATGCTGTTACTGCCAACAGAAACATGCAATGAAAAAATAAGAAAGCTTGCTTTTAAACCAATCCAAACTGCTGTAAGGAAGATACCAGGTTAGGATACTGCATGTTAAAAACCCAATAAAGGAAAAACAAAATAAAACAAGAGCATGCCCTTAGGCAGCAAGTTAAGCCATTACCTTTAGTGTGATATAGAACAGCAGCCCTCAGGTCAAAAGAACCCCAGCTATCTTTCCTTTCTAGGCCTCTCTGGTACCTCTGTTCTTTGGCGGAGGCTAGCAAATTGTTCGTAGGAGAGGCCAGAGGATTCTCTACTTCATAGTCTTTTGAAAGAAACAGTAAAGCACCTTGGCTACTGGTGTCTGCCTTTTGTAGGTCACCTGTGTGATGCGACTCCAAAGCTAAGACACCACCCTCAACGGCAGTCCCAGGCTTAAGAATAGCACTAAGAATTTGAGGGCTAGTCCGTTTATCCAGCTCATAAGCCTTAGGAAACACAGGTTGTTCAGTTCCTGAGGGGATGATTTCAGCACACTGTGAAACCAAAGTGGCAGGATATTCCCCTTGAAATGTCACTTCCATTAACTGATTATCCGCAGATTTCCCCACAACGGTTTCGGGTCCGGCGCTGGGTTCGTTTATGAAGGACAAGCCCCACTGATTCTGGAAGATATCTCCCAGGTTCTGCTGATTTGTCTGCGATGGGAAATCAACCTGTGCTGAACCCAGAAGTACAGTTTGCATATTTGAAGGGTAGATAAAAAGGCTAGATTTCTTTTGTTCCAGAGCTGCTGAAGTTGTACTCGTGTCCTGGGGTACGGATTCAGAGGAGGTTGTGGGTACAGTACTAGCAGCAGATGAGAGCAGTGGCTGGGTCCCTGGAGAATAGACACTTCCATCAGTCCCTGCTAGAATTGGCCCATTTGAGAAGCTAGCAGAAGTCACAGATTTCATCGCAGACATGGGGACCTGGGACAGTCGACTCGATGTCTGGGCCTGAGTCTCCCCGGCAGATGACGAAGACGACGAAGATGACGTGGATGGGGTCTGAGCTGCTTTGTTGAGGTTTTCTTTAACTTTACTTGCATAACTTATCTTAGGAACGATTTTAGCGCTGCTATTGTCCACTGGAAAAACCGGGGGTGGTTTAAACAAGGTCCATGAGTCTTCTTTAGACGTAGCCGATGATGAGTGCTTCCCTTTGGGCCGGTCATCAAACTTCTTGCTGCTAATCCCAGGTTTGGCATCGGAGTTTTTTCGCTGTACATCTCCAAGGCCAGGCTTTCCCCGGCCTGCTCCACCTGCCCCAGCCTCGTATTTCCAAACAGGCTTAGTATTTTCAATTCGGTTCCCCTTTTGTTCACTATAATCAGGCTTGAAACTTTCAAGTTCCTGTTTCAAGGCTGGTGCACCGACCTCCTGCTGCATTATCTTGTCCTGCACTAGGTTCAAGTTCTCACAACCCTTGGCGCTGTTGCGCCTGCCTTTCCGTTTCTTAGGTGTAGTATACCCACTCTCGGAGCCGCTGCCATCGTTGTCGGCCCCTTTGCCTACGTAGCCATTCGTGATATAGCCAGAATTATTGGTTACCACGCCGTTGGGAATAGACACAGCCTCTGGCTTCTCTGAGGACTGGCCTTCCCTAAGTTTATTTTCGTAGGACTTCTCATTCTTTTTGTCCATGCTATTTTTCTGAATGAAGTTCTTGGGTTTGATTCCAGCCTTCCCCAAAGCACTGGCCTTCACAGGCTGCTTTGGGGTCACGTTAGTGTCTACGAGCTGCTGGCTGCCATTGGGTACCCTGGATCCTGGGCTTGTGGTTTCATCAGAGCACAGGCCCTTTAATGACACTTCTCTTTCTCCTGCGTTACCATTTAGCTCGCCGTAGCCTAGAAGAAAGCCAAAACCAACAAAAGGCAAGAATTAGAACGTGAAATGTTAAACTTCTGATTGCAGAAAGCTGTAATCAGCCCCAAACATATCCAGTTTCCACAGGCATTTTAAACTAGGAAAACATCCAGTCTCTGACATACAAAGGCACATGCTTATTTGCTGGAAGCCACAGCAAGAAGGGTTAAGAAGAGAGTACCAGCAGCTGCTGACTCTCACATACAACAGGGTGATGTACAGCCAACAAAGCAAGGCAAAAGCACATACAGATACTGTGCAAAGAAAATACACTGCACTAAAGATCAGTGGCAAGCTGGAGAGCTATTTCATCAGCTACTATTTCCAGGTCACAGCAAAAAAAAAATAATTCCCAGGATGCTTCAAGACAGAGAGATTTGCTGCTGCCTTTGCTACAGATCTGCTGGAAATTCATACTGTGAACAAGGGTCAGCTCCTATCATCTCCATCAGCTCCTGGGCCTGCAAAACCAGTGGCCCTTCTTCCTGCCCTCCTCCCAAACACCACATTAGTAAAGCAGGGGAGGAGGGAAAAGAAAAAGGCGTTTTCCAGAAGGACATGCTCAAGTCCAGTTGGAAGTTCCATCTCCTCACTTAAAAATAGCAATCAGCACTTCCCTACACAAGCTCTTTAGTTTTGCAAAGGTGATGAAAGTGGCAAGAAGTGCATTCCTGCAATCACACACCACCACTAGCAACTGGTCTCCTGCCCACTGAAAATAATCAGCATTTCAGTCCCTGGGAGACCCAACACTAGTTTGAGAGCTGAGCAGTACATTTGCTGAGGGCTCCGACTCACCAAACTCTGAGGTTATGCTGTACCACTCAGCTCTTCTTTTTGCTTCTCAAGTTCATTACTAGGTATTGCTGTTCTGAAGTGAATCTTGGGAGTGTAACTCAAGCAAAGCTGGAAGCCCAGGACAGTCCAGACTGAGCTACCTCTTTTTTTTTTTTTTAATATTTAATAAAAATCTCTGGCCAGAGACTTTATTGCTTTCAAGGACCCTGGCTACAATGTCTCAAGAGAAGCCTTGAAGCCCTAGTGAGAGACAGGGGAGCATGTTGTACCCAGCCCAACAAAGAGACTCCAGCTGTAGATAGAGCAGAGGGACTCCCTCCTACTGCACCAGCTCCTCCTCTGACTCATCCATTCTCCTTCCTGATGATGGAAAGCAACTGACCCACCTAAGGCTTCTTCTGCAGCCACTGTGGCACAAAGCCCCCCAGAAACAAGAGCGGGCAAAACTCCAGCTTGAAAAAGAATGTTTTTGCTGTTGCCAAAGTTGTTGAAATTAACTGCTGTACAAAAATTATTGTTATTCTCACATCCTGAGGCCTCAGATGTCTGGCAGATGTAACTGCTCAAGCTCTGTGCAAGTCAGCAACACAAGAATCCTTATAAGAACCTTTACAGAAATTCCACAAGCGAGTTTGCCGAGAGGGATCAAAAAGGATTTTACTACACACAAGTATCTGTAACCACCACCAACTTCCACTGTAACTTTCAAATGTGCTATTAAGAATATTAACCATAAATACTTCATCCCAAAGGAAATTGATAGGATGGAACTCTCAGCTGAGTCCAGGACTATGAATTAAGTATTTCAAATTAATGTGCAGAGGAAGCCTTCTCAATAGCAATGTGTTATAGCTGACCTTGTATGACTCAAGACTTCTGACACCACTTGTTAATGAAACAAAACAATAAGAGTGGTCATAAGACCATTGCAGATGAGGAGCAAGAGAATAAAATGAAGAACAAGATCCATTTCAGTAAGGCAGTGTGTCAGCAGTTTCTACTTCCAATTTTCAAGTATTCAGAACACTCAACTGCCTGAGTTTTCTTCAAATCAACATTTGGCACGGTTGGCTCTGGCCTGGACACAGAGGGGCAACAACCAAAATTTAGGGAAGAGGACAAAAAGAAAAGTGAACAGGTGAAGATTATTTGGTAACCTCACAAACGGGTTCATCGCTGGAAAGGAAGGAGTGGTCAGATGAAGCACATGTTAAAATCTCCAGGCACCCTGTGAACGGTGAAATAACCACTCCACTTATTTTTGCTCAGTAACTTATTTTAGCATGTGACTGGCCAGATTCCCCCCTAGCCTGTTCCGAAGGCTGTACGTGGGGGCACCGTGCCTGGCTGTGGGGCACCACCAGCCCTATTCCGGGTGCTAGCCCATCTCCTGTCTCGTTATGTAAATCAAAATTTCAAGGAAAAAAAAATAATAAAACAAATAAAAAGTCCACAGCGTTCCGGCTGTACTGGCAATCACGCACTCGCTCTGAACTCACGCTAATCCCCAGTGGGGTTTTTAAGATGCAGCAGCCGGGCAGAACCCCAGGGCTGCGATGGGGTCTCCAGCCCTGCCCGAGAGCAGCTTCCCCCGCCCTGCTCCCCGGTAGCCAGGACTGCCCAGCCACCGCCTCTGCGGCGTGGCCGCCCAGCCAAGCCACCAGCCCGGCTCGGCTCAGCCCCTCTCTTGACCCGGGAAGAACAGGGAAAGCAGACCCAGCCCCTGCGCTCCCCCGGCTACGGGCGGCGGCTGGGCAAGGCCCGCGGGCCGGGCCAGGCCCCACCAGGCCGCACCACCTCCTCCCCGCTGCCGCCGGCCGGGCCGGGCCCCTCTGCCTTATCTGACTCATTGATTTTTACGCTCATCAATTTTTAACCAGCGCCTCGTCCCCCTCCCGCCACCGCCCCCGCTCCCCGGCAGGGCTCGGTGCGGCCCCGACTCGGGGCAGCACGGCCCAGCCCCACGTGCCCAGCGGGCGGCGACGGTGCCGGCGGGCCCCGAGGTTCCCGCAGCCGCGCCGGCCCCAACATGGCGGACAGGAAGCGGCCCCAGCGCGGCGGAGAAGCTTCCAGCCGGGCCGGGGGAGGAGGCGGCAAAGGAGGAGGGCCCCGCCACCGCCACCCCACGAAGGTCACAGGCCCCAACCCGCCGCCCAGTCCCGGACCTGTTCTCCGTTTCGGCGTCTCCTGGTGCGGCGGACCGCCGTGCTTGTGCTCGTGTCGGAGCGGCGGCTTGGGCTGGGCTCGGCCGTCGGACGGCGACAGGTAGGCGCTCTGCGGGTGGTGGTGGTGGTGGCCGTAGTAGTAGTGGTGGTGATGATGGTGGTGGTGGGGCTGCTCCTCCATGGGGGGTGGCTGGCGTGGCCGGGCCGGGCTGGGCGCTCGTTGCTGGGCCGTTGCTGGCTCCGGCGCGGGGACGCGGCTGGCGCGGGGGAGGCGGCAGCGGACTGGCAGCGCCCGCCCTGCAATCAGCGAGCCGCGCCGCCGAGACCGCCCCCTGCCCCGCCCCGCCCGCCCGGCGGAAAAGGAAGCGCCGGCCGAGAACTGAGTTGCGGTAGTGCTGAGGGACTGGGCTTCAGTGTCCCTGTTCTTTAAGTGGGCAGGGGCAGGTGAGGCCGTGCTGCCGGAAATGGGGCCGCCTCGGAGCGGGTGGGTGTAATTTCCCTCCCTGCACAAGCGTGGCTGAAGCAGGCTCATTCCCCTCCCTCAATCCCGTAGGAGCCGGGTATTTCATAACCCGGCGCCGCGGCCTCGCCTGCCGACGCGGCGTGGAGGGCAGCCTGGGGCGCAGCACAGTCCCGTTTCACCCTAAATGAGCGCATAAACTGCGGCCAGGCGGTACGAGGCGGGTGCCTGTAGCGGGCAGGGGTTACTGGAATAGTGTCCAGCAGGGATGCGTTGGAGGATATTCGAGCAGACACGAGAGGCGAGAGCACCATAAGATGCCCGGTCATGGGAAGCCCGGGAAGGACGCCGCTGAGCCGCAGAAGCTCCCGCCGGAGCCCCGCTTTGCTCCCGGGCTCCCCCCGCAGCTCGCCCGGCAGTAGCGCAGCCCGGGCCAGACCCGCTACTCCCTGGGCCGGAGGCTCTTGGCGGGGCGCGATGCGTGTTTGGTACCGGGTTTAGGAGGAAAAGGGAAACTCAGGAGCTGGTCAATCCCCACTTCGGAGAAGCTCTAACCCTTTAATGCTAACAAAATCACAGTTGAGTTGTTGCAAAGCCTTAGAGAGAAGCGGGGAGACGCCTTGAAACCTTTCTGAATCTGTTAACAGATTTCATACAAATGCAGCCCTCTGCAGCGTGTTCAGCGGGGTCTGGCAGCTCAGTGATCTGAACTCCTGCCTCGGCCCTGAGCAGGAGGAGGAAGAGTCCGGCCGGACTATCCCCTCGGATGGCCCCTCCGGGCCCGCAGCTCCCGTGCCCTCCCCAGTGCCGAGGCAGGAGAGCGAACAGACCGAAGGATTCTCCACGGACGGTCGGGCGGCACCGAGACAAAGGGTCTGCTTTGAACGCAGACCAGTGGGAAACTGAGGCAGGAGTTAATTAGGAGGGTAGGAAAAGGGCAAAGAGAGGGATGGGGAAACGCGAGATTGACACATACAGGCTGGAGTTAGTCCTACTCCCAGCTATTCACTGCTCCAGTGTGTGGAAGTGCCTCCAAACACACAGTGTGTCCATCAAATCGGGAGGAAGAGTGACAAAATATGGTTGTGTAATTAAAGATTGTGTAAATAATGAATGTGCATAACAAGAGTAAACAGGCTGCTTAGAGGATCACAAAAATGCTATTTTCTTGCTTCTCATTGCTTGGTTTGTGCCTCAAGTGCTGCCTCCCACTCCAGTCTCCTCTTGAACACACAGGAGTTTAAACTTTCACTACCAGAAATACCAACTTCTGCATTAATATAGAAGATTTTTTCCAAGATTGAGGCACCTGAATAGCGTCAGTTCAGTGCCAAACAGTCCCCACAGTTTACATTTCTTTCAGTACAATGCAAAGCCATTTAAAATGCAGTGAAACCACTGAAGCAAGCAACTGTGAACTTCGGGCTTTACCCATGCTCTCAGGAGTAACGGTCCTTTCAAGCCCTGACTCACAGAGTGACCTCACAGTACTAGGGAAACAAGTCTTAAAATGAGGAGTCAGGCTTTAATAATAGTTGACATTTTATTGGTGGCTTGGAAGAATTTATTTTCAATACAAGGAACTGGCTTGAAGACATAAACTACAAAAGATTGTGAAGAAAGCAAACAACAATGGACAAATCAGCTCCACACATGCGTACCAGAAAGCTAAATACAGAGGGCAGTGGGGCTGCTTCTGGGAAAGACAAAGCAACTGCTTTGGTCCTTGTTAAGTGCCATGGTGTCAGTTTTATATTAACTGAAGCTTGCTTAAAAATCCAAAGATGGCCTGGGGCCCATCACCTTCAGTAACACAGCAAGTAAATGCATCCCAGGCCTCCCACCCTGAGAGATGGGTGACTGCACATTAATAGGTAGTTGCATGGACAGTGGGGCAGAGCCCAGCTCCATGCCAAGCTGCAGTTTACAGGTACTACAAGTTCCAGCGTGCAGTGCTGTGCTGCAACCCAGCATTTCCTTTCTGCCATGCTGGGATATGTAGTTTTCACAAGCTATGCTTGGTATCAACCCCATCACTAGCACAGCCTTGCATCAGTTATGCTGTGAATTAATAATCAACAGTTATTTGGGACATGGAAAAGGAAAAGTAGATGTTTCTGCCTCATCTGAGCACTTTCCTGCCTTACTGCTCTGAGTTTGGCAAGCCAGTGGGGTCTCATACAAAGCAAAGAGGTAATTTTCCTTGGAATTCCACCTCCAGTGCCAAGTATTCCCACATCCAGGCACAAAGCTGGGTACAGCCAGCATAATTTCTAACTCGCTCATTTATTCAAAGCTTTATTTTACAAGGCTTTGAAGCAGAGGGCTTTTCAGTGAACCTGCCATTTAAAGCTGCAGAATGAAGGCAGTGAGGAATGAATCAACCACTACAGAAATCATGAGAAAGTTTTCCTGGGGTGCCTGACCCAAGATGAGTTTTGAATTGGTATGAAAATGCAGCTAAATTGAGAAGCTATTCAGTGATTGTCTGAGAATAAATAATTTCATCTCAAAGACAACCCTCTTTTAGACACTACATTTAATTTCCATTAAGTGTTTAAGTTAAAACTGAAACTATACAATTAATCCATGGGGGTAAATAAAGGCAAACTACCAGCTTTGTCATAGTTCTTGTATTTGTCCCCTGTTTCAAACTCAGAGTTGGGAAGCATCACAATTACCCTATTTATGGATATTGGGAGGGGCACTTAGACAAAATGTGTGGCATTTATCTATTTTTTTTTTTTTTTTTAGGTCACAGTGTTTTCCTTTGTAGCAAAATTCTCTATATTCTAACACAACAAAGCACTCAAGTTGATATTTATTCCCAAGCTGATATTCAAATGTTGGAGGAAGACTCAGATCTCAGAAGCAGTTTAGTCAAGATGGACAATAGGGCAATAGTGGTGCCGCCTCCTAGCAGCCTTCAGCCTGGCCAGGGGCACCACTGTCCTCAGAGAGCTCACAATACTAGCCTACAGCTAAGGTGGAGCTTCTCCTTGACTCCATTTTTGTGCTGTGCTATGTACATTATTTATAGGTACAAAGCTGGGCTCTTTAAAGATTTCTTCCTCTAGAGAAGACTTGGTAGTAGGCTTTGGGTTAGCTCTTAAAAAGCAGCCAATAAAAACAAACAAACAAACAAAACCCCCAACCACAAACCAACAAAAGGATTTAACCCTTTACTGAGCAGTAGGCAAGGATACTGTGGATGCTTATCTTTCACATCCTCAACAATTTCAGCATTTCCACCATGCTGAACCAAGATTTATTTATTTTTTCCTAAAACCTTAACTTCCAAATACCATAAGCACACTACATCAATCCTTCATTCACTCCCCAGAAAACTAAGGCAGCCCAGCACCAAAAATAACCATAGGGCATAGTTTTGTGATGCAGCATAGGGAAGCTCCTAAAAGGGAAGGTCATCCCTCTCCCTTTGCCTGCTTGCTTCTGCCCTGCCCTCACAGCACCACTGCTATTTCTGTGACCACGTCTGACAGCTCCTCAGATGAAAAAGTGCACCTTTTTATTCTGGTTAAGCTCCCTGAACTGTTTCACAAAGGAGCCAGACAAGTATTAATGCCCTTAAGAATGCTACAGCAGCTCTGGAGTTGCCTTGTACAGCCAACACTGCTGCAGGGACGACCCCTTCTGGGAATTGGGCAGCGGGGCTACAGCTGGGGTTGCAGCCACTTAAGCCATCTAATTTTATTTTGCTCATATTTGTGAGTCAATCCTCTTGAGTGCCTGAAGAGGGATGGCGTGACCATCCTTCAGAGTGTTCTGAGCAGGCTCTAACAGAACAGCTGTAACCAGTGGGACTTCCTTCTGGTGGCTACATCCATTGTTTAATAGGACTAGATCTGAGGAGCGTCCCCGGTTGTAAACACATTAAAGTGTTCACACAGGCATGAGTAACATCTGCTGCCTGTATCTGCATGAAAAATTGTTTACTGGAGTGCAATTGTATAAAGTGGAGGCAGCTTCTTGAACATGTAAGCAGCAGCATAGGAGGCAGGACAGGAGATTGGCTTCAGCCAAGTCTTTCATCAATACTTGTTTGGGATTTCAAAGAATTCTGTCCCTGGGTTTTCAGGCAGTTCTGGATCTCCTCCTGCTTCCTCAGATCATCACGAGGACTGCAGAGGAATCCATACAAACACCTTCCAAAGCTGCCTTGCTGGTGGGGCCTGACACAGGCAGTCTGCCCTGACTTACATGGGGGATTGTGTCAGTCACTGCTTGTGGAGGACTTTGACCTCTGGAAGACAAATGAGAAAAAGCTCAGTCTGCAAAACCCAAGCACTTTTTATCTTGTTGTAAAACACAACAGTCACAAGGTCGCTAGCCACTTACGTTGCTTTCTCGTGCCATGTGCACACCAAGCACGTATTATTTTCAAATGGGGATTGTTTTAATTACTACTTTTTAAATGTGTTGTGCCTGTCTGCATCTGGCACATGGAGACCCCAGTCTGTGTGTTCACAGGAGCTCCAACCTCACAATGCCTGGCATTAACAGAACATGGACTCTGGAAGGGTTATCACTGTGATGGCTGTTTCATTATGTGACGAGGATGGTTGGCTACAAGATTAGGGATTGAGAATAGGCCTTGTCTGAAGGAAAATTAAAAAGATTGAGACCATTCAGCTCCAAGGAAGTGAATTAAAAAGTCCCCAGTGCAGGTATTACAGAATACATAGCCTAGAGATAGCAGTTGGGAGAACTTTTGTTCACCTTATCTCAAAACACGAAGGGAAGGGCACAAGAACATGAAGAAAATAAGAGAAGGTAAATTAAAAGATAAGCAACCACCTTTTAATGCTTTGCATGTATATATATATATATGGAAGTCACTGACATGCAACATTGTGAAGAGCAAGGTGTTATATTAGTATTCTCAAAGTATGGGCACAACTGAGCTCAAAGCAAATATTTAACATCTAAAATAGAGGGTTTGGAAGGATTAGTATCTATCGTTCTTCAGTGCACAAGTGAGCTTCTACCTCTCAGGACTTCAGAGGAGATTTCTGCTAGGTATCCAGCACCTGGAGAGGTCAAATAGAAGCAGGGGGCAGAATTTATTCATTATTAAACCATCTACTCTGAAGAACTTATTAACCAAATATAAACAAGACAGCTTGATGGCTCAGGCTAGACAGGGAGGAAAATGCAAGGCGCTAGAGACTGGTAATGACTTGCAAGGCAAGCCATGGTCACTGGAGAGCAGACATCTGTTAATATCTAGGTTCAATAGAGGGACTTTGCATCCTCAACTTATTTGATCTATGATCCAATTTATAAAATTCAGGTATTTTAGTTACCAAGTGGCAGCACTGAAGACAACAGTCAAAGGCTATCGTGCTCGCCCTGCTTCCTTATCTTGGAATCTGGTCTACAGCCCTACTCCTGTTCTCCCAGTTTCCTTACTTCACTGCTTACCTACTCATGAGGACTGAATTGCAGGGCAAAGGCTACTGCTCACAGCAAAAGGTTTGTGGAACAGCTATTCTGGCACAGGTCCCCAGGTGGAGATACAATTCATATAGGAAAAAGAACACACTAAACCATTTCCTTAAAAGGCAAACTACACCATCAGAATAAATCATCTTTGCTTTTTGCATGCCATCATTGCTGCAGGGTTAAGTCTGGGATTTTTACATTCCAACCTGCATAACTATTCTTCTGGCAAGACCAGTAGTTCCTTGACCAGGAAGACAAGATGCACCAGGAAACATACAAAAACACCACAACGAAAGGAAAAACAAAACCAAAACACAAACCAAACCCCTCCCAACCCAACCCAACCAACAACCCACCAAAACCAAAAAGGGAAAGAGTCTGTGTCCAGAAGTTGCCTTTGGGGTGGAGAACAGCAGCTGAATAGTGTAACCCAGCAACCCTTAAGGAGTTTCTTTAGGGCATAATATTCTTATTCCATATATTTAATGAAGCTATAGTGAAGCACAAGTGAAATCTAAAGACATTACTTAAACAACTCAACTAAAACTGAACCAAAATTCTAGACAGAAGACTCTTGCTCTACTGGAAAGTAGCATAAGAATTCATGCACCAAGTCCAATTAATAATATTCATTCCTCATTATCATCTTTACACTGCAATAAACCTCATGTTGGCCCCAGGAAAGGATATGAGTCAATCCTTGACTAACTGGCTCTGATTCACTAAAGAACCAACATATATAAAATTACTCAAGATAAAAAATGCTAAGGTTTGCCTCACTGATAATTTCTCTAATGGCTGCTAAGACTGGAGTAATAGGAGAGAGAGGAGAGAGAACAGCACTACATTGCTATGGAAACTAGAATTTTCAAAATAAACACCTTTGCAGAACTGAGGTTGCAGATCTAAGCCAGCCCATAATGGTTTTGATGTTGCCTCCCTTTGCCATAAGATCCAGCCTGACTGACCAGCCAGGCATAGCCAGAAAGCTTTTATGTGATGATTTCAGATACCCAACAGCTCCAGTTCCTTATTCCAGTGCAGGCACAGGCCTGGAATAGAAACCTCAACCTTTGGTCTGCTACCTATATAGTTTTGGCAGCCTTCCTGCCATGCAGCCAGTCTGGTCAGGCCAAGGCAAAATAAATCTGTGACCACTTGAGGCAAGAAGTATTACTTTTATCCACTATACTGATAATCCCAAATCTTTGCAGAGTCCTTTTTTCCCTTTCTCCTTTTTTTTCCCCCCCTTCCCATTTGAATTAAACTAAGACAACACAATACATACAGCTTGCAAAGTCCTGATTCCCTTATTCACTCTAGGAAATTCCTTACCCTGCAAATGGCTCCACTGCAGTCACCATCCAGGATATCCAGTCCTTTGCTCCCCCTTTTGGAAAGGCAGTTGGTAACTTCCCCACTTGCACCTAAGCAAAAAGTTTCTTGTTTCACACACACACATACCTCCACACCCCACCTACCTAGTACCATCTCAGCAATTGCTGCTGTAAACAAGTCTAGGCTACAGAAATGCTGACTCACAGTGCTAGGACTATGGAAAATATTTAGAGTTGCTAAGAAGTGAAGCCCAGCAGGTTTCCTGCCCTTTTCCTTATCTGTGAGCCCCTTGTCATGACAGGCTGTAAAGAAGGACCTTGCTTCCTGAGAGGAGACAGAGAGTACATACTTGCTTCCTAAAGATAGCCCAGATTCCTTTGAATTCCCAGTTGCTAGCTAGTAATTGCAGGCAGGGGAAGAAACCCCCTAGTGCTTACAACCACAGGGCTGCAGATGTTGAGATTAATGGCTCCTGGGTAGGCTCTTGCCTAATGCAGCATTACTCACTTCAGTGCACTTCCTGGGACGGTGTCAAGTCCCTTTAAAAATGCCTTAGTCTGTTCTCTGGAAGGCTTTTCTTTACCTATAGACTTTACTGAACTAGATTTAGATCCAATTCCTTCCTGCCTTCAGCATAGCTGAGTCAGTGCAGACAGGCAAATCACTGTTTGCTTTGGGAGGGTTTGCCACCAATAGGGCTAGGGGCAGGCAGCACTGGGTGCAAATGATGGTTTACTGTGAGCATGCCAGCACAGGCAAGGAGAGAGACCAGAGCTCACGCTGAAGTGGGGACAGGGGGCAAGCAGTGTAGGGAGATCAGCTCTATCTAGCCAGGAGCCAGTCTGGGTGCATTCTGCCTGTGTTAACACGCTGCTGCACCCAAACTAATCAGCTCTGGACCTTATCCAAGGGACAAGCTGACTGCCTACCACATCAACAGCCTGTTTTCCCCACTGGGAAATGACCTCCTGTTGCAAAGGGCAGAGCCTTTAGGGAAACAACAAAGTTTTATACACACACAATTCACGTGGCAAAAAACTCCAGGAAGCCTAAGAAGCACAGAGCCTTTATGACTGGCTGGGATGGGCAGGTTGCTGAGCTGCCTCCTCCTCCCATGACCTGCGCAGTGCCTTTGCAAAGCAGCGCAGGCTGGTGAGCTACATTTGCAAGCTAGGCAGGGCAGAGCAGGGAGCAACTCTCACTGAAGGGAAGGCACAGGCTGTGGCAAGAGCAGGATTACAGTGCTCACAAATGACTCTGCTAGATGGTTATGGGAGTGGAATTGAGTTGGTTTTACCTATAACCCATTTTAACTACAGTCTGAAATGGAGGCGGCCTGCAGCCTCACAATGTTCTAGAAGCACAGCCAGGGATGCACAACTTCCTTTCTTATAGGCAGTTTACTTTCATCTCAGCTTAGCTATGCATCAAATGAAATCCTTACCAAGCTGATCTTACGGAGGGAATTCTGGACATCTGTCAGTTTGGAGATGTATTTGGTTGACATTTTCCCTCTTTCAAGGCAACAGGAACCATTTTGCTAGGTGGAGACTAGGGCTGGCCTTCAAAGCTCTCCCACTGTTTCAAGAGAACAGTCACTATAGTGCTTTTGCTCTATTTATAGCATTTGCTCAAAGCAAACATGAGGTCCTAGCTGTCCTTCATCTCAGCTAACTGCTGTTACAATGAAGCTGTCTCGGTGTGAAGATGGCCCTATATGAAGAAGAGATCAGATCATAAATGCAGAACAGCTGCTTAAGCAGAATGTGAGGAAAAGAAGCAACGATGTTGCTGGGCAGAGAAAAGCATTGCAAGAGCTTACAGATAGCCTCCTTTCTCCGAAGGCACATGCGCACTGCTGTCGTTCAGTCACACTTCTCTCAGGCTTCCTGGTAGCAGCATCAGCAAGTGCATTCTGCCACATCTGAATGGCTACAGCACTCTGTCCTCCTCCGACAGTAATGGCTTGGCCTCAATGTTTCAGTTTTGTCACCTCCTTCCTCTCTTTCAGCACCATAAAAACCACAAGGTATGAAACCTGCAGCACAAAGGAGATTCTCGCCAGCGCTGCCTGCTGCAGTACCCTTCCCTGAGCCAGGCAGGTGACTGCAGGCATGGCAAACCCCTCCTAACCTACATTCGATTCCCGTAACATTTCAGAGCAGGCACTTCACTTCCAAACTTGGCACAGACTTATCTCCTTGGCCAGATTTAGTATACACAGCAGAGACTAATACACTGAGGACCATGGCAAAAAGCTTTGCTCCTTTGGTACAATGCAAAGCTTTATGGCAACAGTCAGTTTGACCCTGTAAAAATCAGCTTTTTGTGTTGTTTTTGGGCCCAAGAACTAATAATGAGATCTTTTAGAACTCAGAGTCATCCAGGTTTCTCCCTTGTGCAAACTGTGTGTAAGTTAACATGTGAAAGATCATCTCTCTTGTTAAATGGCTACACCCGAACACACTTGCTGTTGCCACAGCCATAGTGTCCAGAGGTGATGTGTGACTGGAAATGAGGAGTAAGAAGCACGCTGCTCCTGGCTAGCTGGCCAGCCCAGTGACACATCCTGACACTGGCCACGATGAGACAGAAATGGGCAGACTGATGCCTCTTAAACATCAGGGAAATAAAACCCTAGGGAAAAGTTGTCAGTGTATAAGCACACTAGTTTGCTCAGGGGCTGAGGGTCTGCCCAGGCCTTTGATGCTTTTGTCCATCTCTCTTGCTACACCTCCTTAGTCCTTTCCCACCCTTTATCACCTCTTTCCTCAAGGCTTCTTAGCTAATTAAACTGCTGCAGTTCCCCCTCTGTTTGCCCAGTTCTACCTGCACTGAATGGCAGCAAGAGTGCTCTCCCACTGATGTCACCACTACCTCTAAGAAAAGAGCTGACCTGCAAGCTATTTTTAGCCACATTGTGAAGTTGTGGAGCTATTTTGGTCACATCTCTGTACAGTAAGCTGCAGGACGCTGACAGGCCCTGTGTTTGCCTAGGGCAATAGGGGCTTTAACTGTGGAGAACAGCTTGTGACTTTGCACTAAGGCTTCTTTGCCCTTTCTATGCTAGAGGACTCTACACTAAGGTTGGATTTCCTCATCCTCTTAGAAAAGAGCAATACATCTTTCTGAATTCTGCTGGATCCCAGAAGAGCCTTTGCATTGCAGTCCTCCACCCTGTGCTGTTTCTAGGTCTGCAGAAGGTGCTATTTGTTCTCTGGGCTCCCTCACTGTCTAGGAGTGGGTAGATGCAATTATGAGTCCACAAAGACTCCAAAGATGATTTTTATCCATCTTCCTTTTCATCAGACCTTTGCAAAAGATCAATAAACATTAGGCTATAGCATGTTACTCTGGAGGTAGAAGGAAGAGCAAAAAGGAGCCATTTACATAGCAACATGTTATTCTGAACACAGACTGATGCCTGGGAGCTTTGGGGTTCATCCAGGGCATTGGGCAGAAGGTGCCTGGTCTAGACAGTTGTTTTCTCTAGTGCCCAAGGGTTGGTTGCCAAGTTTGCTGGGGCTGTGGTTGCAGATGCAAAGCACAGGCAGATCAGAAGCCAAAGCAACTGGATTTAATAGAATGAAGCCCATGGATACAAAAGGAAGCTCAAAGGATATGAAAGGTGAGGTAGATGAGAAAAGAAAAGAACACATTAAAATCATTGTGTTTAGGACAGGGACAGATAAGTCAGATCTGTAAAGAAGGAACGAGCAAGTAACTGTATGTGCAAGGTTTTGAACAGCTGTCAGCCATCCCTCCCCAGAAAACTCCTCCTTAGGACCACTGCTGTCTTTAGCTGTAACACATTTCCCCAAGAGCCTTTGATAGGTGCACACTGTTATCACCACCATTTCATGCTGCAACTTTCTTCCAAGGGTTCTTTAAGAGTTCTCACACTAAAACCTACATCCTGCTCCTAAGGTGAGCCACTCCTTACTCTGCTGACGCAACTTGCACCTGTTTTTGTGAGTCAGCACAGCCACAGCTCTCCTCCACAGCAGGACTGGCGCCTGCTAACAGGATGGACTGTCCCAGGCAAACACTTGGCAACCTGTTGCAAACAAAGGTTTGACTTACAGAGCATCACTGTGTTTCCCTGGGTGTTTCAGTAGAAGGAGCTGCTTTAACACATTTGGTCCCAGGCAAGCATTAATCTGTCCATATTACATATGTTACCATCTGCAGACCAGTGAAATCAGCTGAGCATTAGCTAATATTTTATGACACACAAATTAAGACTAGTTCAGTAAGAATTTAACTTTCTACCCAACAGATAGAAATGGCATGAACAGAACAATATTGTTTAATCTGTTGTTATTTTAGCAGGACAGAATGGAACTGCTGCAGCTCAGCTCAGACACAGAGACGTGTCCAGCAGCAACATGTCAAGACCTATTGGGTCAAAAAGCTCAATGAAGTGTTTTTTGGTGTTTCAGCTTTCCCCAGAGCCATGCACAAGACAAGCAGTAAGCATTACATAGTGAAAACGTTTTGGTGAGATGAAATAACACAGCAACGTGTTGCATTCTTTCCCCGCTGAGCTTCAGCAGCCTTGCTTTGGGACACTGCATAAGCAGGATAACAAACACAGCATGACAAGCGTCTGACAGAATGGATAACCTGTCAGCTCCTGCATGGTGGACCCACACTCCTGCTAGCAGAGCTTTGCCAGAGTAGGGAGTGACTATTTTACCTCTCACCACCTACCTAGGTCCTTAGGTTTCATCCATTTTCACACAGATTCTCTTACTGTGAGAGCATTATTGGAATCATCACTTGTCTTCACCACTTAATGAAGACATCCCACTGCCACCTCCACAACACAGATATATTACTAGCAAACATAAATAAAACACAGTTTAAAATATTCCTTCACCCTGTTCTATTTTCTGGTGTGGAAACACCAGGCACAGAGTAACAAATCACAGGCAGCTCACCCCATAGACGTAGGCAGAGGTTGTCCACCAATTGTGTGGATCCAGACAAGGGCACCTAAGAGGCTTCAGCTGACAACTGCAATTGTTCCTAGTCTCCTCTAGGGAGTGCAGTCGTAAAGGAAGAAATGAAAACTGCAGCACACATGCCAGCTGGGAATCGGTGACTCAGGGTATTCAGGCACTCACAAATGGTGTCTGTCCATTTCCAGCACTGGGAGCAGCAGTGAGGTTTGAGCTTGATCTATGAGAAGGATTCTACTAGAACTGGAGGTGTGCTTCAGCATAAGAAAGAAAAGTCCATCGAGATTCTAAAATGCAAGATGTAAATCAAGCAATAGGACTGCAAATACTGGATCAATCATTTAACCAAACACATCCACAGCTGAATGCAAGTGTGGACAGCACCCTATGGGGCTTCTATCTCTTGCTCATTATCATGCCTCATACTCATCAGATCATCCAAGGAATGCTTGTTCTGTCTCAAAACATTATTTAAGCCTTGGCCTCTGCACAAAGAGCAGCAGAGCTCTCTTTTCTAGAGCTAGCTGCATTTTGTGTGTATGAGCTAGAAACTGGGCAGAGCCCAGTGAATCCATTGTGTATTTCACTCTGGATTCACAAAAGAGCTAAGCAGATCCTATCTGGCTTTTCTTTGTGGTAGGGTGTCATGGATGAAAAGGCATGAGGTTGCCTATTTCCTTCTTACAAACCACATACATGCCTTGACTCCATGCTCTCCTGTGCCTTCCTTAAAGAAGGACCAGAATGCAAAATGCATCTGCTTAGAACAGGATTTTTGTCTCCCCAAAATCTATTGTCCTAGTGCAAAGGGTAGAGAAAAAAAACTCATCAGGTAAGAGTTGATCAGAAGAGCAGGTCTACATCAAGGACAGAACGACACTCAGACAGGTGCCAGGGTCCATCCCACAGTGCAGCAGAAGACACAATGAGTTCTGCAAGGTTACTGAATGCTTTGTGACAAAGCAGCTCTCCTCCATTTCCTAAGGATAAGCCCTCAGTGCAGGGTATCTTTCTGTCCTGTCATACCAGACACTCTTTACTTTTCTAAGTGTTACATAAGAAGCTGCTACCACAAGAATTAGGGGATTGCAGAGTGATCCACTGAAGCAGAAATCTTTTGCCAGCAGAAATCAGGTGCTGGGCTCTAGGTTCTCCACTGCAGCAAGTGAGGAGCGCAGCTTTGAGGACAGTATGTTGGGGAAACCAACAGGCAGCAACTGTTGCTGCTCATGGATAAAGCAGCCAGGCTGGCACTGACAACTTTGCCATATACAGAAATAGTCTAGAGCAAAACAGCAACAGACATCCCTATATTCTAAGGACAGCAGTTGGACCAGTGGCTTGGGATTTCAGTTTCACCCATGTGTTCAAGTGGCAGCAGCTACCTGTGGGACAACACCAGCCTTCTGCTTTTAGAGACCAGAAGTTCCCTTTGTAGCAAGTGAGAGGACAGTATTTTCTGCTATGCCTCTTACTACGAGTGGGTTCTGCAATTTAAGTGCCAGCAACTGGCTCGGTACAGACTGAGTAGCACTGTTGCTACTATAAGCTAGTGTGTAAGAGCCCATGGGAAGGGAGCAGAGGCACTGAGCACAAGCCTTGCATTTACTCAGCAAACAGCAGCTGAAGAAACCCATCTGATTTTTCAGCTCCTCTCGCCTCCCACTTTTTGTCTCATCATCACGCTACATATCTAAGCTACACATGTAAGGTACCACATGCTAATGCACTCATTCATTCCCTTTATCATGGCCCTGCTTGCTGCTTCCTCACCTGTCTCCCTCAACCAGCAGACCAGAAACAGAAAAACAGAAAAAGCCTCTAGAAGCAGCGGTACCTAAGAAGGAACCATCATCTTTTTCTTGCCCTTACAAATAACAGAACACCACCTCCCTGACTTGTCCCATCCAATGCCAAGTTTCCCCAGCAGCGCAGATTTCTGTTGCTGTCTGGGATAGTTACAGGTGGTTTTTTAATAGAAGCATAGGAAAGGCAGAGTTAGCATGAAGAAATCTGCAGAAATCTAAAGTATTTCTGTCGAGGACACATCAGGGGGATGTTTATGATGTATGCATTATCAGTCTCAGAACTTCATTCTCCACCTATTTAGGATTCCCATATTGGATTACATCCTGCCTTCACATGAGATGTTGAAGCTTTCAATGAGGTCACATCAGACACTGACAAGCACTGATGGGTGAGTCATGCTGCAGTAGCCAGAGATACTAGCAACAGATCTGTTAATCTGTATGCAGTCTAACTCTTCTTCTGGTCTAGAATCTTATTCAAGGGTGGAAAACAATGTCTCAGAGATAAGTAACTGCAGAATTGCTGGAGAGCAAGGCCACAATTTCACCTCAGTTTTAAAGAGTCAGTTCCTGAAGGTATGTTTATGACACTGCAAAATGTATTGTTTTGCCTATAAAATGGAAGATCAAGATCCAGATTTGGTCAACAGCAGAGCTGTTCTTTGCAGATCACTGGAATAGCTACCATGCTAATAAGGAACCCACAAGTTTCACCAACTCTTGCTCCAGCAGTTTAAGTCATCATCTCCTGCAAGCTGCTCTTTTGGAGGCTACATCCCTGTACCAGGGTCAGCAGCATATATACCTGTACACCAGCCAGTCCAGCACAAAGGCCAGTGTAGCAACAGGGCTGTTAGGCTAAGCTTTGAGCTAACACATCTAACCATAACCCAGCAGCATCAGGCACAGAACAAACTCTTTTTTGCTGGCTCTGCTAGCAAAAGTCAGGGGAACCTGTGGAGAAGGACTAAACCAGACAAACAATATCCTGAACCACCAAAGGAAAATTCAGTGGAGCTTGTCCATGACATGTTTGGAAGTGTGGCAGGAGGGACACAGAAAACCATGGAAAAAGTGAGATATGGGAAAACGTTTCTTCGTTTTGGCTGAGCTACTGGACAGCCAGAAAAAGAACCAGTAAGAAAGGGAAGTGGTAAAGTAAAACTAAATCTAGAAGGAATTCCGTAGAGGGAGAACAAAGAAATGAGGTGCTGTTGTATTTTCATTGCTGTGAAGTTAAATTAAGCTTCCTGAGTCAAGCAGAGAAATAATTGTTGAAGATTTCTGTTCAGAAGACAGCATGAGCGGTGAATGCCAGGGGACAACTAACCAAAGGTGTCTTCTCACAGAGAAAGCAAGCCACCTGGAGATTGCATAACTAGGATGAGTTTCCTCCCAGTAACAAGTTATTAGTCACCTTTCACCCTTCTCTGCCAAAGGCCTTTTCTTACACATCCATCCGAGTACCAGAGCCAAGACACAAGCCTCTCCTGTCCTGCTTCTTCCCATCAGTTACTCCAAGGTCAAGTCCTCCACAATACTGATCCTTGCTGCCCATTCCAGCCATTCTGAACTGATTCCAGAGGAAAACCTTCAGGAAAAACATCTGAGATACCTGAACATACTCTCCTTATACTCAGTTGTCATGGCCTGGAAAGAGAGTTAGCCTTTGGACCAACACATTTTGATTCTGCTGTTAAAAGGAGTCAAGAACATTGTTATCTACAGCTGTGTTTAACAGACACCCCAGCACCCCACTTAAGTATCTGATCTAACAGTACAGTGCATCTTGTGCTGCACAGGTCACAGGATGTTGTACTGATGTTCTGGAAGGACTTCCTAGCAGCAGTTCATTTGGCATATATGCTATAAAGCAGGTATGAAAAAACAAAACAAAACTGAAATCCAGCAACTTAATCAGCTTATTGTTATTCTCTTGCAGAGAGGGTAAAAAGAATTCCTTTGTGTCCCTGAGCAATGTATATTAAAGACTCTGAAAGCACCCAGAGGAAATGTACATCTGGAAAAAAAAGAATTTTTTTTCAAGCTCTGACAATATTTCAAAGCAAATCCATTGGAAAGATCCACTGAGGAGCCCTCACAAGCAGAAGACATACCTACCTGGAGTCCCTTGAAAACCTGTTTGACTCAGGTGGAAATGACCTCCTGGCATTTATTAGTAATTGCCCAGCATGGCAGCTGCTGAGGAAGGAAAAGCTGTTGAGTCAGATTGCAAAAGCCACTTTTCCACTTTTGTCTGCTTGCCCAGAGGGTAGAGTGGGACAGTCAGAAGGCTGAGGTTCTGTTTATGTCTCTGACAATTTCCCATATGACCTTGCAAGGGCTACTTCTTCTTATGTCGTTGTTCCCCATTTCTTAATGGATAAAACCATTCCCTTAACTCATGGGACAACCTCAAGTGCACAGCAAGGAACATGTTCGTTTAATCAAAGAGAAGGTAAGAGAGAAGAGTGAAGCAGCATTATTGTTGTCATATAATCCAGAAGAGGTTATGTAATAATGTCAGCATTGCTTCATTTTTGCAACTATGACATAATAAACTGTCAGAGGAATCCTCTCTGACATGGTATCCTCATCCCAGGGAAGGTACTGAAGCATTTACCTCACTGTTGTAATCTGCTTTTTGTATCAATCTGGAGGACTCTCCCTCATTTATTTTGGCCAGCCTTTTCCTAGAACATGTTTTTCCTGTATAACCTTGTAACCTATAATAAGGGCCCAAACCAGACTATAGGAATGATGGCTGGTTTCATGAGCTGGTAAAAGCAAAACAGTTCCTCACAAGGGCATTTCACAGCTGGTCACACACTAAAACACATGAGTGCTTATCTTCTTCATCAACACAGAACAAGCCGAAAGTTAATTTCTAAATGGGTACATAAGGCACACAGAGAACACATTCCAAAAACCTCAGTGCCATGAAGGAATTAAAGAAATCACCTCTGTAATTTGGCTAAATTACATCCTGCCTGTATGATGATACATTTCCTAAAACAACAGCATTGACAACTGCAGCTCCTAACTGTGATCCTAATTAACAATAAAGTTTTATTGGTAAGTTTTATGGTTTATTTGAAAACTTACACTTGTTCACTTGATAGAAGGTCAGGTTAGAGCAGCGTGTGGACTGAAGGCTGAGGAAGGTAGGACTGTGATTACAGCAACTGAAACTGCCCTAATCACACTCTTATCTTTCTTATCTCCTGAAAGTATTTATAAAGCAATGATTACTGTGCTAGGCACCATGACTGCTCTGAGTTTGTTCTGAACCAGCATCTTCACGCTGCTGTAAGACGCTGATGCTTCTAGAGATGGTGTCACTCTGCTGAGACAGAAAGCCAAGCTTCTCATCACTTAAAGTCATTAACAAAAAAAAATAATAAACTATGACACTTCTGAAGAAGTAGGGGTGTTAACCCCAATGGCCTGGCCAAATTCCCAGCCCCAGTAATTACAATGCGCCTTGAATAAATTCTTGCCAGAGTTTCCGTTGGACATAGTATTGTTCTCTGCTTCCTCTCCTGCAGGATTACAGAGTGCTGATGCACACTCTTAAAGGTCCTGTCTGCACTGGAATGTTGTGCACCTCTACTCCAGGACCAGCTCTGCAGCAGCACATTGGGAACCAGGTGTTGAAACCAGTCCTGCCTGCCAGCTGAACCGCTAGGCAATTTGTACTTTTTACTTATTGATGCCTTGGCACCTCCTTTGGATGGAATTAACGTTGGGTATAGCTATCTGATAGATAGACCAGTGCAGATCCCACACGCAGACATACACAAACTTGTTTAGCTCTTCTTTAAATGAAAGAAATTTGCATCAGGAAATTAGCAAACTAAGCTAAACTAACTTTCTGGATGCCTACTATAATCATCTGAGAAGGCAGCAAGAGGATGCCTAACAGCACAGGGCTGGAAAAGCATGCTGAAGGTACCTGCTTAGTTTAGCTGGTGACAATAAACACCATAATTTTATACTGTCTGTTCCTTTAGACTTTCAGTGGGCTTTATCTAATCTGGTGGTCAAGAGATGACACTGTTTATAGTTGAAGCAGTCACTGAATGCATACCAAAGACAGGTCTGGTATTTAAAGTAAATAATTGGCAGTTAATGGTAAAGCATTATTCACATCTTTCTGGAGCCACCATTTGAATACTCCAAGGATTTTTACCTGGAGCTATTGTTACCTTTTTACACACATAACACAAATTGCTGAGGCCCAGACTCTCTGCTGGTGTTTACTGGGTTAGCTCCATGGACCTCACGAACTGAAGCTTTTACTCTCATAATTCATGAGCTTCAAAGGCAATCTGTCTGCAGGAATAAGTACAAGATTCAGAAGAACCCAATTCTCAGTTCTACCTTGTGACCCCACGGGCAGATCACCTGTTCTTTTACTGCTCTGTTTAGTTCTTCATCTACAAAA
Source organism: Dryobates pubescens (assembly GCF_014839835.1). Lineage (NCBI taxonomy): Eukaryota > Metazoa > Chordata > Aves > Piciformes > Picidae > Dryobates > Dryobates pubescens. The sequence goes on along the minus strand of NC_071624.1, from coordinate 27,300,573 downwards.
GCAAACAATAGCCTCTAATTTGACAAAACAAGCACAATTTTATATCGATAGGCCATGCTGAGCAGATTTGTGTAAAACACCATTGTTCTAACATTTGCAAACACAAATATTTACCTTTCAAGCATGTCCTTAATTTCCCCAGAAGCATGCCTCCAAACCCATATTATTTTAGAAGCCAGAAACTGTAGTTTCAGAAAGTGGATGGTTTTATTTTTGTGCCATTACAAAAATGCCTTTTAACTTGTCAAATGATACGCTACAAATATCTTTGGCAGATGAATGAAACCAAGTTTCCTGTCATAGCTGCCAACTTCAAGGTTGAGCTAATCAGATAAACCTTTAGTTTGCCTCTCCCCATACTTAAAACAACATATGTTTGAAGTGATCCACATTTGTCTTACTTTTCCTTTTGGGATTTGGAAAGGCAAAGTGTCAGACCACTACGTGACAAGTTGGCAAAACTCTAGATGTTGTCCACAACTATTATGGCCAACCTCTGTTCTCAACTTTCCTCAGGTTTCCTCCATCCCAGGTTAAATAGTCCCCAAGAGCTCCGCTTGTCTAGTGGTAAATCCAAGGTTTAGATCAATAGCACCCGACATCACCCTCAAAGCCTGTTGGATGCAAAGCCTCCCTAGGGTACAAAATACATGCTAGTTTATGGGGAAAGAAGAAGGAAGTTTGTTTTGCTTGTTTTATTTCAGCAGTGTCAGTAACGCCAGATTTGCAGAATTCCACTATTCCTATTGGGGATAACTCAAAATTGTGAGTATTTGGAGGCTGCTTGATAAGTGAGAGCACTATCCCTTCAGATGCAACCCTGAACTTAGAAGTGGAAGCAATCCCTACAACACACCTTCTACAAACTCCATGTCTTATGTAACTGTTTCTATTAATTTATTATCAGGATGTCAACAGAAATGGTTATTTTGATGATTCCTTGCCCCCACATTTCTGAAAGGGAAAGCAACTATAAACACAAGGGAGACTGACCTCAGTGATTTCCTCTGTTCAGACAGGAGCACAATGCGCTTAAACACCATGACAGGGAGAGGTGGACTGTTTAGAATTCCTCCAGCTGTAATCTACAGTAAAAACAAATAAACAAATATGTGACTACCAGATGCGATAATTAATCCCTGCATGAAGCCACATGTTATCTTGAGTTCATAGATGGAGATACCAAAGCACACAAAGGCTTAACAACCTACCAAGTTCAAAACCCACCACTGAGAGCCAAGACTACACCTCAGAAGGCCATGTGCTTGGTCCTTGGGCTGTTTCCTCACCCCCCCCCTCTTCTGGCCATAAACCAGATGCAGTTTGGCCAAGGCAGACAGTCTGAAATGCACCCATTTGGTCAGGCCAGTTGCACAACAGTTAGTACAAGCAGACACCTACCACCTCCTGTGATTATCGCCTGTAGCTGAGCTGCTCCCAGCCAGTGAGGCAGCTCTGCTCAGCCAGGTATCCTCACCCCAGCCGCCCTGTCCCAAACCCAACCTCCTCTGCCACACCTGCCCCCAACAAGCTCCCACTTGCCTCTAGGCTTCTCATTCCCCACCTCCCCACTGCTGCCCAGGCATCTACCCTCATTCTCCACCTCCTGACCCATGTCCAGGCCCCTACCCTCATTCTCTACTTCCCCAACATGCCCAGTTGCCAAGGCCTCCTTCCCTTGCAGCCAGCACCCTCATGCCTTTCCTCAGTTTCCCCATTCCGTTCTAAGCCTCCTTCCCCCCAGCAGCCCCACTGAGCTCTTAAGGCCCAGAAGCACCCACCACCACCACCACCATCATCTTCGGCCTCAGGCCGCCCCTGCAGGTCACCACACGGAGCTCCTACAATCCATGTCCCCCCGCTCCCCGCACTGCCCTCAGCAACTCCAGCATGCCCCCCACCACAATTTCCTCCTCTCTCTCAGCGGTCTTCTACCCTAACTGCCCCCTGCTTGGCCTCATTTCTTCCCCAAACAGCCCCTACCAGCCCCGCCACCCCCGGTCCCGCCTCTTCTCCCCTCCGGCCGCCGCCCCCCGCCCCTCCCGCCGGCCGCGGCGAGGGTGGGAGGGGGGGAGGGAGAGGAGAGGGCGGCGAAGTCTCGCGAGAGGGGCGGGCGGGGGCCGCTGGCTGCGGGCAGCGCGGAGCGGCGGCGGCGACGGAGCAGCCGGAGCCCGGGCGGCGCTGAGGGAAGGCGGCAGGCAGACAGCTATCCCGGCGCGGCCCGGCCGAGGGGACCCGCTCCGCCGCGGCAGGCACGGCCGGCGCCGCCCGCCTTCCCGCACGCCGTGCCCCCGCGGCGCGGCCTGGCCGTGGCTCGGCGAGCGGGGCCCAGGCGGCGGCGGCGGCGGCCGTTGGTAGTGGTGGTGGTGGCGGTGGTTGGGCGCTCCGCCGCGCCTGCCCTGCCATCTTAGGTACCGTGCCCCGCCGCCTTTGTGCCCGCCGCGCCCGGGCACCCGCGGGGGCCGGGCCCGACGCCCCTCCGGGGGTGCCTCCCCCCGCGGGGCCGCCGCCCCTTGCCCCGCTCCTCCTTCTCCTCCTCCTCCTCCTCCTCCTCCGCGGGGGGCCGACCGGCGCTCCCAGCCCGGCTGCGGCGGAGGGTAAGGCGGGCATCGCGGCGGGGGGCTCGGCCGGGGCGGGTCGGTGGCGGGGGCGCCCCCGGGAGGGGTGAGGGAGGAGGAGGTGAGGGGAGGAGGGGAGGCGGCCCGGTGGGGCCGGCGCCTCCCCCGCCGCGCTCTGCGGCAGTGCCGCAGGACTCGGGGCTGCTGCCTCGGCCCCGGCGGCGGGCGCCGAGCACCGACGGAGGAGCGGGAGGCGAAATGGCGTTTCCCACGGAGGGGCGGCCGCGGCTGGCGGGCTGTTCCCCGCGGCCGCCGCTGTCAGAGGCCGGCAGAGGCCTAGGGCTGGGGCAGGGCTGCCGGCTCCCGCCGGCCAGGCGTGCCTTGCGCTTTGGGCCTTTTTGTCTGCGCGGCTCCGGTGGGCTTCGTCCTACAAGCCCGGAGCCCCCCGGGGGACTGGGGTGGGGGGTCCCTCAGAGACCGGTGCGGATTCCTGCCCCCTTTCTCCCCCGCCCTGCAACCCTCCCCCCGGTTTGCCTTTTTTTTTTTTTTTTTTTTTTTTATCTCCTCTTCCCCGTTCCCTACCCCTCGCTCCTCCCCAAGTGGTGAGTTTTCAGTGTAAATACCATTTTGTTCGGCGCTGGTGTGGGATTTGGCTGAAAGTGACCTATTTTAAAGACCTTTTATTGCTTCCCCTCAGCATTGCATGTGGCCGCCGATCCCGTTAGCCAAATAGCGTTTCCCAACCATTTTAATTTGTCAGATTAAAACATCTCATGGAGGCTCGATCTCTGTAACCCGCGTGTCGGGGTGTCGTTAGAAATACGGTTCATCTTGCTTTGCTGCAAGCATCTTTGGATCATTCGAGTTCACCTTTGTCACTGTGAAAGCTGAAATAAATACCGAGGCGATACCTGGAACATGCAGTTGTACCATTGTGTTGGGCGCGGTGCAAGAAATGGGGCGGGGGGAGAACCCGGGATTAAAATGGTTGTTGTCAAATGTAGATCTTTACGTGTCTTAGTTAAAAAAAAAAATTAATAATAATTAATGACGGAACGGTATTAGGCTTGAGGACTTTATTTTCTTAGGGAAGAAAAAACAGCCAACAATGCTTCGTGTTTATCGTGCTTGTCTCTACTGCTTATCATGGTATGGAGTATTTCATTAGGTGGTATTTTAGTGGCTCGGTTGGTTAAATAGCAGTTGCATTAACTAGTTGAACAAATTGTGTCCTTCACCTTCGACTGTTGCATTTTGAGAGCCCTTACCAGCAGTGTGCCCATGCATGCCAAGGGCGGATTAATAAGATGTTACCTAAAGGTTTGGATGTTATCGATTCCTTACTATTAATGCTATTTATAGTGCAGTTGACATGGCTCTTGTTTTATGTGTTTGGATAAAGGTTATCGGCCTGGATGGCTTCAGATGAAATGATCCCAAAATACCACTCCTAACACCGTATATATTCACACATATATATATATATATATTGCTGAAGAGTATAGTTGAGATCTTCAGTGTCTGAAAAATAGCTTTAGTAGGTAGCACATCCTAATAGTGAAAACAGTGGAGAGCTGTGATATATCTTGACCCTGGTGAAGGTTCATTTTCCTATTTCAGGATTACAGAGTAACTACTAATGTTGCAAATACATATGCTTTTTAGATACCTTTTTCTTGAAACTGCTTCTATTCTAGGTCTTCCTTGCCTTTGTGCCTGTTCCTAGTGAGCATGCCATAGTTTTTGCTACTTATATCCAAGGGCAAACCTCATCGACGATTGGTTGCAGCCTTCATATTAGATTCTCCACAACACTGGCCTAGTTCTGAGTGGTATGTTTGCCATTTTTAGGACTCCTCTTCCTTTAATCTCTAGTCTGAAATACATAGATAAACTTGAACCTTAATTTGTCCTTTGAACTTGAGAGAGAATGTTTTTCTCCTCTGGTAAGAATGTCTCACTGAAGAGAAAGTGATTGTGGTAGAACAGCTTAAATTAAATTGAATCCTGTTGAAACACAATGCCTGAAGTAAAAACTCCTTGGATGGTTTGATATTTTTTTTTCTTTCTAACTAGACTGAAATTAAGTGCTGCATGTAGGGGACCAGATGTTGGCATTAAAATTATGCACAGATAAGGTGACTTGGGCCTCAAGTGAGACAATTGGAAAAAGTTACCTGTCATATGTCTCTGTTGAATTCTGGTGCAAGTCAAGATGGAGGTTTTTAGATGTTTATTTCCATCCAGATAACATTTCCGTTTCAGCAGCCTTCATCTCTGACTGTCCATTATAATTCATCAGTTTTTGTCACCAGAATAACATGTTTTTAATGAGTTGTAAGACAGCCTCAGTTTTTGTGCTTGGTGGTGAGGTACATTAGAAGAGAAGCAAATATCACAGTAATAATTACATCTTCAGATGTATCCTAGTAGTGGATTTCCTGTAATGAGGATGTTTGGTGGAGAACAATAGATATGGCAAAGAATTCAGAGATTTGTTTTAAAGATGTTGTATGTCGCTGACTCTGCAGTAGTGAGTTCCACTTTGAGGCAACCATTGCATGCTGAACAGGAACATTAGGTGGTTTTCAGGTACTTTATTTTCAAGTGTTAATGCTCTTTCTAGCAGAGACAGTGCTGCTGCTGTTTTCTCTCTTGTCTCTTCTGCAAGGATATACTTCTGATCTAACCTAACAGAGACTCCAGTCATTTGCAAGATATGCCTTATGAGATGGTATGGATATTTTCTCAAAGAAGAAAATGTTTTGGGTTGATCTGGCACTCACTGTGAACCAGAAGTGGTTCACCAGAAGCTATGATAAATATCACTTCTCTTACTCCATTCTCAATGTATTTTGGAGAACACTTGCATCATCAGTGAGATCCTATCTTAGGAGCATTTTCTGTTGTCCTTCTGTTCATATTAAAATCACATAAACAACATAGTGTTTTGTTGAAGTGCACACCAGAAACTATTTGGTATTCTCAGTGGTGACCCAGGCTCTTCTTCTACAGTGATTATGGGTGGCCATCATGTTTTTCCTGCTCAAGTATGCTATGCAGTATGAAGGGGTTTAATTTCATTTTGTTTTGTGAACCTGGATGAAGGAAAGATCTTAAATTGAAGTCTGGGCTAGAATCATGTCTGAATTGGAAGCTATCCTGGGTCTGACAGCAGGGTTTCAGTTATGGGTGACACAGATGTCCTCCCTGGGTTAGCCATGTGTGAGACAAGCTTGTCTATAGCTGTGCAGAGGGGGATGATTTAACACTTTCTAAGACTGATGGCTGTCCTTTCATAGCTCCTGAATGTGTCTTACTCTTCCCAACAAACTGCTCATTCTTGACTGCCATGACATGGGATAAAACCCTGCTCTGTGCAGCCTTGTGCTTGCTGGTGAGTTCCTCTTACAGTAGAAGTTGATTTAGATGTGTGGTCCCATCCTCCACCTGCTTTTTCCCTTGGCTCTGGTCTTTGATCCTGCACTGAGCTGTGCCAGCAGAAAACTAACCCAAGGAAAACCACAGTTTTGTGTTAGCTTGGTGATCTGAAGTAGCTTGGTGCATGGTTAGATGATGCTGGAAACAACCCAGGGGACTGGGCTGCACCACGACAGCCAGCAATTAGATCAGTTTCTGCTGCCATGAAACCACAGCTTGCTCAAAGAGCGAAATGTTTGGAGATGGAGGTGGTTGGTGGCACTTCTTCCTAAACTTGTAGTAGTTAAATTTCAGGACTCTTTTTGTTTTCATTGTTCTTTAGTGTGCTGAGGAGTTGCTCATCATACATTGATTTCTTTGTGGAGAAGAGGCTGGAAAAAATCCAATGGCTAAAGGGTCAGAAAACCACTAATCCCCTCATGTGAAGTTCCAGTGGGAGCTCAGCTGTGCAGAGCTGTGAAGCAGAGTCCTTCCTGTGAAAGCAGGACTTAAAACATAAAAACATGAAATGAGAGGTGAAGTGCAAAGTGTCTGAGGGGGAAAAGTGTGCAGGAAACAGGAGGAAAGGATGGAGAGTGGTTTAAAAGCACAGTTGGCTTCTAGACACTGTATTCCCTCCTCCTTGGCTAAGTGCTCATTTACAGTACAAAAAGTGGAGGAAGGAGTACTGTCTGAAGGCCCTTAGAAACACAATGGACATTAGACAGCACAATGGGAGCTCAAACCCTGGTTTCTTAAAGCAGTTTTAAACCAAGTACTTGGTGATCACTGGAATGACAACGTTTTTTTAATTACCAAAAGGGAAGCCATTGAGAACTTCCAATGCTTTGTCAGAAATTAGTACATTCTGACTCTTGACATTTTAACTCTTTTTGGTGGTTTTTGTTTTGTTTTTAACGTCCTTCTAAATCTTGGTTTCCTTTCCAGGAGAATAAGGCAAGGTAGCCACTGTAAACATAGCATGAAATTGCCAAAGCATCAATAAGTTTTGTCTAAACAGAAAGATTCCTTCATTTAATGGGAGCTTGCCGAGTCCAGCTATGTTGAGTTAGTTACACACCTATGCTGTAGTTTAGGATGAGGTTTTGCTTCTCTTAGGGGTATGATGAGGACAGTCTGAGGTGAGTTACAGTGATGATGGCTTCTTAATATGAGTGGACAGTAGCTGATAGTTTTGCCTGTTGTATTGCTTGGCTAGAAGCAGTTTTGATTTTTCTCTAGAGGTCAGGATGGGTGACCGCATGAGATTTGCATATTGAATTTTGTCCTTAGAATGGAAAAGGCTAGAAATGTTTTGTTTTGAGGAAATTTAGGTCTTGAGGAAAGAAGTAAAAATCACAGAACTCTCAAGCTGGCAGGCTCTGCAGTTTTCTGTGCCTGTGATCTTCTACTGACCCTCATTACGCTCCTGGCTACAGCCATGAAAATATTTTCTTTAGAGTGAGATGTAATTTTATGAAAACAGTTTGCTCCTGCACTTGTCAAGTGCAGCATGTTTACAGGGCAGCCTTCTATTGGAATGTGGGTGAGTGGGGACTGAGAATGTAATTGGAAGCTTTTGCTGCATGTCAGTGATGTCAAGCTGTATTTGAAAGGTAAATTTTGACATTTAATGTTAGTATCAGAGATTCTTCCTTACAGCTTTCAGACCAAAAGCCAGTGTGTACTATACTTGAACTCTTAAAATATGAACAAAGTTGCTTTCAGCCTTTCACTTAGGTCAGCTATACCTTGAATACACTTTTTCCTCTCTATAGTTTGCTGTCATTCATTGAGCATCAGTAGGTGATCTTTTGAGGGGTTAGGGCCTTCAGGATCAGTCCCTTTGTGCTGCTGGTTCAGCTTCAGTTCATTCTGACCTGACTGATTTCTAACCCTTGGAAAGCTTTGGGTTCAAGGAGCATAGTAGAGTGGAACATGTTGGAATGTATGTTGAAAAGGTATGGGGAACATTTCTTGTAACCGTTTTTGGCCTGTTCCCTGTTGTCATAGGTTGACATGACACCTGTCCATGTGTTGCCTGTTTTTCCAACCATCCAGCAATCCTCCTTCTTCCCTGACATTACTACTCAAAGGCAACAACAGACCCATGAGTCCATTCCCAGAGAACTGTTGTATTGGGATTTCTTGAAAGGAATCATATGTAGTATTGCACATGCTTGTTATGTTTGCCTCCCTCCCTCTTCTTAATATGCACTGCTTATTGCTCGCCCCTTAGTCCACTTTTATTGATGACTGTCACTCCCTCCCCCAGCCAAGGAGATGAGAAGAGAGGTTATTTTTGCTAACACTGTTTCTCAAATAGGCCACGGGTAGACAGTAAGTAGTGCACTAACTTTCTCCATGGGAAACCATCAGTTATTAGGATTTCTCAAGCTGCGTCCCAGTGGCAGTGCAACATGTTTCTTCTTTAGTTCTGGCTTGCAGTTGTCAGTGGTGTGAGCTCCTCCCAGTTCCCACTTCCTTGTAACCCAATCTGAATAAAGATCATGGGATTTGAATGTGCTTTGCTTCTCTGCTGCACCTCTTGAGTGTTTGAGTTGTCTCTGTGCTCCTCACAAAGTGTACACAGTGATCTTTGCTTTTTGGCTTTGTCTATTCCAAAGAGCAGTTGACAGTTGTTAAAATCAGTTCTGGGCCAGCCATGATTTGATGCAATTAAACTGTGTTAAATATGTTCCAGAACTGTTTCTTGGCCTAGATAGCAAACTAGTTAAAACCTGGGTTTGAAATCTATTTCTGTATGATTTGGCCTTATACCCCTAGGTAGGCTGTCTACTTCTTCAAGGGTCAAACAGAGCACAGGATCTGTGCACAGCACAGGCTCTTCTGCCTTGAAACCCACCACCCTTCTATATCCCCGTGGGCTTTTTTTCTTGCTCTTTGAATATTGAAGTCTTGAGAATTAGTTACTTGACTTAGTGTAGTAATGGGGCTTTACCACCCATAAAGACTAACTCTGTTGCAGTGGTATGACTTTCTCTGGCTTCAGCTGAGCAGGTACAAACCCCATGTTACATCAGTATACCCTAGGATGCAGGCAGGCTCCTAGACTGATTTTTTTTGTGAAAATTTGCAACTCTAATTAAAAAAGAGGATAACCTAGGCCTTCACAAAAAAATCATGCTGGCTTCTAGAAGTGCATGTCAAAGTTGGGAAGGAAATAATGATACATTTCAGAGGCATTGCCTTACTAAGAATGCCAAACTCCATTTTTACTATAGGGTAATTGCCATATAGGCAAATCCTGAACTCTTACCTGGGTTTTTGGCGTAATTTTCCTTCTTCCTTTTCCACACAAACCCCCTCTAACCCATGCTTTGAAGTATTTAAAACTAGGTTAGTCTCTGGCTGGAGGTGTGTGGTAGAACCTCCTGTTAAATCTTGCTGGGACCTGCCCGTTTTGCAGCAAGAATGCAGGCGAGCCCATCTGAATGCTGATCATCTGTCCTTTGTGGAGGATGGAACATTATTTTTCCTTCATTTGATACAATACATGGGCAAAGGAATTGAAGACCATCTCCATTCCAAAAGCCAGCCAAGTGCCCAGTGCTGTGCAAGAGTGCCCATAGAGGTGGGGGAGAGAGGGCCTTGTGAGGAGACCTGTTCTGGGTTTAGTTAATTGCATGACAATCACTGCAGAAACTTCCTTCTCCCACTCTTAGAAGATGTTGCTGTGAGCTCAAAAGTTGACCACATTGTTCCAAGATCAACCTACACAGCAGTCCTGACCTGACCCGAATCTTCAAAGTTTCACTCTATTGCTGCCTGGGAAGACAGACTGCAGAGTCCAAACACTAAACCAACCTGGGCTTAGGAAGAGGTCATGCATGCCTTTTAGCCAAAATAAAATGTTATGGCAGAAGCAAGTTCTCATCCTCACCATTACCCTTGATTTCAGTGCACTACTCATGAATTAAATTCATTTGCAAAAACAAAACAGGGCAAAAGATTTGTTCCTGATTTGACAAGAACAGGCAGAGCTCTTTGGATCCTAGACTAACATGTAAATAGTAGTTTAAGGAATGTGATTTACCTTTTCTAGCTCACAATTACTCACAAAACCAAAGAACATTTGAAAGAATTATTTGCTAGTTTACTGGAAAAGATTTGACATGTGGATTTTGAGGCACACACTTAAAGTAGTTGGGAAAAATCCCTAGATTTTGCAAGATATTTTAAGGATTGGTGCTTTTTCAGCCTCTGTCTCTTGAAAATATTCAAGTACACTTAATTTTCAGTATCTTGTATGCTCTGGCAGGGGTTGTTGGACTAGATGATCTCTCAAGGTCCCTTCCAACTCCTAACCTTCTGTGATTTTCCCCTGTTGCAGGAATTGGGGGACTGTCACACAGGGCTTTGGAGTCTTTCCACAATGACTTGGTCCAGCACCAGGGTGTGTGATCCTCACTTGAATAGTCTTCCCATTGCACTCTCTGGTCTTGAAAATTAATTACTGTAGTGAGTATAAATTGGTACAATCACTATGCTTTTTGTAGGCATTACAAACATTTTTCTGTTTAAATAGAAATAGCTGCCATTAATATTAATATGGTGACAAATGAAATATTAATACACAAATAGGAATGTAAGTAAGCTATATAACACAGAAAGATTAACTTACACATGTGATGTTTTTATAGTCAGTAGGATGGTAACAATAGTAATTCCCAGTCCTGAATTTCATCCACAAATCTCAAGGTATTTTAAATGGATGATGAATGCATATTTATTTTTCACAGCTATAAGGTGGGGATACTGAAATACAGGTGGAGGACTTGAGTGATTCACCTAGCATAACTGGTGGTAGAGGTAAAAGAAGTTGTCTCCTTGGTCCCTAACTAACATCTGACCAGCAGGACTTCAGTACCTCCTTGGTTGTAAAGTGGAAGCAGAAGTGTGTGAGATACTGCATTGTCTGTGAAGTGTGATGGAACAGCACTGACCTCCAAGTTTGGCAGCACCCCTGTCCCAGATCTCTCCGTGAAAGCCTGGATGACCTACTAATAACACAGGGGATTGGTTTTTTTGGTTCATCATGTCAGCTCTAGGTAGATTTTTCTTATCATAATGGCAGGTTGATGCTGTTGATGAATGAGCTGGCTAAATCTTGAAATCTGCAATATTGGATGTCACTGTGGTGTGACTTTTTGCTGATTCTTATTTTCAAATTAATTTGAAAGGCATCTTCAACACATTGTAGATCGGTCCCTGGACCTGGTGAACAACAGAGTCTTTCAATTTTGAGAGTCACTCACACACAGGACAAGTGGGGGCTGCTCACTTAAGTAAAATTGTTCTTGTGTGCATATGTAATTGGAAGACTTGGGGATTGTCTGGACTTCTTTGTGGAGGCAGAATGTATCCTTTTATCCTGTTTGTGCAGTGCCTACTACAGCTGAGTCTCACATCTTCTTAAGGGTCTCGTTACTGTGTAATGCAAATGCATTCTGCTGTTTTCTGTAAAAAGCCGAAAGCTTTCTCACCTGATGCACTAGGAAAAAGAAGAGCTTGAAGCCCCTGTACCTGTCAGGAATCTGTAAGCATGGCTGAGGGAGCCATTGCTCAGTTCATCACAAGTAGCTTTCATCTGTTCTAGATTCTCCTTTAACTGTCTCTGCAGAGAGGTTTGCAGTGTTGGTATTCATTTGAAGCATATCTATGCAGTAAAATTGTTGGGGTTTATTTGGAAAGAATAAAACCAAGGATTTTGTTGCCTCAGTCATGTTATGTTTAAATTAGAATAACACAAAAAACATAAAAACCTTGGCATTGGAGTCCCTGAATGGAAGTGCTCAGTGTTTTGGGACCTTGGTTTTCTGAGGGGGTTTTGTGCAGCGTTGCCACAGCCACGGAATATGAAATTTAGCAAGTTTCCTCCGTGATCTGCTTTCAGCTTTGGAGCTAATGCTACCTGTGCTGCTTTGAAATAGTCCTTACCTGTTTATCATGCCCATTGCAAAATCTACCCACCTATTTACATAGGTGTTGGGGAAACAAGGGTGGTACAATCTAGCATGAGTGGTATGGAGCAGCATGAGTGGAAGGAGAGCATGGTGTGAGTTGTGATCCTACATGTCTGCTTATTTGCTGGTTTGGAGGCAGTGAGCACCTGCTGATTTAGGGGTTTTCTATATGTGATTTCATGCCTGTGATTAGCATTTCTAAGGACATGACACATATGGTCTCACCACTAAAGTACATTCTCTAAAGTATGCAAGTAGAAAATTACAGAGATGGTCACTGTCCGTCTGTCCTGACTGGTCTCCAGAGTTAACCCAACAGGACTCGGCACGCTTCATTGGGCCCATCTGATATAACAGACCTTGGACTTCAACCTTATGAGTAAAATTCCTTCTCTGGTTGGAGTTACCACCTTCTTTTGATGCTTCCTTAATGACAGTTGTTTGTCTCATTTTCTTGGTTTATAATCACTGGGGCAGAAGATGGAGCTATTTAGATTGCGTGTGCCACTGCCCATTTTACTGTTTAAACTCTCAGAAATCTGGAGCTGCATTTCATCTGAAATCAACCATTTGTTAGGCCAGAACTTCTCAAGGTAGATGATGAATGGTAATAACAGAACTTGTAAGCTCAGGGGAGGTGTGAGGGATCCTGTGCCTTTTGAAAATGGTTTTCTGGACACACTCTGAGAAGGAGACCTGCTTAGTTGATGATGTTGTTGGAGCATTGTCCCCGAGTTAATAGAAAAGCTATGTTTGTTTTGCTGCTTTGAGAAATTATTAGTATTCTGTCTGAACTGAGCAGGCTGCTAATACTGATTAGCTTATGCATAAGGTGGAGATGGCAATCTCCTTAATTCCATGTTTAATTACCAAAAAATCACAGCAAAGAGCTATGGAATGATTTGTCACCCTTGTGCTGTTCAGAAGCTATCAGTGGAACCATGTGACCATGTATTTCATATCTTCCCCTTCTATAATTTTCTCCTTTTTTTCCCCCCTTCACTGTTTGTTGTTGTTGCTATTTAAAATGAAGCCATAAATCGTTAGGAGCAAGGGAGGTGGCCTTGTACCACCTGCTGTGGCGTTTTCAGTCTCCAAGAAGCATCTTGGACATTTGCTTCCAAGATTTTGTGGATATCTCTTACTCAAGGCCTGTTATTTCTGAGCAGGCCAGTCATGGTGGTGTGTTGAGTTCAGGTATTACATGAAGGATAAATCTCCTTGTGACGTGGTGCAGTCAGTGCACATGTTCCAGCACGGGCCTCTCCTCTGAGTTTCAGTAACTACAGACAAGGTGTGAAAGCCTCCTTGCTGCAAGAGGAGTGGCTTTCCCCTCTGCAGGTGCTGCCTTCTGCATGCATACACATCCAGCCCTTCCTCTGCCTCTGGTGCAGCCTGTGTGCTTGCTCTGCAGGAAAGATGCTGCTTAGAATGCTTTCCTCTTCTGGAAGAAATAACTTTAGGAATCTTTTTAAGTAAGAGCAGTTTTCACTTTACAGTGACTTAAACGTGCTGTTGTGTTTCATTGTGGTGAAAGCCACTTGCCTGTATAACTGAAACCAATAACAAAACACAGGCATAAACAGGCATACACCAGTGAAGAATTCAAAGTATCTCTATAGGCAAACAGTAACTCAACAGCTTTTGTTTTGATTCTGCCCGGCCTGGGAAACATCAGGACTGATGGGGCTGTTCTCCTGGGCCAGGGGTCTGAAGGGAACATTCCTCTCCCTCAGGACACACCGAATTTTGAGTTGTCCATAAAAGCCAGAAGCAGAACTGTTTTGTTGAGCTCTTGTTTGAGGGAGAGCTGAGCTGCTTTCCTCCTCTCCTCCTCTTTGGGTTTTTCTTTCTTTTCCTTTTTTTTTTTAGATGTGATGTCATCATTCTGCGAGGTCTGCACTGCTGCGTCCTCCAGGAAAACAAAACAGGGGACAAGACCTGAATGTCAAATGCAAAAAACCAAGCAGATCTGATTCTTTTTCTCCTCCCTCCCCCTTTTTCTTTGAAAGGAGCTTTCAAGCTGACTTTATACAACAGGAATTAGCTAAATAGAAAGAAGAGAGCGAGGGAAACACAATTATTGCTTTCCAGTTCTTACTATCAGGTTCTCAAAAACAACTTCTTCCTGCCTTGTTGGAGGATGTGGTGTATATTATGTGTCAGATGCAAGTAGATGGCATTTTATAAGTAGGATCTAAGTCCCCCTTGCTTTGGGGATCTTTTTAAATGTAACCTTTCTCTGTTTTTTTAACCATTTTAGAGATACTTAAATGAGCACTGCATGGTTACTTCTTGTCATGGTTTCTACCAGAGAACTGTCTCATACACTTCAGATGTTTGTATAAATACCTTGGTATTACTAACAGCAGCCATCCACCAAGATTACTGCTGGGCCCTGGCCAGGGTCATGGGAGCAGCCAAAACCAACTGCAGGACTGATAGAACCAGGCTGATTTTGTTCAAGCATGGGAAATGTAATACAAGAGCGTACCCCAGTTCTTCCTTGTTGATGGGAGCCCTTTTGTGGCCTATCAGCTGCTGGCTATCTTGCAGCTTGTTGGCTCAGCAATGTGGTTCATGTAAATATGGACAGGTTTGTTCTTTTTTAAGCTTAGAGCTTTAGATATTCCCTCACTCCAAATGACTTTGCAAAATAATCTGCAGAGAGGCTTTTTTAGCTATTTGGAGGCTGCAAACTCTTTAAGTTTTGGTTGTGAGAGGATGGGCTGGTGGTCTCTTGAGAAGCTCTCCAGATGTTGTAAGAGCTTCTGGGCAGCAAACAACACTGGGACTGATATTCTTTGCTCTGTTGTGCTCAGGAACCTTAATTACTTCTTGGTTGCTCTTTGTAGCTCGTGTCGAAAAAGTAAATAGTGTTTTCTGGCATGGCTTCTTGAGTTCTCAGTAGCTCCCTGTCCAGCTGGGCTGCAGGGGTGATCTGCATGCATGATGAGGGAGCAGTTCTTGCTTTTTGCTGGTTGGTTGTTAGGGGTGTATCTGCCCAAGGTATCTGGAGGTTGTCCTACTTTCCTAGCTCAAAAAATCCAAGATCCTTAGAATTTGTACAATGGACACCTGACTTTCCCTTTGTTTATTAGCCAACAGGAGCAGTTAGCAAATAGTTCTTCTTCTAATAAAGGAAATGTTGCCTGGAACTTTACTGGTTGTTTTTTCCCTTCTTATTTGTCTGTTCCTACTGACAAACAAAAGGCATAATCCATTATTCCAAACTGCTGAAAAAGAGGCTTCAAATTGCCAGGTATGAAATTATGCTGCTTGTTCCATTACCAGTAGGAAACTGCATGTGAGATGTTTCTAAACCTACAAAGGAGAAAGTTTTTTGTATGTGTGAATTTAGTATTCACAAAAGGTGTCAGATTGACAGCCTTGGAGATTGTGGAGATTGGAATTTTATTTATCCCTGGAGTAGGTACAGTGCAGACTGCAACAGTGCAAAAAATTTTTGTATTCTGCTGTTACACCTTGCTGCTGCCCTTCGCAGGCAGTCCTCAGGACTGAGGTGCTCCTTCATTCTCCATGCCTCTTCAAATGCCTGGCTGCCAGAAGGGTGTGAGGCTGGATTTTTGTGTATGATATGGATACTTGTCTCCTGAAATCTAAAGGGATGTGCAAGGAATTTGCTGACATCTACCTCTACACAGCCATTGGAGCAGAGGCAGTGCTCAGCCCCACGTTCTCTGGTGGTCTCCAGCCCCACATTCTCTGGTTGCATGCAGTCTGTGACTCCTGAGTCAAAAGGTGCTAACAGTCATGATTCTTTGATTCCCTGACTTACCCTTTCTTCTGCTAAGGTTTGACACTATCTTGTGATAAATGTAAATTATGTTGAGACAGGAGATTATAAAATCTGGTGAATTATTAACTGCTCCTTATTGTAATAGACTGGGCACTGGGTGAAACTTGACAAAGAACCACAGGCCCTGTGTGTTTGAGAAACAGGACATCAGACCTTTCTGGTTTTGCTGGGAACTTGTGTGGTGTTGGACAGGTCACCTCTTAGTCACCTAGTTTACATGTTTGTAAGGGAAGAATGTTTATTACAACACTGCTAAATACCCAGCAAACATCAGGTGCTTTGTAAGCCTTGGTAATGAAAGTACAGGTCAGATGTGACATTGTGCATTTGGCAGTTGAATAATATCCTCTTAGGAGCAAAGAGTGAAAATGGGGAAAAAAAAAAGAGAGAGAAATGGATCAACCTCTATTTACCAGAGCTCTCTGGCCTTTGTACACTTTTCCAGACCCAGGATAAGACCTGAGAAATGCCAAAAGAAACCTGTGAATGGAGAAGTCAGAGGTGTGGTCCTCTCCATCCTGTTGAGTTGACACAGTCAGCTGATGTTAAGTCATGTAGAGTTGTCCTGAAACGACTGGCCTGAGCTGTGATCTGCTTGCTTCTGTCGGCAATGACTTTGAATACCACACACTGATAATGTTTCAGCTTCAGAATGAGTGGTTGTTATTTCAGAGAGCTGATTTTATTTTACCTTTCACCAGCAATTAAACACCAGCAACCCCAGTGCAGACCACTGCTCCTGCCCCAAAAGGCTCTTTGTAAAAGCTTCTGCTGTTCACTGTATGCAGTTTCTCCACACAAAGTACCTGTGGCATGATGAAATCCAACCATGCATAGCTATTGTTAATGAAGCTGGATTTCAGATAACAACTGCTTGTCTTCTCATGTGCTTTTTTTACTTCTTAAATTCCCTGAGTTTTCTTAAAATGTAGGTGAAGAATGCTGCAATTTTTTTCTGCCTCGGGCTAAGGACTCGCTCGCTGCAGCTGTGTAAAGGTAGATTCCTAAGATGGTCCTCTTCTTGACAGCATTTAAGGGAACCTGGACAGATATGGTGACAGTACTGAAACTCTAATGGAGGCAGCTGCTTTTGTCTAAAAATGTTTGATAAAGTCTCTCTGGAAATAAAGGGGGTCTGTGGGAGGTGGCATGTAAGAAAAGTGCAGTGTTTGTGAGAGTTGTCCACTGGAGAAAATGGGGAAAGAATTCCAAGCTCTGTTTCTGAAGGAAAAAAGCTAACATTGAAGCAAAACAGAGGTGATGTATTTTTGGAAAATGCCTAATGTCCCCTGGGAAGGTCTGTCCCCTTGCTCTCTTGAGACTGATCTTACGGCTGTCCTTACCCTCTGCTCCTTTACCTCTTCCTGATAGAGCTAGACCCCTGTGTCACACATTTACAGGCAGTCTTAAGGAAGCCCTTCAGACCATGCAGCTTAATCCTGCTGCAGCTCTGCCGTGTAGCTGTGGCTTTGGGTAGTAGCTTTTATCCTCTCCACTTACCATCCTTCATTAGATGTCATGATTGTGTGACTCTGAGTAGCACAGTTTAGCTTTGACCAAATCACCCATTGCCTCCAGATCAGAGACTCCTCACAACAGCCGCTGCTGCCATCCAGCCAGGCACAGGCTGCTGTGCTGCCTGAGACAAAGGCCTTTGAGCTCAGTCCCTGCCAGCAGTGCTTGCTTAAGGAGAAGTGCAAGATCATTTTAATTGGCTTTTTCTTTGCAATGCTTTTCCTTTACTATGTCTCTTAAAGAACAGGGCAGTCTTGGAAAAGTCACCTGTTGGCAGCTCCCTGCCTCACCTCATGCAAAAGCTGAGGCCAGAGTCCTTGAAACAGGTAGGACAACCTTGTTTTCAGAAACCCAAGTGTGAGAGCAGGTTCCACCATATCTCAATTAACCTTTTATTTAAAGGCACAGAAAAGAGTTTTGTCCATCGACTGAAGCAATCAAATTATCGTTCACCTCAGCTAAAGGGTAGGAGTGGAGATGGTTGCTGATTGTTTCTTTTTCATTCATTTGCCTTTGTGAATGATTGCTGAGAACAGCTGGATTAAGCAGCTTTGTGTGAGCACACAAAGAACCCATGGAATAGAAAGGTGTTTGCATCTGTGCTATTGGAATAGACCAATTTCTGATTACAGTTTTCAGTCAAATTTAGGATGGATATGTTCCTACTTGAGCTGAAATTGCTTTTTCAGCCTTAAAATGCTTTAACACTTACTAGGTACATTCAAGTGAGTTAAGCACTTTCCTGCTTTCTCCAGGCCAGAAGAAAAGTGCTGTGTTTCTTGCTTGGGAGCTGAAGAGTTGATGCAGAGGGAAAAAAAATACTCCCAGTAAGAGTCAGCCAGGGTGGGATGGACCTTGGGCATTAAAACCTGCTTTGTGGGCCTTGTTTCTGAATTGTTCCACCATTTGCTCCAGGTGCAGATGCTGACATACCTCTTTCATCCCTTGTATTCAGGACAATTAGTAATACTGCCAAACCCAGAAAAGAGCCAGATAATGTTCTTTAAAGCAGGCTTTTGGAGAAAAGATGTAATCATTTACCTTCTGCATGCACAATGATGTGTGGACTTAACCTGTCTTTCTAGTGGAGAGGCAGTCAGGCAACAGGGTGTCCTGGACTGTGACTTGATGGAATTTTTAGTGGTAAACCTCCTGTGAGGAAAGCTCTGCTGAGTTTATTGGTCTGTTACCCTGCAATGGATTCCACTCTTCCCTTCTTTAGTTCTTGCAGATGCCAGTGTTCAGAGAAAACAGCACTTGAGCATTCCATGCATGTGCCTTCCTCCTAGTGACACAGATAAAATAATGCTATAGGCAGGTAAAGCATAAAGGTGAATTTGGTTTATATAGAAGTTCCATCATGATGGAGACCCTTTCAGTATTTGCAGAGCACCTCCTGGGCAGGGGTCTGTTCCTTCCTGGAACCTACTCTTCCAGTGCAGTGGTAACAAAAGGTAGGCATGCTGCAGCTCCTCGTGCTGAGCAGGCAGTTGTCCTCAGAGAGCAGCCAAAGATGCTCCAGCCCTGGGCTATGGAAGATCAGAAGGACTTTTCCCTGCAAGAGGCTCCTCTTGTTTCTAGTTCCTAGACTGTCAGGAATCTCTGTCCTGTGTTCAGTGAATCATTCCTGGAGAGCACCCAGGCAGTGTGGAGGAGGCAAATGCCTGGTGTGAATGCAGGAGGTATAAAAGTCAGATGAGAGAGGAGAGATAAGAATATGTCAGGACAGAAGTGTAGTGAAACTGAGGCTGCAGAGGGACAGAAGAGGAGGGAGCTACAGCTGGTAGAGAAATGGAGCTGGAGGTTTGCAGGAGGGGTGACTTGGGAGCCCAGGAGATGGGGAGAGAGGCAGCAGGAGAAGATGGGTTGGCAAGGGAGATGGCAATGTGAATTCTGACACTTTCTAATTTTGGAGTGCTTGCCTTTGTAGCCTTAATAATTTTGTTCTAATACAGTAGATACAAAAAATACATTATATGTTCTGAGGAATTTGGTTGCTATGGAGATGGGTGTATAAGTACATAGGAGATGAGATGGCAGCAAATGGAACAGCTGTAATGTAGCACACAAACCTGTGACGGCCTGGATTTGGGAAGCAGGCCTTACAAACTTCTCCTGCTTCAGTCTCGTGTCTCACTGCAGGGGTGTCTGTTCCTGTGTGAAAGTGATGTCAAAGCTTCTACAACAAATGTTTTGGATTTATGGAATTTCAGCAGATGTTCCCAAAATTTCTGGGTGAATGGACCATGCACTGTGCCAGGACAGGGACTTCTCTGTGCTTACCCAGCCACTGGCAGTGCAGAACCAGTGCATTTGTGCTGACCAGCTAGACCCATGCTGGCACCCCCCCTCCCCCTTGCTCAGATGCCAGGGCTGGCTGAGCCATGGGTGAGTGACTGGTTCTTGGGGTCACACAATAACTTTTCCCCTCTTTACTCTTGGTGCCATATCTGGATGCCTATTTTTAAGTTTGCCAGAAGCCATTGCTTTCGTTACAGCAGCTTGATGCTGGTGTGGTCTTGCTCATGGCAGCTGAGGATAGTGGCGGGGAGCAAGAGCCTCCTGGGCTATGTCAGGCAGAAACGTGGGGTTGCTGCCAGCACAGGAGTGGAAATGATGATGGTTCTTGTACACTTCTTATCCCTACCTTTCCCTCTTCTGCAGCTAGGATGTGTTTTGTATGCCCACGCACACCCGATTTAAAACCTACTTGTACAGTGTTTCCCATGCTTGGGTTGTGAGGGGGCTTAGCCTCAACAGGAGGGGTTGCTGGAAAGCTGACAGAGCAAGACAGTGGTGGAGGTGGAAGAGCACTGCAAGGACAGTTCATCTCATGTAGGTGAAGGCCAGTACAGCACAGGACACAGCCTCATGTTGGAGGTTTCTTAAAGCCAAGTCTGGTGAAATGGTTTAGGGACTGACTATAGGAAGATAAGTTAGTGCTGGTGGAAGGAGGAAGTGTGGGCTGGAGGGAAGCTGATGATAGTTGTTAAGGACTAGTCTTTAGAGATTTCTAAATGGTGTTTTGGGCTTGATGAGGGGGCTGTGTTCAAATCTGCCGGGGCAAGATGGGGCATCATCAATCCAGAGGAGGGCTGGAGTCTCACTGGGCAGGACTGAATGAGCTGCAGGCTTTGCAATAGTGGAGACAAAAATGGGATTGTACAAAGTGTATGGTCTTGCAGTAACAACAAATACAACATAGCTAAAATATGTATTATTATAGATGTATAGAATATATAAATACATTAAATATAAAAATGTGGTTTATCAGTTAAAAATGGAAACAGGAAGGGTTTGAGTATATCTCTTGATACCCTGGTGATTTTAAACTTGAATGCTGGGTGTCCCAGAAGTAAGCAGATGTGGAACATTCTGGTCAGGGATGCTTATAAAAAGCGGGGGGAAAGCCTTAGTTTGGGAGAGTTGTGAGGAAGAGCTGTTAGGATGGTGTGGGAAGTCAGTTCTCCCTCCTGTGTCATAAAGGGAGGCAAAACTGGCTTGCTTTTTTCAGCTAACTGGCTAAGGGGACATGTGTAATATCTCTGTACTTGGCTTATCCCACAATATTGAAAAGGCAAGAAAACTTGAAGAGCAGTATGGGGAAAAAAGAGTAAGTCAATGTAAACTGGCAAATAACAAATACAAGCTGGGAATCTGTCTTAATCAGTTCTTAAAATTGGTCCCTAATCAAAACAAAACAGGAGTGGGGTTCTGGAGCAGCCTTGTAATCAGTGTAGTGGCATTGAGAAGTTCTCGGGAGTTGGTTATTATCTGATGATTGGATAGTTGCTTAAAATACCAGGCCCAGGACTTAATAGGGCTTTCAGTCCTGTGATCTGAATGATCCAATTGAGACACATTCTGTATATGAACAACTGCTAGCTAAATAGTTTTGTATATTGGTTGAAATGGATGTTTTCCCCATGGTAGTAGATCAAACTCATCAAATGAAAGGGTGGCTTGTTATCTTAATACATATGGAAAACTGTTTTTGGTTTTAAGTGGAAGGTACAAAGAGAAGTAATGTAGCCCATGCAGAATGTGCTGGAGAAGCATTTCAAGTAGGTAAAGTAGTGAAAAAGGTGGGTTTGGGTTTGTTGTTGTTTGCTTTCAATTGTTTGACTCATCCCTTTGCTGTGTGCTGTTTAAAAAAATCATTGTGTTCAGTCATGTGGAGACAGGAAAAGCAAATCCTCAGCCTGAGCTAGAGTACAACTGGACAAATTGTCATGACTGGGGAATTCCAGCAGGAAAGGAGGTGCTCACGGGCTCTAGAAACATGTGAAATAATTGCTTAGTAAAGGTATTCTGTTTATGGCTCTGAGTAATGTGGTAGAACAGACCAGTTACAAAAGGTTTAAACTTTACAGAAGGTTGAAGTATGTTGGAACATCTTTTTAAGCCTGATTCATGTTACAAACTGATACAAGCAGCTGTATACCCTTGCCATATTGCTACCACTTTCTTCTGGGTGCTCTGCTAGGTTGGTCCCTCCCTCTAAAGCACAGAATTGTCTTGCACTGGGTAATCTGTTCTGAAATGGCTTTTCTGCCTTTGCCCAGTGATGGAGCACATGCATGCACCTTTCTAGAACCTAGTAAGCTACTTCCTCATTTCTCTGCAGCCTTTCAATAAACCTTTTTTCTGTTTGATAGTAGTTGTCTATTTTATAAACTCCTGTGTGAAAGAAATTGACCTTTCTCATAACAAAGTCTGTTTTGATGATGCTTATTTGACCCTGGAACAAAACCAATGTAAAAATTGTCACCTAGGTTCTAATACATGGCCTGTATGGTCCTATCCTCTGTTCCTGGCAGTGCTGACAACTGGCTGCTTCAGAAGAGGTGCCAGGAGCAGTCAGGAATACCTTACCTGACCTGCCTGTGGGTGTTCTTACTTGTGGAAATGTCTATTTTAAAAAGCAATGTTTATATCTCTTGGGCTTGATACCTCGTGTTAATTTTGCTCTTTATCGCTTGATAGGCTGAATTCCTTCACTCTCTTACATATGTGCTGCTCATATTTTATGGACTCTTCCCTTGTTCTTCAAGCCTGAGCAGTTGGCTTGGCCTTCTTGTATTTAGTTTTTAACTCTTGCACTTCATTCTTTCATGCTTAGTTTGTTGTCTTGGGAATTTACAACTTCCTACTTCTGAGGCATTTTTGGGCTGTACTTTCAGTGCTAGAAGTGAGTGAATAATAGCAGGAGCAGGCCACAGCAGAGAGCTGTGTACTATGGTGTCAGAAATTCTATATTATTTTCCTAATTGTTCCTTCATGTTGGTTTTTTTTTTTTTAAGCACAACCTGACACTGTCTTTGCATAATTGCACAAGTATTTTCATTGAGCTGTCTGCACAAGACTTGGCTCCTGAGGTGTTTAGTTTAAGAGTTGATAGTGCCTGACGATTCTTTCCTTTCTGACCTTTCATCTCCTGCCTTGTTGCTCATTCATGTTGTTTATTAAGGTTCTTCTGTACTTCCTGGTGCTGCCAACTGCCCTAAATAAAACTTGCAATGTCCTTTCCCCCCTCATTCTAGATCTTGAATGCAAATATTATGCAGGATTTGCAGAGTATCTGCAGTCACTCTGGTTGCAAGGACCTTTTCCCTTGATCAAAATGTGTAATTCATGGAATGGTTTGGGTTGGAAGGGATCTTAAAGATCATCCAGTTCAACCCTACTGCCATGGGCAGGGACACCTCCCATTAGACCAGATTGCTCAAGGCCTCATCAGCCTAGCTTTGAACACCTCAAGGGAAGGGGACATCCATGAGCTCCCTGGGCAACCTGTTCCAGTGTCTCAACAGCCTCTCTGTAAAGAATTTATTTGTAATATCCAGTCTAAATCTACCCATAATCATATGTCTGATCTCTTGCCTTTTTTTGGTATCAGTTCAGATATGATGCTTCTGTTCTCCACCTATGACTAATTAATACAATAATTTTGTGTACCAGACTTTGCCCACTTCTTTTTGATTACGCTTTGGAGTTGTTTTCTTATTTTAATGCCATACAGTCTAAGGCATAAATGTTTGCCTTGTTAGTTCTTAGTGTATCGCAGTCACCAAGTGATTAGCATCTTACTTCCACTAATTATTAGTTCAATTAATTCTTCTGTTTGGTTTGGCTGCAGCCATTGTGGGCAGCTTCTCTGGAGCAGCAGCTGTTGGAAGGGGACAGCAGTTGTGACAAAAGTATACATCACTTGGGAGCTACGTCAGACTTTTAGGGCAGCTATTTACTCATCTCCATAGGTCAGTAATGTTTAATTCATGACTTTATTGAAGGACCAGCTTTCTTGATGTATGTTCTGTGACAGCACCATACCTTATACCTACTCATCTTCTCTGTGCAGATAATTTACCTTCTTCTCTGCACCCTTGCTCTCCTATGTGGCTTTTTTCCAGCCCAGTAGTGGATCAGGCTGGGTGACTGCCTGAGGCTTTTTTCTGTCACAGCTTGGTTGCTAAGATTATTCCCACAGAATCTTCCAGTTTTCTCTTGGATTTCTCTGTTTGGTTTTGACTTTTTCTACCTTAGGTCCTTTCTCCTACTGGCTTCAGTTTTACCAGGTTCATACTTGCTGAAATGAGTCTTGGCTTGTAGATCGGAGGGGTTGGACACAGCCTCTGGCTGGGGTGGACCTGTGTCCTAGTGTCCTTCTGCACTCCAGTTAATTCAATTGCATGATCATTTAAACATTTTTTTTTTCCTCTTCTCCACCCCCCCCCCCCAACTTACTGTTCAGAAAGACTTTGACTTGCTTCCTTTCAAGCCAGCTTTCTACAACTGTGTGTGATACTGCTACTTTTTAATTGCTGCTTTTTCTCAAGGGTAATTATGTATATTGTGAGCTTTAGGAGCTTATTTCTGAGTTATTTATGCTGAATCCAAAATAGCTTGTTTGCTCACGTTTGCTATATTTATTATTCTGGGGCAAAATTGCTTAGGGGTCAGGAAAAGGTTTCTTTAAACTCAAGTCCCATTAGGATATGTGACTGACTTTCTTTTATTTATTTTTTATGGGCAGCTGGAGTTTCCCAGTATTTTTGCCTCTGGACTTAATTGACTCTCATCAGCTGGCCACTTGGTAACCTCTTCCTGGCCAGTGTGCTGCCAGCACAGCATCTCCTTCACTAGAATCATTATAACTTGTGCTCTTCAGACCAAGAGACATGGCCACAGAGAGAGGTGATGCAGTCACAGAATGTGTAATAATGTGATGCTTTACGTAGTAAAGGCAAAGAGTTGGCAACAACTGTGAATTTAATGAATTGCAAAAGAAGGGGGACAGAAGATTTCATTTTTTCCAGTTGCCTTCCTCAGAGCTTTGCTAGCCTAAGGAATTACTAAATTTAGAGCTGACCTTCTTAATAAATGTACCAGAACTATCACAAGCAAAGACATTCAGGAGATGTTCATGTTGAATACATCAGGGTACGGTTAGCACTTCTTGAACTTTCCTGATGTTGGTCTTTGAGGAGTAAATGCTACCTGTTCTTCAGCTATTCTCTAAGTGTAGCTTTTGAACCCATGGATGTTTTGGTTTAAATAGGAGGGGGAAAAAAAAACCACAGCATGCTTTTTGGCATCAATACTTCTTTCATCTGCATCAGCAATGTTTTTTTATCTGTTACTTATGTGGTAGGGTCAGTGATAGGTTTGGTGTTTGTGAGGTGAGTGACATTGCAAAAACTGCCAGTTAACAAACCTGGTGTTTTCAGAGTACTGGTAGTGTTAGGTATAGCTGTGGTTCTTTATAACTGGCAAATGTAACTTGTCAAAATAGGTTGAGTTTGTTCAGAATACACAGGAACAGGCTTACCCAGTTAGAATTATCTTTTCCACTATGTAGTAAACTTGAAAGATTGTAGAAATAGTTAGAAATACCAAAACCTAGTTCCCATTTTCTTTGAAATGGAAAGCGCAGGATAATAGTTGCACCGTTGGCTCTACTGCTGGTGTGGATCAACCTAAGAAATACTTCCACCCAACCCCGAAATGCAGATCCTGAGCTTGTCAGTGGAGGTGTGGGAAACTTAGCTTTCTGTCCCTTTTTGCTAGTGACATTCCTGGAAAGTAAACATCCAAGCAGAACAGCTCAGCGGGATCAGAAAGTGTGCTGGGGCAAGTAATTCGGGGAGCTGATGATGGACATTTTAGTGTCAGAATCTTGAGAGGAAATCAAAGTAAGCCACAGAGTCTACAAGTGCATGTATAAGAGAAATGCAAGCAGTACTCTAACATGAAAGTGTCTTCCTGAGGCTATTCTATGAAGAAGTATAATACAGGGGGGGGAAAAAACAACATAGGTAGAGAGGCAGAGGCAAAAAAGAAAGGCAAGAAAAATCTGCAAAGAGTTTTTTTCAGGATAGAACCATTCCTCAAAAATCTTTTAAAAAGCAGTTGAAAAAGGAATCTTACTGGACTGATAGGCTCAGTTTTTGACAGGGAAGAAAGGCCTGTCTTGAACATAGGTGCTCACACAGACAAAAAGCTGCTGGAATTCACCATAATATCCAGGTGCAGATTTGTCTTATCCTTATAATCTGTTCCTTCTAGAAATACACAGCCCAGGGAGTGAAAAATATAAAGGGGACAGCATTTGATGACCATTCTTTGCTGCAAACTGCTGCGATGGAGGAGTTGCTCAGTTCGTGTGCAGTAAGGGGTACTGTTGTTAGGCAGATGTGCCTGGGGCTCTAGACCACATGAAGAGCTCCTTACTGCCATAATGCTGTTCATGGAAGTGCCCAGCATGGCTGTAAGGTCTCACCTACTTCACAGTTTGGCAGAAGAAGGGGCTCCTGTGACTAGGAAACAGGGCAATCTTACCTTCCTTTCCCCTGGAGGCTGGCAGAAAGCAGAGGAGCATCTTGCTTACATAAGCTTGAGATTGAGAAGCCATGTAGAAGAGATACTGTCTCAGTGGGACTTTGCGTGGCCCACGGTTACCTTCCACAGTCCAGTTTTGTCACTTCATTCCAGAAGTCTTTGATCTCCCTGTGGTTGGCACCATTTCCAGATGGTTCTTTTTTAAAAAAGTCAATTTCATGACAGCATTTTGGATTATTTCTGAATATTAATCATTATTCTAACAGTCTCTTGTAGAATGCCACTCATCTGCACCTACCTGTTCCTTAATGACAGGTAGTCCTGGTGGATCCAGTGTGGAGAAGGGCACCAAAAAGAATGATTTTAAGATAATTAAGAGAAAAGCAAGTTCATTACTTCATCAGCATTTTTGCAGCTGAGCTACAACTCACTGCTAGGTGGTCAATTAGCAGGATCCCAAGGGAAATGTTCCCTCCCTGGAGGTGTTCAAGGCCAGGCTCGAAGAGGCCTTGAGCAACTTGGTGTAGTGGAAGGTGTCCCTACCCATGACAAGGGGGTTGGAACTACGTAATCTTTAAGGTCCCTTCCAACCCAAACCATTCTGTGAAATGCCTCTTTCCCATTTTACAGGACATGGGAGAAGCTAAATGCCACT
Source organism: Dryobates pubescens (assembly GCF_014839835.1). NCBI lineage: Eukaryota > Metazoa > Chordata > Aves > Piciformes > Picidae > Dryobates > Dryobates pubescens. Next base: position 27,273,777 of record NC_071624.1, on the reverse strand, counting down.
TGCTGCATCTCCAGGGGTTTTTTTGTTTTGTTTGTTTCATTTCTGGAATTTAATTTTTTCTTTCCTTAATTACCACTCCAGGAAGATTTCCAAATCACAGAACTAGGAGGACTAAAAGTAACATGTTGTTAGCTTGGTGGGAGAGGCTTACTCAAGTATGCCAGTGGTCTGTGGTTACACATGAACTGAGTGACTAAAATTGCTGTCCCTTTTGAGAGGCTTGGAGATCCTGATAGACTTCCCATGATGATAGTCACCTAGAGCACAACTGTCTTGATACCATCTGCTGTGTTGTAATTGAATGTGGATGGGAAGCTGATTTTTAGCTGTTCAAGGAAAGAGCCTTCTTCTGCTAGGCAGGGAGTAACTCATCTTCCATGTGTGCAGTGCCTGTTAAAGCACTTGAGAGTTCCTTGCTTTTGTCAGAAAAGGAAAAAAAGAGTCAACTGGGTGGACCCAAGGCCTCAGTTAAAAGAGGTTTTAGGGAACATCCACAACATTTAGTGGGTTGCTGGGGCTTGTTTTTCTTAATCAGAAAGCAATAAAAGCCATGGTATGTGGTCTTGACAGCCTTTCTGTAGGGAGAAATTGGGCACAATGATCAAGCGTGTACCTTCCCAATGACCATGAAGAACCTGATGAACATGTGTCTCTGCATCTGCTGAGATATGCAGGAGGATAATGGAATTCAGTCCTGAATCTGGCAGTATCCAACTGGCAGTAGATCCCCTGAATTTCAGATAAGGCAGAGGTTTTTCTACCTTTGCCCTTACAGAAAGGACCCACCAGAGCAGGCTGGCTTGTGCCTGGCTTTTGATGAGCAGCAGATGAAGTGATAGGACGTGTGGTATGTAATTGCTGCCTGCCCTTTGTGGCTAAGGTAACTCCACACACGATTCATCAGGTTAAAATTTAAAAGGCTGATTTATATGCAGAGTGCAAAATAAATCAAGGGTAATAGCATCACTCCTAAAGTCACATAGATCTGCGCTGCCTGGTGTGATGTGCTCATTTCTTCTGAGGCTGGACCTTCATCATCGCTTCCCCAGCCCTTCCGCTTCCAGTAGCAGATTGGGGTTAAATCATCACACTGCATCCCCATGGGTTTGAGGGAGGGGTGTTGCAACATACCCTTGTTGCCTGAAGAGAGTATGCTGGTATTGCAAAATACCAGTTTTGCCTAAAGAAAGGACATTTCAGAGTGAAATGAGCAATTTTCTTCAGTTCTTCTCAGATGATACAGGCACTGTTCACAGGTCAGAGAATGGTAGGGGTTGGAAGGGACCTGCGGAGATCACATATTCACAGATTGCAACGGACTGGAAAGGACCCTCAAAGGTCATCTTGTCCAACCTTCCTGCAGTGAGCAGGGACACCTTCAACTAGATCAGGTTGCCCAGGGCCACATCATCTTATCCAACCCTCCTGCCACAGCAGGTTCCTCTAGAGCATCTTGCACAGGATAGCATCCAGGCAGGTTTTGGGTTTTGAGTGACTCCAGAGATGAAAGCTTCACCACCTCTGTGGGCAGCCTGTATGTTCATCGTGTTGTTTTCTCTTGTCATACAATGTGGCCTTGTTTCACAGTGCTGTAGACCAGGTGTGTTACTCTCAGTCACATAACAGCCAGAGCTCAGCCTCCTGCTTGCTCAGATGGTGACGTGCCTGGGTACGCAGCTGTACGTTGTGCTGGGAGGGCCTCTTTGGTGTCTCAAAAAACGTCAGAGAAGCAACTTCTTCTACCCAACCATCAATGTTATACAGCACTGAAAGTTCAGCTGAGGTTTCCTCCTCATGGTTTATAACCAAACACCTCATATTTGTTGATATTTCTGATTTGCATGCTAGAAAATTCTTAAGTTTTGGGGTTTTTGTCTGAAAATGCATGAAGTAGTGGCTGCTTCACACTTTGCATGCAAGCAGCAACTTGCATTCTGCAATGTTCCCTTACATTTTTTTTACCTTACAGGCTTTTTATTCAGAGTCTATAAAAAATGGGGAGTGATTTGTTTGCTGCTTCCAAACAAGTTCCCAAGTGCTTTCAGGTCAATGCTACACAGAAGATTTTCAAATCAGTATTTTCAGCACTCTTTCCATCTAATCATTCTTGAAGCATTCTTACCATTTAAATCTCAGTGTTAGGCATAATGGCAAGTAAAAGAAGGAGAACATGAGAAGTCAGTTCTTTCAATAGTTGCAGTTTACCATATTTGTGGTAGTGGTGGAAATTTTCAGTGTCAGCTGGAGGCCATTCAGGAAATTTTTAACAGTGTATTGAGAGGATAATTTAATCTCAGCTTCATACACTCACTCCCTGGATCTGGCCCATATGCATGTAAGAGAAAATCCCTTTTCCCCTTTTTGATAGTTGCATGATGGCACTTGTTCCTCATCTGTTTGATGCTCTTGCTTTAGATCCTGCCAGAGGAAGTGACACAAAAATTAAGCAACTGTTTGCGCTCCGTGCGATGTGGATGTTTGAACCAAAAATCATCCAAGTGTCAGTTTCCAAAGGAAGTTATTTTGTGGTGGGCTGTTGGCTTCTTGTGTGTTGGTTGTTTTATTCTCACCCTGACTTTGAGGAAGATCTGCAAAGAAAGGACCAGTAATTTTGTGTGCTGGATATTCACTTCACAGTCTTTGCTGTTAGTGTGCAGCTCTAAAGATCACAAAGTCTACAACCAGTCTCCTGATTGATTTGGTTTAAAGTGTCATGCATATTCTAGCAGGGAAAACTACAGAATACCTCCATTTGACACTAAAGTTTCTATACATTTCAGTGTGCTAAGTGTATCACATAGCAGATGACTATAGCAAACCCCAAGATTTAGGTCTCAAATTACAACTAGTTTTTTGTTTATAACTCCATGTTGGAGGGCAGGGCTCCTGTCAGCCTCGTTTGCCATCACAGAAGTCACAGTGCCTCTTGGTACCTGGGGAAACAGGGAGGCACAGGATGAAGGATGCATAAATCTGTTTGTGTTTCCATTCTGTGCTCACATGGTGTTTGTTTAAGTCTGGTTATAATATTCTTGTGCATATGGAAGCTGAAGGATGTTGAGTATGTTGCTTCCTTGAGACTTAGCTTGTACAAAGTGTGCTGCTTTTTAATGCTAATAATCTACAAGCAAAACTTGTATTGTAATTTGGCTTCTGCAAACTTTTGAGCCATATGAAGAAACTACAAATGCTTTGAAGCATCCCATGGTCAGTATAACCTTAATACCTTCTAGTCACTGTCACTCTCAAGGAGTTGTTCTGTATGGGAACTTGAGAAATAATATGTCAGGTAGGTGGAAAACTGAATGAGTAGGTTCCCTTCTGCTGTGCAGGGCAGGCCAAGTACATTATCTTCTTAGTACTTTGGTTTATTACATGAAAACAGTTATCTGTGACACTGACAGCTATCAGGTATTTTAGTGTAGCGTGGACAGATTTTAATTTCTCTGAGGTCTCTCTAGCATAGGGCTTAAATATGCACTTAGAATACAGCAGCTGACCATTTAAAGCTTTGCTCGTTCTGCTTCACAGGATCCCCAGGGATGTTAGTCACAGGGCTGGGTCTTACTTCAGCTTGAGATGACATGGCAGGGAGGCAGCAAACTCAGAACAGGTCTGACCCCATCCTCATCTTCAGCTTCCTTATGTCAATGATTCAAGGGGTGGGTGTGTGCGCGCATTTAATATCGCCATAATTACAGGGAACTTAACATTATTGATTCATAGACTTCTGTGGATGTGTGCACATGGTTTCTACTAACTGGTAGTTGTTCAGATGAAAGTAATTTGATAAAACATTTTGGCCTGTACTCAGTGTCATTTACACTAGTAATGACATCCACTAACTAAATGTAGTGAGGTCAGTCTGCTATGGGGAAATAGAGTTGGCCTGGTCTTGTGCTTCAGTCGTGCCCCAGTTTATTTTGAGTCTTTCTCATATTTCAGCATCACCTTACTGGTTATGAGTGAAATTGATTTAAGTACCAGTAGCTGTTAATGCAATGCAATATTCTCTTGTGTGAGTGACAACTAGGGAAAAAATAGGAATTTATTTTATCTAATTTTAGCAGCCTGCAAGCTGGCTTGTAGGTAGATTGTGCCTCTTAGCCAGCAGAGAGACAGGCATGGTCAGAGGATGCTGTTTCCTGTTCACAGCGTTTGTTTCTTGGCTCCAGCCAAGTTCCAGTCATGTGATTTGAGCTGTCTAAGGTGAGATGATCAGTCCCATCCACTGGGAACAATTGTCTTTAACAGTGTAGCTGCACCAATCCAAAAAACCTGTGGTAAAGAGACAGCATTGGTGGAAGACTGTAAAATACCTAAGTGCAGCTTGGCTGTAATTTGGAAACCCAGCTGCCTGCTGGTATATCAATTAATTTTCAGTGCAGTTTAGCTGGGGTTTTGTTTTTAATCTGTATTTTTCATACATTTAAAATAATGCAATAACCACGTTGTTGCATGCCACTTCTAACTTCCCTGCCATTTCCCAAAGTGTTCAAGTGTCCTCACTGCAAGGCAGGAGGCAGAGCACCTCAGCTGCTGGCACTGCCAGGCTTTGGCAGGCAGCACGTGTTGTCTGGGTGAAATGAAGACTGAGGGAATTTAATATTATAGCATCCATGAAAAATGGGAGCACTTCATTAACTGAGACTGTATGAAGCTTTCTTATGGATGGAATTTGCATGAGTACATTTTACTGTTCCATCTAAGATCAAATGGTAAGTGTGGTGTCATGCACAGGTTTGTGACTGTTCCCTTAAATAGGTTTTAATACTTAATGTTTTTACTCTCATGCATTTCAAAGCAGCAATTGTTTCCAAGAATAAAGACAATTACATTTGTCCTGATGCTCTTAAGATTAAAGGGGATAAAACTGTATTTTAAGGTATAATGTAACAGATGAGAAGTTCTGCTCCGATTTGCCATTCGAAGTCCAGTAGCGCCATAGCCAGTCCTGTTATCAATGAGCCTGGGAAGAGTTTCAGCAACAGTGAAAAGTGTTGCCTGTTAAAATTTCAGAGGCATGCTCAGAAATGATGCCAAGAAGGAGTCTGGTGGCTGGTTTGGCATTGGGGGTAGGTGGGGAGGGGGAGCAGGCTGTAATCCATCTCAGCTCTGTGTGTGCAGGGTTTTGCTCCTCGGCACAGCTCGCACACGCACGCTCGCTCGCAGGCCCATGTGACTTTTGGCCATATTAGCAGGTTTATCCAAGCCTAGCCCCTCTGACTAACAGATGTAGGGAAAAGGGCATTCTGGGATTGCAGCAGTTGCTTTTGAACAACAATGTCCTTTTTGTAAGAATCTGTTGCTTCTTAAAAGATGGAACATGACATCATCACCGTCGATCCAAGAAACATTCCTTCAATAATACTGAGTGTGCTCTGGTTATCAGCTCCCTTCCCCCAGCTCCTTTCTCTCATTTTTCTGACTGATGCTTTTTGTCTATTGTTTCGTCGGGGGCTGTAAATGTGAAACAGTTGTCTTTCAGTGTTATGTGCTTGTTAGAGCTGGAATCAAGTGGAATATTGTTAGCTTATTTGAAAGAGAGAAAGAAAAGGGGGGGAAAGAAACCCCCAACTTTCCTTCCAGTCTTCATAAATGTGGTGTGCTTCAGGTAGGGGCTGAATTGAAGCTAATTATTTCCCTTCCCACACAGCATTAGTTACTGTGTTATGCAATGGGAGGTGGAGGTAGCGCAGCCCTGCTCCTGTGCACCTTGCTCAGCTTAGCTGGCAGTTGGGTATATCCTGTGCTGATTCTATCTGCTCTAAGGGCTCCTCTAGACATCCTTTATTGGTAGCAAATGTGTGTGTGCGTGTCCACAAGTGCAGCACAGCAGAGTTGTGACTAGCTGCATGTTTCCTCTCTGTGTGCAGAGATCTCTGTTTTTTTAGTGCTTGGTCCACCAGTGGGATTTGAATGTCGATTTTTCCTTAGCCCTTGAGAGCAGGCTATCATGGAAATATGTTTTGGGTTGCATTATAAATCTTTTAGATGCTGACTGCTTGGAGGAAAGCTATGAAAATGCTGGATTTCACTTCCCTTCCCTGTGTTCTCTCTCCCACGCATGTCTTCAGCAGAAAAACTGGAGACTCTTGCAGACTTCACAACTAGGTATGTCTTGGCTGTCTCTTGCACAGTCGAGCTCTCCTTGTAGCGATGCTGGCAGTTATTTGAACTAACAAGGAGCAAGCAGTCTTTGGCACTTTCACACGCTGCAACTGTCTAAAGGAGAGTACCATGGAGCATAAACATGCAGGAGTATGTCTTTCCATCCTTGTAAGAATTGTTCCACAGGGAGGGGAAAAACAAATGATTCATTGATGGTCTGGAGGCTTGGAGAAAGGTGGAGTTTATCATGTCCAGAAGAGGAGGAAAAATGGACAGGGATGGGGCCTTCTTGATATATTGGTTAAACTCAAGTTTATTGTGGTGTTTTTTTCATTATGAAGATAAAACTTCCTTTAAAAAGCAAATCTGAGATGTGAAATGTGAATTAAAAATTGTGCAGGCCTTGACCAGACAGGGATTTTGGGAAGGTTGTGAGCTGTGTGATGTGCTGTTTGCCACTGGAACGGAACTTGTTTTTATCGATGACAGTTTACAGGCCTTTCCTTTAGGAAGGGAAAAGTGCATTTTTCTTGCACTTACTGTACTTGGTTGTTTGACTTCACCTGTTGTAAAGTTAGAGTAAGGTTTTAGCACAACTTGAAAGTATACTTTTATTGTGGGTAGATTCCAAGACACGCTTTGAACAAATAAAAGCAAGTACACAGTGCAAACAAAGGCTTTCATAGGTTCCCAGTGGTGTCTGAAGTTGCAAGTTCCTCTGAAGAAAGTGTTTGCTGGTGGGCAACTGTTGAAGTTCATGTGCTATCACAATTAAAATGTTTGTTTGCATCTGCTGAAGCAGGGTAGAAAGACACACATTGTGTGTGTCTAACAGTTATGTATGGGGAGATACATTTTGGTTGGACTTGGTCTTAGGGTGTTTTCCAACCAGGTGATTCTATGATTCTGTGTGGGACTGGATATCCTGTTCTGGGTGCTGTTTCTCTAAAGAAAGGGATTGCAGGTAAGATTCTATCTGAAGAGCAGGCTCTTCAAAGACTGTGAATCTAGATAAGAGAAAAACTAAAAGGGACCATGACTGACTGTTGTGGAAGGAGAAGCTTTGGAGAGGTCTCTGCCACCACGCAGAAATGAGTAGAGAATGGATCATTGGCTGCTTCTTAGCTGGAGTGCAACTGCAGAATATAAGAACACTGGGCTGAATCTAAAAAATGTAAACAGAGATGAGTGAGTTGGTGGTGGTTCACACAGGTCATGATTGTGCCATAGATCTTGTCTGGCAAAGGCCATTATCCATACACGTGACTGTCATGCACATCACAAAGGCCAAGCGATGCTTTAGGGCGTAGTGGGTGCGACTCTTCAGAGGGAGGGTGTCACGGTAGTGTGGGCTCTCTGGGGACAAAATGGTTGTTGCTGTTGGTCAGAGAGGTTCTGCTGACTGCTCTTCAGGCAACTGAGCAGATGCTGGAACAAGGAATGTGTCTCACTTTGTGTTTTGATTTTGGTTGGTGTTCTTTAGAAGTGCTTGACTGGTGTGATGGTGGGACTGGGACATTACCCCTGCAGATCAGTTGTGTTGCTTTGCACCACTAGGATACTTGCTCTGGAAGAAGGGGAAGCTGCTCTTCTCTAGCTTTGCTTCTGGGTCTTTGAGAAGAGGATCATCACTGAAGGGTTGCAATCTTTCTCTTGCAGTAATCCATGCTGAAGAGGCTCCATTCATACAGATGAACCAAGGGTTGAGGCAGCACTTTAAACCCAGATAGTCGGTCGGCTAACTGCCCAGCAGGATGCCATCAACCAGCCGAGCGGGCAGCCTGAAGGACCCAGAAATTGCAGAGCTCTTCTTCAAAGAAGATCCAGAAAAGCTCTTCACAGATCTCCGAGAGATTGGCCATGGAAGCTTCGGAGCAGTTTATTTTGTAAGTAGCTTCACAACTTACAAATGTTCTGTTTCCTGTAGTCTATGGATCTAGATTATGGATTTTGGATGTAATCTCCATCTATGGATGGAGATGTTTTTCAAATGTATTAAGGAAAGGAAAATATTATCAATTTTTAACATGGTGTTTGAGGCAGAGATGCTTTCCTGTGTGTCTCTAAAGTCTCAGACTTGCAATACCTGTAAGTTTTCTGCATACAAACTGAAAAGAAAGGCTGGGAACGTGGCCCTTGCCCAGTGCTTTTGGGTGCATCGCTACATTGCAAGCAGGGATTTATCTGCAAATTAAAACGTGGACTCTGCTCCATCAATTCTGACTGGCAATGCAGTTCTCTTGGTCTGATTGTCTCCTTATCATCTCTTGTCCCTTGAGAGAAATTGAATTCTCTCTCCCTTCGCACATGCCCCCAGGCTCCCTTAAAGCCATTCTTCGTGTTTGACACCTGAGTGTTGGAGCTTTTGTTGTCATTTGTCCTGTCACATCCTTCCCTACTGCAGGCAAGAATCCCACTATTCATCTGCATAAAACTTACTTGACATGAACGTCTGGACAGCAGAATTTTTCCCAGCCTGCTTGCAGAGCTCAGCTGGAGGTGGGATGTCTCCTGGTAACCTCATTTGCAGGTTGCTGTATGCTCACCAAAGTGCCTGTCACGAGACCTTCATTTAACCCCCATTTTCCTCAGCAAACCTTTTCACGTTTGTAATTGTAGGAGGTGTGGCCAAACCTGCCAATTTTCCTTCAGAAAGCCATTTGTGTCAGTATTTTATGAGATGCCTATTCATTGTTAGTAATTGCAGCAGACCATGTTGGGAACCTTCCAGCACAAATTTAATGCAGCACAGATGAACTAATTAGGAAAAGCTTCTTAATTTTGTTCCCTGCTTAAAACTATGAGCCACCACTGTCTGGGAACAGATCTGGGGGAGGAAGTGTTTTCTGAGGAAACTGTTCTCACCTGCAGCATTTACTTCATCTCGTTTACTCCCTTTGGTTAAAAGAGTGGATAGAAAAGGAGAGGGCTGACTATCTTGTGCTGTGTGGAAATGTTACTGCAGTTTTTCAGGAGCACTGTAACTTAGAGGCATGCATGAGCCATGCATGTCTGGAAAGCCAGCATGCAGGTACAGATAACCTATGAGCTGTGTGCTGATAGCATTCCCAAACATCACCAAGAAGCTGACGTCATGGTGTTTGCAGGCTGCCAGAACTTTTTAGCTGTGGTAAAAGCTGACTGCCCTTACCACAAAGGAGATCAGAAGTAAGAGGCCATTAATTTCTAAACCCTTCTTTCTCCCCCACCATTCTAAACTACTAATCCATTATAGATTGGTATTGATTCACTAACTAGTGTGGGTACTTGCCTGGGTTTGCATTGTGCTAGTTTGATGTAAAGCACATCTCATTTGGTACTTGTGATGCACTACTGACACTTGTCTTTTTGCACTACCCCAACCCATTTTGGGGCTTTATTTTTTTCAAGTGAGCAAGAGTTCCCCAGAAAGGAGATAGCAGTGTTGCCATTTCTGAGTTACCAGGTTTTAACCTGGAAGCTCTGTGCTGTGTTTTGATATATTTTTATTACTATCAGGTTTAAGACTTTGAATATGAAACTGTTTCATATAATGAACCTGATACCTCAAAGGGAAGCCCAAAAGATGAGGAGGACAACATGGAGGAAGAAATTTAGTATGAATGAAATGAATGTAAAGAACTGAAGTAGAGGACTGTATGTCTTGGGTCCTCTATTCCTCTATAAAACTGGGGAAAAACATGCTTCTCTTAAGTTTCTTTAACAAGATTTTGACTCTGCTAATGCAAACAATTAAACTTTCTCTAATGAACGTAATGTTTGCTTACAATTAATAACTGCTTGAAAGCATATTACCAAAGCTGATGACATACTCTTTCTTTGCTCAGGCTTTGCCTGTATCACTGCTGAAATGACTCTGGTCACCAGATGTTGATCCTTTGCATGGAGTTTTCAGAGGAAAGCGGGATATATGCACATAAATGTCTGCCATAAACCCAGCTTCATTCATTTGGGATGTTTAAGTTAGCTGGCCTCAGAACAACCTCATGGCTTTTGGATAGGAACTGTGTTCATTTCAGTTATTCAAGATCACAAGGAAACTAGAAAGGCAAATGAACCTCCCTGATTTAAACTCCCAGGGCATCAGCTGGGATGGTTCTCTCTCAGCCCCACTACAGTGATGAAGGTCTGTATCTGTTAGGCAAATGTGAGGGGCTGCTCACTTGGATTTTCTTAACACAGCACCCCTCTCACCAAGCTGCTTTCATTGCATACAGCGTGGACCAAAAGTACAGGTGATAAATACAAGTGGTAGTAATTAACAAGAAATAGCCACATAATCTTAAAATCTCCCCCTGCCTTTTTTAAATGCAGTTTAGGCTTTGATTGTTGGTTGTGTCTACTTCTTTTTCCTTTTAGTGGTGATCCTGAGGAGGGGTGATGTGTTTATCCTACACAATGACTGCCCAAGAATGTTCACTCTTGTCTCATTCTTTGTTTCTGTTACATCCTGCAGTGGCAGAAAGTTTCTGTTTTTTCTTTCATAATTGACATGAATTTTGCTGGTTCACCTCATGGTTTTAGTTTCTTAGAAACTGCAAGTCTGGCACCTCTGAATCATTTTGGTATTATCCTTACCCTACTCCCTTGCTCTGCAGTGTAATAATAGCTTTTGCTTGACACAGGAAACCTACTACACTGGAACACTGCAGATGGAGCAGGAGAATAACCCACTCTCTTTTGTTAGAGCTGTGTTGCTTCTGCTCTACTCCAGTATTTCACTTGCCTGTTTTATTGCAGTTTTTCAGTGATTTGCATGCATGTTTCACAGATTGTCTGTAATTAATAAAAATCCAGGAGTCAGAATTTTATTCTCCCCTTCTTTTTGTGTCAAGAAAGCAGAAATAGTCGTCCCCTCAACCTTAAAGGTAGTATCAGCAAGACAGGTTGAAGGATCCTCTGGAACAGAAAAAAAAATCAAAATAGTATTGGTTCAAGCCTATCCTAACTGGTTGAAATAAAGACTGACAGGGAATTCTGGGAATCTCTTTAATGAACAGCGGAATTAAAAACATGACTGGAAAAACCTTTTTGCAAAGGGCAGAGTCCCAGTGCCTCATTAATCTGTGTTCTGATAGGTTGTGCTTCATGTTACAAATATATTAAAAATCAGCACTTTCATCAGTCATCAGTGAATGCTGTGGGGCACATTATTCTGATTTATATCATTTAGCTTCATATCCAGGTTGATTATTCTTATCAAAGACACTCAGAGGTCTTTTCTTCCACCACCCTTTCCTGCTGCTGAAATCTGTAACAGAGGAGGAGCTGGGATCTTGTCTTGAGCCATCTTTCTTGTGAAGCAGTGCTGGCCTCTGCTCTGGTCAGGGTGAATGAGGCCTTGGTTTGATGCTAAATTAAACAAAACTTCTTGTCTAGTTTTGGATTGTCAGAAGTCAAGAAATCTGCCTTTGAAGTGTGAACCCCCCAGTACATTCATGCATGGTGTAAATAATAGTATTATTGAGCTGGGAAGATGTGAGTCTGAAGGGTAATCTGCAGATGGGTTGCATAGATTGCTGCTATCTCTCTGTCATCTGCTTTCCTTTAAGATAAAATAGTGAAGAGAAAGCCACCAGTGTCTGGAGCAGGTATCCCCTGGGCTTCCTGTGACATCTTATGTTTGGAATGGAATAAAAGGGAGTTGAGCCTTGCTCTGTTTTGTCTGGAATGGACCTGGGCAGGGAGAGGAGTTGTTTTAGGGAAAAGCCATTCCAAAAGAATCAGAGCTACTACAGTTTAGGAGTGACAGAGTCACTCCTGCAGAGACTTGCTGGATGCTGATGACCTTGTCTCACAAACAGGAGGGTGAACTTCAACTTCAGAAGTAAACTTCTAATAGATGCCATAGTCACATCCCTTGGAAGATAATTTAGCTTTAATTCTCTGGAAGAGTTAACTAATAGATAACTGATTTTGAATTTGTTTGGCTTACATCTTATGGAAAAGATCTGAAGAAGCTGATGCATCTTGTTTTCTTCTTGCAGGCACGTGATGTGCGCACCAATGAAGTGGTGGCCATCAAGAAAATGTCATATAGTGGGAAGCAGTCCAATGAGGTATGTAGAACATGTTGCATATTGAATCTTGCCCCTTGCAAATGCTGCTTATATGGGATGATTTCAGTTAGCTTGGGTTGCAGCAGGAGAAATCCTTCCTGTAAGCATACAGGTGAATGAGGGTACTGTGCAAACAAACCAAATCAGTTTACTGTTTGTGATGTATTTCTGCCTAATCTGTGTCTGGAGGAGGAGTCCTCCTTTCTACAAGTAAAGGGTCACATAAATGTGTATAAAGCAAAAAATAAAAATAAAAGTGGTAGGCTTGTATGTTAGTATGTCTTGTTGGCCTTAGCTACTCCATTTGAAATGCCCTTTAAAATAACCATGCTGCTTACAGAACAAAGGAACACCAGCAATGGATGCAGCAGTGAGGGATTCAGAGAGAATCTTGCCTTGTACAAAGTAGTAAGGCAGAGCACATCCTTCCCTGGAATGACTGTGTTGATGAGGAGCTAAAACAAAAGCAAAACAGCATGAGTGAATGAGTGTGAAAATCTGAACAGCAGCATAATTATGGCAGAACTGCCAGAGCTGGGGATTAAGGCAGTCTTTGCAGAGAGGTCTGTAAAAGTAGGCCTCTGAGATTTAAACGTTAAGTGTTTCATGGCCACCCCAGATGTGTTTTTTCCCTAGGACACTTAGCAGAGATAATTGATTTTTATACTTGAAATGTTTAAGTGCTAATACAGATTCTTGAAAAGCCCAACATGACATGAACAGCTGATTTGGTACTATTTCTGCTAAAAGACATCTATCAAATTGTGGCAGGATTTTTCCACAGCAGTATTTATTGTAAGCATGTTGTTCAAGGCATTTATGGTTCCCTCCCTCCATTCTCTATATTCCAGTCTTAGAAGCAGTCTTGCTCTGATGAGTTTGACTAACAACTCATTGCTTTCTGTGCCTGCCTTTTGTGTATTGATCCTCTGCGCTACAAGGAGCTGAACTGTTCCTTCTTGTCTGTGTATCTGTGTAGGAGGTAGAGGTGGCAGTGTCTCTCCAGCAGTCCCAAATTCTAGCTTCATAGTTCAATTTTGCTATATGTGTTCCTATTTTGCCACTGCAGTGACTTGTTTAACTGTGTACTGATGAAAGAATAATTTGTACTTACTACTTGTCCTACTGTTTTAATTACTGAGAGCTATAAATACTCTGTTCACATGAATGAAACAAACTGTGCATGCCTCAGAAATAGCTTTTATTTGTCTTCAAGGCATATGTTTCTTGATTTTTTTGAAGAAACTAATAGGACTGAGATTAAAACACTTGCTATTTTACTTCTGTATTTATTTGTTTTGTGCAGAAGTTTGCTGGAGTTATGATCTACCCTCTGTATAGAAAATAGGTTAAGGGCATTCCAGTATCATTTATATTTACTTTGGTTTCATAATAAGATTTTGTCATTGATGGGCACAATTATTCTCCAAAACAAGGACATAGTTTAAACTAAAAATAAATTTAAACCCTTTGAAATATATAGTACTGTGCTCTTAATGTGATCTCAGGGCTTTTTTTAACACACAAAGTCATGGATATATCTTGACTAATACATCACCTCTCTCTTCCCACTGTACAAGTTTAGCCTGGCACTGTGTTGGTTTGACTTTCATTGCTTAGTACCTCAAAACCTTTGAGTTGCTAAAGGTAAAAGGCAACAAAGTTGTTCTTGTACTGGAACCAGGGTGTCAGTGAGAGTTTCCGTGAGTGTAGCTGCGGTAATGTCATTCGCATGAAACTTCTGGTGTTGAGAAATGCTTAGTCAATTAGCTGCCTGGGTTGTGGCTGCCACAGTCCCTGGTTTCATTTGTTTGTCTAACCCTAGAAATTTTACTGAAGAGGATCTGGGTGTTACATGTTTTCCAAAGCCTTTGGGTGTGTGGGACCCCTGCCCATCTATGAACCCTGGCTAGAGGAAGTGTGTGCTGAGGGATTAACAGCACCTGGAAAACAGTGTTTGAACCTTTCAGTGTTGACTGAGGTTTCTCTACCTCTGATTAACTTCACAACTGATACTCCTGAAAAACATTTTCAGTATCAACACTCTGGTGTTGATGTCTGCATACCTAAATGGTTTCAGCTACTGCATTTGTTTTTGCAAATCTCTTCTGGTAGTTGTAGTTTTGCTGTTGCACTTAGAAGCTTTTGCTTTTCTCGCCTGAGGATGTGTGGATGTGCAGCAAATGAGAGGATTGGTGATGTCCTTTGAGAGGAGCAGTGGCAGTGTCCAGACACGCATTGGAACGAGACATTTTTGCCTCTTCTGTGCTTTAAAGTTGCACTGGCAGAGGTCTTCTTAGTGTAAACCTGGAATATTTTTTTTTTCTCTGTTTATTCTTTCTGCAGAACCTTTATATCTAGTAGGTAACTCATTTTTAAATTGGTCCTTGTAAAGACTAAACTAGTAACAGAGAAACACTACAATGAAGGTAGTCAGATATTTGGTGGCTGATAAATGGAGCCTCATCCAGTGTAATAGAGTTAGTAGTAAGGACAGGTCTTTATAGCTCCAAGAGTTAAGTGAGAGACAGCTGATCCTGCTGAAAGGACACTTATCATCCACATCTCTTTCAGGTTGGGATGCATGTTTGGTTTGACAACAGAAATGTTATCCCTTAAAAAAGTTTTGCTTCTCTTTTGAAGACTTGGCTCAGGTGTAAATGTTTACCAGTGTACTCTATGCATACATACAAAGTGTGACATTGCTGAGAGATCCTTACATACAGCCTAATCCATCCACAACTTGTTTTGTAGAGCTGTTGGGAGTTAAGTGGTGAATATGGTGTTGATAGAAATTTATTTTGATTTGGAACCTTAAGATGATTTTACCTCTTAAAATAATTAAATGGCATGCTAGCTTAACAACAACAACAAGGGTAAGTTTTATTAAGTCTTTCTGTTCCTTTTATTTTCTACAGAAATGGCAGGATATTATTAAGGAAGTCAAGTTCCTCCAAAGAATAAAACACCCCAACAGTATAGAATACAAAGGCTGCTATTTGCGGGAGCATACAGCATGGGTAAGCATCTGCTGCACTCTGCACTTCTCTTGCCTTGGTTAAGGGCGCTTTAAAATCTCCCCAGCTGGCTTTCAAGAGGCACCTGAACACTTGCATTGCATAGACTCAGATGAGACTAGCCAAGGACCTCACAGATGCTCAGCCAAACTGAGTGTAGTTTTTGGAAGAAAGAGTTATGGAAAATGTCCCTTTGACTTAGGGAGTCTTGTGGCTGTGCTGCTGTTGTGTATCGAGCTTGATGGATTGTTTGGCATAAATAATAAGATGGGGGGCAACAAATCTACCCGTAGCTTTTCTTGCTGTAAGGGATGGTGAGAATTTCACTTATGCTGCCTGGGAGGCAAATCTGGCAACTTACTAGATACTTGCAGGTCATTTCACAGTGCATTTGGTATGCCACTGCTTACTTATGGTTCAGTACTTCACAGGTTCACTGAGTATGTTCCAGAAGTGTTCACTTATACTTCAGTGGAATAGGTTAGAATTATCCTACTGATAATTGTAATGAAAGTATATTTTGAGTCTAGTATTTTTGTTATTTAACTAAATTCTGCTGTATATTGTTTACCTCTGTTGTCATTTCTCTGTGCCTGTGTTCAGGTGACAAACCCAACTGGCTGGTTTTACCTCTGGCTGTCATCTCCTAATTAATTTTGTACATTTGATTTAAACAAACAAAAATCACAATTTTCCACTCCCCCAAACCAAATGTAGGTTATTTTAGTTTGTGTGCATGTGTAGGAATAAATGTAGCTGGCTTTGCAGAGGAAGCATTTTGCCAACTGAAAAGCACCATGTGCACCTCTCGTTGTACTAAAGAAGTAATATTATTGAATGAATAGTTTAAATTGCAAGTAGTCTTCATGTATTAGCTTCAGGAAATCTGCAGGACAAAGTTTTAGTTTCTTTTTTTTTGAAGTCTGACAGGGACAAAATCTTAAGTAAATCCCTAAATAGCCCTTTAATACTCTGATAAGCTTGTTAAGTGCAAATTAACATTCCTGTTAAGTACCTGCATATAAAATAAGATATGTAATACAATACAGAACTGCTTAAGAATTGGCTTTTGCCTTCCTTATGAGTGTGGTTGCTTGGTACCTTGCACAGGAGGGCTGTGCAAATCCCAGTCAGAGCTGTCCTCGTGAGAGGGAGTAGTCTGTGTGAGAGTGCTGGGCTGGGGCTGATGTTCCAAGGAATACTGGGTTGGTCATGGCAGTCTGCAGTGTGTGCACCAGGGATCATTCCTAAATTACTCCACAGAAATCTGGCAAACATTTACTGTTGGAGATTTTCTAACAACTACTTTGATTTCTTCCCATGCAGCTCGTTATGGAATATTGTTTAGGATCAGCATCAGACTTACTAGAAGGTATGTCACACATCTTTGTTTGATTGAAAGTGTAGTGCTGAAGTAGGAGGTTACAGCATCACTGAATTGTCCTTGAGCATACAATTTTTTCTGGGGGCAGTGTGTGTGAACAGCTGCAGTTTTTCAAATCCTCACATGACTGTAATGGTTTTTCTGGGGAATATTGCCTTTCCTAGCTGCTCACTTTCTCCTTCATGTTATTTTGAAGTTGTCAGGCAGCTATTTGTTTTCTTCTGAGTTTTGGGTTCTGTTGTCATGACAGTTCAAGATTTATTTCTGAAAACCCTTGCTGTTGGTCCTAGTGCTCACTATCAACTGAAAACCTGTTGTCTAAAATAGCATTGCAGCAGCATTAGGGTTTTACTTGATGAGGTCTTTTGTTAAAATGGTCATTTTTCTGTCAAGCTTCTTGAAGTGAGCTTTCTTTGATGATATATGTGTGGCCAGTAAGTTGTTCATTGCCTTTGCTTGCCAGAAGCATTTCAGGACAAAAGGCTGAGCTGTCAGAGCCTCGTCTGTATTGCCGCAGTTTATTCATGTGTGAATTGCCATAAAGTTCCAGGGTTTGGGACTTAGCTTCCTTAATGGAAAAGTGAATTTTGAGTCTCAGCTAGGTATTTGGGAGAATGGTCACAGAACTGACAGGAATGTAATTTCTGGTTGCACAGTAGTCTGTCTCTGACAGTAAATAGCTGCCAGTTTGCAGTTAGATTACATCTGATTGTAGAATGTATGCTGGGAACTATCTTTACCTTTGCTTCTCGTAGTGAACCTGGTAAAAATGAGCTTTTAGTATTTTCTTTCTGTTTACCTTGTTAACAATACTCACTCACATGCTGTAAACTATGTTGCTTTCTTTAATATTGAATTTCAAATCAATTTTTTCCCTAAGTTCATAAAAAGCCATTGCAAGAAGTGGAAATAGCAGCAATTACCCATGGTGCTCTCCAGGGATTAGCATACTTGCATTCTCACAATATGATCCATAGGTAAGTGGCTATACTTTTGCTGTCTCACACACAGGTAATTTATTTTGTTGATTGTATCCCCTTCATCCCAAATTTAATATTTATAAGCAGAGATTTTCTTTTTGTGGGGCCATTGTGCTCCCCAACTGGTGATATATTGAGGTCAAATACTAGCAAGCCATATCTCTTCACATGCACTGCCTCTTGCAGCTGGTGTTCAGAGTTTCTGCAGAATGACTTTGAATCTGCTAAGCTTTTCAATACCTGTTACAGTGCTGAATGTTCCCTGAAGCAGACAGTAGCAGAGAGGGCTTGAGCTCACCTCTGTAGCTTGCTGCAACTGCAAGGCAAAGCTTGCTGGGGCTGGGGAGCACTGACACTTGAAAAATGAGCTTGAGATGAAGCAAGATGTTGAGAAGCACACAGTGCATATGGGATGCAAATGTTCTCTGTGTTACAGTACCTGCTGCATTTTAGCAGGATGAAGGGCTTGAATTGTAACATTATTAGGACTTTTGGAAAAATCTTTATAAAGGACATAGTTGGTTCAGAGAGTTTTGCTTAGCTGTGTGTGGAGCTCTATGAAGCAATGGTAGTCTATCCTATAGATGGTTTTCCTTTTGGAGAGGAATAATACTGACACTTGTGTTCTATAACCAGAGATATCAAGGCAGGAAACATCTTGCTGACAGAGCCAGGACAGGTGAAACTTGCTGACTTTGGGTCTGCTTCCATAGCATCTCCTGCCAACTCATTTGTGGGGACGCCATATTGGTAAGCCAAGAGATTTCCTCATTTCTGGCTTTGTGAAGTAAAAGGATCATTTGGGGGAATATTTAATACACTTAGGCTTTACTGGAACAAGCTCTGTAACCTTCCAGATGTGATTGTGATAAAATGCACTTTGAATAATAAATAATAAAAAGATTAAGCAGTAAGCAGGCTCTGACTGCAAGAAATCATGAATTTGTATTTGTCATTCACAACAAGTAACACAAATATTTTGTTGTTCAGCTTACTCTGATTTTAAGTGGTAGAGGTGGGATTGGATCACCTGTATTGTATTTTACTCACTCCCCTCAGTGGTTTTAGCAATTGCTGGGCAATCTAGTTATTGAAAGAGCTGCAGTGGTTTTTCTTCCATAGGAAATGCCAGGTTCATTGAACAAAACTCTTTGCAGATCCCTTATATGCTTTTGATCTCTTACACCTAATCTGTGGTGTTGAGACTACTGCATGCTACACCAGAACTGACCAGCCAGCTAAACTACTGGAAATGTGGGTGGGCAAGAAAGGGATGATACTCCTAAATGGAGAGCTGGGCAGAGCACAGGACAGCATCACACAGCCTCTCTGCAGGCCTCTACTAGTGTGGGTGGGTGTCCTTTGTTCCCAGGATCCCCATGTTCATGCCTGGTACCCTGGGGAATGATTGGTTTATGGTAGCTGAAATCAGTGAAGCAGACAGTTTCATTGAGGTACTGATGGTGATAATGTGTTCCATCATCCAGAATTTTATGAGCACACATTTCCTATTTTAGGATGGCCCCAGAAGTGATTTTAGCCATGGATGAAGGGCAGTACGATGGCAAAGTAGATGTTTGGTCTCTTGGAATTACCTGTATTGAGTTAGGTAAGTTATTTTCTTTGAGAAATTACAAAATATCATCATTTAATACCTGGAACTTACACAGCTGAATCACAGTGCAGAAGATCTTTGCTTCCTTCCTTGTCCTTGATTTTAGAGAAAAGAGCTAAGTGTGCTCTCTGAAATTCAAGAGCAAGTCTCTAATTTGATATTTATTGAACTGATGTTTTCATTACCCGAAGAGAAAGAGTTATAGAGACACAGAAAATAGCCTAGCTCTGCCACTGAAGGTGTTCATGTTCTGTGGGAGAGGCAGTTAACTTTGGAACTGAAGAACAACCTATTTGCTGAGCAGCTTTAGAAATAAACCATTCAAAGTACTGGTGTGAAAACATATTTAGTGATACAAGTTGATATGGTTTGCATATCATATATGAGATATATCACATATGAGAATGTGAGATAGCCTTAACAAGTTCTGCAATAATGAAGTTTTGGATAAGTGGACAGCTTCAGAGCTTTATTCAGTGTCACTTGGGAATAGTGGTGTCACTTGGGAATAGATTTGGCTGGGAAAAAAGTCTCTTTAAAAAAATGTTAAAGAAAAATCTGTGGAGCAATCCAGTTTTGAGTTAGTAACCTCTAAATCATACTCCGAAGAAATGATGGCATTGCCATTAGAACAGACTCCTTTAAAGCAGAATGCCAATTTAAAAGGGCTCTGTTAGCATGGCATTCTATTTATATTGAACATGTAATTTTTTCTGGCAAGAGAAATCCCCTCCCTGAAGCACACCACCATGCACAGCACTGTGCAGACTTCAGTGCAGATCCAGCTCTCTAGAAGCTCTTAGCTGTAAGTTTTTTTCTCCGGATGGTGAGGTTCAGTGCTGCTTGTTGCACCTGAGGCTGTCCTACCATCCTTGTCAGATCTCATTGCTTGTACTCCAACCCAGTCTCAGTGGAGGAGCAGCCCAGCCAGGCAGCAAGAGCTCTCAGGAACACACTAATCCATGTGAACTGCACAGTTTAGCTCAGAATGCTGTCTGGCATTCCAAACTGTCAACTTCATTTTCTTCCAGGACGTGAAATAGATTCTTTCTTCAGAGCAGGGATTTTTTTATTATTATTTTTTGGTTGCCAGTATAAAGAAGTTGAAGGGGTGTGACTGTCATGACAGAGCCCTGCTCGAGTGGAGCAGGGAGTCTTGGCTGGCTGCAGTGCTCCAGGAATGCAGTGAGCTCATGGCCACCACACCCCCGGGTGCCTTCCCGCATGCTGCATTTTTGCAATGTGAAGCGTTAGGCTTCGTCTACAGCTTCTAGCGTGGTGGGAGGTGAGACTAGGTCAGGACAGTAAAGCATTGTAGGCTGGGTCGGTGTGGTTATCTCACTTGGGTTGGTTTGAATGAGCATGAGGAGAAAGCAGAAAAATGAGATGTCTAGTAGTCCTCTCAGGTTGTCGTGTAGTCTTAGAAACGGCCACACTGAGGGCTCACTTGCAGTGTTTACCGAAGATTTCTGTTTTATTCAGGTGAGTTAAGGAAAAAAAACCTGGGGAGAGCAGTCAGTTAAAACAGTTTAAGCAGTCATTTAAATACTTCAATGGATAATCAGCCTGATCCTCAATAGCAGGAACTGGTTATCTGACAGATTAGAGAAGGTAAGGTGCTACCTTTGAGGAAAGGCTTAGCTCTTCAGTTTACTCATTCTGCGGAATTTGTAGGGCTTAGTCCATCCTGTGGTAGTGATGAGTGAACTCTGATCTCTGATACATTGCTTACTGCTACTATTCAACTCCAAATTGAAAAGCAGGCTAAGAAAACTAGCATTATTTTTACTTTGTCTGGGGTTTTGTGTTTGTTTGGTTTGGGGTTTTTGGTTGTTTTGCTGGTTTTTTTTTCAGGAAGGAAAGGTTTTTTTGTTGCATTCTCCCTCATGTGAGAGCGATCTCCTGGCCTGACCAGCTTCTCTGGAATGTTTATGACAAGGCTGAGCTTTATAGGTTTACCCCATAAACATTCTGATGAAGCTTCAGTTTTGTTGTTACAGTGAGATCATCTCCTTCCTCATTAAGCTTTCATGCTGTGTCAGTCTATAAGAGTAACACAAGCTTGAAAGAGAGAGAAGAGCCAAAGAGAATGCAACTCTCAAAATAGTATAAAGAGTTGGCCTGTTGCTGACTTCCTGCCCATGTGCTTAGTCAGTTAAGTGTGATTTGATGGTTCTTGTAACCAGCTTTTTCTTCATCACTGCTGTCCTGCTAGAATTAAATATTTGTTAGCTTTTTAGCAACTGTAGCTTAAAAAAAAAAACAATGGGGGGGAGGGTGATGAAACCAAGAATGCTTAGTGGCTAAACACCAAGTATAGAGCTTACTGTTAGCTTACTCCTATTTTAGTACATTAAAATGAGTCAGAGAACTCAACTATGATAAACCACGTAATTTAAAAGCTTGAGAGGACAAGGCATTTGATCTTCAAAGTGCTTTCATCTTCTGCAATGGTATAGGACATATGCCAACATATCTGTCTGATTGCAGGGTAGGGTTGGTTTGGGGTTCCACGTTCAGGCAACAGTGATTCTGCTGATGTGGTTTTCTTTTTAAAGGGATGTAAAGTGAAGAGGAAAAAAAAAAAAAAAAAAAAAAGAGCAAAGCCATGAGACTATCTCCCTATATAAAAACTATTTTCTTTTGTGTGTAGCGGAAAGGAAGCCTCCTTTGTTTAATATGAACGCAATGAGTGCCTTATATCACATAGCGCAGAATGAATCCCCTACACTACAGTCTAATGAATGGTGAGTATTACTGAGGGAGGAATGTGGCAGGGAATTGCTGTAAATGGAGTGCTTTGTCATGCTGAGTTCTTGAAATGGCTGGATTCCTGTTGGGAGGATGTGAGCTCCAAGGTTCTCATGAGGTTCAGTATACACTTTATATACAAAATTGACCAACTATTAAACGTGCATTTTAGAGCCCAGAACCCAGCAGAAACAGGACATGCTGCTGAAAGCACATAAGGTCCTGTTAAAAAAAAAAAATTCTGTAAACTTTTGAAGCTCCCAGGCTAGCCAAAAGTGTGTTTAGTGTTTTTTAATCACAGACCACACTGTCAGTTCCTGAATCTTGTTTTGTTGAAGCATTGCTTTGCAAGATGGAGACACCGCTTGTGCGGCATCTGTTGCATGAACTTCAGAACAACAAAGCATAGTAGTAACATTTTGTGCCTCAGCAACTCTCTTTTCAAACAGCAAACATGCTAAACTGATTTCAGAAGTTTAAAACTCCCTAACTGTGCTTTTTCTGATCCCTGCACATAGGCCTCTAACAAAATACATTGTGCTATATTTTTTTTCCCTCTACTTTTGAGATTTTTCTGGCTAGGCTCTTTCACACCCTGGTGCTTGACAAAACATTCAAGTCATTTTATGTGTTTGTTTTGGGGTTTTTTTCTGACCGAAGCCCACAATAATTTAATTTACTGAAAAACTGCAGTAGCAAAACCCCCATTACATGATGGCAGGAGTGGGAATAGTGGGAGAGGAAAGAAATAAAACCTATGCAATTGCCTGTGCTGCTGGTTTCAGGGTATAATGCTGCCCTTCTGAAAATCGTGTGCTGAGGAAGAAAAGGCAAAATACAGAATTTTGGCTTACGGAGAGAGAGCTGTTACTAAAGAAGTCATGACTTTTAAGTCTTATTTGGGACAGATTGCACAATAGTGTAGAAGTTGTGTCTGAGGAGCCAAAAGCATCTCAGGAGTTGTGTGTAATACAGTTGAGGATGAAACACCTGTGTACAGGGGTGGGGATAGGGCAGGGACTCTGATTAGACCTCAAAGAGTTTAAGCAATATAGAATTTGACAAGGTTGATGCTCACTCTGAGATATGTGGGTCTCTGCCTTTGTATAGAACTTTCCTTCCTCTTGAATTGCCCCAGATTTTTGCATTCTTAGGCTGAAGCATTTTGTTTGGAAGCTGAGGTTAAAGGGATCTGCCTGCTAACAGCAGTGAGCTTTGTCTTTACTAGGGTTGTCAGAGGCTGTAGTGTGAAGTACTGAGTCTGTGTGGTTCCTCCCCACTCTTTCTACCAGCAGTGCCCAAAGATGAAGTTCTTGATGTTTTAATGAGGTTTGGGCATTATTAAACTGGGTAGTTAACTCAGATGTTTGGGTTTCTTTCACTTTCCTTGCCACAGGTCTGATTATTTTCGAAACTTCGTAGATTCTTGTCTCCAGAAGATCCCTCAAGACAGGCCTACATCAGAGGAGCTTCTGAAGGTTGGCTTGCTTTTCCTTTTTTGTTTTCCACATGATGGTATGAAGAGGCCACTCTTCTCTCTCACCTATCATACCAGATCCTAGTTAATGCTCCCTCTGCCCATTACCCTGAACCCCTTTGAGCTGAGGGTGCTGTGGAGTGCACTGAGCTGCTGGCCTGAGCTTTACTGCCCTTTGTCACGGGCAGTGCCCCAGGTGACTCCCCAAGCCAGCCTTGTTCTCCTCAGAAAAGGACACCCCAGTAAGTGACACTGGATGGCCATCAACTTGTCTAGAGTTTCAGTTTCTTAAGCTCAGTCTATCCTTCCAGTGATTACAATTAATCCTGACAGAGCTGCCATGCATTAGTTAACAAATACCTTTCCTTCCTTCCCTCTTTATTCTATGCTATATATACCCCTAAAGGCTTTTATCCTCTTCCGTCACCTCTGTGCTTTACACATAGAGCTGAAATTCACTATTCTAATGGTGTCCCTAGGGGAAAGGGGGCAGAGGAAAGCAGGTTTTCTTCCCCATACTTTTCCTTGACATGAATAAGCCTCAGCTGGCTACAGGTTTTCTCCTGCTTTAGTTTTTCGGCTGGTTTTTTCCTCTCTCTCCAGTTGTGCTCCTGTATGCTGCAGATACTCAGTTTTCCTGGCTCTAGTCTGGAAACAAAGCCAGTGTGGTAGATTGTTGCAAAAAGCTGACGTGTTCCTAAGTGAGCACAACTTGCACAGAAGTTAGGTGTTAGAGCTGTTTTATTCTGAGCATGACTTTGATGGATTTCCTTTGTGGCACCAGTTGGCATTCTGAATTTTGCTAATTTGTCATTCTCTTTGCAGTGCTCGTGACATTATTTTGGGGGATTTTAATCCTGGCCATATTTGTGCTAAAAAGCAAAATCATTGTCTTTGTTTTTTTTGTCCCCCCAAATATATTACATCACTGGGAAATGGATGCTATTTATGAGGGATTTATCATCACCTTTCTGCATGTTTTTATTTAAATGCTTCTGAGGACTTTACCCTCTTGAAGAGCTGTGTATTCTGAAAGTGAATGCAATTATCCAGTGAAGGTTTCAGTGTGGGTGTGTAGTCCTCCTATTTCAGAATTCCCCAGATTGGTTATATTTTGAGCAAGGCACTGTAATTGAAGAGAACATTGATGGCAATGAAACATTTGTGAATGTATTCCTTCCATATCTGCAGTCTGAAACAGCTGCACACCACTTTGCAGGGACAGGTAGGGAATGTGACACGTTGGAAATGGCAATGCAGTTCTCCTAAGGAACAAAAATGAAGCTAGTGGTGGTGTTAATAATGACTCATGCTTGCATAGCACACTTCATCTGGAGACAGCAAAAGCTGCTTCTGACATACATAGGCAGAACTTGTTTTACCTATTGGCAAAATGCAGCCACCTTTGCAGTGAAATGCAGTGAATGCTGCCAAAAAAAGAGTGGAGCATGGCTGACTGTTGTAGGGCCAGGCTCGAAGGTTCACAGCCTGTTTTATGACTCAGAGCTGTGTGCCACATATTTGATCCTCAAGCTTTTCTAAGCAAGGAAAAGGGTGTTATAGTGAGAATTAGCTGATGAGTTAATTAACATTTGGTTAAAGATGCTTAACCAGTCTAACACCTTTAGCTTTTATGTTATTTGTTGCTCTTCCCCCTCTAAACCGCAAGTAGATAATGTCTCTAAATACCTCAGCCTCCAAAGAAGGCTAGGTTTAAACCAAGCCCATTCTCATGGTACATGGAAATACCATTTCTGGTTGGGTTACATCTTTCCTTTTTGGTTGTTTTGGATGTTTTCCCATCAGAAAACAGTCATTCTGAAATCTGGATTGCGAAGTCTAAAAATAGCGCCCGTGTAAGCTGTGATGGTATTCTCCTGTGCAGGAAGGAGGGCTAATAAACCCAACTAGAGCTCATAATTCCACCTCCAAAACATGTGCACTGGAGGCCTAGGAGGTCACTCACCTGTTTGTGTGTTCTACAGCACATGTTCGTTCTTCGGGAGCGGCCCGAAACAGTGTTAATAGACTTGATTCAGAGAACAAAGGATGCGGTGAGAGAATTGGACAACCTGCAGTATCGGAAAATGAAGAAGCTCCTCTTCCAGGAGGCACACAATGGCCCTGCAGTTGAAACACAGGAGGAGGAGGAGGTGAGAGAAACTTCGGGTTTCATCACCGAACCGGGGAACGACACTCTTTTAAATAACCACGAGTCATGCTGCTAAACGAATGGGGGCTGTTTACACACCTGGCTGGAAACTTGTGTCTTCCTCCCCGTGCTTGGAATAAAGCCACCTCAAGGCACAAGCAAGGACAAACAGGGTAGATGCCTAGTGCTGGCAAGAGGCTGTGCCATGTGTTCATGCTTGAACAGTTAGCTTGCAGTCCTGTAAATCCTAGCTCTCTTTGCCTGCTTATAAGGCTTCATGAGGACTCTTTCAGCCACTGCAGTTAACCTCTATTTGACCATACGTACACAGCCCTTGATAGTCCTCTACTTTTATCTGGAGAATACTGTTCTGAGTCAGAAGACACAGAAATTTGTACCTGGTTGTGGGGGTGTTTTTTGCCTTCCCTCCCTCCCCCTCTGTTTTTTGTGGGGTTTGTTTGGGTATTTTATTTGTGGTTTGGTTTTGTTGTTAGAGTTTTGGGTTGTTTGTTTGCTTTTAAAAAAGGAAAAAGATGTCATGAGGGAAATTAATTTGTTTCATTGGGGTTGCATACTGCAGTCACCATGCAGAAATCAAGACTCTGTATTGCAGCTCTCTCATGTACAGAGGTGCAGGGTCCCAGCACTTAGATGATGCTGATGTCAGAACAGTTTCTGGTGACACGCAGTTGCTGATACATGATAGCATTCAGCTTGTTAACAGGCTCACAGTTGAAAAGAATCTGACATCAGCCAGTTCATCTTGACAAGGTTGATTCTTTCTCTCCCCAGCATCCCACAAGAGAAATGTTTCATGGTAATGCCTGGAGGGAGGGAACTGCCATGACGTGGCAGGTGGATGCCTTTAGATAGGAATGGAATGAACATTTCACTTGGTAATGTCCATAGAAACAACTGTGATGGTTTGGGAGTTTCTTAATAATTCCTTTCTCCTAGGAACAAGATCATGGTGTTGGCAGGACAGGAACAGTGAACAGTGTCGGAAGTAATCAGTCCATTCCTAGTATGTCTATCAGTGCCAGTAGCCAAAGCAGTAGTGTTAACAGTCTTCCAGATGCCTCGGATGATAAGAGCGAGCTGGATATGATGGAGGGGGACCACACCGTGATGTCAAACAGCTCTGTCATTCATTTAAAGCCGGTAAGCGGTGGAGTTTTGCTGGATGGCTTTGAAGGTGTAAAATGGGAGAGGATTGAGCTGGCACCTAAGAGTCAGGTGCTTCCCGTCTGAAGTCATTAGCTCCAGGTTCTTCTAATTATGTGCCCCAGATACATTAACATGCACTGGAAATTTTGGAAGGTTGCTGTAATAATCCTTTATTTCTGTCAATTCTCAAAAATTACTAATTGAAGTGTTTTGAAAGCAGTTTGCTTTACCAGGAGGAGCTGGAATGGGAGGTTGTGAATAGGTTTATTTAGTGGATGCCCTTAATTTGTGGAGCCCTTCTTCATGGGACAAAAGGATGAGAGAGTTACCTGTTTTTACCTCCTGGTTAGTGAATTCTTAAATATAGGACACACAGCAGCAGCTGAAATGTGTTCCTGAAGCACCCAGCTTCCCAGCACTCCATTTGAATATTTGCTTAATGAACAAAGATGCATGGAAAAAAACACAGCACTCTGGCCATGGCAGGCTGTGAAACCACTTCCCCAGCTTTACCCCTAGGTGATGAAGGATAAGCTGGGGAGCATCCCTCCAAGCCATGCAGCTCCTGCTGTGGAGGGGTTATCACACCTTTTCTCAAAGCAGTAGCGTTTCCCTGGCTAATGATAGGTGTGGTTGGAGTGTTTTGTTCTTTGCCCAGATATGCAGCAGACACTCGGGTATTTCCTCGGGGAGTTAATTAGTGTATCATATCTAACTCCTAATCGCTCTGCGATGAATGACAAACTCAAACTAAGAATGTGGAATACACCACGACAAATTTTTCAATTTGCTTTGAGGTATTTCTGTAGTGGGTGTAATGAAAACCTTCCTCTGTCTTTCAGGGTTACAAAGATGCTGTTTTCTTCTTTCAGACTTGATAGCATCTACCTTACAGCTTTTCTGTTTTGTTGCAGTAAATCGTTTAACTCAGTTCTCCATCCTTCATTTCTTTTCCTCATTTTCGGCTTTAATTAGTAATTTTCCTCTTAGTAATAAAACAAATGCACAATGAAGCTTCCAAAAGCAAAGATCCGAGATCAGAGCTCTTGTTGCCAGTCCATTCCTTCATCCAGCTTATTGGCAGGAGGATCTTTCAGGGCTGATGAATGTAAAATGGTTTTTTTCTTCCTTTTTAAATATCTTTCGAACCAGGCCAAAATAAAACTCTTTAGTAACACTTACTCTCTCACGTTAATTATTATTCTCTTATGTTAATATTTGCTGGTAAGGAGGAAGAAAACTACAGAGAGGAATCAGATCCTCGAACAAGGGCATCAGAACCCCAGTCTCCTCCCCAAGTATCCCGCCACAAGTCTCATTATCGCAACCGAGAGCACTTTGCTACTATACGCACAGCATCGCTGGTAGGTTGGGGTTTGTCTGGATGAAGTTGTGTAGGAAGGGATGTCTTTGAATATGGAGCCCTGTGAAACCCCTCAGAGCTTTTAGGATTTCATCAGAGCGTGAGCTGTCCTCGTTGACTGAGATATTATCACTGAAATAGTTTAATGTAAAGTTAATGAAAGCTTCAGCGCAGCACCTGGGCAAATGTAATGTGTGAATATCTGATGATTTCAAAACTAATGTGCTAAGTAGAATGTAGGAAACCATTTATAATAATAAGCTGGCTTTTATGCATTTTCATATGCATATTATGTACATTTGTGTGTGTGTGTGTGTGTGTCTATGCACCCTCATGGCAGTGGGCTAAAAAAAACCCATTATGTAGTACCAGCTTTCTAACAATTGTAGAGTTTTTCTGCTGGAGCCCATGTGAGCTTATCTTCTACAGCAGAATTCAGTTTTTAATCTGCCCTGCTGCCATTAGGATGTGTGCTTTTTCTTTGCAACAGAATCATATTTCTGTACTGAATAGTTTTTCTTTTGTGGTTTGAAGACTGCCAAAAAGCAGATTAAGAGGCATTAACTTCCTTTGGCCCGATGTGGTTATCTTCCTAGGTGACAAGGCAAATGCAGGAACATGAACAGGACTCTGAACTCCGAGAGCAGATGTCTGGCTATAAACGCATGAGACGGCAACACCAGAAGCAGCTGATGGCATTAGAGAATAAACTGAAGGCAGAGATGGATGAGCATCGCCTCAGGTTGGACAAAGATCTGGAAACCCAGCGTAACAATTTTGCTGCAGAAATGGAAAAGCTAATTAAAAAGCACCAAGCAGCCATGGAAAAAGAGGTAGGAGATTATTATGGTTTAGCAGTCCAGGCTGTATTTGTTAATTACATTGAATTGTCCACTACGTTGTAGCCTCTTACATGACTGGCTAATTGCTAGTTAGAAGAAGGCTAATAGATACCTCCTTACATTAAGGGCTTTACGTAACTAGAGGAAAAGTATGTCCATGGTCACAGTGTGTTGTACTAAATGGTAGTAAGTGACCCCAGAAAAACTGCTGTAAAGGTTTTCCTTTCTTTTGCTGTGGATATGCTGTCAATAACTGCCATCAAGTGTTATGAAGGCAGATTAGCCTGCAAGATGCCAGCTACACTTAAATATTCACCATCTAGTTGCTTATGGATATGGGGGGGTTGTGCTTTTAAATAATAGATAACAAAGTGGTGCCGCCTACAGCAACTATTATTGATTCTTTGTTCACCTGGGATCTCGCTGTGGAGGGCTAAGGAGATGGTTTATCATGAGGTGTGACTTTGTCAGGCAAGAATAGCTGAACAATAGGGCTGAGGAAATGAGGTGCTGAAAAAGGCTTTCTTCTGGGTGCATTGGTGGTGGGGGTGGGATGAAAAGAGTGTGAGGGCAAGCTCCTGAGACTCGCCCTCATTCAGAGTGATGGTGAGCATCATGGTGACTGTACCATCAGTTCCCAGTCTTGGGGCTGAAATGGAGCATCAGCTGTAACCCACTGGGACTCAAACTGATTTGCTGCTGGATTTGCTGTAGGCTAAAGTGATGGCCAATGAAGAAAAGAAGTTTCAACAGCATATTCAGGCCCAGCAGAAAAAAGAATTGAACAGTTTCCTGGAGTCCCAGAAGAGAGAATATAAACTCCGTAAAGAGCAGCTGAAAGAGGTAACCTACCTGGTAATGAGAGGTGTGAATGCAGTACAGTGTACAAGAACAGGGTGAGAGAGCTGAAGTAGAAGTGCCACTGTGCAGAAGAGATCTTGTGCTGGACTGCAGCAGGTTCTGCACTTCATGAGCAGAGTCCTGTCCATACTGTATTTGTTTCATGTCTTTAATCTTAGAGAGTTTATTTATGTATTGGCACCTGTAAGTTTAGCTTGCAAAAATACAAGCTTCTCCATTCTTCACTCTTGCTTTTTAGCCAGAAACATGCAAATTTGGCAGTCCTAAAGAATGAAACCACATGAATTTAAGGCAGGTCATGAGCATTTTTCTCATACCTTGTTGCTGGAGGGACTGACCATGTACTCCAGCAGCCTAGTGAGGTCTCCTCACTTAAATGATATTTCTGTAGCTGCAGCAAGGATGACCTGCAGATGCATTTTAAAGGAAAATAGCTGTAAACCACTAATTTTACTGGAGAAAGCTGTGTAATAATTTAATAATCACTGTGTTGTAGTGAAAATCATGACCTTTGTGAAATGCAGAGCAACTGTAGAACCAAACTTCCTGATTCTTTGTGTAGAGTAGCTGAAACTGTAAGCACTATAAATAATTATTTTATTTTTTAAAAAGAATCATTTAGTGCTCAACCATCAACTTGCATGATACAGCTTTGGAACTTGCTCCAAAGGGGAATATTCCCAAATAACAGACATTTCCCAGGAGAAAACAAGGCTGAA
This sequence comes from Dryobates pubescens, assembly GCF_014839835.1. Lineage (NCBI taxonomy): Eukaryota > Metazoa > Chordata > Aves > Piciformes > Picidae > Dryobates > Dryobates pubescens. The sequence continues at coordinate 27,243,279 of NC_071624.1, read as the reverse complement.
GAGCAGCAGAGCCAAGAAAGATCTAACAAACTATAGTAGCGTGGGCTCTTTGTGACCACATGAAATCTTGTCCTAAGTGAGCAGTAGATCACACAGCACCAAGGCTGAAATACAGAGGAGTTCTGTCTCTGGCTGAAGTTGAACAGTGTCACAATGAGTCCAGTCACTATATGGGCATCTCTGGTCTGCAGTTCAAGCATGCAGTCTTTTGCCAAAGATACTTCAAGCTCTGTATTGGATTTAACACAAACATGGAAACTGTGACCTTAAATTGCACCTTTGAACTTTTCTTTTTTTTTTTTCCATATTGTTTTTCTAAGTTAGGGTATCTGAGTGAGTGGCTCTGCCTTAATGAGTTACTCATAAAATGTGTAAGTGTTTGGACCAAGCAAGACACAGAATTTTTCAGATGTTTCATGTGGCTGGAGTTTTGTTTGAACAACAGGATGACAGCACTTCCCTTTTTTTCTCAGTCCTTTGGGAGCCTGTAAAAACATGTGCCAGGACCTCCAAATGTCTTTGTTTTCAGTGGCAAAGCCTCATTTGTATGTTTTAAGCTAATCTATATGTCTGGCAGCTGTGGATGTGAACCAGCATTTTGGCCACTTAAAATGGCCAACGTGAGAAAAAAAAGAAGAAAGTAAGTTGTAGTTACATTTTTCTCCACTGTGAATTCTCTCCTGGTGTTCCCCTGCACAGGTGGTGTGATGCATTTTGCAGGGGCTGGCCTGGTACTGGCCATGAGAAGACAAGGTGAACATCTTTGAAACCTGGTTTATTAGGCAGGTCCGTTCAGTTGTTCAGGGCCAAGGAACTTAATGTGACTGTTCCTCATTTAATTACTTTGCTGTTATCAGGAGCTGAATGAAAACCAGAGCACTCCAAAGAAGGAGAAGCAGGAGTGGCTCTCTAAGCAGAAGGAGAACATCCAGCATTTCCAGGCAGAGGAAGAAGCCAACTTACTGAGGCGTCAGAGGCAGTACTTGGAGCTGGAGTGTCGCCGCTTTAAAAGACGGATGCTCCTTGGCCGCCATAATCTGGAGCAGGACCTGGTTCGAGAGGTAAGAGATGAGACCTGGAATCACCTGTGTGAAATGAATCTCCCAGGAGCACCTGCAATCCGACTCCAACCTTACTGAAGTAGCAGTTACCACATCTAAAGTATTTTGGTAAAGTGATGGTTCCATATGTTTTGTGGTGCCATCTGGTAATCCCTAAGGCGTTTAGGCAGTCATGTAGAATCAGATGTGCAAGTTGGTGCCCTATTGTTGGAGAACCATTTGATCAACAGACACAACAGTTACAGTCCCTTCCAGAAAATGCTTACTGTGGATCCTGTTGGGCATCTAGAACAGGAAGAAGAAAAGTGAAATGAGGAAGGAAAAGTCACCGGTGGTGCTGCTGTCTGCTTCTGATAAGACATAGAAAGAAACTCTGTGCTCTGTCCTCAGATGCCTTGGAGAAAGAGAAATGTCCTTGCGAACCAAGTGAAACATCATGTTGGGAATGGAAACCCAAGTAAGTACAAAGACTCTAATAATTCCCTCTGTCCTCCTGTTAGGAGTTAAACAAAAGGCAGACACAGAAGGACCTGGAGCACGCCATGCTGCTGCGTCAGCACGAGTCCATGCAGGAGCTGGAGTTCCGCCATCTCAGTACCATCCAGAAGATGCGCTGTGAGCTGATCCGACTGCAGCACCAGACCGAGCTCACCAACCAGCTGGAGTACAACAAGCGCCGCGAGCGGGAGCTGAGGCGTAAGCACGTCATGGAAGTCCGGCAGCAGCCCAAGAGCCTGAAGGTACTAAGTGATGGAGGAGCTCTGGGCACGAGCTGCTGGTGGTGGTGGTGGAAGAGTGGTGCGTTACAGCTCACTTCTCACTTGTGGTGTGTGCTGGTCCAAGGTCTTCTGAAGGTCGTTCATTTGAAGAGGTGGCTCATTCTGTCATGAGCTCAGGTAGCTGCCAGGGTGCAGCTGCAGCCCTACAAGCACCATAGCTGTGAACCATAGCCGTGGTGATCAGGGCTGCAGGGTGTTTTAGGCAGGCCAGAGCGGCACAGGTCCGTCATTTTGTATCAACAGTTCTTTGCTTTTTACAGAAGTTCTTTACTATGAGGGTGGTGAGACACTAAAACAGGTTGCCCAGAGAAGCTGTGGATGCCTCATCCCTGAAAGTGTTTAAGACACTACTGGATGAGGCTTTTGAGCAACCTGGCCTACTGAGAGGTGTCCCTGCCCATGGCAGAGGGGTTAGAACTAGATGATCTTTAAGGTCCCTTCCAACTCAAACCATTCTGTGATTTTCTTTTAAATCTGTTCTCAGCAGCATGCCTGCCTTTTTGTGGTGATTTAAAATATACTTAATCTTTGCAGTGTCCTTTTTTTCCCCTCCTCCACCATTTTCTGGTCCTTTTCTCCCCCTATATACAAGAATAAACCCTATTTTTTCTGTAATGAAGCAATGTCATTTAAAAAAACAAACAAACCAAAAAAGATTCACGTTGCTTTGTGCATCATAATGTACTGCTCTGTCAGTCTTGGCTAGCTCACCTTGTTATTGCTTTTATTTTAAGGCTGGTATGTAGCAAGCATGGGGGCAATAGCCAACTGCAGTGTCCTCAGGAAGCTCCTAGCACTGACCTTTGCTGTGTGGTTCTCTCATGGGTTTCTCATGCTGCCCTTGTAACTGCTGTGGTGGCTGACCAGAACTATAGGGCCTCTGTAATTGAGGCTCTTAGTGTTTTCATTGGGAGCCTTTGCTTCATCCAGAGAAGTCCAGTGGTTTATTCTGAAGTGTCTGACAAGAGAGGATAAGGCCTTTCACAAAGCTGCCTGGTACATTTCCTTTAAGGAGACAGAGTTCTTCTCTCCACCCAGTCTTCAGCTGTGCCAGTAACAAAATGAGTGTGTGGCATACTGAGCATGGGGTTTCTTTGTTGTTCTAGGTCTTTCCTCTTTGTGATATTTCCTATCTGACTTAGTTTTTGCCACCTGCAAGTGATCTTCTTACAGAGGAAATAACTGACTTGACAACAGAACTTCAGCAAATAAAAACTCAACACTGGATTTATCAATATTAGAATAATATTAAATGGTATAAACCTGGCTTGTGAGAACAAGGGACCATCTGATGGCTGTTGAGGATCTCCAAGGATATAGTGTATAAATAGCTGATGACTTCACAGGGAAGCTGCACTGCACTCTGAGCTGCATAAAACTGAGGCAGCTGTATTAGGTTGATCCTTCTGAGATTAGCATGAATGAGTTCTGCCTCCCCGAGGTGCAAACAGGAGTGGGCAGTGTGTTCCTCCTCGTTCCCTGCTGGCGGTCAGGACAGCGGGATCCACAGACTCTCTCGGTTGCAGAGGCTTGGATGGACTCTTCGACCCCTTTCCTTCTGCAGTGGGGTCAGGGCAGGAGTGTTCTGCAGGGAGCATGGAAAGCTTGCACTTTCTTTGCATGGCTGTTCTGCGATTAGTGAAGGATTTCAGGCTTGAGCTGTCAATCCAGCACCTTTGCGTACACACAGTGCTAATCATGCAGCCTGCTGGACAGCCGTTGGGTTTGTAGCACAATCCCCCATTTGTCAAGGCTGCTCCCTGGTATTAACTCTTCTCTAGCTTCTGTGTAATGCAAGCAAGTATTCTTAATTGAATAGATAATTTGCCTTTTTGTTCAGTTTCTCTCTCCAGCAACGTTTTCCCTCGAGGGCATGTGTTTCAGGCTTTCCCTTTGTTACTTAGTAGAGGTCCTTTGTCCTCAAAGCAGGTTTTTTAACGGTCAGTGTCTGTTGTCACTATTACAGCACCAGAAGGACTGATAACTAGAATTCACCCTTCAGTGAAAACGGCTCTGTTATTATTTCAAGTGTGTTAATTGTGATGCAAATACCCTCTTGCTGGTATTTCACAATACTAGGTCAAAATGATCTTGTCAGGAGTCTGACTGGAAATCTTACCCCTCCCTTCTGTTTCCTGTTGTTGAAGCCTTTGGATTGGAAGCCTGTAAACAGAGTCTGATGTCCAAGCAAGACTTCACAGAAAGTGAGGACAAAATAGATTGCCGGTGTTTTGCTGTGACCAGGTCCTGACAGGAATGTGTAACCTGCTGACACTTGCTTTAAGGGCAGGGAGAAACAATCTTAGAGGTTTCCTGAAGGGAAATATCTCCTTGTGAATTTAGAAAGGGTAAAAGTGATGTATTCCTCTCCACGACACATGTTTTGGCTTGAATGGAACCCATCCTTGTCCTGGTTTCTGCATCAGGTTGGCAAAGTGGAATTGTCAGTTTATGCAGCAAAACACACTGATGGCTGAACTGGGCTGGGGACATTGTCTGATCCCACTGCATCTTTTAGGTAGCTGCAAGTGCTTGCCACTTACCCTGCTGAGCCTTGAGCTTGTGCCAGGAGCTGACTGGAGATATGCACGTGTATCTGCTTGCGGCTTCCCAGGGCTCTTCCAGCTTAATAAAGGAACAGGAATCTGATCCCCATGCACTGTTCCTGCTCCCAGAGCTTCAGGATTTGACCATGATGGCTGACAGTGGGAATGACCCATAGAGTATACTGACTGCCCTGATGGGTGGGGTCTTTGGTTGTTAGTTTCTTATTGTGAAGAACTCGACTACCTGTCAGTTAACCAGCATCACTCATCACTTGTGGAGTTTGCTTAGTTAGAAGTATGCCTGCCAGCCCAGCTGTTGGTAGATGTTAACCCTCACAAGCTGCTCTGAAGGCAGCAGTTAAGGCAGGTCAAAGAAAAAAAGAGAATTATTTTCCTCAAGGTTTGGTCCAGGTGCCTTTTCCAGAATTGATGTCTCCGAGCCCTGTGTGCAGTCAGAAAGCTGTGTCTCTAAACAATACAGAGATCCTAGCAAATGCAAAGACTCAAGTCTCCAGTAGGCCTCCCTCAGAAGGGGGAAATTTGCCAGCCTAGCACAGTGCTGATGTTGCTTGTGACATACCTCTTCAAGAATCTAATCTTTCCCAACCATCCAACCAGTTTTTAGTATCATTATGAAAGCCAGGCTCTTACTATCGAGGGTTAGAATGCATCTTATCTTCATCAAACCCTCAGTGGAAAAAGCATTGTTCTTTTTCCCTGTCCCTTCCCATGCACCAGATCTGCTTCTTTCCATAACATGAAGTGCCGTTCATATGTGTGCGCCATACAAGCACAGCCATGTGTAAGTATGGCTTTTGGTGCTAATAAATATTGGTCCTGTCCCTCAAGAACTTTTCTTGAAAAGCAACACCCAGGACTGGATCCAGTCCAGTGACAAATGTGAGGCTCTTTGTGCAGAGACAGCTGTATTTAGGCTGGAGCTTTGTTATAAAAGTGTCTGTATTGTAATTGTTTTGCGCAGTGGCAGTGTCAAAGCAGCTGCAGCAGCAGTCATTGCCTCTTGTGTATTTTGCTTCCCTCCTTGCACTGTAGATGTTAATATACATTTGTGGATTCTTGAACTCATATCCTTAATGTAATCCCAAATATCCATTTGAATGGATATTTCTCCCATTTGAAACATGCTGGTTTTTTCTTTGTTTGTGTCCCCTCCATCTTTCCAGTCAAAAGAACTACAGATAAAGAAGCAGTTTCAGGATACATGCAAGATCCAAACCAGACAGTACAAAGCACTGAGAAACCATCTGCTGGAGACCACGCCAAAGAGTGAACATAAAGCTGTCCTCAAACGGCTCAAGGAGGAGCAGACCCGGAAGCTGGCTATCCTGGCTGAGCAGTATGATCACAGCATTAATGAAATGCTCTCTACACAAGCTGTGAGTCGCCTCCGAGGGACCCAGGGTTCCTCAGCCAAATAGGGATGTTTGCATTTTAACTGATCTGTATCCTGACAGCAGGCTGGCTGCTTCCTTGCTACATGCACCATGCCCTGCACAGTCATTCCTCTGTGTTCAAAAAGCAGCTTTCAAATGCAGAGGAAAGAGGTATTACCCCCTTCAGGCAGGTGGAAGTTGAAGCTGCTGTTGCAGAGATGCAAAGCGATGCATCTGTGTGGCCAGAGGTCTGCTTTTGCATGAGGTTTGACAACATAAACATCCCTGTTAGAGCACTGTCAAATAATGTGCAGCTTGCTGGCTGAAGTCATTTAGGTTTTGATTTGTTGATACCAACCAAAGCATGTTCCACTGGTGGAAGATGCTCGTCGAGTTGTGGAGGAGTCCAGGGTTTCGACTGTAAATCTGTAATAACGTTAAAGTGTTGGGAAAGTTCTGTGATTCCTTCTTTAAGGAATGACCATGTGACCAGTGCCTTGAGTCCTTGCTTACAACTGAGTGTGCAGTTTTCTTTGCACTTCTTGCATAGCGTGTCCTGCTCACATCGCTCCGTATAAATTTGACAGGGTGAGGCAGGGTAGCTGGCTGCTCTTATCCATGGGAAGGCGAAAAGCTCAGTATTGTATTGCTTTTAGGTTTATGCTATTATATTCTTTTGCCCAAAGTCCTGCACTGGCAGGGATATGGACTTAAGTCTCCTGTGTACAGGTAATTGGTTAATCCAGTTGAACAGAGCAAGAGATCTTCTCTTTGCCTCTAGCAAAAGGCGAGCTGTGGATGTTAGCACCTCCAGCAGTCTGTCTCTGCAATATGGATTGTGGTTCCTGAGGCGCCACTGCTCATCAGCATCACTCGGATCAGTGCTGTGGGCTCGCTGTCACCAGTCTTTGTCACTATAGGTCCTCTGTTCAGTGAAATGAAGTACAATAGAGACCAATTGTATTGCTAAGAAAACAAAGTCCTATCCCATTCTCTCCCCTTCCCGCAGTCCTCCCCCGGAGTGTCATGAGTGGTTACCCCATAGTGAAACATCTCTATTGTCTGTCTTTCCCAGCTGCGTTTGGATGAAGCACAGGAAGCGGAGTGCCAGGTTTTGAAGATGCAGCTGCAGCAAGAATTGGAGCTGCTGAATGCATATCAGAGTAAAATCAAGATGCAGGCAGAAGCCCAGCATGATCGGGAGCTGCGTGATCTTGAACAGAGGGTATCCCTCCGCCGGGCCCTCCTTGAGCAGAAGGTAAAATGGGCACGTGAGCATCATTGGCACACTCCAGATTTCATATCTTAAGTTGCACTGTACTACCAAGAGAGAGAGAAATGGCTTTTACCTTGCTGTATATAGTGACACAGATCATTTGAGTATTTGCCCTCTCTGGGTTAATAGCTCAGTGACACATAGCCTAAACTTTCTGCCAGCTCAGTCATCCTATGTGAGCAGCTTCTGGCCGGGATAGAGCTGCTTCAGGTGTGCCAGAGGGAGTTCTGCTTCTCAAGGCAGAAGGGAAAGTGAGCTGTTCTTTTTGTCTGTGAGCTGCAGATCAGCTTACCCAGCTCCTTAGAGGACAGGCAATAACAACTTAAAGGGGTGGGCTTTGGGAATTCACGTGGTATCAATAGTAGATATCTTTGGGGAGGGAGCAAAAAAGGTAGAATGTGTTTGAGACCCTGTGGTTTATGGTAATATTATTTTACTACAGATCTGCTCCATTTGTCAGTTTGTGGAGACCAGGCTGCAGTTTCCCTATGAAATGATACTTGTTCTGGAAATGAGCATGTCCTTGGGCAAACTGAAGGCACCAGATTCCTAGGCATTGAATCCTCAGATTTCAGCTTGTAACTGGCTGTGTGTGTTAGGTGCTGCTGACTGAAGTGTGCTCGTCTGTGCGGTGCCAGACTGTGTGTATGAGATGTGAGTAGCCTACACAAACCAGGGTAGGGTAATGTGCCAGTCAGTGAAAAGAAATGCACCATCAGCCTTCCCCCTGCAGATTTTCTCCCCTTTGAGTTGCCCTGTGGGTGCCAGCCGTCGCCATTCACGCAACAGTTCCCAACTTGACTGATCAGCGATTATTAAATTAGGGCAATTACTCCGTGGCCTCGAGGCTTTTTTACACTTAACTTCTCCCAGAGGCTAACAGATGGATGCTGACCTGATGGAGGGCCGCCCTCAGAATAAAACTGCTCCACCTCATGGCCAGTGGAGGAAGCATCTCTGAGCAGACAACCCAGCCCTGTTGTGCTTTCATCTTCTGTGAGTAGACACGAGTCTCTGGAAGGAGCAGAATTTGTGCAGAGTTCCCGTGTGGTGCTCTCGTGTTTGGCTTTACACCCCACCGCTGCCGTCCGGAGGAAGACAGCTCCCGGCACAGCCCTGCCTTTGAGTATCTATGCTGGGTGTGCATTGCCCTCTGGTGGCATCATCTGCCAAGAGCTCCGGGAAGAAGTACGCCACAGCAGACCAGCTGCTGGTCATTTCTTCTGTCTGTGGGCACAGCATCTACTGCACGGCATGTAGTGCTTTGATAAAAGTTGCAGTGGGGCCAACGACTTAAGGAAACAGATCAACCAATAATAAGGTCATATAAGTCTTTCATCATGGACCAGGATTGCAGTTTCTGCGTGTAGAAAGCCTCTGTGAAACATTTGGTATCAGTAATGGTGATAAGGGGCTCAGCAGGGCATCCTCTCTTCACAGAGAGGATGAAAATGATAAAAATAAGACCTAGCATCATAATGTTTTGTGTGTGTGTCCTTGTGTTACCTTAGAACAGCAAAAAATTATGGCACTTCATAGCTTGATGTAGCAAGCCTTAGCTGTGACATTGCAAGTCACAAAGTCAGGGACCAACCATGAGCCTGCTTCTCAGCAGGGCTACAGTCACATAGCAGCAGCTCGAGGGAAAATTTGGGGATGCAAAGGTAGATGCATCCTTCTTTTGGAGGGGTAGTTTTGGGGTGGAGGGTTGCTTTGTTTTCATAAGAATTAAGAGTTATGAGTATTGTGGTGCAGGCCTCTTTAGTGATGTCAGCTGGTGTTTGCTTACCTATGCTAACTGAGGCTGGCAGCCAGGGAAAGGGCAGGTGTGTGCATGAGCTGGATGTCTGAATTTATGTGCACAAATATACACATAGCCTGTGGCAAAGTCAGTCCCTGATGTTCAATAATAAACTAGATTCCAGAAGTTGGTGTGTGCACAGGACTCTGCCTCCTCCTCAGCATGGTGCTCTTTATTTTTGATGGTGCCCATCACCATGGTAACTCACCAGAGCATACATGGCTGAGTTGGACTGAGGAGGGAGCAGCCAGCCCCAGCAATGCGCAGCCTTGAAGTGCCAGTGACTGAGGCACTGTACAAGTTATACCCTGGTGCTGTGTTGTTTGTGTCACACCAGTAACAAGCATGTCCCAAGAGTGTCTTTGAAAGACTTCAGATTTTACTCATTTCCCTTCCCACATGCTTCATCTTCAGAATCCTGCATCCTGAGGTTGTTTCTAAGTGATGTCATTTCAATGCAGTGTGTTAGGCTTGCTGTTTGGTGAGGTTCAGTTGCACTGAGTCCTGTGGGCTACACTGTCACAGACTGGAAACTGTGAGCAGCTGGACATGCTGAAAACATTGGAAAAGGAGCATTCTGCTTAGATAGCAGGACTGGAAACAAACAAGTGGAGCATTTTAGAGCTAATGTTAGAGAAGGCACTTTTCTTCCTCTTCTGCCTTTCCCAAGACAGCTGACCACTGTGGGGCTTTCAGCAGTGTGAGCAAGGCTGCTCTATGGAAAGAGTCAGCCTCACTCACCTAGCGCTAAGAAACACACAAGTGGAGAAGGCTGTCTCTGAAAGCCCCAAATGGCTCAGGAGATGACTCATGCTGGAGCAGATTGTTTCCTAAATTCCAGATGAAATCACTTAGCATATTGCCTGACTGAGGCAGGAGAGTGCTTACAAGAACAACACTCTGCCCAGTACCTTTAGCACAGACTAAGACAGCACCTCTTGGCCATGTTGCTGCTGACTGCAGGGGAGATGCCAGTGAGCTATGTTAAAAGTCTTGGCTGCTGCTTTTTACCCATTTGGTCTTTTCCACCGAGGCCAGAAGTAGCTTTTTCAGTGCTGGCAAGAAGATAATGGAGCGATTCTTTGGTTTTCCACCTGACTGCAAAGATTTCAATAGGAAGGCTTTCATCCCTGCCTGATGGGTGTCTGGAGGCCATAGCCCCATGTCATCTGTACTTGCAGAGCTGATCTCAGTGCCCCTACCAAAGTACTGTTGGAAACTGATTTGGAGCAGTTACAGGGAAGAAATTGGAATTGCTAGCTTGCATATCATCTAGCTAATAACCTACTCCACAATTCAAACATCCCTGCCTACTCCACACCCTGGAGAAAATATCAGGGTAATGAAACACGAGAAACCAATGTAGGAATGGGGTAGATAGGAGATAAACATGAGCTCAGAAAACCTGGGCAGTGAACACTGGAGAGGAAACTGAATGTGGGCTTGTGCATTGAATCCTGGAGAAAATAACAGCAGTCATCATCAGATTCAGCTACAGTGAAGGTCACAACAAGCTGTGTTGGCAGGTATCTGACTGTATAGGCACCGTGCCTGCCTGTATCCAAAGGTCCTTTCCTAGTAGGCTTTTATGGAAGCTGTAGACTGCACTGCATCTTTAACAGCTCGACAGAGGTTAATCTTTTGTGTCACTGCAGACTTTGGATTCACATCTCTAAAACTTCTGTATTCACCAGGGAGCAGGGACCAAGGCCCTGCAGCGGGTGTTCACTGTGCTCTGGTGTGTGCAGGTCTATGGGACATAGCCTTTTGCATTCAGAGCAGATTGTGTGTCAGCAGACATCTGATCTAGATCCAGTCTCGTGTAGAAGCATGGGGAGAAGGTTCCTCATTAGCTTGCTGTTACAAGCTCCTCAGAGCCTTGAGGCCAAGCACGTGAAGGAGTCCTGCTACTACACACTGTCTCTTCTTTGTTTCCTTCCCAGATTGAGGAGGAGATGCTGGCGTTGCAGAACGAGCGTACCGAACGGATACGAAGCCTGCTGGAGCGCCAAGCTCGCGAGATCGAAGCCTTTGACTCAGAAAGCATGAGGCTAGGTTTTAGTAACATGGTTCTTTCTAATCTCTCCCCCGAGGCGTTCAGCCACAGCTACCCGGGAGCTTCTGGCTGGTCCCACAATCCTACTGGGGGTGCAGGACCTCACTGGGGTCATCCCATGGGTGGCCCACCACAAGCTTGGGGCCATCCAATGCAAGGTGGACCCCAGCCATGGGGTCACCCCTCGGGGCCCATGCAGGGGGTACCTCGAAGTAGTGCTATAGGGGTCCGCAACAGCCCCCAGGCTCTGAGGCGGACAGCTTCTGGGGGACGGACGGAGCAGGGCATGAGCAGGAGCACAAGTGTTACTTCACAAATATCCAATGGTTCACACATGTCTTATACATAACTTAAACAATAACTGAGGGTGGCAATTCCACTGGAGCTGTCTGCCAACAGAAACTGCCTACAGACACCAGCCCAGCAGCCTCCTCAGTGCGGTGCTGACGTGTGGAAGCTGGGTGCACATGGAATATTGTATTCATTTTGTAAAGCATTATGTTTTGTGTTTACTAACTGGGATGTCATAGTATTTGGCTGCAGGGTTTGGGGGGGTGGTTTTTTTAGTTCTTTTTCTTTTGTTGGTGGTGTTTTTTTGTTTTGTTTTGTTTTTTACTTTTTCGGAGGGGTCTTGGGAGGGCGTCTGAGAAATATATGCAATTAGTCAGAAGAGTTGACTGGTGGTTGTCACACTGACAGGACAGAAGGGGCTCAGGCTGCCCTCGTCACGCCAGCCGTAGGAAGTCTGAGGGAGAATGGAGACCTCCTCCCATGTCCATAAATTTCGAACTGCCACCCTGCAAAAACCAGGCGAGCTGCCTTTAAACCAACATCCAGGGGAGGAACAGCTGGATCTTCTGTTCCATTTTTATTGGTCATTAAATTGGATACATTTCTAGGGTATTGTCTCTGCCAGGAGGCATTTTCAAAGATGTGCAGGTGTGGAAGAAGGGTGAGAAGAGAGGCCAAGAGACACCAGGGCTCAGCTGGGCCCTTCTACCCAAGTGCCCGCTCTGTGTCATGTAAGAAGTGACCTTCTCTCAGAAGGCACTGGTCAGCATCCCGAGAACTGTGTAGGTAAACCTGTCTAGAGGGAACAGGCTAGGAATGTCTGAAATTGTATTCCTGCTTTGGCACTCCCTGATTGTGCTGCTGGTAGCTCAGATGAGGTTGGGCAGAGGAGTGTAAGTAATGCACTTGTACAGCTAATACTGTGACATCTCATTTTAGCTAAGCATCAGAATAATTCTTGGAACCCAGTGTAGTCCTTTTTGCTCCATTCAGAAACATTAGACTTTCAGCCAATCAGTCTCAAATGCCAGAGGTGTTTTGAAGGATGCCATAGTCACAAAATGCCATTGAACAGGTTTTTCATTATTATACTACATCCACCAATTTATTACCTTTTTGGCTTGTTGCAATTTCCTGTTTACATGTAGAGTGTAGCCAACTGTTTAAATGTTTAGTTGCCACAGTGTACCAGGAGGAGCTGAGCCAATGACTCTTTCCCAGCTGATGACTAACCCACATCACCACTGTAGATCTTGCTGCATGTGAGGCTCCTTTTTATTACTTTCCTTGCTGCAATACTTCACAACTTTTACAGTCCCTTGAGATGCTGTGATATTTTGGCAGCATATCACACCATGCAAGAAGGCACTACTTCCAGAGGCTCCTTGGAGCTGCTGTACTACTGAAAGGAAGTGAAGGAGGTTGTGAAATCCGAGCGGTGATAAAAGGGGGCAGGGAGTCTCATTAACTGAGTGACTTTGTGGCATTGTGTCATCCCTTAGCGCTGGGGTCTGGAGGTGCCCCCCCCGTGCTGGGTCAGCCAGCACCGTGGGGCTGGGGAAAGAGCAGGTAGATGAAGTTTGGCTTGAGGTAAAGATTTCCATCTTGGGGACTGACCAGCCAGGGTTCTTTGTAAATGTTTTTCCTTGCACACTAATCATCTTGAAGAAAACACTAGCTGCTAACTCTAGGATTTGCCTTTAATATGTTTATAGGGCTCAAAAAAAAAAAAAAAAAAAGCAAGGTTTTCCGAATGTGTTTGTCCATGTGACATATTTATATAGTGAATAAATACTCTAGTGTCTCGCTGCTGTTCAGTACTCGACAGGGCGACCTTCTTTCGTTAGCTAAATTAACATCCACTCCCGATCCTTAACTCTCTGCCAGTGTCCGGTGAATCCAACTGGGATTTCTAGCATCTTAACGTAGCATATCACTAATCAAAGATGGAAACTCTACCAAAACGTGTTTGAGCAGCCCCTTAGTAAGGAGCTTTGTAGTCCTAAACAGTGGACGGAAGCCTGGGATGAGGTGGTGGTCCCGTGGAGGCGACTCTGTGGTCGCCCCCCCGGGGGCGAGTGGTGACCATGAATTGTCCTGTCCCTTCCTCTGCTATGTTTTTATGTGGAATTGGATGTTTTGGGGTCGTTGTTTTGCATTTGCAGTGTTGTTGAAATACAGCAAAACTCATTTAGGAAAGGTACCTGTCTTTTCCTGGGGTTAGGAAGAAAGAGAAAACTGAAAGGCCGAGATTGCATTGGAATTTACCATGTGAGTGTGGAGGGTGTGCCCAGAGCATGGTGCTAACGCAGCCTTTTGAAGTTCAGCTCCTCTGTCACAAGCAGCAGCAGCAGCGACAGCAGGGACAGGCTATACCTACAAGTTCAGTGGGTTCGTTCTTTTGCTTCTGTTATGGTTTGAATTTGGTCAAAGTCTCTGGCTTAAATTGAGCTATTTCAACAGAATTCTCTCAACCCATCTCTTTGTGTAATGTCAAGCATGACTGAATGCTGAATCCAAACTATGGCTGTCCCATATTGGCTTTTTTGTATTCAAAAAGAACTGTGTAGTAACCATTTTTACATGTATATCATGTGCAGACCTGGACTATTCCAACAAGTTAATATTTTAATTAAAATAGTTTGCAAAAACTGATTCAGATCAACTGGTCTAAATGTGTGTGTCCCTGTGTGTATGTGGGGGAAGGAAAGCTGTCCCAAACAAGCCTGATCTGAAGAGAAAGCACCCCATGATGCAGCTGTAGCCAAAGGGACTCAAGGTCAGACTGTGCCTTGGGAGTTCTGTGAGGAGGCTCTTGCTGTGTGTATCTCAGGCATGTTTCTGAGATACATCAACAACTCTACACTAGAGAGGAGCAAACACTCTCTGAATCAGTTTGCAAACTCTATTTTTAGCAGTAAGGCCAATTATTCCATGTTGTACTCCTTGCAGTCATGCCCTAACCTTGATTCTTAAAAATACTGTAATCTGTAAATTGTGGAAACTACTCCAGTACCTCAGCAAAAGATGTTCTGTTACATCTTTTGTTTTCTTATTTAACACTGGGGAAAACTTCTGTGTCGACTACTTTGCAAACTTTATTGCAGTATTTTCAAATCACCAGCTTGACCCCCGAAATCTCTTGTATTTTGTGGTTATTTTTCTCTCCCCTTTGCAAAGGCCTAAAGTTCTGATGTAGTTTAGCCTGGAGATAAAAAGAAAAATTAAGAGGAGCCACACCTCTTTCTGATTTAAATGTCTTTTTAATTTTATTTAATTACAATCAGTGAAAAGGACCACATTTTTCTTGTCCTGGGGAGTCAGCAGCCACCTCTCCCTTCTGTGTTGAATGCTGCGTGCTTTCTTCCTCACATGCAGCGCTGAAATGGAGGTTGCAGCTCTGTTTCACCTGCATTCACTCCAAGCCTCTGAGCTTCAAAGGGGTTGAAGAACTAACTGTGGTATGATACTGAGCTTTCCACAGAAAATTCCCTGCAGCCATTCCCCTCTTGGCTTGGGGCCAGGCTGGCATCGCTCCGTGTCCCACCCAGCCCTCCCACTCTAGAAGAACGTGCATCGTAACCTGCATGGGGTGCACCCCGCCTGGTCCTGGGATGATGCCGTTTACCAGACCTCTCCCAAACACCCCCTTAAGGAAGAGGGCCCCTTGCACTTAGGGCTGCCCAGCCTCCCCAACCCTGCTTACGTGCCATTTCTTGAGAGGCAATAAATTGTATTGTACCACTGTCTACCATTACTCTGTTGAATACGCACATCTGGATCTATATATATGGTATCTCATTTGTATATATTTATATACTCTGTATGTACCTGTGTGCGGCTGTACGTGCACACACCCCTCATGCTGTGCATTTCTGTCAGGGCACTGCAGTTCTGCTGTTCTTTAGCGCTCCTGTTCACGAGCAAAAGCAACCCCTGCAGCAGGGCTCTTGAGGGTGAGGACATGTACGTCTGTGCCAGGGCTGAACGCAGTCAGAAGCCCTCGCTTCGATCCTGCCCTGCTAATTGTAGCTTGCGTTTTTTTCCGGGGTGCAGGCGAGTAGGAGAGCTGCTATGGGCGTGCTATAAAGTAGAGAAGAGAGCTCCCAGAGGGTACCAGAAAGTCAGAAGACAGCAGAGAAGAAAACAAGATGCTATAGCGCTAGGGAAAAAAAGCAGTGGAGGCAATGTACTGATCTGCTGGGGAGGCGGTGAGTGGGCCGGTGAAGTGCTCAGCAGGCTGAGCTCAGAGTCCCCAGCTGCGTCTCGCCACGAGAGATCACAAGCCCAGCACGGTCTTGGCATGCTGCACCGGCACTAACTCCTGGCATTCCCGAGTTGAAACTGCCACTGACTGAACACTGTCTACCTTTGTGTGCATCTAATAATTAGAGCAGGTTATGTGGAGGATCAAAAGAGAAGGTAAATTGGAAGAGTTAAAGCATGAGTGTGTGTACAGCATAGCCGTGCGTGTGTGTATGCACACACCGATGCTTTTGGGCCCTGCTTTGTTCTGGTTAGGTATGTGCTTTGTTACTGGATGGCCATGTTCTTCTCCTGGGTGCTTGCTCTGTGTTTCTAGTAACCCTTGCCCTGTTTTTTCTCATAGTAAGGGGAGCGAGTGCTATGCCGGACACCATGAGCTCCTCAAGCTGTGAAGACCCTTCTGACCTTTCTCCTTTGTCCTCTACAGACCCCATCTTAGTGGGACATGGGGTAGTTTGGGGGATAAATGGTTCTCCCGTGTGTCAAGTCACAACTGTTGATCCAGTTGTGATATTTACCCCCTGAGGGAAGCCCAGCCAGCTCAGCAGCATGCCAACTGTGGGCTCTCTTTTTTGTGCTGTCAGAGAATTTGGAGACAATTTCCCCCTCTATCCCTTTTGGAAGCTCTCTTGCAAGATTTTTAGGAGAGGCTCAGGTTTGGTTGGGACA
This sequence comes from Dryobates pubescens, assembly GCF_014839835.1. Taxonomy (NCBI): domain Eukaryota; kingdom Metazoa; phylum Chordata; class Aves; order Piciformes; family Picidae; genus Dryobates; species Dryobates pubescens. The sequence continues at coordinate 27,227,140 of NC_071624.1, read as the reverse complement.
TCATTACTCTTTCACAAGGAGTAGTTTTGTCCTTAGCTGTGCTCCTGCCTGTGGGACTTTCCCACTCTGGTGCTGGGCAGCAGCGAGCCCAGAGCCATGTGCCAAGGATGGAGGAGTGATAGATGCCCAAACAGGGATGCCAGTCGGTGTCCCTCTGCTGTGTTTGTTTCAGTTTGCACTTTTACGAGTCGATTGAGCCAGAGTCTGCTGAGAAATAAGTGTGAGGCGCTTTGGAGGGTTGTGGGTAACTGTTTACAGCCAAAACACAAAAATCTGATGGATCTACTGGTTCTAGTAAACAGGGCCCCAGCAGGGAACGATGGCAGCAGATAACCCAGGTTCCTGTTGCACAATGAGGTTCAGCCAACTGGGGCCATGACGCTGCCTGCTGCATCTCTGACCCTCAGCCCAGGCTTTGCTGGGGAAGGAGTGGCCTTTGTCAGCTAGAGAGGGACTTAGGAAATCGGATTTGCCAGCAAACAAGCACCTTAGCCACCAAGCTGTAGGTCTCAATACTTGCACTTCACCTGAAGGCTCCTCTTGGTGGGAGGAAGGCAGTTCAGTATGTGACTGTTGGCTTTGCACCTGTCTGGCATCCTCAAAACATCCTAAAGCCATGTCCTAGGCAAAAAAAAAAAACCAACTCAACATCAGTTCCCTCTCTGCTTGCTTTCTCTGAGTGCACACACTGAGTCCAGGAACCAGGAGGGCTGAGCGTTGCCCCCAGGGATGTGAACAAACCCAGGCGGGGATCTTGCCCCTCGCCTCACCCCTCCGGTCCCCTGCCCCGCTCCCCACCCTTGAGTACGGGTACCTCAGAACATGCACAGTTTGAATTTTCACTGACAATTAGTTTAATTATTGCCAGTGAAAAGAGTTGTAATTATCTGTACATATGTAGGTAACAAATTGACCTAGTTTCTGTATTTTTTAAGTTTTTTGTACTAAAATTTATAGATACAGTATGTGCCAGCTAGCAAAAAGCTACTGTAATTGCCAGTCGTAGTTCAGCATGCACCTAATCCCTGAGACTTGTCCAAGTGATGCTGTAAGGAATTGTGCTTAAATATTGCGAGCTGGGGAGGCGCAGGAGGGCCGGGGGGGCTGGCAGCTGCTCGCCTGGGGCCTTCAGCTGGGTGCTCCGTGTTGGCTGTGTGGAATCCTCCTCCTGTCGCTGTCATGTGCTGTCTGGTGGGCAGTGTGAGGGATGGAGCAGTGGCTTCCAGCTTTCTCTGGAGCTGAACTCAAGAGGAGCCGAGCTCAGGTTCCTTGCTGCAGTTTAATGCCGGCTTAGGACTATTTTTAACCTCTCTAGAAATGATCTGTTTCCCCTTTCTGATTGCTTTTGTCTTAAACCTGAGATCATCTAAACCGACTGGAGGGAAAAAAAAGGAAAAAATAAGAGACTTTCATTTAAGATTGTTGCCTGCTTTTAGTGCCAGGATCATGCATTTCTATGGCAACTCTGAGCTCAGCAGAGTTTAGAATCAGGACAGGGTTGTTAAGTCGCTGCTGCTTTTGCATGGCTCCAGCAGAGCCCAACTGCAGCCAGCAGCAGCGAGGGGCGAGTCTGTGGGTGTGAGGCAGTGGTTTGCACAGGGGGCTTGGTATCTCTGCCCTGGCTGCAGCTGGCTTGCACTGCAAGACCTGCCATGATAAGAGGGGTAGGAATGAAGGAAGGAGCTGTCTCTTTTGTCTTGTGGCGGAGGCAAGTCTGCAAGTCAAGAATAGCTTTGCTGAGCATCCCAGGAAGCTGTGAGCAGAGGAGTTGGAGTGCCAGTGAGGCCATGCTGTTTGTCCTAGAGGTCACAGGGGACAGGAGTGTGTAAGGATTCAAGGATCATAGAAGGAGAGGCTTATGTGTGCGTACAGGTTTGGCTTCTGGCAAGCAAACCACCTGCTTCCTTTCTTCAGCTTTTCTTCCCTCCTAACCCCCTGCAGCTCTTCCCCCTGCTTGCTTGGAACAGGAACACTTTTTCTTTCTACCTGCCTAGAAACAGCTAAAAGATTTGGGGGGGGGGGGGGGGGGGGGGGGGGGGGGCAGCCCTGGTGTAAATAATTAACGTTACAAAGTGAAGTGTGTATAACATAAAAGGCTACAGCCCTTTGGTGACTTGTAAATGCTTGAGAAGGTTGTGGTGAGACGTGGAGGGCCGAGGGACCTGCTGGAGGCTCTGCAGCCATTGCTGCCCCACCGACGGGTCGGGGCTGGGAGCGGGGGTGGGTACACACGCACCCTACATACTTTAGCTGTGGGACACCCCCCCCCCCCCCCCGTTGTGTAGTGGATGGAGGGTAGCGTAACGTGTGTAATGCGGATAGGAGAAGCTGTGTGAGGTGTGTATAGTGTATATTTTTCAAAAATAGCTTGCTTGTATTGTGAAGATTTTAAAGACAAACTTGAGAATTCTAGCCTAACTCTTAACACAACTTCAACATCAGTTACCCCACTGGGTTCAGAGCCTCTTGAATGTATATTCTTCTTTTCTTCTTCTTCTTTTTGTTTTTAAATAACCTGAACGACCTATTCTTCTACCAGTCAGCCAGACTTCCTATTTATGGTTTTAATTTTATATATTACTTTCCACTTGTTTCCATTCTTTCCAGCATGTTCCTGGGTTTGGTTTTCTGTGTTTGTTTGTTTGTTTGTTTGTTTGTTGGGGGGGGTGGTGTTTCATTTTGTTTCTTTTTTTGCACAAGCATTGTGTGAAGTCGAGGAAACGTTTTAACTCCGACCTGGTGTTTTCCAACCTGTTCCCCTCCCCTTCCTCTCCGCCACCCTTGTTTGGTTGGTTGGTTTTGGTTTTTTTCTTTCTTACTTTCTGTTTTTCTTTCTATTTTTCTTTCTTTCTTTCTTTCTTTCTTTCTTTCTTTCTTTCTTTCTTTCTTTCCTTTCTTTCTTCTGCCAACAGTTTGGGATTTTCTGGACTGGGATGCAGCGGGTGGGAGGAGGGGAATGGCTCTTTTCCATTTGCAGCTTCTGTGCAAATGCCAGGTCTCTTGCCAGTCAACTAAAAATGCTTCACTTGCTGGTTGCTTTAAAAAAAAAAAAAGGAAAAAAAAACAACAACAACAACAAAAAAGACAAAACAAAAAAAAAAAGCTTAAAACAAAAATGTAACCTTATCAGTCCCACGTAGCCCACGGCGGGAGGAGGGGAAGTGCACACCTGTAGCCACACAAGTCTAGCTTTGGCTGCGAAACTAAAGCAAACCTTTCCTGGTGAGCAGGTTACTGCAAGGCAGCTCCCAGCCCTGCCAAGGTTTTTGCCAGGCACCAGCTCCGAGAGCAGCCCAGGACTGCACCCCACGGTTCGGCCGAGCCATGCCAGGGGAACGATGTGCCTTGGGCTCGCTGCTTCCCCCTCGGTGCCCACCTGTTGATGTGCACAAACCCAAGAGCTGCCTGCTGCTGACGGCAAAGCTGTTGCTGCTTTTCCTCTCCTCCTCTCCCCCTCCATAAGGAGGGTCCAGCTCACCAACAAGAGCTCACCCAGTGCCCGGCCCCAGCGCCGTGGCTGTCTGCTCTGGGGCATCATCCAGGTATGGCAAAGCCCCGGTGCCAGGGGAAGGCACCCGGCTGCCCGGTTTCGTGCCGCAGAGCGTTAGTTAACAACAACACACATATCTGCTGTCTTACTATGAACACTGGTCTGAGGTTTCCAGGCCCAGCACCACGGTGATGGGCTGTGAAGGATTTAACTAGGGGAATTAAAACTCCTTCCTGCTTCCACGTCTGGTAGCACCAGCTGGTATGAGTGAATCTACAGGTGTGCGTTTTCCTTCTTGTAGAAAATGCCACGAGCACTAACTGGTAAGGCTTAATGTACAGTATATTGTCAGTATTCTGGTATTCTTCTGGTTCAACATACATTATAGCTCATATATAACCTGTATTAATTGTATAGATTGTGCATTTAAAGCTGTTACCAAGTTGTCAGAAAATAAGAGAAGAGGAAAAAGGAAAACAAAACAAAAAAAAAAATTAAAAAAAAAATAAGGTCATATGTAATATTTTGTTTGTAAGTATCCTTTGTATCATAGCAAAGGAAATGGTTAAAAAAAAAAAAATCAACTGTAATAAAGTAATTTTAGTACATGGAGTGTCTGCCTCTTTGTGTGAGCCCGCCCCCGCTGCGTGGGCCTCCCACCCACAGGCTACCGGGTGTAGGACCTCTGCCAGGTGAAAACGGGGGGCTTGGCAGCGGGACCCCCACCCCTGCGGGGCTGTGGCAGCCCCTTCCTTCGGTCCTCTGTCCGCAGGAACTCGACCATGGCCCTGAAGAACTCCAGCACAGCCTCGTGGCCCCAGCTGCGGCCCCCTCCCCGCTGGGGGAAGCCGCAGTGTCCTCCGCGCGAGGTCAGCAGCAGGAAGAAGTAGGGGCTGCTGCGGAAGAGCTCGAGGGGCAGGCTGCAGGCCGGGGGGCCGCGGACAGGGTCGTCGGCGCTGCAGAGACACAGCACCGGCACGGCCGCCTCGTCGGCATCGCGCAGGGGCTCGTTGCGTTCCCAGTAGGCCTCCCAGCTGCTGGGGTGGCTCGTGGTCCAGCAGAAGAGGGCTTCTTCCAGGTCCCGCAGCGAGCGGCTGCCCAGCAGCCTGTCTATGTCCACCACCTTGGCCAAGGACCCCGCGTACCTGCGGGGATGGGGCAGCGACCGTGGACAAGAGGCCACAGGGCTGTCACCAGCTCCTGCACCCACCCAAAGAGGCTGTGGAGGCTGTGCTCCAGCTATAGCCCTGCACACAGGGATTGGAGAGGGTGTCCTCAAGCCTTCTGCACCTGAATTTGGGGGTGTCTCCCACAGTCCCTTGCTGGGGATGCGGGGAAGGGGTCCTCCTGCAGTGCAGCCTTCGCCAGCCTGGGTACCATGGCAACAGGAGGCAGCCAGCACTCTGTTCTGTTACCGTGACAGCAGTGCTTGCAATGGGTGTTGGCAAATGGGGGGAGGGAAACACCCTGCTACCCCCCACCACACCACCTGGCCAACAGAAAACCAACCCCATCTTTGCTGAGGTGGAACCTGGCATGTGTTTGCTCCAACATGTTGAGGTTTAGCTGCAGGGTTTTGGCCCTCATTTGCCCACCAGCGGTGGCCCTTTGCCCCCCCTCTCCCTTCAGGCTCTCAGCACCACTTGGGGAGGTGTCACTTGAAGGCCTTGGCACAGGGTCATTTCTCTCCCATTCCAACCCATGCCAGCCCTCCCCATCACAGCTGTGCTGGGCAACAGGGACTCAGAGCCAATGTAAAGGTGGGCGTTGTCAGCTGCCACAGTCCCCTGGCTAGCTTTGAGTGGGTGGTCATGGAGCCCAACCCCACAAGGCAGACCCCCTGGGGTCAGCTGCTGAGGTGAGGCAAGCACTGATGCAGGGGCTTGGCCAGACCATTAAGTGCACCTGCACTGAGATGACTCAACTGGGGACCCCAAGATGTCAAGCCACAGGAGCAGGTGGTGACCAGGCTGGCTGTGCAGCTGCCGGCTCCAGGCTGGTGTTCATTAACCAGCACGTTTTGCTGTGCTCAGCACCTCTGTGCACACACTGAGGCTCCTGTGCAGGCAGCAGCACCCACTGCATGCACCCACCTCAGGGCTGGCAGAGGGGATCCTGGGGTACCCGTCCCCAGTCCCCCACCCCATGTTACCCCAGCCCCAAGGACCCCACTAACCTGCTGAGTCCCTGCTTGAGGTGCAGCAGCAGCGGCCACTCATAGAGCCAGGGCATCCTGGCCTCAAACCAGTCCCGGCCACGGAAGATGGGGGAGAGGCAGGCGGCAGCGGACAGGCGGCTGGAGGAGCCACTCTCCCCAAGGTAGGCGAGCAGCAACCCTGAGCCTGAGCCCTCACTGATGGCCAGAAGTGGGGCAGTGGGGTGCCGGCAGTGCAGGTAGGTCACTGCCTCCCGCAGATCCCCAGGGTCCCCAAATGGCTGGAGACAGGGGGTGGTGAGGGGGCAGCCGTTGTGACCCCGGCGGTTGAAGATGACAGGGATGAAGCCCCGCTCCAGTGCCTGCAGCCCCAGCTGCAGGAGCCCCTCAGTCACCTTCCCAGCAGCATTAGGGATAAGCAGCAGCACCGAGCTTCGGCCCCCACCACCACTGTCACTCCCAGACCCCTGTGGCCCCACCAGCCAGTCCAGGGCCACCAGCCCAGCATCAGGCAGCTGCAAGAACTCCCGGGCCACTGCTGGCTCTGCCTTGGGCACCTGCAGGAGCTGCCGCAGCATCTGGAGCCGGGGCCAGTTTGGCCACAGCCAGCAGCCCCCCCACAGCACCCGTGACCGCCCCAAGCTCCATACCAGGTGCTGGGCCAGTGCCGAGGGCTTGCAGAACAGCCGGCAGCACTCTGAACCATCCTCAGCGATGAAGGGGACCCCCTCTTCTTCCTCTCCCCAGTTTCCAGGCACCTCCAGCCTCCCTGCCCAAAAGCAGCAGGCCAGGAAGCCCAGGCCAATAAGCACCAGAGCTAGAGCCACCAACCCCTCGGGGGACATCATGGGGACGTGGAGAGGCCCAGCCGGCAGTCTGGGTGTTTGGTGGGTTTGCAGAGCAATGACAGGGCAGCAACGGGAAAGCCCTGCCCCGGGGCTGGGCAAGCAGGGACAGGGCTGTGCTGGGGGTGGTGTGACTGGCGCCATCCAGGGCCAAGGGGACTGGGTGAAATGGGAGGGACATGTGGCCAAGCCCTGCCTAGCACTGATGGGGAATCTTCTGCAGCTCTATCCTGGGGACACAGATTCCCCCCATCGCTGCAGGAGCCGGGGGCCATGGGCCCGTGCAATGCTCACACCTTTATTGATACAAATGTACAAGGACACATCTTACAGTAGGGAGCACGGCCCTGGGGCAGGGGGAGGGGGTCAGGACGCCCGGGGAGGGGGGGACCCATGGGCGCCCCAGTCCAGTGTAATGCTGTGGGTGGCCCCAGGGGTACCGGCCACCCAGCAAGGGGTTTTGTGGGGAGGTGGGGGGTACATGGCCACCGCCGCCACGGACAGCTACACAGGCTATGTACAGGATAAGTTAGGCGCGTGCTGAGGGGTGGGCAGGGGTCTGTACAGGGGAACGCAGGCACCTACCCCACAGGCTAAGCACCAGCTCCTCAGCAGCGTGGGGGGCTTGGAGGGGCTCCCTCCACACCCTGGCTCCCCATGGGCTAAAGGTCACTTGCAGCTATGCTCACCCCAGGTGTGAGGGGAGGGAGAGACGGAGAGCACAGAGGGGGCCAAGGGGATGCAGAGGGGCACAGGCTGGCCCTCACGGCTTCTTCTCGCGGGTGGTGATGGTGACCAGCTGCTTGGCGGCCTTGGCAATGTCATAGGCACACTGGATGACCTGCTGGGTCAGGAGCTGGTAGTCCACGGCAGCGCCTGGCTCTGGCGGCACAGTCTTGCGGCACTCGCTCTGCAGCCGGTAGGCGCTGGCGTTGAGCAGCCGCAGTGAGCTCCGCACCGTTTCCAGCGCTGGTTTCTGCAGCAGGGCAGAGGAGCAGTGTCAGGACCCACAAGAGGGAGAGCTGACAGTGCCTGGTGGGAACGCACCTCTCTTACCTTAGGGAAGAGCGACGCCATCTCCGTCACAGCTGAGTGAATCTTCTCCGAGCAGGGCACAAAGCTGTGGGTGAGCAGAGGAAGTGAGCACCGAGGGAACGACAGCTCCCAGCCCCGGGGGTGGCCCTGTCTGAATGCGGCTCCTGCGACTGAGGATTCCCACACTTATGTCCCTGCCCTACCTGTCATGCTTGGACTCCTGCGCTGCCCGCAGGAGCTCCTGGATGTTCTTGGTGACCTGCTCAGTTTTGAGGATGACATCTTCTGTGCTGGGCAGCCCAGGGTCCACCTCCCCGTCCAGCGGGTCCAGTTCATGTGGGAAGTCCTCATCCTTGCTCAGCTCCACAAACCGTTTCCCCTCCATGCTACAGGCACCAACCGACACCCTGGTGTCAGTGCCAGCTCTGTGTCCCCAGCACAGTCCCCCAGCCCCAGCACTCACCTGATCAGGACCTCACCCATCTGTGTGTTATCATAGTCGCTGTCAGTGCCACTGCCATGCCGGTCCAGCTTGCTCTGCAGAGGACAGGAGCAGCGTCAAGCCCTGCCCAGCCCTGTCCCTATGCAGGGCTGGGGTCCTCCCTCCCTGGGAGCTGCCACCCCCTTCCCGAGTACATCACCATGTGCCGGGCACTCTCAGGTGGGCAGGAGAGCAGTGGGGAGGATGGGGGAAAGGGCACGGAGGAGGCAGATGGACCTTTCCGGATCTGGAGAGGGAAGAGAAGGGAAACCAGTGCTGAATGGGGCACAGAAGGATCTGGAACCGATTCTAGTGACGTGCAATGGAGGATGAGCACAGGCGACACCACCACCCTGCATGCAGGAACGTCTGGTGGCCACCATCCCCCAAGGAGGTTTCCAGCCTGACCTGGGGGGTGCAGGGTGCTGGGGGCACAGGACGTCCCAGGACAGCATGGAAGTCATGTCCCAGGAGGGTGACAGCCACCATGTCCCATGCAGGAGCCTCCCCCGCCACAGCCGCCTTACCCGGTACACGCTGGCCGGGATGTGCATGGGGTACAGAGCCTCGTCCTCCAGCTCCTGGTGAGACATGAAAGGTTACATCCCCATAGGAATACACCCAGCACCCTGGGGGGCCGGGGGAACCACCACACCCCAACATCTGCTGCTGTAAGCCCCACAGACTCACGCTGGCACCGAAGGGCTGCAGCCGCGTCACCAGCTCCTCCACTGGCTGCCCAAAGGGCTTCAGTGCTGAGCCCGGCTCGTACATGGAGAAGGCCTGACGGTCCCTGCGGTGTGGGGGGGTCGTGCCCGGGGGGTGACCATGCTCCGGACGCTCGCTGGGGGCTGGGGTTGGGTGCGTGGGACCCGTCTGCTGCCGGATCTGCATGTTCTCTGCCTGCAGCTTGTGGATCTACAGCCAGGGAGAGGAGGAGGCATCAGCAAAGAGAGGGGCACAATGAGGCAGGTCCCGCTGGCGCTGCACCCACCTCGCGCTGCAGCCGGCGCAGCTCATCACTCAGGCTGTTGTTCACCTTCATCAGCTGCTGCACCTTGGCCTCAGAGGCAGCCAGAGCCTTCTTCACCTCCAGATACTCCTGCAGCGTGATGGGGCCATCCGAGAGGTCGGAAGAGTCCATGCTCTGTGGGGAGATGGGCTCAGCACTGGTATGATTCTGCAGCTGGGGTGGGGGGCCGGGCCAGGGGGCCGGGGCTCACCCTGGCGCGGTTGTTGCGAGAGGCGTTGCGCAGCAGCTCCTGGTCCGTGTCCTCGTCAGAGGCGACGCTGTCGTAGTCGTGCTGGTCGTCCAGATCACTCTGGCTCCGCAGTGAGTAGTCCAGGGCGTCTGGGGGAAGACAAGGGGATGCTGAGCCAAGGGCAAGGGGGGATGCTTAGATCGCCCTTGGCTATCCCCCATCCCTCACCTGTGGGGCTCAGCAGACTCTTCCCTTGCTGCCGGCGCTTGGCTTCCCCAAGGATGTCGATGAGCAAAGTGGCAAATTCCCTGGCATTGAACCTGGCCAACTTCTGCCGGCCCTGGGAGGGCAGGGGGCAAAAGGGGGTGAGCAGGGATCTGGGTGCGAGGGTGGAGGGGTGTCACAGGGCCGTGGGGGGGCTCACCTGGTTGCGTGTGGCTGAGTACTCAGGGTTGACAGGGAGGAAGGGGACAGCACTGCGCTCTGTCACCAGTGTGCTGTGGTTCTGTGTCGTCAGCCAGACTGTGGACAGACACCCGGTGTCAGATCCCTGGGGGCCTGTGGAGGCCAGAACCCCTGGAGCGAGCAGGCTGCAGGGCCTAGGGACGGCAGCGGAGCTGGCAGGACGCAGGCGCGGGCATGGGGCCAGCCTGCTGGAGCTGGGAGCGGAGCCTGGCCGGGCCGATGGGAACTGCCTCCCCCGCCCCCCCTGCAGAGCTGGGTTCCCCCTCTGCGCCCCCCAGCAAGGAGCCCCCAGTCTTCCCCCTCTAATGCATCAGCTCTGCACCCACCCCAGCCAGCACGGAGAGGGTTTGGCGTGCCTGTCAGTGCCTATCTCGGTGCTGTGGAAATAGGGTGTTCAACTTCCCAACCCCCCCACAGGTCAAGGGCATTCCACTAGGCTAAGCCCCCACCCCAGGGAGTCCCAGCACGCACCTCCAGCAGCACCCTGAGACCTGGCACCCAGCAGTGGCCCCTCACGACGAGAGAAACTCCCAGAAAAGCTCCCAGGCCAGAGGAATGAGGAAGGAGGGGCCTGCGGTCCTGGCGCACGGATCCAGATTTGGGGGAGCGCCAGGCTCAACCACGGCCCCGCCGCCTGCTCCTCCCCACGCCACGCCGCCTGCCCCTGCCCCAGCCCCGGGGGCTGGACTCCGCGCCCCCAGCTTACCCGCATCGTTCTCCCGCCGGTCCACCTCATCGTAGACATCCATGGCCAGCTCCTCAAAGAGGCGATTGCTGAGCTACGGTGGGACAGGGGACAGCGTCAAGAGGGATAGGGGGAGAGGACAAGACCCCCCCCCACACCCTGCCCTGGCCAACACTTACTGCTTGCAGCTTCTTCTTGGCTGCCTTGGCCAGCTCAGAGAGGTCCAGGCTGGGGGGAAGTGGGAAAGGGAAAGACACAAAGTGGAGGTTATTGCTGGCTTGTCCCCACTGAAACAGTCCCCAGCTGCACCCAGGACAGGGACCACCCACCCTGGGCATGGAGGGCTTTGCCAAGAGGGGCTGGCAAGCAGGCAAAGGGGGGTGAGGTGGCACGGGGCAAGCAGGAACCCCCTCCCCAGGTGCCCGCCAGGTGCCAGGCTGGGCTGAGTGGTCAGGGCTGCAGAGGGGGGTCCGCGCCGGTGGCACTGGGGGGCCCCCAGAGCTGAGAGCCGAGCGGACAATACCTCTGTGCCATGCACTTTGGGCGCACCCTGCGCTCCGGAGAAGGCAGCGGAGGGAAGAACAGGATAAAGGCGGATGTTAAACGCGTGGGCACACGGACCCTTCCCTGCCCTCCCCACGGATGCTCCAGCACTGGTCACGGGGAGGAGACAGGGTGCCCACCTTACCCAGCAGGGACGCCGAGTGGGACATGGGACAGAGTGGCAGCACTGCAGGTGCTGGATGCTCACCTGTCAGCCATCTGTGGAATAATGTAGTGTCCATTCTTGTGATCTGTGCAAAGAGTAGGGTGGTCAGTGGGTCCCTGTGACCCCTCCAGGACAGAGTCTCCCCCCGAGGACCCCCACACTCACCTGGCTTCCTGCCGCAGAGGTAAAAGGCCAGCCGGTCTGTCAGCTCATACTGGCACTCCACCAGCCGTTCTGCCAGCTCGTGCTGGGCTGCCTGCCTGTGAGAGGACAGGCAGGGGTGATGTCCACCCTAAGGCAGAGGTGCAGGCTGGGTGACCCCCCTGCTTTCCCCAGCCTCACCTGGCATAGTCAATGGGAGTCCGGCCGTTCACATCGGGTGCTCCGGGATCAGCACCATAGACCACAAGCAGCTCTGCCTGCAGGATCTGCCCAGCCTTGGCAGCCACGTGCAGTGGTGTGGTGCCCTTCTCCTGTGGGCACAGGCAGCCTCAGCTCCACAACCTGTCCACAGGATGGGGTTCCAGGACCCCTTGCTTCCTCCCAAAGCTCAACACCATCCTCAAAGGCCCTGGACCTTGAGCCTACTGATGCTTACCGGGTGGAAGAAGTTGGCCTGGGCACCCAGTGAGAGCAGGCGCAGGCAGGTCTCCAGGTTGCCTGTCCGCACACTCGAGTGCAATTGCTGCAGAAGAGAATAGGTAAGGGCTGGGGAAAATCTGCCCCTACTGCTAAGGTGGGGGTGTCCCTGCATGCCCACCCTGTGCCCCACCTTGCTGAGGTCCTTGGCAGTGACACCATCATCATCCCGGCAGGGCAGCTTGTGGACAAAGGCCAGCATCTGGTACTTGGCGCGGATGAACTCTGACTTGGTGGGGCTGGGGGAGGGGAGTGGCAGGTTGCAGGGTGAGGGGGGAGCACCTGGCCAGCACAGATCCCCTCCCCCAGGCACATGGGACACTTACTGCACTTTGTCCTGGGGGTTTGCCTTTCGGCGCCCGCTCTGCACCTGGGCTGGATCCAGCAGTGAGTGCTCCCAGATGGAGTTAGCCCCATTGCTCGCCAAGGTGTGCACCATCTGCAGGAGAGAGGCAGGGGCCAGTGGGCACAGGGGCTCCTTGCACGTATGTCCCCCATGTCCCCATGGGGCCAGAACCCACCTGAAGCAGGGTGGAGGGCCAGGGGCTGTGGCGCAGGTGCTTGACGATGGAGATGTGGCGGCCCAGGCTGCGGTGCACGCTGCAGCACTCGTCACAGATGAGCACCCCGCGGTTGATGGAGGCCCAGCCAGGATCTGCAGGGTGGCACAGGGATGTCCCCAGGTGTCCCCAGCATCCAGATCTTCTCCTTTTCCCATTCACCCCGCTGCTTCCGGGGGTGGGGGGAGGGATGCGTTGCCACCGCGACCGTTTCCCAGGTGACAGCAAGGGGCTCAGCCCATCACCAGGGGGAACCCACGGGTTTCCCGTGGCAACCACGCACCAGCCAAAATTGGAGGGGGTAGGATTTGGCCTCTCCTATCAGGAGGGCGGCTGGTGGCAGGGATAACACCAGTTCTGTGCCAGCACACCCAGGGCAGGGGTACCCTGACTCACTGTAGCACCTGGTGTGTGCCACGCACACACTGAGCTCCCCACTAGTCATTTTGGGGGATCCTTAATGGGGGCAGTGTGCCCTGCAATGGGTGGGCACCCAAAGCCTGTGGGCTCCCACGTACGGTGTCACTGGCTTTACAGCCTTGGCACCCCACCCCTGGCCAGCCCTGCAGTGCATCCTGGCTCTTGGGGCAGGTGGCACAGCCCCAACGCTGCCATACCCCCCCCATCAGCCCCAGCCTGCCGGACTGCAGCCCTTTGTGTCCCTGCTGGGAACAAAGGGCTGTTTGAGCGGCCACGCTGGCCCCATGCTGGCACCAGCCCCGGCACCCGCAGGGGCCCTGCTCCCAGCTGAGCAACAGCTCCCCACACCCACACCCCAAAAATGGGTCCTGGGGCTGGCCCAGGGTGGGGTCCAGCCCCAAAGGGTGGCTGCGGGACTGCAGCTGACCCTGGCGGTACCAAGGGCAGAATTTGAGGGCCTCCCCTCACTGGATCACAGCCCCCTCCACTGCCACATGGCTATGGCCAGGCACCAGGTGGCAATGCCAAATCTGGGTGTCCTTTGTGTCAGATGCTGTGGGGGAGCACTGCCAGCCTCTGCCCAGCCCCACCACCCCTTCTTTAGAGCCTACACAAACACTGCATCGCCCCATGTGGGGGAGGAGCCCCAAGCCCGGCAGGGAGGATAAGACCCACAGGGATGCTGACACTGGCCAGCCACAATGGCCTCAAGAGGGGGATGGTGGCCCCAAGACTGTAGAGTCCTGGGGATGAGGACAGGCAGGTGGCCAGGTCTCCCCCTCTTCCCTCCTCACTGCAGGGTCTCAGACCCCTCCCCAAGGGCCCCCAAAGCCCTGGGGACACCAATTTGGGGGGCATGCAGCCCTGAAGTGCTGCAGTGCCCCAGGGTCTAGGTGGGGCAGCTGGAGGGGGAGCGATGGCCCCCCCAGCCTGGCAGCCCCATGCACACAGATGGCAGTGCCTTGGCAGCCGGTGCAGCGGCATCTGTGCCTTCTCGCCCGCTGCCCACGGGGTGCTGCCTGGAACAGAACGCTCTGTGTGGGGGGAGCCGGCCAGCGAGGCTGCCTGAGGCCCTGCAACCGGGTGGATCTGGGGTACACCCGGGACAGCATCCCTTCCCACAGCTGGGATATGGGTGGGTATTGCAGCAGCTCGGGGAGTGCTGGCACAGGGACACCCTGAACCCCACAGCCCACCCAACACTCTGCCCCTGCCCCAGCATGCAGGCTGACACCAGGACCCTCAGTACTAGCGAGGGGTAGGCAACGTCCCTGCACAGGGCCAGCAGAGCAGGATCAGGCCAAGGGAGCCCAGCCAGAAGATGCAGGGTACCCCACGGGCACCCCGCCCCACAGAGCCAGGCAGCTCATCCCGCAGCGGGTGCTCCCAGAGCGCTAGGAAGTGGCCTCTGGACTTTATAACTCATTTCCTCACATGGCTGCTGGGCGATAAGAGAATGGAAGAAACTGGTTTCCATTTCCCCCCACCCCAGCAGGAGGCCTTAGTACTGCCTCGGGCACCTCCATGCCCCCCGCTTGCCCACCGGCACAGGGCAGGCGCCCGGAGGCAGGGCAGCCCTGTGCCCACGCGCGCCGCTGGCTCTCCTGGCAGGATCTGGCCATTGGCACGTGGCCGGAATAATTCCGGCACAGCCTTGGCCCGCAGGCAGCTTTCCGGGGCTGGTTCAGAGGGAACCTCGATTCTCGTCCCCGTTCATTCATCGCCCTGGGGCCACCCGCGTCGGCCATGGGCAGGGTTTGGGGGTCCGGCCCTATCGCGACACCGATGGGCTCGTGCCCAGCACCGGGGGCTGCGGGCATGGGCACTGCTGGGGATGTGAATCGTCTTGCCCAGGCTCAGGCTCCGGCTTGCAGAGCAGCCGCCACCGGCCTGGCTCAGCCTGCTGGCACCACCAGGTCCAGATCTGGCCGACATGGGTGCTGGCTGCAGGGTGCTGGGGGGTGCAGGAGGGAGTCCCCCCACTAAATCTTGCCATTTGCAGCACCCTTGGTGCTGTTGGCACAGACCAGCACATCTCCACTCCCGTGCCAAAGGGTGCAGAGGCTGTGGGTGGTGCACGGGGGTGTTGGCTGCAGTGGGGGTACACCAGGGGTGCACTGAGGTGGCAGTGAGGGCACAGGAGGATTAGTGGGGTCATGCTAGGGGTGTACTGGAAAATTGTCGGGGGAAAAAAGGGGTGCACCACAGGGGGCCAGGGGCCTCAACACAGGGTGCTGCAATGGGGAACATCAGAGGGTTCCTGGGGGGCAGAGCAGGGGACTCGGTTGGGGGCCCAGGGTGTGCACTGCAGGGTGCGGAGTGGATGCTCCCTCACTGTGGGGTGCAGAGCTCCCGAGGAGCATAGCAAGGGGTGCACCCCTGGGTGCGGAGGAGGCTCACGCAGGTGCTGGGGATGCACCGGGAGACACTACGGGGTGCAGAGGGGGCTCACGGGGGTGCCGGAGATGCACCGGGGGGTACGCCGTGGGGCACAATAAGGGCACAAAGAAGGGGTTCACGGGGGGCTCCTGATGCCGTACCGGGGAGTGCAAGGCAGGCTCCTGGCCCGGCCCGGGGTGGGGGGATTCTGGGGGGGCAGCACGAGGTGCGAAGGGCCCCGCCGGGGGCGGAGCGGGGAGGGAAGCGAGCGGAAGAGCAGAGCGGGGCTGGGGCGTACCGGGGCCGGCCCGGGGGGTCCGTGTAAGGGGGGTCGGCCCTTACCTGGGGCGCTGCAGTCGGCGCACACCTCCGCCCGCGGCGCCTTCCGGGACATCCTCAGCGGCGAGGCGGGCCCGGGCCCGGGCCTCTGCGCCAGCGTGGGGCGGCGGCGGCGGCACCCCCGGGCCCGCCGGGGGAGCGGGGCGGGGGTAGGGGGGGGCCGGGCGGCGGGGCGGGGCGGGGGCGGCGGAGGGAGGGGAGGGGGGAGCCCGGGGCCGCGGCTCGCCGGGGGCTGCCGGCTGCTCCCAGCGCCCGGCGGCTCCGCAGGAAGCGGCGCAGGCCCGGCCCCGGCGGAGGAGGGGCCGCGCCGCCCCCGCCCCGCCACCGGCACCGGCACCGCCCCGCACCCGCACCGCGCCGGCACAGCACCCGCAACCCCCCCGCTCCCGCACTAGCACCTGCATCGCACCCACACCAGCGCCCACCCCCGGCACAGTCTGCTTCAGCAGCCGGTATCGGTACCAGTTACAGTCCCGATCCTGGGTATCTTAGCCCAGCTCCGGGGCAACTCCCCAGCCCCGGTTCTGGTTCCTGCCTGGTCCAGTGCAACCCAGCTTGCTCCTGGGCTTCCCCTGCACCCCAGTCCTCGGTGCCCTCCTGGCCCCATTCTCAGCCCAGGGCGCTGTCCTGGTCCCGGTCCCAACCCTGGTCGGGTTCATTCCTCCCTCCGGGTGTGTTGCATTCTTTGTGTTTCTGATCCTAGTCCCAGCCCTGGACACTTCTCCACCTCTCCCAGTCCTGCTCTGGGCACCCTGGCACCGGCTCCGGGCACTCTTACTAGATCCAGCCACAGCCCTTGGCACCCCTTATCCTGTTCCAAGTCCCAGCTCTGACGCTGTGCACACCAGTCCTGTCCTGTCCCCCCCCTACTCCCATACCCTGGACCCATCTCGGGCACCCCACAGGGTGCAACGTAGGCAGCCAGGGTCATGCTGTGGGGACCAGGATATTGGAGTTCCCAGCCTGCCGCTGCAGGACACTTACACTGGGGATGTGTGGGGTGGATCACAGCACACTAAGGGTGTTCAGAAGGGGATTTGGGGGAGATGGGGGACCATTTAGGGTCTGTTTCCTGCTCTGGGATCCTATAAACACTTGGAGCAGGGGGGCACATCGCAGTATCACCATGGATGGGGCCCTGCAGGTAGCTGTAGTGGTCAGACTCCCTGCAGTGAGGCTACCCCAGGCAGGAGACTCCAGAACAGGGCTGGATCCTGCCCCCTCCCCACCGTGGGCCAGTCTGTAGTGCCTGCACCACGAATGACCTCACTGCTGGTTGCCGAGGAGATGCCTCATGACGTCATGGGGCAGCAGGGCTGGCGAGCAGACGGGGGATGCTGTGTGGGGACCAGGGCAGGGAGACGCGATCACCACCACCTTCCTCGTGCTAGAATGGAAAACACAAACGAAAGGGTCCAGCCCCTGGCCGGGTGGGGTCAGCGGGGTGGGGGCCGAGAGCGTGGCGCCGGCAGGAGGCCGAGGCGGCCGGTGGAGGCCCAGCCTCGCATTGTTCTCGGGCTGCAGCCGGAAAATGCAACGCCCGCCCCGGAGAAACGCAGGCGGAAAAGGAAACAGGGCTGGGGGCTTGTGCCTGCCACGGCCCTGGGTAGGATGGAGGGCTTGGGACACCCCACAGGGCCCACATGCAGCCCCTGCCTTCGCCCCTGCCCCACCATGTGCCCAGGCTCACTAGCCCATGGGGGCACCGGGGGTCAGGTGGCAAGGGGGAAATCAGCCCGAGAGGGACGTTTGTGGAGGGCGGGGGTCTGAACGGCAGAAGGGTGTCCGTTTTCCGTCACGCCCGTGGGGATGGACTCAGGGATGCGGGCTGGGGAGGGTGAGGAAAAGGAAGGGGGCGATGCCGGGTAGGGCGACTACAAGTCCCATGAGGCCGGGCGCTGCGGGGTAGGGGTGCGCGGGGGAAGCACCGTTCGGGAGGTGCTGTGGCCGCCCCGCCCCGCACACCCCACCCCGCAGCCGGCCCCGCTCCGCCCCGCGCCGCGCCCGCCGCGCCGCTCCGCTCCAGCATGCACGGAGGATGCTCGCGTCTTGCTCAGGCAGGAAGGGGCCGGAGGGCAGGTACCCGCTGCACTACCTCGTCTGGCACAACCGAGCCCGTGACCTGGACCGGGAGCTCAGCGCCAAGCAGGTGGGGTGGTGGGGAGGTGCGGGGTAACTCCCCCACCACGGGGCATGGCACGGCCCGGTTCGGCTCGGGCTGATGCAATGCTGCCGGGCTGCAGCCGGGCTTCTGTTCGGGGCTGGGATGAGGATGGAGATGGAGATGAGGATGATGAGGGTGGGGTTGGGGTCCTTCCCGGGGTTGGGGTCCCTCCCGGGGTTGGCATGTCTCTGTGCGCCTGCACCCCGGGACTGTGCCAGCTGCCCTCTGGGCTGGCAGAGAGGGATAGGTACCACCCGCCGATTCCCTGCAGCCCCCAGAGCAGGCAGCCCCCAGCACCACTCCCCACTCGTCCCCGGCTACCTGCTAGGCCTCTGTGGGCCCCCAGCACCCCAACCCGCCCCCTGCTTCTGGGATCGTTGCTAGCTCCGCTGAGGGTACACCCCCCTGCTCCCCACCCTCAGGTTGAGCCCCTCTCGGGGGAGGGGACACAGGGCCCTGGTTTTGCCCGGGTGCAGTCCCAGGCAGGTTCTTCTCAGGGTCGGGGAATCCACTGTGTCCCCCAGCCTGGGAACCACCCCCCCCCCAAGCCGGACGGAGATGGCACGTCCCCAGACGGGTTCCCAGCCTCCCTTTTCCCCGTGGCGTTGCAAACCAGGTAATTAAAACCCAACCCCGAAGACGCAGGAAACCGCAGGCACGGGAGGAAGGCCGGTGGTGAGGCTGTGCTGAGCATCCCTGCTCCCTCGGCCCAGCTCCCGGCACCCCAAGGTGCTGGGCGCCACACCAGATGGACCCCACTGATGCGCAAAACGGGGAGCGGCCGTGCTGCGATGCTCCCATCGGGATGCAGGCGATGGCTCTCGCCACACCCGCCTCCATTGTGGGGCCGACTCGGAGGGGTTGCACCAGCATCGCCCCGACCCTCCCCACCCCCTCGCCCCCCCAACCTCATCTCCAGTGTTTTTATTTCCGTGGTAATTTGGGGTCATTTTCCCCGGGAGCTCAGCGCGGCAGAGATCAAAGCAGCGGCGGCTCAGCAAGTGCAGCTAGATGGAGGGGCTGTGAGCAGAGGGGGGGGTTCCATCCCTGTTTGCCTGCAGACGGGTTTTCTAACTCACCTTCCCCAGTTCTACCAGTAAAGGCACTACCATTTTGAGGGTGAGAGCAAAGCTGTCCCTGTGTGCACCTCAGGGGTGCTCAGGATGGCCCACGGGTGCTGCACAACAGACCCCAGGGCAGGTGGGGATTTGGGTAAAGGACCAGGGGGCCAGTCCAGGCTGAGCCCCCACCTCTGTCTAGGGCATCTGGGGACACTGCTCAGCCCTTCTCCCCTGCCAGAGAGTACCCCATGTAAGTGGGTCATGGCTGGTGCTGTGTGTAATGCTGGGGGCAGGGTGTACCCCCTATGTTGGGGCTCTGCCCTCCCTCCACTCCAAGGACCTGTGTGGGGGCAGTGGCACTGCATGGCTCTCCTCACACGTGCAAGTGTTTGGGGTTGAGAAGCATTGGGGCAGCTGGCAGCATTGTTCCTCTTCATGTCCCCATGAGGGCCCTGTATGGGTCATCCCTAAATTGTCACCATGAGCATCCATGTTTGCCTCCACCTGGGGAGCTAGAATCAGTAGGTCCCCATGGCAGAGACAGGGCAGGAGCGTGACAGGCAGTGACATGGAGCCCATTGTGCCAGGATATCCCACACTGCAGCCTGCCCCATCACTCATGGCAGAGACCTGGGGCTGCACAGGGACAGCAGCACCTGGCACCACCTCCTCATGCTGGCCTCTGTCCTCTGGTGCCATCCATGAGCAGGTGCTGGAATCACCCACCCAGGGGACATCCCCAGCAGAGGGGATGTGTTGTGCCATGTACCCAGCCGGCACAGGAGAGTGGTCCTGTGCTGCACTGCTGCCACTCCAAAGTCGTCTCTGTCCCTGTCCCTATCCCCAGTGGGTGTCAAGGCCCCAGAACAGGCAGTACTGGGAGGTCTGTGTTGTGGTCCCTGAGCCAGGGCTGCCCAGCACCAGGGTCCAGGACCAAGCTCTTTCTGGTGAATGTGGGTCGTGTTGTGTCCCCTGGGGGTGGCTCTGGCGCTGTGTCCCCAGAGTGGGGACCCTTGTCCTGCCCAGTGCTGGGGCAGGGCTGCAGCTGGGAAGCCCTGCAGAGCCTGCAGCAGTCATGCTCCGGCTGGGGGGCGATTGCTTTAATTAGAGTAATTTCATTAGTGCAATTAAGAAGCAGCAGTCGCCTGGAGAGCATTGGAGCCGAGCATGGGCTCCCGGGGAACTGGGGGAGCTGTTCCACTACAATGGTGTGGGCAGCCTGGAGGGTTCCCCTGCCTGGTGAGGTCCTGTGGATGAGGGTGAGAGGGATGTCCACACCTCGGGCAGGGATGGGGACAGCCCTCGGGCAGAGGGACTGCAGGACATGCCCAGGAGTGAGGCAAGGATTTGCTGCAGGCACCAGTGAGCCCACACTCCACCTCTGCTAGTCCCAAACACCTCTATGAGTGCCCAGTCCTAGGTGGCACCTTTGGGTGCTGCATCCCAGGTTTGTCCTCCCAGGGGCAGCCTCCCCAAAACCTGTGCCTTGATTTGCGGTTTGTCCCCACTGCCTCCTGCCCTGGCAGCATCCAGCTGCCCCTCTCCAGGCTTCTGCCCTGGCTAGGTGCTGGGGAGGCAGCAGCTGGGGCTGCCTCACAGCTTCCCAAGCTGTGTCCCCACTCCTGGGCATGGATGCGATGCTGCATCCTGTGTGGGAAGTAGGGTGCTCAGGGTGCCCACTGCTGCTGCCAGCAGGAGAGGGATTCCTCAGGGCTGGCTGGGTGCCAGGCTCCAGGCTTGGCACAAACAATTGCAGCCCCAACGTGCAGCTCCCCTGGGCCCGGGGATCCTCCGAGCAGCCGCTCTGCTCAGGCAGCCACCCACACCTCCAGCTCAGGCAGGGGAACACGTGCGCCCGATGCAGCCCACGGCGCCCCTCGAGTTTCAGGCCCCTGTGGAGGGGCCCTGCTGGCAGCTGCTGCCTGGCAACTGGGCATCAGCCCCCTCCCCTCCAAATCCCAGAAGTGGGGTCTTTTCCCGGGCTTGCAGTTGCATCAAGCCATACAGAGCTCCCTGTGCACCACAGCAGGGGCATCTGCGTCCATCTGCCATGCTGTGCCATGTGGTGGGTGCAGCCCAGCCTGACCTTGCCAAAGTGTGCTGGGTGCTGGAGGGCACCACCACATTCTCCCACCCTCCCCATGGTTCTGGCTGTGGGTAGCAGGGAGAGCCTTTTGGGGGTGCGTGTCTGGGAGGAGCTCAGGGATGGGGATGTTCTCTGAGACACCATCAAACATTGGTTGCTTTCCCTGGCTGGGAGGGTCACATCCGGAGGGGACATTTAGGGGTCAAGGTCTGGCCACCCTGATGATCCCTGAGCCCCACTTGCTCCTGGCAGGCTGACATCGAGCAGCTCGACCCCCGAGGACGTACCCCATTGCATCTGGCCACCACACTGGGCCACCTGGAGTGTGCCAGGGTGCTGCTGAAGCATGGCGCCGATGTGGGCAAGGAGAACCGCAGTGGCTGGACAGGTAAGCAGGGGGAAACTCACTGCCTCAGCCTTCCCTCGAGCTGCCCTGGCATGGGCACAGGCACAAGCATGGGCACAGGCACAAACATGGGCACAGGCATGCTCAACCTGGTGCTGCGACTCCCCAAAGGCCAGCTCACGCGGCAGTACATGCACACGGCTCCTGTGCAGTGACCAGCTCTGCTGCGCCATGCTGTGCCATACCATGTGGTGCCACACTCCTGGGCACTGTCCCTCTGCCCTGCAGTCCTGCAGGAGGCTGTGAGCACCCGTGACCTGGAGCTGGTGCAGCTGGTTCTGCGCTACCGCGACTACCAGAGAGCCATCAAACGCCTGGCTGGGATCCCCATTCTGCTGGAGAAGCTGCGCAAGGTACCCCCTGGGGCAGTGCCCACAGGGCAGGGGGATGGAACGCCAGCCCCAGGCTCGTCCTGACCTCACTGTGCTCTCCACAGGCCCAGGACTTCTATGTGGAGATGAAGTGGGAATTCACCAGCTGGGGTAAGCTCACAGGGGAGGAGCAGGAGTTTCCCAACAGAGACCCCCAGCATCCATTCCCAGCACAGGGCACACCTACCTCCTTGCCCCTCTACATCCCAAGCTTGCAGACCCCTGTCCTACAAAGGCATTGAGTTCCCCACCCAGCTCAGCGCTGACAGCACTAGTGCGAGATGGCCCCATCCCCATCTGGGCTATTGCTGTCTCTCCCCAGTGCCACTGGTGTCCAAGATCTGCCCCAGTGACACCTACAAGGTGTGGAAGAGTGGCCAGAACCTGCGGGTGGACACCACGCTGCTGGGCTTTGACCACATGACCTGGCAGCGGGGCAACCGCAGCT
The DNA here is from genome assembly GCF_014839835.1 of Dryobates pubescens. NCBI lineage: Eukaryota > Metazoa > Chordata > Aves > Piciformes > Picidae > Dryobates > Dryobates pubescens. The sequence goes on along the minus strand of NC_071624.1, from coordinate 27,205,200 downwards.
TTGTCTTTCGGGGTCAAGGTGAGCCAGCACCAGGGTCCCCACTGCCCTCACTGGGGAGCGCCCTCACTGGGGCTCTGCTAGAGCCCCTTGGCACTGCGGCAGGGCTGCTTGACATGGTGGGGACTGTGGCTGTCCTCACGTACCCTGCACATCCCCTCCCTGCAGACACCAGCGCGGTGGTGATGGAGATAGACCATGACCGGCGTGTGGTCTACTCAGAGACACTGGCCCTGGCTGGCCATGACCAGGAGGTGCTGCTGGCTGCTGTGCAGCCCACCGAGGAGCAGGTGATGGGGCGGCTGACGGCCCCTGTCGTCACTACCCAGCTTGATACCAAGAACATCGCCTTTGAGAGGTGGGCTAGGGGCAGCATTAAGCCCCCCACCAGGGCTCCATAGCCCCCCCACAATGTGCTTGCATCCTGGGCTGTCAGAACGAGCCCATCCATTGCTCACAGTGTTCTGTGTCACCCCAGGAACAAGTCTGGGATCCTGGGCTGGAGGAGTGAGAAGACAGAAATGGTGAATGGGTACGAGGCCAAGGTGAGAGGCAGGGAGGTTGGATGCTGGGGCTGAGGGGTGGTGTGGCCTGTTGCGGGTGGTGGGTATCCACCTCTGCCATTCACCCTCCCTGGTCAGGTCTATGGTGCGTCCAACGTGGAGCTGATCACGCGGACGCGGACCGAGCACCTCTCAGACCAGCACAAGGGCAAGAGCAAAGGTGCAGCTGGCACGGGCTGGGCGGGCAGGGTGCTGTGCTGGCCCTGGCCCTGGCCCTCACCCCCTCCTCTCCACAGGCAGTAAGACCCCCCTGCAATCCTTCCTGGGCATCGCCGAGCAGCATGTGGGGCCCAACAATGGGGTGAGTGTCCCAGAGGTCTGGGGGGTGGCCCTGCAGTCGGGCATCTCCCCCTCACCCCTCCGGGCTGTCCCACAGACACTGATCACGCAGACGCTGAGCCATGCCAACCCCACTGCTATCACCCCTGAGGAGTACTTCAACCCCAACTTCGAGCTGGGCAACCGGGACATGGGGCGGCCCATGGAGCTCACCACCAAGACACAGAAGTGAGGGGGGGGAAGGAGCAGCTTGGGTACCCCTCCCTGTCTCACTCCCCCAACTGCTGCAGAACCCCTGGCGGCGGGGGCGGCAGGCAGGGGTCCCCAGTCCAGCGCCTGTCCCCACCAGGTTCAAGGCAAAGCTGTGGCTGTGTGAGGACCACCCGCTGTCCCTCTGCGAGCAGGTTGCCCCCATCATTGACCTCATGGCGATCAGCAACGCACTCTTCGCCAAGCTGCGGGACTTCATCACCCTGCGCCTCCCGCCCGGCTTCCCCGTCAAGATTGGTACGGGGAAGGGGCGCGGTGCTGTCTTTGGTCCCGGTTCAGGTGATGCACCCAGCTTCCCTCTCTGCTTTTTTGCTTCCCCCCTTTCCTGCAGAAATCCCCATCTTCCACATCCTCAATGCCCGCATCACCTTTGGGAACCTCAACGGGTGTGACGAGCCAGTCAGCTCCCTGCGGCACAGCCCCAGCAGCGAGGCGCCCTCGCCCAGCAGCGACTCCTCCAGTGTCAGCAGCTCCAGCTCCCTCAGTACGCGGGGCAGGGGGGGATGTGGTGGGTGGGGTGGGACGCGGTGGGGTGGGACGCGGTGGGGTGCCCAGCCATGCCGGCACCTGTTTCCCCACAGCCTCGTGCCGGGCGTGTGAGATGGACCCGGCGCTGTTCGAGGTGCCACGGGGGTACAGCGTGGTGGGCACTCACCAGGATGCCCTGCGGGAGGATGAGGATGACCTGCTGCAGTTCGCCATCCAGCAGAGCCTGCTGGAAGCAGGCAGCGAGTATGACCAGGTGGGCACCGACACCCCTTCTGTCTCCTCCTGCCCCCCTCCCAGTGGGGGAACACTGCTGCCCAGCCTGTCCTAATGCTTCTCCTGGGATGCTCGCCCCACCTTGACCCATCCTTGTGTCCTGCAGTGGGGGGTCAGAGCTCATGAAAGGTGGGGCCTGGATTTTGGGATGCTGGGGAGGGATGCCACCCTCCAAGCATCCCTCTGCCTGCAGGTCACCATTTGGGAAGCACTGACTAACAGCAAGCCGGGCACCCACCCCATGTCACACGAAGGCCGCCGAGGAGACAGGTTGGTAAGGCCTGGCCAGCACCCCCCCGGGGGGCAGCGGGAATGGGTGCCAGCCCCGCCGCGACCCTCGCTGAAGACCCTGCCACCCCCCAGGACTCCCCAGCACACAGCAGCCCCCCGTCCCCCTGTCACCCCAGCCCCAGCGGGGGGCGGTGGGGGGCCCAGCGCCCTGTTCCCCAGCTACGCAGAGCAGCTGCGGTTGGCCATGGCACTCTCAGCACGGGAGCAGGAGGAAGCGGAGCGCCGGACGCGCCAGGAGGAGGAGGAGCTGCAGCGGATCCTGCAGCTCTCACTGACAGAGAAGTGACCCCGAGTCCCCACTGAGCCCCCTCCCACCAGGGATGGAGACACAGCTAATGCTGTGTCTGGGGGGCACAGGGAGAGAGTGGGGTGGGGGGAGCCAGCCCAGGGACTGTGGAGGGCAAATGGGGAGGGGGGTGTGCAGGATTTGGCCTTAGCGTTGGGGAGATTGTCCCCATAGCTGAGGCAGTACTGAGATGCAGGGGGCAGCACCCCATAGCAAGACAGGATGGCAGTGACAGTCCTGCAGCTGGGGTGCCAGGGGCTAGGGAGGACAACCCTACAGACTGTACCTCACCCTGGGACAGCCCTAGCCCCCCTACAACCACCCTATGGGGTGCTGCTCAGCCTCCTGGGGTGGGGGCACATCCTGCCCCAAATGGGGGGTGGGGGAGGCTGCCAGTGATGTGAGGCTCTGTGGTCTCCCCAGAGCTGGGGGGCCCTGCCCAGTCCCCTCAGCCTCCCTGCCCAGGCGCTACGAAGTGCACTTACGCAGGAGGTGCTCTGCCTGCCAACACGGAGGGGTAGGGGAGGCTCAGCCCCATTGCATCCCCCCGCCAGCATGGGGCTGCACAGCCACCCCCCATCTCGGTGTGGGGGTCTACTGGGGCAGCTGAGGGGTGCCTGTGAAAGGCTGCCTGGTGTCACAACCACTTCTACCCTGCTCACACCCCTTCTGCCCTGCTTGGATGCCCCCCACCCTTGGCAGCGTTGCACCCCCTCTACCCGGGCACTGACCCCGAGAGAAACCTTACGTCAAATGGTGCTAACCTTGGGCTGCTCCTCCTTTGCACATGGGGGGCTGGGGGCTGCAGGGGGGGCCCGGCTCACTCCCCTGGGACTTTTTGTAGCCGGTGCCCCCCCCACCATGCACCCCACAAGCGACATCTGGGCCAGGGGAGCCTGAGCAGCTCCGACCGCGGCCAACATCAATAAAGGCTCTTTAATGTTTGTCTCTCTCGGCCTCTCTCTGCCTGTGCCAGGGCTGTCTGGGCATGGGGGTGCAGACAGGGCCCCCCAGCAGGGTGATCCCATGTCCCCTGTACCTGCCATGTGGTCATGGGCACCGAAGCCCTTTAATAAAAAGGGGGACCCAAAAGCAAAGAGCTGGTTGGGAGCACCCACCAAAGTGGGGGATGGGGCAAGGGGAGGTGAGGAGGGCACAAAGGAGGGGGGGATATAGCACTGTACCCAAGTGCATCCTGACCTGGGTGGGGTGGCCGGGATGCCTCTCCATTCTGGGAGGATGCTGGTGCCCAGCTTGCAGGTCCCTGAGGAGGGATGCTCAGCACCCCCAGCCTGTGGGCACTGAATTGGCACCCCGGGAGCAGGATGCAACCGATGCCAGTGGAGGGTGGGTCACGGTCCGACCCCCTCCCTGCAGCCTTGGCTCCTGGGGAAAGAACACGGCTCTGGGCTCCTGCCCTCTGCGGGGACTTGGCTTTAATCCCCGGGAGGGCCGGGGCAGTCCTCGCCCTGCCCATGGCTGTGGCCATGGCCGCCACGCTAGTCCGTGCCATTGGTGAACTGGCAGAGTTTGTTCTCCAGGTCGGAGATGCGCTTCTCCTGCGCTTGGACTGTCTCCTTCAGGGCACGGATCTCCTCCAGCACCTCCTCCAAGGCTGGCCGCTACAGGGAGGGACGGCATACGGCATTACTGTGGAGCCCCCTCCAGGTTTCTCAACCCCACCCCAGGCCAGGGGACAGCCCCGCTGGGACATCCCCAGTCCCAGAGCACTCACGGAGGAATCAGGGTCGCAGACGGAGTGGCTGCGGCGGCCCAGGGGAGGTTTGTTGTCCAGGATGTTCTTTTTGACCACCTTCAGCTCTCGGTTCTTGACGGGGACGTAGCCATCCCGCAGCGAGATGAGGATGGGATCTGCATCCTTCCCCGACAGCCACTCATCTGCCTCCAGGGCGGGCTCGGGGCCCGGCGTGTCGGGGTACAGGTCGTCCTGGAAGAGGTCTGACTGCAGGGGCAAGGAACACAGCGGTGATTTCGGGGCGGGGTGTGCGTTCCCGGACTCCCCCATCTCCCCTGGGCCCCCCACGGTCTCACCTTGCGTGGCACCGTCATGACGATGGGCTCACACTTCCGCTCGTGCAGCTTGAAGAACCTGCGTGGGACAGGAGTGGTCAGGGTGTGGTTGTCGTCCCGCGAGCCCTCTGGATCCCCTCAGTCCCTCCCCAGCTCCTACCTGGCGATCTCACACTTGCTGACATCCAGCCCACGCTTGGGCATGAAGCCCATGCCCCGCTGCGGCTCCTTGCTGCTGTAGGTGTTCAGGTAGTGCACGTAGGGTGCCTCGTCTGTGATCTCGAAGTACCGGATACTGCTGTCCCCCTGTGGGGGTAGGGACATGTGTCAGCCAGCCACGGCGCGCCCAGGGCTGGGGTAACCAGGGAGGGCTGCAGTTACCTTCCCGCAGAGGTAGACAATGCTGGAGTCGGCGTCATAGAAGGGCAGCAGGACCCCATTGCTGGTGTCCATCTCCTGCAGGGCAATGGGCTCCTCGAAGTTTTTCTGTGGAGTCAGAGCAGTGTGTGGGGGGAGTGTGAACAGTGGCCCCAAAACCCCCACCCCAGTTAGTCACACACAGCCACAGCACACCGTGGGGACAGGGCTCATCCCCCACTCTCAGGGTACACACACCTCTAGACAGGCAGCTTGGCATGCCCCTGCCCCCCTCCCCAGCACTCCATCCTCAGTCCTGCTTACCTGCATGACTGGGTGCCCCCCAGCCTGCCTCGCCCCCCCTCTCCACTGCACTCTGCCCCTCCCAGAGCCCTCCCCATGCCTGGCACACCACGGCACACTTGGGAACTTGGCATCTTATTTTGGGGGGGGATGGGACAGGATGCTTCGGGCACCTAGTCCCGGGGAGGGGGGGCTGAGGTTTGAGGAGGGGACCAAGTTCCCAGGGCAGCACTCCATGCGGCCTTGTTACCGGGTCCCACAAGCCCAGCTCCCGCTGGCTCATTCTGGTAAAGCCTGTGGTAAAGATGTGTCCTTCCCGTGTGAAGATGGCCCGCACGGGCCGCAGCCCTTCGTGGGGGGCAAACCTCTCCTGGGGGGAGGGGAAGAGAGTCAGCATGGGGCATGGGAAGGGGGGAAAAACGGAGGGGGTCCGGATCTGTCCCCCAAAACAACTGCTGAATCCTGCTCCTGGGAAGCCCATCGGGGTCCTGGGCTGCATGCGCTGCCGGAGAGCATCCCTGGCACCCGGCACGTGCCCGGCTTGGCTGGGCTCTATGGGGTCCTCGGGGCGGCACTGGCTGGGTGGGAGCCGCTGTCCCGTACCAGGTCCCAGAGGCCCAGCTGCCGCTCACTCATCTTGCTGAAGCCTGTAGTGAAGATCTTGCCATCGGCCACGAAGATGGCGCGGATGGGGCGGGTGCCGTCGTGTGGCTTCTCTTTCTCCTGCGCCGGCCGTTAGCAGGTTAAAACCAAACACAGAGACGCGCGGGTGCGGGCGGTTAGTAGGGTCAGGTAGGCATGAGGGGGACCCCGCGGTGGGATGCTGGGGGGGAACACAGTGGGGGGCACTCACCGCCACTATCTGCTGCTTGCGGGGGTCGATGATGCGAACCTTCTTGTCCTTGCAGGTGGTGACCAGGAGGCTGCCGTTGCGGTTCCAGCCCACGTTGTAGATGAGGTCTGTGTGCATGTTGTCCAGCACCAGCAGCATCTCCCCAGTGCCCACATTCCAGAGGATCACCAGGTTGTCACAGCCTGTGGAAGACCAATGGGGTAGATGCTGTCACCCCATGGCTCCCCCCAACCTCCAGGGAGGGTGACCCAGGACCACCTTACCTGCGCTGAGCAGGACGTTGCGGGCGGTGGGGTGCCAGGAGATGATGCTCACCCGCTTGGAGTGTCCCTCCAGCGTCACCACTGGCTCCGTGATGTTGCGCACAGGGACGTAGTCGGGGATCTGCCACACCTGGGGAGCGGGTGGAGAGCAGGGCATGGGGCAGCAGGGATCACCCTGTGGGTGAGCACTAAGCAGCTGAGGGCCTTGGAGCCAATTAACCTCATCGTTAATCCCAGCTCAAGCTGTGAGGAGGGTGACAAGGGGACAGCAGCAGCATCTCCAACCCTGAGGGGCAGCCCAAGCACTCAGGGTACTGATGTGCACAAGGAAGGGGGCATGGCTGGGGTGCAGTCCCCAGCCCCCCCAGCTATTCCTGGGTGCTGAGTCGCTGGGGTGGGTATATTTAGCACAAACTGCTGCATCATGGAGAGAGCAGCCACCGCCAGCGCGAATGCATGGCACTGGGGCTAAAAATAGGCCACTGACACTTCACAGGCGGCAATGCGGGGGGGATGCTCTCTGACGCTCCCCCGGTGCCCACTGCCACCCTGTGCCCAGTGTTCGTCCCCTCACCATAACAGTGGTGTCCTCCGAGGCACTGGCGATGACGTTGTCGTTGTGGGGACACCAGTCGATGTCCAGCACGGGTGCTGTGTGCCCTGTCACCAGGGGGTGGTTCTTGTCCACCCGGCCTGTCTGCAATGTCAAGGTGCTTGGATGAGTCCCCAGTGGATGGGGGGGGGGGGACGGACACCCTGCCAGGTGCTCCCCAAGCCCCAGCCCGGCCACCATGTGGAGCTGTGACACAAATGTGGATGAGCAGGGGGCCTTGGTGACAGACAGAGCTTTGCACCTGCCTCAAAGGGGTAAACTGAAGCACACATTGGGAACGGGAGTCACTCAACAGAAGGCCCTGTGGGGATGCAGAGGGGGCTGATGTACTCTGAGAGAGGTTATTTTGCGTCCTCTCTGATGCTACGTAGGGGCTGGGCACCCCACCCCACTGGGATGCTCCCTGGGCATCACGTGCCTCTGGGGAACTTGAGATGGGGAGAAAGCGCCTAGGGGTTTCCTGCATCACATTGATGATCCCTGGGATATCACCCTTCACAGATAATGATGACCATCTGGGGCTGTCCCTGTCCCAAGCCCCCTCATGAGGCTGGGGATGCTGGGGCAAAAGCTGGGGGGTCTGGGGCTACAGCAGCACCCCAAAAGCAGAGCTTACCCGCATGTGTCCCCCAACTAGTACATCCTAGGGGAGGGTCAGATGCCAGCAGTCTCCCCACTCACCTTGGCGAGGGGCAGGACGATGAAGGCTCCCCCACCACCAGACTCCACAATGATGGCCACAAACTTGGGGTTGACAGCACAGAAGGAGCTGTCACACGTCACCTTGGAGACGCGGATGTCCTCATACATCTGATCAGCCTTCACCGGCTGCCCGAAGACGTGCCGGAACTTGCTCTGGCGCACCACGCGGCGGCTCATGGCTGGGAGGCACAGGGGCAGGCCATGACCCCACCCCAGCACAGCACAGAGGGATTTCAGCCCCCTCAGGCCTCCCCTCCCCACTACCCTCTTGGCACAAGGGGAAGCCTGGGTACATGGAGATGGCAGGGGATGAGGGTGCAGGATGGTGTCCGATGTGGCCATGATCCCACGGAAGGGAGCAGGGCAGATGTGGGGGCTGCCAGTGCTGGGAATGGGCATGCTGCAGCTGGAGTCACTTGACAGCTGGGCAGGGACAAGGGCATATCATGAAGTACAGCTGTGACCTGCCCTGCAGTTGTGCTGTGCCCCACAGCTTTGGCCATGGCCCATGGCTAGCACTGCAATTGGCATGTGAGCAGCTACAGCAGGGAAGTAGGGCTGAGGGGAGTTTGGGGCAGACATGGAGGTGCCATGCACCAGGTCACAGCTTGTCCCCTAATGTCCCATCCCACACAGGTGACCCGAGGTCACCTGGCTCAACCCAGCACCCATGCAGGAGGGAGGCTGTGCCTCCAGCATGCCCACTCCATGTGCTCCTGCCCTGGGGTTCCACATGTGCCACTCAATGAACCCCCAAACCACTTGCCTGGCACTGACCACGGGTGAGGGCTGGAGCCAGCACAGCCACAGAGCCCAATGGGTATGCCAGGGTGCAGAGTATCCTCCCATGCCCGGCATGGCCTCAGCAGGGTCTCTAGCCCTCAGCCACAGCTGGGCATGCTGCCTGCACTCACCCATCTCTATACTGAGCTTGGGCTGCCCCTGAGACCTGCCTGAGGAACACTGAGCCCCTCGGGACTACAACCTGCCTTGAGCTGGGGCTCTGCAGCACACATGAGCCACGGACAGTCCCGGAGGTTCCCCTGTGCTTTTTGGGGGGTCTCAGTCATTACTATGGGCTGTGATTGGTCACCAAACCACTGCCTGGATGGCCAAGCATTGCTGACCCCAGCCTATGGGGCTGGTGTGGGCAGAGGTAGGAGCAAATCTGCTCCTCTGTGTCTCAGCTGGTGGCTCTTGGCCAGGGAATGTGCAGCACCAAGCTAATGGTCCCTGAGTATTCCCAGGGGTCCCGTGGCCCTTCAGCAGGTTGGAGTCAGATGCTGAGAGGGGGTCCCAAACCCCTGCTACTGAGAAGGTTGGACACCAACACTACTTCAGCAGCCCCATGGCCCCATGCAGGGTCCCCAGTCCTGGGGAGGAGTGAGTGAGCTCTGTGGGGGTATCTGCAGCACCTCATCCACTGCAAAGGGAGCAGAGCTGGGGGTGTAGGCATACAGGAGAGGGGGTGACAGCCTGACTGTGCAGGGCTGTGCAGGGTGCAGGCAGGGTGCAGGAGAGGTGCAGACGTGGTGCAGGCAGAGTTGATCAGGGTGCCGGCAGCGTGTAGGGTGGAGGTGGGGTGCAACCAGAGTTAGGCAGGGTGCAGGCAGGGCAGTGTAGTTGCAGGTGGGGTGCTAGCAGGGTGCAGGTGGGGGTTCAGAGAGGGTGCAAGCAGGCTCCAGGCTGGCACTGAGCTGCAGGCATTGACAGCTGAAGGAGGCGCAGCCAGGGTGCTAGCGGAGAGCAGGCGGGGTGCAGGCACGATACAGGCGGGATGCAGGCGGGGCCGGATGGGGTGCAGGCGGGTAGCAGGAGGGGTGCGGGCATGTTATAGGCAGGGTGCGGGCAAGGTGCAGGGCAGAGAAGGAAGGATCCAGGCAGAACAGCCCCGCTCCCCTCTCCCCGGCCCGTGCCATTACGTTGCCACAATTGAATCCGCAGCGGCTGCTCGGGAACGACCAGAGGTCACTTTCCAAATATAGCCATCTCCTGCCGGGCAGCGGGCGGGCGGGCGAGGGCCCGGGGGGCCCGGGGGACCGCAGCCCAACACCCCGCCGCCCCTTTTCCCTCCCTTCCTTTCTGCCGGTGCCCGCCGCCGGCCCCGGCCCTCCCGCGTCCCGGCTCCCACCTGCGCTTCGTGGCTCCTGCGCGCTGCGGGCGCGCCCCCGGCGCTGCGCCCTGCTCGGCTCCGCCCGGCTCGGCCCCGGCTCGCCGCTCCGCTCCTTCACGGCCCGGCCCGGCCCGGCCCTCGCTCCGTTGCCGCCCGGCGCGGCTGGGCTCAGCACCGCGCAGTGCCGCTGCCGCAGAGAACAGCTGAGCCCAGCCGGGCGCCGGGGCCGGCACAGCCCCCCCGCGGCGGGCACCGGCACAGGAGGCGGGAGGGGACCCGGCCCCGCCTGCCCCCGCACCCTGCCCGGCCCCCGGCCACCCCCTCCCGGGCTCTGCTCGCAGGGATGGGGTCAGCCCTGGCAGAGCCAGCCCTCGCTCCACCCCCACCCCTACAAAGCGAGAGGCACAAGGGTGCCCGCATCCTCCTCCGGGTACGGTGCGTGGGGCGGGAGAAGCCCCTCTGCCAGGCAGCGACTTGCTAAAAGCATTGGGGGAAAAAAAAGGGGAGGAGCAGGTCTGGGCACCCCAAGGCTGCCATCACCCCACGGGCCACCTCTGTCCGGGGCTCAAGCAGGGCACCTGCTGCTGGGCATCCTGAAGGGCTGTGGTGAGTCTGGTCCCGCACACTGGAGCCAGCCCAGCCCCACAGGAACCACGCCATGGGCTGGCCTTGGGGCTTCTGACATGCATAGCACGCCTTGGGCTCATCCACCCCACACCCCTGGGGCTGCAAACCCACAGACATAAGCCCGTGCCACCCCCGGCCCTGCACAGTGGGATGGTTACAGGCACATCCAGAAGTCAGATTTGGAATTTAGCTGAGCCCAGCCCTGCAGGGATGCCCTGGCCCAAGGGGATTAAGGGATTGTAGGGCTCAGAGACCTGTGGGAGGGGAGCCGTGGTTCCTGGAAAGGCAGCAAAGCCCTGGACCCTACAAGGCCACCAAGCAGAGCTGGACAAGCATTGGCTGAGCTGGGCAGGAGAGGGCAGCTGGCAAACAGACAGGGAAAAGGTGACATCCTTGCTTGCCTGGCTGAAGAGGTGGCAGGGAGGAAGGGGCTGCCTCATCCTGCTGTGGCCTTGGCTTGCTTGGACCTCAGAGCCTGGAAGAGCCCCCACATTCCATGTGCCCAAATGCAAGCTACATTCCCAGCAAGTGGAGAAAAGGCCCCAGGGAGCCTTTCCCCTGCCAATACCATAGGGAGAGGGAAGGGATGGGGCACCCCAGGGACACTGCTGGCCCCACCATGCCCCAAAGCAATGGCCCTGCACCTCTGGCCCCACACCCCAGTGATGCTCACTCATCCCTAGCCCAGGTGGAAGCTTCATGAAGGGATGGGAAGGCTGAGCTCCAGGGTGTTTGGCTCTTGCTGTATCCCCTTGCCTACAGCCCCACTGCTCCTCCTGGCCAGGCAGGCCAGAGGGAGCCCACAGAGACCTTCGCACCATGCCTGCTTGCCCTTGCAAGGGACACAACGGATCAAAACTGGTTCACCTGACAGACTCCTTCCCAGTGCAGAGATTCACTTGTGCTGCAGTTTGGTGCCTGGATTCATCTTGGCTGGCCATAGCAGGTGCTTGCTAAGGCCTTGCATCCCCCTTGGAGCTTAAACCCCAGGACCCTCCCCACATTTCCAGCACCTGTGGCAGTGCAGCAAGGGCACCCACAACACTCTGCCAGTTTATATCTGCCCCACAAGCATCTCCCCTGCAACTGCAGCAGGCTCTGGAAACATGGCTCCTTGGTCCCTGCAGAGGTCACTTGGGACAGGAGGGATCCAGCTATGCTTCTGGTAGGGAAGATGAGCAAACAACCCTGCTCTGGCCTCCCACAGCCCCACTGTTACCCTGGCAGCTCGGCTCACTCCTCGCCCCCAGCCCAAAGAGGAGATGGCACACCTGAGTCATCTTCAAAATAAAACTTTATTCATTCAGTAACAAGAACATTGAATCTGCACCTCAGTGCACAAGTTCACATTTAAAAACAGCTGAGCACATCGGTCATAAACTCTTCAGGGGAAAAGGGGACAACAATCCCAGCCACCAAGGAAGATCCAGGAGGGACAGACAGAAGCGCTCCCCTCCCTGGTTTGCACCTCCACCACCAGCCACCCCCGAGGCCTCATGCTCCAGCACATGGTGTGGCTGGACTGCCCAGCCCTGGGGCAATCCCACCACACCAGTGCACAGGTCACATCTCCATAAAGGAAAAGGCACTGGCACCTTCTTTTGTGCCAACAGAGATGTTTGCAGCGTGGGCAGGCTGTTAGCACCTCTGGCAGCACTGCTGGAGGGTGACTGAGTGCCCTCTGCTCAGCCTAGATCCCTCCTGCGCCAGGCCAGCGCCTGCCTCTGCCCTGTGCCAGCAAAGGCTGGGGGTGGGGTGTCCCTCCCTTAGGGAGAAGTGTGGGGTTTGTATGGAGCTAGGACCAGATTAAGGCAGGACACACCACGATGGGAGCAGGGAATCTGTGGCAGGTATGGCTTCCTCCTGCCACTGGGCTGGGGGAGCTGCAGGGGGTTCAGAGCCCCAGGCAGGTACAGTGCCTGTGCTGCTGCCCAGCAGCATGCTCCTTCCAGGAGGTCCCTGGAGCAGCCAGAGCCAGGGTAGGATAACTTCCACCAGCCCTTCACTGGCAGAGGGACACTGAACTAATCCCTACTCTGCTTAACATCCAAGTGAGCCAGAGACAGCATCACCTCCTGACCTTCCTGCCACCTGCTGGGACCATGCCCCCAGGAAAGGGCTGAAGGGGAAGAAATTTGTACAGGTCACAAGTTCTCAAGCAGACCAGACACACACACACACACACACACACACACCATCGAGTGCAACAGAACGCAGTGTAAAAACCAGCTGCACACACACTGTGGCCTGGGCATGGCTCGGGGGGTACAGTACAGTGGGCATGGGGCGGGCAAGGGGCAGCGATGGCTGAGATATTGTACAGGAGTCAATGTAAACAATAAAGCATCCTCTGAGAGGGCTTTGCCAGACCAAAAACCAGTTGCTTTGTACAAAAATGCCCTTAAAACAACACGTTTCTCCTCAACCCCCTCCATCAGCAAGGCTTGGCAGATGCTGAGCACCCTGCAGGTGCTGCTCCCCGTGGTGCTCAGAAGGTCACAAGAAGCTCTTGTTGGGGGGCCCACAGAGACCAGAAGAGAGCCACCAGCATGGAAAAAGGTCAGTCCCAGGCAGAGACCTCAGATGCCACAGGCTTAGTAGCTTCATTGCCCAGGCACTGGCCAGAGGACCCAGGATCCCCAGACAGCTGCATGCAACATGCCCCTCCAGCCCATTCCCCTTTCTGCCCTCCAGGTCAGAGCCTCCAGACCTCCAAGGCCTTCATCACTCTGCAAGAGAACCATCTTCCCTGGCTCCCTCCACCTGCCCACAGGCTTCCCAGATTAAAAAAAATATAATTGTGCTGAGCCAGAGCAGAGGACAAGGGGACAGCAAAGCATTTTCCTTTGGGGTCTTTGCTCCTTTGCTGCTCTTCCCAGCCAAAGCACCTGGGGAGCAGCAGAGTATTGGAAGGAAGCTGCGTTTCTGGTCTGCCTTTCTATAGGGCATTGCTCCTGAGACAACACTTGGCAAAGAAACCTGATCCCTTTCCTTCTCCTCCTCTCTTCTCAAGGGAACAATTCACACACAGGGCTTTCTCCTCCTAAGCAGATCCTTGTCACCAGGATGTGTTGCCAGCCAGCCATGCTCTCTCCAGTGCAGGGCAGACTTGGTGGCACTTCATCCCTTCCGCCCGTGAAGGGGCAGGCAGAGCTGTCCAGAGGGTCAGGAACGGTGAGCAGCGAGTCTGCTGAGGTTTGTGGGGGAGGCAAGGACTGAAATTGTCCTTCACAAGATGACATGAGCCACTTGGCCTTTCCACATTGCCTGCCCAGCTCTGAAGCCAGCTGGAGCAGGCTAGGAGAAGCCAAATGTCTTTCAGCGTCCAAAAGAAGTCTCTAGCCTCCTGGGCCAGGGAGTTGGGTGACTTCTAGTGACTGAAACAGTCTAGGGTGCTGTGCTATTTGATCCAAGACAGGGTCCTACTGGGCTGCTCTGGGCTGTGCTCCAGCCTGCACATAGCACAGGTGACAACTCCCCTAAGAGAGCTCAAGCTACTTGGAAAGGGAGGGCTGAAGTGCTGCTGCTGGAGGAGGACAGAAATGCTCACGGCCCTGTGTTTGGGCTGTGGGCACGTAGGCTCTGCAAGGCAGCACAGGAGGACCCCTGGGAGCTGCAGAAGGGCAGAAAAGTGGGATCACCTCTCAAACTACCCAGCTACCCTCTGCCACTGGCTGGGGACAAGCTGGAGGACTACAGACACCCCTAGCCCAGGGCAGAGACACTGCTTCCCAATACTCTGCAGCACTCTGGTGCTGTGTGCTCCTCTCTGGCTCACGATGAGCTTGGCCCATCGGAGTTCACCAGGCTCTGCAGCATCAGCACCGCTTTTTAGGCTTGGCCTTGTCTGCTGCTCCTCCCACACCACATCCTCTCCATGCTGGGCTTTCAGCTGGAGCCATTCTGCATCTCTGCTCTCTGCTTTGCTCCTCCCCAGAGGGCAGGGCTGGGCCAGAGCCAAGCACCAGCTCAGACAAGCTCTTGTACCACAGACGTGCCACGAGGCTGCGGACAGGACCCAGAGCTCTCCTGCCATGGCCAAGTGCCTTTCTCTCTGCTCCTACAGCACACTTACAATCTGCTGATAGGCACAGCTGGAAATGAGCTTTGATTTGGCCAAACTGCTCAGGAACCATCAAATGATCTGCTGAAATTTGGAGTGGACCCTTCAAAGGCAGGTTCTCCAGAGAAGCAAGAACCTGCAGAATGGCTCAGAGCAGCCAAACAGCTTCCCATGTCTAACTGGCACTTCTGAAACCCAGCTCTGAGCAGGAGGGAGACAGGCAGATGCAGGGAGGGAGATGAGCAGATGCAGTCCCACGCTGTGGTATCAGGGCACACAGGACTGGAGGAGAAGGGACACATTTGGCAAAGGCTGTCATCGAGGCTCACTTCTGGAAAGGGAAGACAGCTTATGATGTCAAATCCACTGCCACTTCCAAGCAGATGACAAGGAACAGCACTGAGTTTGAGTAAGGTGGGGTTGTTTTCCAGTTGACAGAATGCAGTTTTGCCCCCCCCCCGTTTTTTTTTTCTTCTTTAAAAAACCCCAAACCATAGAAACCACAACAAACAAACAAACAAACAAACAAACAAAAAGGTTTCTCTATAAATACCATATTTACAGTTCAGGGGGAAAAAAATTAAAAAGAGAAAAAAAAGCTTCCAGAAAAGATCTTCCCTCCAGGCTGAGTGTTGGGAGTGACAGAAGAGGTCAAAGCTTTGCCAATGCAATAAATTGTGTAACAATTGGAACAGCCTCCACGTTTGGGAGCGACCAGAAGTGCCTGAGAGTGTGGCAGAGGGGACACAAGAACAGCTTTTGGGTGGAGGGGAGGCAGCAGGAGGACAGAGGACAGGTGATGTGGCTGTGAACTTGGAAGGCCCACAGCAGTATTCAAGTAATGGAAGGGTTAAACCCTAATGAGGCCTTTGTTTTAAAAGAACACCCTTGGCTTTGGGGCTCTCCTCCTCTCAGCACGGGGCAGTGAGGAGAGGTGAGCTGGGCAGCTGGTGGAGGAGCTCACCACAAAATGTGGAGCTCTGCATGACCCACACCAGTGCCAGGCTGCCTGGGGATTGTGGAGCCCATCCATGGGGAGGATCTACTCCTGGGGATGCACCAAGCTGAACCAAGCCTTGGCGGGGTTGGGGGAGGTGTCCTCAAGCAGCTTTCTGAGTGATCTGCCAGCATCATGGAGTTCCAGTTTGCAGAAGTAAGGGGGGGGAAAAACCAAAAAGGAAAAGCCAAACAGAGAGACCTTGGCACAGCCTTCACATTTAGCAGGGGGCTCTCACCCCAGTAACCACACAGCACCGTATTTCAAGGCATGAGGAAAAATTCAAGTTAGGAAGTAGGATCTGGTTCTAGGCAAAACTCCACCTTGCCAAAGCAAGCCAACATCAGTTTGCACGTGGGGAAGGTGTTCTTTTAAAACAAACTAACAACAAATTACCAAAAAAAAACCAACCCAAAAAGGGGGGGGGGGAGGGGGAATTGAGGTTACCCAAGATAAAAAAAACAAACACCAAAAAACCCCCCAAAAATACTTAAAAAACCCCAAACAGGCCTGCAGTCAGAGTCTCACACAGAAGAACCAACCCACACCTACATGCTCCAGGAACAGGAAAATGACTATATATATATATATATATATAAAATTAACCAATAAAGTGCATGTTCCTTATATTACACCTGCCCCTTGCATGACCCAGCGCCAAGGGGGTCCTCACGAAGAGATGGCAGCCCAGGGGCTCACATCGTGTTGTAGAGGGGATTGGTTGTCCGCTTTTTATCATTGGTCTTTTTGAGCCTCCTCAGAGGGTGAGTTCTCCCGTGCTGCTGCCGGGGGGTGACAGCCAGACCTCGAGACGGACATAAGGAGTCCAGGACCTGCACCTGGAGCAGCGGAGGACCCTCCTCGGAGCTAGTCCACGTTGGATCCGTGCTGGACAATAAACTCTGCTGGCTGGAGCCGCACTCTTTGGCGTACTGAGCTAGCGGCCTCTCCACCGGCTTGCTCTGGGCAATGCACTCGGCTGTTCTGAGCTGCTCCACGAAATGCTTGGCAGGCTCGGGGGAGGACAGGCAATGCCTCCCGCAGGCGCCCGCCGAGCCCTGCTCCAGCCTGCCCTCGCCAAAGCCTCGGCCCAGGGCGACGCAGGTGAGCAGCACCGGGTTGGCATTGGAAGAGGCCGACTGCCTTTGGGATAAGTCGTCCTTGGAGAGGTCCAGGCAGTCCAGTTTGGCCAAGGATGCCGAGCGTTTCATGTGGGAGGGTGTGGTGAGCCCTGCGTGCCGGATCCGAGCCTCTATTTCCTTTGCTCGCTGCTTGACCAGCCCGGGGCTGCTGCTGCGCTCCTCCACGCTGTGGCTGCTGGAGCTGTGAGGGAGGCCATAGCACAGGAAGGAGATGTCCAGAAGGTCCATGTTTTCAGCATGTTGGCTGGTGAAGTCCTCGCTGCTCAGCTGCCTCGAGGTGCCAGCACCTCCCTCGCAGAGGGGCTTGGGTCCGTCCCTGAATGGGAGGGATGCACCTCCCTCGGTGCCACACAGTGTGACCAGCTCGCCGTCCGTACTCGTGCTCTGCTCAGTGACACCTTCCAGGTGAATTACATAGGGGTAAGAGGAGCAATCTAAGCTGCCTGAAGGTGTAGAGGGAGAAGGAGCACCGAGGTGAGCAGATAACCCAGCACCCTCCCCGCCGGGGCTGCCCGCAGTGAGGGCGGCCTGCCCCTGTCCTGCGTGCTCCGGCAGTGAGGGGTTGTCCAGCGGAGGAGCTCTGAGGCAGGTCAGTGCCTTCTCCGAACACAGTGAAGGGTTCAAGTTTTCATCCAAAGGCAGGACGGCTGCGGCCAGCCTGCCCTGCTCACAGCTTGCATCGGGATGCTCTGCAGCCCTGACCGCAGGAGGGAACTCAATGATCTCAATTTTCTTTGGGAGGAGGGAGGGCAGGGCTGGCTCCTCCACCCCAGCAAACGACACCACTGTCCTGTGCTCTTGTGCCACTCCCTGCTGTCCCGGGCTGGGCTCTGCAGGCAGCTCTGCCCCGGGAGGCAGCAGCAGCTCCTCAGCACCCAGCCCGCGCTGTGGCTCATCGCCCTCTGGAGCCAGCTCCAGGGGGGGCTCCTCGCTCTTCCCCCGCGGCAGGAGCTCGGCAGCAGGAGAGTCGTTCCTGGAGTTCTTGCGGGTGGGTAAGATGCAGGCTGGGGCCGGGTGCTGGTGCTCCTGCTCCTGCCTCAAGCGCTCCTCGAACTCCAAGGTGGCTCGCCGGACAGAGCCAGGGCACCACTTGGGCTCAGGGTTGATGGAGCTGTGAGGGTCTTGCTGGTCCCCACCAGAGCTGCCTTCCTCCAGGTCTGATTTACCAAGCGATGGCTCCAGGGAAGGGGCAGTTTCTTGCTCAGCTTGCAGAGAGTCTTTCTCCTTTTCCTGGTGTCCAGCACAGGCTCCTTCACTCTGTTCAAGCCTTTCTGATATCCATATTGCCTCCACTGGCACATCATGCACTGTGTTCCTCTTTGGTGTCTGGGTGAGGTTGGCTGAACCCTCTTTCTGTTGGGCAGGTCCTGCTGCCTGGTTGATTGACTCGATCTCAGTGATAATTTCCTTCACAGAAATAGCATTTTCCGAGTGGGATCTCATGAGCTGGCCTGCAGCAGGCGGCTCAGGGACCTCCTGCAACACAGAAATGGGACAGTTACAAAGTGGATCAGCTGAGCTGACACACAGCAAAAGGCAGCAGCTTAAAGGAAATGGTGGGGCATGTCCCTGAAGGAGCACAATGTGCACATGCCAGCGTGCATAAGTGCCATGACCACTGACACAGCAGCATTATAGTCTCTGGGACTGCATTTATAGAATCATAAAGGTTGATGATCTTAGAGGATTTTCCAAGTCCCAGCTTCTACCCAACACCTCCATGACCACCAGACCATGTCCTGAAGTGCCACATCTACAGATTTTTCTTTAACACCTCCACCACCGTACTGGGCAGCCTGTTCTAATGCCTGACCACTCCTTCAGGAAAGAATTCTTCCTAATATCCAACCTAAACTTGCCCTGGTACAGCTTGAGGTCATTACCTCTTGTCCTGTCATTAGTTATTTGAGAGAAGAGGCCGATGCCAGCCTCACTACAACCAGCTGCAGAGAACAATGAGGTCTCCTCTCAGCCTCCCCTTTTTCAGGCTAACCAATCCCAGCTCCCTCACCCTCTCTTCATGAGACCTGATCTCCAAGCCTCTCACCAGCTTTGTTGCCCTTCTCCACACACATTCCAGCTCCTCAAGGTCTTTCTCATACTGCAGTGCCCACAACTGGACACAGCACTGGAGGTGTGGTCTCACTGGTGCTGAGCAGAGGGGCACAACCACATCCTTCCATATTTAACATACTCCAGGGTGGATTTTTCCCTAGACTGAGATTTAGGAACTTTTATTTAATTCCCTTGAATTCCAAGGGAAGTTCAGCCTATTTATTTTTTTTTTTCCTAAAGGAAAGTCTAGTTAAAAATAATAAAAAATAGTGATCCTCATGCTGCTGAGTGCAGTTCTGAACTGGAAAGGGAAAGGCCCTGCTCATGCAGCAGAGGGAAGAGAGGCCCAGCATAAAGAATGACTGAGTGCTCCAACACTCTGGTTTCCCAGAGGAAAATGGCCCATCCACAGAGATGCTCTCCCTGCCAAAGCACTGGAGAGAGTGTTGGCCTATTATATTTGGAAGAGCCTCACATGGAGATGGAAAAGATTCAAGCAATGCAGTGTGGAATTTAAATAAGAGAAGCTCCCAGAAAGCGATGGCCTTGGGTATGAGAGCCATGGAAGGCGGAAAGCAGTTGAAAGAGAAAAGTGCCTCAGCTCAGGAGTTACCGTATTCTGTCAGGAACATCTCTCTGCCCAGGACAGAAGTGAGCCATGACAGATTCATAGAATGGTTTAGGTTAGAAGGGACCTTAAAGATCATCTAGTCACAGGCAGGGACACCTTCCACTAGACCAGGTTGCTCGAGGCCTCATCCAACCTGGCCCTGAATACCTCCATGACCTTCCTGGGCAACCTGTCCCAGTGGTGTTCTTTACTTGCATGTGAGCTGCCTGACAAGTTTTGTGCATCTCATATTGTAGAAGTTCCACAAGATTATTTACAGAGGCTTTTCATGTTCTTTTTTTTTTTTGGCATAATCTAGATCCCAAGTTTCTTGCTTCATAATTAGCTCCACAGCACAGAAAATAGGCATTTTGGCTCTTCCTGAAGCATTTCAGATGATCCTAGCTACTGGCTATGATGCGTGCCAGAAAGACAATGATTACACAATTTAAACCACTGCCCAACTACTTCAAATAGATCCTATGAATCTGCCTGATCACATTGCCCCAGGCCTGGAAAGGCTCTTTTATCCTTCCAGCAGTGGAAGCTCTACATCTGCCTTGATCTACTATCCCAATGCTGCTGCTTCCCAGCCAGGGAAAGGTGCCAGTTTTATTCCATTCTTTGGGGGATTTCTCAAGTCAGCTAAGTATCTGCACAGGTTTGGGGTGCTGGCTGGCCTCAGCTGGTCCAAGGTCCATCTATGCTGGGGGCCTAAATCCCACCTATCTGCTCTCCTGATGTAAAACTCTAAAATAAGTTTCCCATGAGAACAGCACAGCAGGTCAGGTGAAGGTCAGCTCAGCCAGTGCCCTGCCACTGCCAGCAAACAGATGTTTAAAGGAAAAGTGCAGAAATGGGCAGGTGTCTAAAAGTGAAGAAAAGGGAAAGCATCTCACAATCCCTTCCCAAGCAGCTGCCCTGCTCTGTGAAAGCCAGGACTAGAAGCTCCCCTGTCCACAGCAATCTCACAGCAAGAGAGCTGCCCACAGAGAACTTTGAGCAGCAGCTCCTAGAAAACTTTGAGCAAGTTCTTTTAACCTTTTGTTGTTCTTCATCTGTGGAAGAGTCATCTGAGCCCTGAGGAGAGTTTCCAGAGCTGTTCCTTTGAGCATCTGCAGCTCCATCTGCAGTGGGCAGCACTTCCAGCACAGGCACCCTGGAGACCCCATTCCTTCCACTCCCTTGCTCCTCTGTCCTGGAGTGGGAGCAGGTGCGCGGCCGACTCTCCTGAGAAAGCTCCACAAATTTCTCCAAAGCACTGAAGAAATCAATCCTGTCTGCACTGAGGTCTGTCACCTCAGGCTGGGGATTCTGTTGGAGGCTTGGGGAATTTTGGTTTGGGGACTGAGGGAAGTCTTTTAAGCACGAGGTGAATTCTTCCATGGGAACCAAGTGCACGTTCACGTCGGGCTTAAGGGCATCGTTTTCTAGATCGTCCACTGTCAAATCAGGAAACTCTGCAATTCCTAAGGGGTGCTGGAGTTGCAGTAAGGCCTCAGAAGCATGGCAGTTATCAGGGGGGACAGAGTCTACACAGCACCCTGCCGTACAGCCATTGATATTGTTCAGGTTCAGTTTGTCCTCCATCTGCTCAGTGTGGAAGTCTCGACACGTAAACTCTAGGTGGATCCTCTCCTTCACACACACCTCCTCGATCATGTTTGCATCCTCTGGGAGCTGCTGCTCCCTGTCTAGCTCAGCTGAGTAGATGGGAGATGTGGACTGCTGGTTGTCATTGGTCTTTGCCTCTGAGATCTGGTCTGCTGAGGTGGTGATCTCCTTTTTGTTCAGTTCCAGCCCAGCCTTGCAGATGGGCTCATGATGGTCCGAGAGGTCACTGTCAGAGTGCGAGCGCCAGAGCTTATTGTGCCGCTGTTTGCTGCAGGGAAGAAAACAAATGAGAACATTGAGTGGTGTTCTCACACACCAGAGCCAAAGCCACCTCCTAAGAGGATGCAACCTACATGAAAAACTGTGCCAAGCACTGGAGTCACTGACCACAACCCCAGCTCCATCTGAACAGTTCAGGGTCAAACCTGCTGTGGAGGAAGTTGATCCAGTAACAAACAGCTCCCAGTAGCTAACTCCCACGGTACCACTCTGCTCCACACATGTGTTTCCCCAGCAGTATCTTATCAGTCTACTCAACAAATGCAATGCTGAACTACCAAATGTAGCCCTTTCTCAGCCAGGAAGCACTCTTCCATTTGCCAGCAGATAGCAATGACCAGAAGAGTCATGGTCTCTGGTCCTGGAGGTGAGTAAATGGTGGACACTCCAAGTCCAGTTTCTCTCATGGCTCCTTCTGTGAATAGCTTCAGTGATCACTAACTGGGCTTTGGTAAACAAGGTGGTAGGGTGGGGTGAGTGGATATGAGGGTGGGTGTAACACACAGAAGACATCAACAGTCAACAGGCAGCCCCAAAACACCACCTGCCTTCCACAGGAAGGAAGTTCAAAAGTGCTCCAGGTCATGGAAAGCCCCTTTAGGAAGGTCTGAGCAGTCATAAGGCCAACCAACTGCCAGGGGCACTGCACCACCTGCCAAAACACCCAGCCCATGTCCACATGTTTGCACAGAGCAAAGGAGGCGGCTTCTGGTAC
The DNA here is from genome assembly GCF_014839835.1 of Dryobates pubescens. NCBI lineage: Eukaryota > Metazoa > Chordata > Aves > Piciformes > Picidae > Dryobates > Dryobates pubescens. Next base: position 27,183,415 of record NC_071624.1, on the reverse strand, counting down.
TGAAGCCACATCAACTAACCATGCCTGCAAGGGTTTTGGTGAGTGACCACGGCCACAGGGCTGTGCTTCCACTGCTTGCCCCTAGGAGGAGAGCAGATACCACAGAAAGGTTCTTGGATCTGCAGGAGACCTTGCCAAACCCCTTCCCAGTGTAAGCAGGCACTCCCAGGCACATCCACTGGCTGCAGTAAGTTAATTAACAGATGCTACAGAACTAATTACAATGTGCAGTTTAGTTGTGGGTGCCCAACAGCTAAGGAAAACAATCCATCACAGAGTGAGCTTCCCAGCCCCACAGTCAGCTACAATCTTCATGTATGGCACAGGGCAGAATCAGGTCCTCTCAGGGAAGAGAGGGGTCCAGACTAGACAGCAGAAGGCGTTGCCCTGGGTGCATGCGTTCAGTCTCTAAGGGGTTTCGGAGTCTGACACTGGCAGCAGAACCAGGTTTGTTCCCAAGGCAGGCTGTGCTCAAGCTCTGTATGGGATGCCAAAGATTTCCCAAGTCTTTGCTCATGTAACTTAGAAAGACATTGTTGATGTTTTCTGAGGGCACTTCCCACCCTGGTGCTTCAGTGCTCAGCCCCAGCGCTCTGCTGCACATTCGATTTTCAAAGTCAAAACTACCCTTGCCCAGGAACAGACCAAACTTGCCCAGCACAGCCTTGATCTGAGAATCAAACCAGATGCCAACAACTACTGGGAGAGGTCTATTGTATTCACTTTTCATTCCACACTTCCTCCAGTCCTACAACCTGCCAGAGGTGCTAAAAGCAGGGTGAAAGAACAGGACCCCATGTCCCTTCCTAGAGTCCACAGCCACCTCTTGCAGTGATCCTGGTGCCAGGATACACAAGCTGATGGCTGCCCAGGCACTCAGTAGGCCAGACATGGCACATGGTCTGGGGCAGCTTCTGGCTTGGCCAGCTTGTGTCCACACCAGCATTTGACCAGGAGCCCCCCACACCTCCCACCACACTGCAGCAAGCTCTCCAGGCTCCAGTATAAACCCACAGCTGTTAACTCCCAAGCTGCACAAGGCAGAGGGGGGATCCCAAACACTCTTTTCCTGTAACTTATTCATAACTAATAAAAGCAAGAGGGCTGGCTCAGCCTTTCTGTGTCTGTCACCAGAGGAAGGGACAGTTTAACTAACCCCAGGAAGTATGACATTCCCAAAGAGCAAAACACACTTGTTGTTGTGACTAAAAGCAGGCAGGGGGTTTTCATTTTACAGCTGGAAAACATATCCCAGTTGCTCTAACCCCAACACAAACCTGTAACTAGATAGTGTGAGCACATGGCTGCTCTCACATACCTTCCCTCTGAAATCTGAGCAGTCACATGAGAGTGAATCTGTTGGATTTTTGGGTTTGATGGCTTGGTTGTTTTATGTTGTTGTTGTTTGTTTTAACCTGTCCTGGAATACCACAGCAATAAACAAGGCAGCCAGAGGGTAAAGCTAAATAACACAGAAAGGAAATGAAGCAGTGTGGAGCTGAGAAAGGAACTGCATAAAGAGGAACCATCCCTGCAGCACTGAGAGGCCAATTCCTTGCTTCAGTGAAGCTTGGGTTTACTGCAGGCTTTTCAGACCCACACAGATGTAATGCACTGCTCCTGCATTTTTTAAAGCCTCCCAAGTAATCCTGTGTGTGCCACTGTTATGGGGACTTGCAGAGTAGGTCAGGAGCAGTGGTGTGCTCGCATGGGAGGGAAGCCACACAGCACAGACACGATGGCAGCCAGAAAGATTGACCTCCTGAAAAATAAATTACTGGAAGACAGCAAAAAGAAAAAAAAACCAACAAAATCCTTAACCAAAATATTTGTACAGGGCAGCTTTGCAGATGTGCCACCAACTACCACACTGAGAGATTACCTAAAGCAACTGCAGGGCAGTGGTCTGAAGATCTGATACACCAGCTGCTACCAGCCCAGGGCTCCTCACAGGTGTTCACCAACCTGTTGCAAAGGATGCTGGTGTGCTTTTCATCTCTGAAAAGCTTTTCCTCCTTCCAGTCTACCCCAGCAAGATCTAATTTCCCAGTCTGCTCAGTGCTACATAGCACACCAGAGTTAAGCACTGACCTTTATTAACTGGTGCCAGCAGCATGTTTGGTGTCACGAGGCACCACAGGCAGGTGTGGTGTCTGTCTCAAAGAGTTTCAGTCCAGAAGAGCACAATTTCTTAAAATATCTGTTCCACTGTGATCTATCCTGTCACTTGATACTACTTGGCTGCTTTTTCAGCAAGGAAGAGGGTCAGAGTTGGGAGAGCAAGAGAACAAAGTTCTGCGGGTGCACCTGATCAGGGAATGAGCTGTGAGGAGCCCTCAGGTTGCTAATCTGTGCAGAGAGGGAAAGAGGCAGCACACTTCAGTGACAGAAGGAGCTCACACAAGGAGTTTGGTGTAAACACTGGACTCCAGGCCTGGCTCAGGAACAGAGATAGCCAGACTGCTAGAAAGCAAGTGGAGAGCAAAGGAGGAACAGCACTGGCACTGGAAAGGGGAAGGGAGGTCTTTGCAAGTGTATAGGGCAGATCAAAAGGGACAAAACCAAGCAGAGGGCGGAGGTGAGAAGCACGCCCTGAAGAGTGCACAAGTGTCCAAGCTGCTGCAAGAACATCCTAAGGCAGGCACCTTTCAACAGCACCAAGGATCTATTAAACAATTATTTTGGTCAAAACACATCAGGAGCCACCTCCTGTGGCAGGAGACTCATCTTGGGTAATTCTGCTTGCTTCAGATCTGCTCCCTGGCGAAGTACAGCAGGATCCTAAACAAAACACAGAATCTGGCGAAACAGAGTATCACTACCTCCTTCCAGCTGATCACGTGAAGATGTTGCTTAACACAGTTTACAAGTTCATTTCTCAGAAACATGTCCCACTGATGTCTCTTTTGCTAATCAGGTGGTAGGCTTGGGATTACAACACACTTGCCCATACCCAGGCCCAGCTCCAGACCAGCCTCAGGACTCCAGGCAGGAATAAACAGCGCTGTTGCAATACACAGAACATCCTGTCCCCTCCCCTAACACCAGCACTTACCCAAGGGATCTAAATAAAACCAAACCAGCTGCTGAGGAGGGGCAGGTTCAACAGGGAGCTGTAAGGCTGAGACAAAGCAAGCTCCCTGCCAAGTGATGTTACAGACAACAGGGACACCATTTATCTCTGCTGCAGCCTGCACAGCTCTGAGGGCTGCATTCGGATGGCAGCTCACGGGACGCTAGTCTCCAAAAACCAGCCATCCTAGGAGCCAAACAGCCTCCTAAAAGCTCTGGGATGCTGGTCTCCAAAAAACAGCCATCCTAGGAGCCAAACAGCCTCCTAAAAGCTCTATACTACCCCCATTTTCCCAGGCTCAGCTGGGATAACCCATGAGAACAGAGCTCTGTCTTTCCCAACACAATCACGAGCTTACACAAGGCAGTGTTGGAAGTTCTAATTAAAATAATGGAGTCCATCATTTCAGTGCTGTGCCTGGGTAATCAGGATCCTTCCTTCCACTCACCTGGCCAGCAGGATCCCTTGGTATTCCTCCAGCTGCCTCATGAAGCTGGGGTTGGGCTTGGTGACGGTGCGCCGCTCCTTCACGTAGTCGTAGGCCCTGTCCAGGTTCCAGCCGTACTCCTTCATGGCGTAGGCGATCACCGTGGAGGCCGAGCGGCTCACCCCCATCTTGCAGTGCACCAGGCACTTAGAACCATTTTTCCTGAGGCAGGAGAAAGACAAAGAGAGGATCATTAAATAGAAAAAACAGCCTCTGAGAAGCTGAAGAAAATAGCAACTTCTTTACCAGAGCGTTATGGAACACATTGTCAACACTGCGGCCACAGCTGAAGTCTGGGCTGAGATCTGATAATCCAATTTACAAACTGGAGCAAGACACAGAAAGTGAAGAACAAGGTCTTAATACTCTTAACAGATTTTGTTACAACAGCTCTTCTGAAGCTTTTATCACAAAGCAGACCAATGTCAGCTGTTTAGCAGCCTTCACAAATCTCTGCAAAGACAAATATGGCATCCTTGAAGCCAGCCCAAATGGCCCACTGGTACCAGGCTGCATTCCAAGGAAAAGGGGCTTATGTCACACTTCAGAAAACACATCACTGCAAGATACTGAGCAGTACACAGGGCAGCCCCTAGCACAGAGATGTTGTTCTGCTGCAAACTTTTGATGGCATATTATTGGGTTTGGCAAGTGACTGAACAAGACCAACAATGACACCCCAGCTGACTCCCATCCACATCCCGAGGCGCCAGCAGGTGCAAATCCAGTCAACAGTCCCATGGACCAGCCTGGCTGATTTTTTTGATGCCACCATTTCTTAGGACTGTCTATAGGGAGAAAGCTCACCCTACACACTCTGTTTTCAACAGTCCTTCACCTCAGTACCTGTCCAAATGCAAGCAAGTGGAGAAGATAACCTCCCCATGGTTGGAGGCAGATCTCATGTGATGGCTGCAGTGCAGCACTCTGCTGCAATCAGATGGAAGATCCTTCAGCTTTGATTCACTTTTCCTCATTGAATACAAAGCAAACAGTGCCTTGGAGTGCAACAAGCAGCTACACTGCTTGGTGAGGCTGGTCTAGATCCTGAAAGGGCAGCCAGCACTCTGCTCCAAGGAACTAAAAAACATGTGTCTGCTGTGAAACACGAGGAGGTAGGCTATGGCCCTTCTGTGTGAACTCGGTGTGCTGGGCAGCGTTGGCACGGTGCGGGCTGAGAGAACTTGCTTGGGTTTGGCACCTTTAATGTTCTCCTCCAAGTGCCAGGCTTTCTGGATTGCCAGCCATGTGAAGTTCCCACAGGACAAATCAGGAGGCCGCAGAGCACAGAGTCATGTGCCTCAACAAGCTCAAACCTCAGCTGCTGGCAGCTGCCTGAGCCTGTACCTGCATCCACACTGCCCAGACACTGAGGGATGTCTGCACTGCTTGGGCTGTACTGGGCTACAGCAGCCTTTAGATTGCTCTGAGACTTTCTTAGCTTGGCAAGTCAAATTAGTCAAAGCACTGCAGTGCCTTTGGTGATTCTAAAAACCCCAAACACAACAAGCAGAGAAGGTAAAAAGGGGGCACCATAAGTGCCCTACTTTGGAAGATTATTAACTTACATCACTTCATACACAGTAACTGAGGCCAAATTATTTAGACACCTATAGAAAATAACCTGGGCAGGAGAATACTGAGAATGACAACTTCAAGTCAATACACAAGAGAATACAATCATGTCTTGCACTCAAACAAGTCAGCTTTTAAAGGCTATGAGAAATTGCAAGCACTAGCTATGGTTAAGAGACGACAGCCTTCTAGAATGGCAATACCACTTTAAAGGCAATATATTCCAATCTGCTTCCTGACCAGTTCTCCTTTAAGAAGGCTGCTGAATTAACTGGAGACAGTTAATATGATTGGGATGCAGTTCTTTGCAGTAAAAAAGCCCTACTTTCAGCATCCACTATCAGATTACTCACTGGAACTGGCAGTTCAGAGACCTACACAGGCACTGCCTCTTGTGGAAGTTTGCTTTGGAACATTACACTACAAGAAATCACTTCCAGACTATGGGCTTCATCATACAACCTCACAAAGCAGGGAACAGCTTATGTTTGTGTTTGGCTTATAAGGTTTTGGTTTCTTTTGTTAAACCCTGCTCAATTTGTTCCAGCCTTTCTCCCACACCAGCACCTCTGCAGATCCACCACAGTTCCTAAGCAGCAGAGCTCTCTAGCACAGGAATGAGCTCCTCCACCGACTGCCTGGACTGCAGCTGGGCAGAAACCTCTCACTGGTCCTAACCTGCTTGTGATACAAGCACCCACAAGAATGTGGAAGGCAACTGTAACACAATTACAAAATGAAAATGCTTTGATCCTAAGCAGGCAAGGAGGAAAAAGTAAAGCAAATCAGTAGGAAAATATAACATGCTTAGTATACATCTTCTAAATGTCTTTGTTCTGCCCTGAAAAGACTTACTTTGCCTTGGAGATGAATTTGTAGGTGTCATTCCAGTAAGCCAGAAGGTCTGTTGCTTCTTCATCATACACCCGGATGTTATGGTACTCAAAGAGGCCAGGGAAGAAGTTATCTATTTCTCGAGTCACATTCAGAATGTACCGCACCCTGCATGGGACAGAGAGCAGATAAACGTGCAGAGTGTGCACAGCACAGCAAGTTCAGAGATAGTGCAGCTGCTGCACAACAGCCTGGCCTTGCTTGGCAAGTGGCAAAACTTAAAAGCCTTTTTGAAGTGGCATTTTCAACGTGCAGCCCTTGGAAACCAAACTGAACGCAAGGGAGCAGTGGTTAAAACAGACAAAAGGCTTTGCTGCACAAGTTAGAGCCTGGTCTCTGATAAAAGGGCTTCCATCCACACTTCCTCTGTGGTATGTCAGGTTACACTGCTTGCCCATCATCTCCCTAGTCTGTTAGCAAGTCTTGTGCCACAGGAGCTCCTGCACAGACTGCTCAATTAGTGTTTGGACACTTTCTCCAAGCCTGTTTGCACAAACAGCACAGAAGGATTGAAGGCATAAGCTCCTGAGCAACACTATAGCTAAATGAGTGCATAAAATAACTACAGAGAGATTTAGCAGACAATGAGCCACTGGGGAGGATTTCTTTCTTATCCCTAAAATTTCTGGAAAGGAAGCTGCTAGAGAAAGCAGATGGTATTTATGTACAACACATTCAGTATTTTTAGCCCTGAGGGTTACTCCTAAGATGTTTATGAACTGCACTCATGCTGGGACATCAGACAGAACAAGAGCACTGCAAGGGAGTGATCTTTCTTTTCCCTAGCAGGCACGAGATTGTTGGCAGTCAAGTAGGACCTGTCTGACCCAAGGAAAGGGCAGCAGGCCCTGAACTGAATGAGAGTCAGTTTTGCCAGGCTGATCCTCCAAGGTTTGCTATCAATTCAGTTCAGCAGTGATTAGCTTTTCTCACTGGATTGGACTCCCTAAATAATGATTTGACTGCAAAATCTTGGTGCTTAGATGGATCTGCTCCAGAGAAAGGACACTCTAAGCTTAAGACTGAAAGGTACACAGGGCAGGAGACAGAGGAAACCATCAGTGCTAAGCCTGAGAGCTACAGCACTTTACATCCTACTGGGCCCCACTCAAAGCAACAAATGCTCTTTGACAGGTTTCCCTTCCTGCCACAGTCTGGAGCTCCAGACTCCGAAGCGCCTCTATAATTGCAAGACCTCAGTCCAGAACAAGGGGCTGGAGCAGAGGGCATAGAGCCAACCATGCAGCATCCACTTCAGTAATTGTAGCTATGAGATTGCTCCCTGCCTTTGTTCAGCAAGGGAATGTCAGTCAAGGTCAGGGAACAAGATTCTTTTACTTTAGGGTGCCTATTTGTGAGTTGTGGAGTTTGGAGGAAGCAAAAGCCTGTTCTGATCTGCAAACCCTTTAGTAAGACTAAGGTTACACAGCAGGTATGGAAGGGAGTTTGTTGCATAGACAAGTGTTGAGGCCAGGCTCTTGCTTTTAAGCTGATGGCCTGAAGCTACTTACCCTCTGTTCTGCAAGTCTTCCAAATTGGAGGCGTTCCATTCTGAGCCCTGCAGGGAAAATATGCAAAGGGACACATCAGTCAGGAGGAAGGCATGGCCAGACAACTGATGGAGGGAGGGATTGTCAGCAGGGAACTGGAGGAGGAAGCTGGCCAATCAAGTACTGGAGAGCAAGGCGGGGGGGGGGGGGGTGGGGGGGGGTGGGGGGGGTTGGGGTGGGGTGGGGGGGGGGTTGAGTAAAGGGATACACAGAAGAGTGCTAAGGGGCTGATGTTCTGTGCCTTATCTCACGCCATTAACCTGATCTATGCTGAAGCAACAAGTAGCTCTGCAAAGCAGGAGCCCAGCACTATGCGCTGGCACTTCCTACGAACCACTGACAAATCAACCTCTGCAAAGAGGAGACTGCTCCACCCTTTCCCTGAAGGCTTCTGCCAGCTCTGCCCCATAGAGCACAGACTGCCTCCATTTAAAAGCCACCCAGGTGCTCTTTAGACATCAAACATCCATCTCGCACATCAAAGGCAGCAGCACCGTAAGCTCACTTGGGTAACATCTCTTCTCCACACGTTCAAAGGCTGAGAGAGCAGAGAAATAAACACATTAAACCCTGGCTCCTCTCTACAGCACACACAGGGCCAAGCTGCTTGCTTTCTGCTCAAACACAAACTCTGAGGATAAAACTACTCAAAGGCTTCCTCCAGATCCAAAGGTGTACAAGAGATCTGCTCCTGGCCTACAAAAGCTCCTCGCAGAAAGACAATTCAGATGGAGGAGTAAGCAAGAGGTACACAGCTAGCACTACCATCACCACTAAAACAGCACTGCTCGTGGCTGCTCCCACAGCATGGGCTTCTGTATCACCACAGGGCCAGGAGAGGCAGAGCCAGGATGACCTGGCCCTTGGAGCATACCCACTGCCTGCCCAAGAGTGAAAACTCCCCTGTTGTGCAGCAGAAGCAGTGTCCACCCCAGAGGCTGAGTTACTGCTTGCCCCAGAAAGTGTGCAGACACCCCACATCTGAGACAGGTGAGCTCCAGAAGCTCTGACTCAGACACACTTGTGCACCTGTGACAGGACTTGCAGAAGAGTCCTGAGCCCTCACTGCCTCTAGGTGCACACAGGCAGGAAAGGACTGGACTACTGTTCTGGCAGCTACTGGAGACAAGACTTCATCTTGTCTTGACACTTTTGGAATACAACATGCATAAAGCAGCTGGTTCTTCCCAAACTGAACTACTACTTCCCAAGACAAATCAGCATGATGAGGACACCATTCAAGGGTTCAGCACAGATGGGACCCTGAATTTGGAGCAGAAGAAAGGGGACAAAAACTATATGCCATGATAGCCCAGATTTGCACAGCCTTTGGCCACAGATCAGTCAATCCCAGCAAACTCCAGGCTGTGCATGATGCTGGTATTCAATATTTGCCAATCCTCATATTTTGATCCCTGCCATATTTACCCTAGCTCCCCAGACTTGGTTAGCTTTGTGTTGAGTCTTTCTGGCCAGGATGAATAATTTAATTCAGGCCTGGGAACCCAACAGTTTCCACAGGTATGAAGAACAATGCTGCCCTGGTGAGAGCCTTCTCTCCTATCCTTTGATTCACAATCACCACCATTATCAGGTCTCTTATTTCCTGCTTAGTCATTGTAGCACTCCCTAAGTGGGATCCCACAGGGCTCTCGCCTCCTCCTGGAAGGAAAACAGCTCCATGCCTTCCAGAGACCTCGCTGTAGGACTTTGCCTTGCAGTATACACACTCCTGAATGAGTACCCAGACCCAGCAGCACTGCTCCTCACCACAGAGAGCTGCTCTGCAAATACTTCCCTTCCACACACTGGCCACAGCTCTTCTTTTTGGTGCTGCCTGCAAGCCTTGCTCCGATTATACGCGCTCCAAGCCAAGCCTCCAAGCCCTGCAGCAGATCAAACTGCCTGCACTGCTTTTGAGTAGCACTGTAAGCCTGTTACAGGTTTCTCTCTCTCTCTGGAGAGCACAGACTGCAAAATAAAATCCATTCCATCGCAGGTACTTTAAGTTTCCTGGCTCTACCCCACCACAATTTCTTGGGAGTGCTCACATTAACATCCACCATCCCTTCTGAGCCAAGGCACTAAACTTCAGAAGACTGGGAGAGGCCCTTTTCCATTTGGAAGGATCAACTGGTCCAAGAGGAATGGCTTTGTTTAAAGTTGAGCCAACCTCATGGACTAGACGACCCAACCAGACCTGCATCCATTGCTTCAGGGCTGGGAAATCCAGGGGAGCACTGACTCACCAGAAGGTGCAGTAATTAGACAGGCCCCAGCAGCAAAGAAAGGCACCTAAGCAAGCAAAACATTAAATGGCAAAATGTTTGCTTCCTTAAGTGACTTCTCTCCAAGATTCTTTGTTAAGCTCCTCTGCTCCTCCTGGATCCCATGAACTCAGAATGTTCCATGTTAGCAGAGCATCATTCCAGCCGAGTGTTACGCAGCTCTCCCCAACGGCTCCCTTCCCTCCTTGCTCTAGTTATGACCTTCCCAAAGACACTCATACACCAAGAACTTGATGTGTGGCTACCCTGGACAGTTAAAGCTACAAAAGTAGTTTTACATCAATGGTAACAGCCCTGAAAGTAGTTAGAATGAAGATCTTTCCCCTTCTGTCTTCTAGTGACAGGGTCTACAGCTGGATTGGTGAAGTATGGCAAAGTTCAGTACAGCCAAGAAGCCAGGCTGCTCCTGTTCAGCAGCACTAGTGTTTTGTGTCTTGCTTAAGAGTATGTGACCCCAGGATCAGCCAACCTCTCCTTCAAGTTCCACCAGAGGCCCTGATGTCAGGACACAGTGAGAAGCATCAGGAGGGTTTACTCTTGAAGTCATTGTTAGACTTACCAAGAAGACATGATCAAATATCTGCGTGGGGCTGTCCATCTGCCCAAGGATCACTATCATTTCATTGTCAATGAACTCCTTGAACTCCCGCAGGTTGCACACCATCTGCATCTCCAGCTCGGTGCGGATCTGGGGGAGGGACACAAGGAAGCCATGTGAAGTCTTTGTTCTGGCCTTTCTTCATGGCAAAGGTGCAGAGCTCTCTAGTTTGCACAACAGCCCTTCCAGTGCTGCTCCCTCACCACCTACCTCTTTTGATGTGATGTTCTCCAAATCTTTCTGCATCATGATCTCCCTTAACTTGGTCTTAATGAGCCGTTCTGTACGCTCCCGTTCAGTGGGGCTACCAGAAGAAAGCAACACAGTGACTGGGAGGGGAAATACAACTGGATTCATGGCACTTTTCAATCAGGTATTGTATAGACTGGATACTCTACAGAGTCTCAGATACTCAACACTTCTTCCCCCGAGCATGTCCTCAGCCGGAGGGAATTCAGGTGACTGTAAAGCCCAGTTTAGATTCCCAGTTGTATATGAAAGAGACCAAATGAATGCTCCTAATCCATTGTAGTCATCCAGAGAACCTCTGGTATTTGGTAAAATTTAAATTGGGAAGGCTGCATTATACTCTGGAGCAATATCCAAGCCTCCCCCTACCTTTCTTGGAAAGGTAACAGCTCCAAAGCTCCTTACATGGAGAGACAAGGGCAGCTAAGCTTCTGTGCATTCCTCCAGCCTCTGCTGCCAGAGGCCTTATCACCAGCTGCAAAAATAGCCTGACTAACACCAGGGGAAGTTGCAACAGAGCAGGAGCACAGAACTGCCTCACCCATCTCTTTAGAAAGGACCCAGCAGCACCATGTCACACCACCTTCCCCTTTCTCTGGAAGGCTGCCAGGGTGGCGACTGCACGGACACTTCTCTGCTTTACAATCGGTGGGTCACAAATCAAAATCCTGGGAGTTCCTGCTCCTTTTAATCTCACACATTATTTCAGGACTCAATTAAGAGAATGCTGTCTAGGTGTCCCCAGGAAATCACTCAACCACTGCCACCAGGGACAGGGTGGGTTACATGAAATTCATATAGGAAAAGCTACAAGTGAGTATGAACCTGACAGCCTGCCAAAACTTGTCAGGCACCCTCCTTGTGCATTAGAAAAAGCAATCAAGTGTGAAGACTTGTTCACAGCTGAACAACTGCTCAGAGTTATTATTCACTCACTGAACTCCAACAACAGGAAATATTTGAGGGTATAAATCAACCAGTGGCACTCACTAGTTTACTGGGAAAGCAGCTGGGGCCAGTGAAGTGATTTCTCCTACTACAAACTGGACAACTAGGCTCTCATGCTTGGCACCATCTGGACACAGACCACCTTTGAGGCTATATGGGACTGGTACCATCATTAATTACTAATTACAGGGGTTGTAAACTTTGAATGCTGACACAGCCTACGAATTTTGTCTTTTCAAACTATCTACCTATCTACCTCAGCCACTGTCTTGGACCAGCATTTAGCTGAAAACAGCTTGGGACCTATACACTTGTCCTGTTCCACACTTGCAGAGCTCCTCAGAACAATGAAAAGCTCCATTGGTCTTTGTCCCCATCCTTAGGTGTAACAAATGGATGCCTGTGAGGATGCTTCTGAGCAAACAGTCTCAGAAGTCCATACATACACACTTTACTTTACAACAAAGGACTGAGTAAGAAAAAGACAACCACATTACTCTAATGTCATGCTCGGACACAGGCCAGCATGAAAGCAAAGTCCAGAGAAACCTGTTCCTTCCAGGACACACCAGGCCTGGAAAACAGAGGACAGAACAGAAAAAAGGAAGACCTAGGTACTAGAACACAGCACAGCTCTCTCACTAGTTAACAGGGGACTTCCCATGCAGAAGCAAATACCTGTGAGCCTAAAGCCTAAGGTAAACAATTAGACTGAAAACAGAGGCTGAAGGAGATGCAAGGGAGCCCCAGGAGGCCTAAACTTCCAGTGCTGGTGTTTACCTAACCAGGCTTGCACCTATTACCTGGCACAGGAAATCTCTCCTCATTAATATCTAATGAAGGGTAATCTCTTGTGGAAACTGTCTCCTCATCTGAAGACTGCTGTGCCTGACAGACAAACACTTTGGCTCGGCAGAGCCAGACCAACTTACACATCTGTGAAGAGGGCAGGTGAGTCGGGCCGGTGGGACTGGACATCTTGCATGGCATTCCACTCATTGACTGATGACTGGTCAGAGTTGATATGGCTCTCATAGTAACTGACCCACGTGAGGAAGAGGCTCCCTGGGTAGTAATTGTTGCTCCGTGCCACCTCACAGGCCTTATGCAAACTCTGCAGAGCAGACCTGGAAAGGGAAAAATTCTTGCAGGATTCGAATTCCTCTGGCTGGTATCAAGCACAAAGCAGCAGCCAAGCCCTGGATGCTGCCTGTGAGCCACCAGTCGGTACAAACCCCAGTCCTACGTGTAACAGCTCCCAGCATCAAGCAGGAGGTTGTTCTGCATGAGTGTGGATGACCACACACTGCAAGTGCTGGCATGTCTCAGCTGAAGTGTGCCAAGACAAGCCTGGACAGCAGCGAAGCTGCCCACAATTCAGAGGGGAGAGGCACCTTCCTCTGGCCCCCCAAACTACTACAACTACCTAAGTCAGATGCACACAGTTTGTGCCTGAGACGAAGTGCTTTGACAGTTCTTACTGTGTGCAGGGCAGGGACACCAGGACAGATGCACAACCAAGGGCTTAGGACTTGACTTTACTGAGGTGTTTAAGTGTCTGCCCTCAAGGGATCTCAGAAGTTCCTTCAGCTGCTGCTGAGGAACAAATTCCCCTCTCCTATTTTTAGTCTATATTATATCTTTGACCAGGATCAGAAGGATCCAGGTCAAAACCACTGGGGTGACACAGTGGTGTGACATGCTGACAGGGGATGTATTTCGGCAATGCAAAGAAGCTTGAGCCAGAAATACTTCCATGGCCATTGCATTCTTACATGAACCACCCTAAAAGGAATGAAAAATGCAGGCAGCTTCTCATTCCTTCTCACTATCATAATGAACATGTCCCAGCAGAGACAGAGACTCCTAAAATACACACAGTGTGTAGTTCCTTATTTATGACAAATAAAAAACAATAATAAAATATTGCTCAGAGCAATTCTGCTTGGGAGAGATCCAAAGCAGCAGCCCTGTGCGAGGAAAAATCACCCTGCTCCTTCATGCTCCCAGCTGAGATGAAGGTGTAGCAGGACAATCACTTCCAGTACCTGAAAGGGGCCTATGAGAAAGCCAGGAAGGGACTTTTTACAAGGGCTTGGAGTGAGAGGACATAAGGGAATGGATTGAAGCTTGAGGAAGGGAGATTTAGACTGGAGATTAGGAAGAAATGCTTTACAGTAAGGGTGGTGAGGCACTGGAACAGGTTGCCCAGGGAGGCTGTGCATGCCCCCTCCTTGGAAGTGTTCAAGGCCAGGCTGGATGAGGCCATGAGCAACCTGGGCTAGTGGGAGGTGTCCCTGCCCGTGGCAGGGGAGTTGGAACCAGATGATTTTCAAGGTCCTTTTGACCCAAACCATTCTATGACTCTGTGAATTCACAGCTGTACACCAGCACTCACGTAGTTTTCCTCTGGTATCAAACTTCCCTCCCTCTCTTGGAAGGAAACTTCTGGCTGCTCTAGTAGGTCTCAAGAGAGCAGAGCAACACCTGCTTTTTAACAGCTCAAGCAGCCTTGGGAAAAGGACAACTAGGACAGAAGATGGATGGTAGATACTCACCACATTGCCTGCACAGACACTGGCTTGAATATGTGAACCCTGTTATCTGTTGATACGCTGAACCCTCTGGAGAGAGGAAAAAAGGCACAGTAAAAATGTGTCCCAACAGCAGCTTTTCAGTTAATAACTGATAAGTTTGTAGCACGTTAGAAGAGCAAAGGAGTAGCCCTATGCATACACTGCTGAGTTCAGCTAGTGAGCAGATCAAAATAGCAAACTAAAAGCTCTAAAGATAACTTTTTTTAAGCAGCTGCTGTTTGGGAATGAAACTAAGATAACGGGACAGTGCTGGGCTGTGCTGTTTACCTTGGCAACACAAATTCAGTGCCACAGCTGGGAGCAACAGAGTCCAGCTAAAGTGATCCTGGGGCAGCTACCAAGGAAAGAAAAGTCATTCCATGCACTGCACTGGACAGCCTTTGTAGCCAGCACAAACAGAAGCCTGCAAGTCAGGTATCTATTTGGCAGAGAAACATCATTCTTACCATGCTGCCTGCTGCAAGGGTGATGGAGGAACACATAATAGGATCCTTTTAAGGAGCTTTCACTACACACCCACTCACCAGCAAAAGCTCCTTTACTCCAGCTTAAACACACACACACAAGTCGCTGTCTCAGTGCATGTTTATTCATGGATAAGTCAATTATTGGTATTCCCTGCCACAACCACTGTGATTTAGGGCCTTTGAGCCTGTTAACCCAATACAGGTCAATAGCAGGAAGCCTGCTAGACCTGCTAGGGCTCTGCAATCATTTGAATCCTTCCCCATCCACTGCATTGCAAGCTCACACATAGAGAACCTCTGCTATTGACATAGAACACAGGACAGACACTCACCCATCCCCATCCAGGTGGATCAAGGTGTCACTCCACAGTGGCAGCACCAAGCCCATCGTACAAGTGCTACTGCAGTAAGAAAGAGAAGGTCAGCCCAGCTGCCACAGCACTATGCTGTCGTTCTGGTTGTGTATCTTTCAATTCATTAGAGGAAAATGAAAAATCCCACTGCTGCTTCAGGGACAAACAGTGCCAGAGCTGTTCTACCAGTGTCTGGCAAGGATCACTAGCCAGACCAGGGCACAGCAGTACTCTTTCAAACAGGCTTAAAGGGTTGATGCCCAGGAAAAAAGCAAACAGGATTCAGAGGGAGCAAGCTTTGTGTGGAAGGTCAGAGAGGGCTCAGTCTTCAGTCAGCTCAAGGCCTTCTTCACAGATTAGTCCCTCTCAGGCTCAAGTGGTTTGGTTCTAGCACTAATTTTACAATCCACAGCTTTGTTTGTTTGTTTGTCCCTCAGCCACAACTGCTGGGAACTGGGATCAGCCTAGTGTAATAGCAGGGTGACTGGGAGCACAGTGGGTTAGCAATCACAGCCTGTCACCTGCTGTTGACTCCTGCCTCTTCTTCACCCTCCCACATCTTCAGAACGAGCCCAACAGCCAGCCCAGACAGCACCTCTTGGCAATCCCACTCCTCTCCCAGATGCTTTGACCTCTTTGCCCTCTCAGCCATCTGCTTTCTGTAAGGCTGAGCAAAAAGCCAACTTAAAAGCAAAAGTCAAGTAGCACAAAAAGGGCAGGGGTGGGGGAATCCCAACACAACCTGCACCAGGTCAAATGAAAAAGCTGAATCTCACAAAGCTGTAAAATTGGTCCATAATCAAAGCAGTATCTTGAAGAGTGGGATTCAACTGCCTCCTGCTCTTATGCTTCGCACTGGCTGCTCTCAAATTTCCCCAAGCCCCCAACAGCCCCAAGCAGACTCCACAGCTCACGAGAAGTGGGGCAAGAGGGTGAGATTCCAGGCTTCAGAGGGTCAGCAGACACAAAGCCTTGTAAATGCAACCCACTGGGAGGGCCTGGTGCCCAGCACAAGGAGACACTGCAGCACACAGCTATTTCTGTTGACAACATGCGATGAGCTCATGGAAAGATGTGATTTTAAAAGGCTTCCCAAGGTGGCCAGGGTATTTTTAGCAATGCTGTTCAGCAAGCGCTTATCAGAGACCATAGCAACAAGTCTGCATCGAGATATAAATACCAGGAGGGCTGGGGGGGATATCAGACTGACCATCCACAACCCACGTAACTCTAGCAGAAAGCTAAAGTGACCCTGCTGTGTTATTAGAGACTGAATACCAGCGAGCTCTCAGCTATCAGAGGTGGCTGTGCTGGTGTGCCACAGCCAACAGTGAGCTACAAGCTCACAGCAGCCGGTGCAAGGACAAGTTATTCTTACACCACCACACCAGCATCTCTGAGCTGCAGCTGTGCATACACACAGGAAGGGAGGGAGCCAGCGGCAGCATCAGGCTGGTCCCCGTTTTTAGCAGGCATCACTTGATCCAAGCATCCAAACCAAGCCACTCCAGATTGAGCAGGGTGGCTGTTGTGAGCAGGAGGCTGTTGGAAGGCAATTTCTTAGCCAAATGGTTAAAAAAAAGTTCCAGTGGCTCTACTCACTACCTGAAAGTAATTTCTTGCAATGAGGGTCAAAAGCAAGACCCAATCCTGAAACAGCAGCTGTGCTAGGAGTAAGAACGTCTACAAATCCAAAATCATCTGAAAACCCAGGTTCTTCCCCCACATAGGCCAAGGTTTCCTTACAACTCATGTTCAAAAGAGCCATGTGCCCCCTCCAAAGTGCCCAGTGTCCACTTCTAAGCTTGAAGCTTTTGCCTGTGAAGCTGCTGGGGGTGGTGCCTCCTGCTTCACAGATCCACTCCAGCACCAGAAGCCACTTCCCAGCCACACTCTGCAGCCTTTTGGAGAGGACAGCAGCAATTTAAATGAATGAAGCAAAAGCACCAAACCCTGATGACACACTGCTGTCTGGGGAGAGCAGCACTGTGCAAGATCTGTCATCAACAGTTCTGACATTGCCATCAGGCCCTTTGTGCCACGACCTTGGCAAGAGGCTGCCTGGCACTCACTTTCTCATTAGCTGCTCCCCTGAACCCTGATGTCCAGCTTCTCTAACTGCAGCTTTTTCCTTCTTCGCATGTAAGTTGTCCCTTTCTCTGATGTACAGATGCAGGGCTTAGGGGCCCTGCCATTCAGAGACACTTAGGGGCACTTAATGTCCTCTCACAAGCCTGAGGCTTGGAGGAACAGAGGAACTGCTGCCCTGTGCTGTTGCTTTCTCAGGTGTTGCCTCTTTTCAGAGGGGAATTTTGCATCTCAGGAAGATGTTAGGCTGCAAAAGCTGAAGCAGTCTATCCCCAGAAAGCATGGACACCAGCCAGTGGTTTCTACATCTGATGTGGGTGAACACAAGGACTTCCCCCACCTGGACACTGCGTACCTGTCATTGGAAGAGAAATCCATTCCTAGGACAATGCTCTCTTCGGTGTCTTGTCTGCCGTTGGTGGACACTACCACCATGTATCTAGTGCGGTTCTGGTAGGTACTTTCCAGTCTTACAGCCTGAAGAAAGGGAGGGGGAGAGGTCAGCAGTGCAGCCAGCAAAACACACATTATTACCTCTACAAGCCTCTTGTTCATGCTGAGTGACAGGCGCAGAAGCAGTGATGCAGTTTGCACTGGTCTCCGCTGGGCACCCAGCAGAAGTGACTTCCTCTCTCTTGACACAATGCTTCCCTCAACAGCTGGCAGGTTCCTGGTGCCTTCTGCACACCCTGCTGCAGGCCCCTTCTCTCCCACCAAGGCTGTGTTAAAGCAGCAGCCTACAATGCTGCTACCACAGTCCTCCAACTGGTCCCCAGCCTAGTGAGCTTCATGGAGCAGTAGTTCAGTCAGACAGATGGGAGTTGAACGTGCTCTTCACCTTCTCAAAGGGCTTTGTCCAAAGAGCTAGGGCTTTCCTTTAAATTACTATGTGCTACAACAGCTCCAATGAGACTCTTTCTACCACCTTTCCAAGCAGCTGGACAGATAATTAGGATCTAATTCATATGTCATTTCCTGCTGGTCGTTTGAACTCTTCTAGCAACTTCCCCAGTGCAGAAGCAACTTTATTGCCTCACATCTGGCAGGAAAAGCTTTCCCTGTAACTAAGCCATAGCCATGGTTAGATTCAGATTGCCCAGAAAAGGTCAAAGTCATTGTGCCTCATTGCTCCTACCACAACCACAAGTACTTCAGAGCCAAAAGAGGGGTCTCACAGGACTGGAGGATGCCTGAACTTCACTCCTAACACCCCCAGATCAAATGCTACTGATGGCGTTCAGAAAGCAGCTCTGCACTAAGCTGTGAATGTCAAACCAATGCTGAAACTCCTGGAAGGCTACACTGAAGTGTAATGCAAGAACTCAAGTGACTCCAGCAAGTCTTACAGACAGCCTTCTGGTTAGCAAAAGAGCTCAGGGAAGGGAGCCCAGTGTTGCAAGTTCTGCTTATAAACATCTGCAGTAGGCAGCCTTTACTTGCAACACTTTTTGGACTCTGTTCCAAGTCATTTGCAGTTATTTTAGTCACAGGATCCCAACTGCAGAAACTAGGACATCCCTAGAAAGGAAGTGTCCTAATTGTGTACACTGCTTTGGACAGCCTAATCCAACCCCAAGACACTGTCTGGCCTCAGTGTTTACCATGTCACCAAAGTTAAACTGCTTCTTGAACTTTGAACAGGGCCTGCAGGGAGCAAACATGGGCAAGGAGGAGCTGTCACGGTCCACCATTGCCCTGTGCTGTGGGCAGACACCTGCCTGCTGCAACAGGACCCAGGTGCTGAAGTCCTTGTGACCCAACAGCTGAAGCTCAAAGTGATGTTTGACATCCTTCACAAACTGAATCTCAGTTCCCCCAAGCTAGCAGCCCTTCCGAGCCACTGCTTGTGTAGACACTTCCTGGATGCCCACTGGAGCTCATGGCTCAGAGTTCAGTTTAAACAGTCATGTTATCCTTAGAGGAAAAAACTCCTTTAGCTCTTTCTGACTTAATCTTGAGGCTCAAATGGCACCTTCTAGCCTAGAGGAAGCCCCTTCTGACTTCCTCAGACCTTGCCTTGCAAGTAAATCTTGGCCACAAGATGTGTCAGAGTGCACAACAAAGGTTAACACAGCGCATGGCAGCTAAACCAGAGCCCACCGAGTGCTCTATTGCAGGAGACTACGCTGAGAGCAGGAGGGAAAGCTTCCCAGTGGCATTGCAGGGAGCAGAAGCTCTAGTGATGGGGTGGAGTAGCAAGTGCAGGCAGGACACTGTTGACTATCTCCTAGACTTGTCCTATAGGACTGAAGCCTAACAGAAGCTATCCAAATGCTGATGCCAGCAGACAGATGTGCTCTGTTCAATGAGCAGCTGTGCCCCACCCCATCTCTTTAGGAGAAGTCATGCTAAAACCAGCCTTATTTTCCTTCTTGCTCCTTGAGTCACTGGGATTCCTTTGGAAACATGGAGGATCAAAGGGGTCAGTCCTTCAAGGTGTGAATTCTGCCAAAACCAGCTGTTTTTACAACTAACCACTTGCAGCAAGACAGAAAGGGTGCTCTTCAACCTAGAAGAGCAAGAAGGCACCAAGGTCTTGGTGGTTAAAGTCATTATCTATGTTAGGAACCAAAGCTCAGACAGAAACATAAGCTTGCCTAAACCAGGAGCAGACAGACAATGGAATCCACACATAGGTTCTGTCCTGCTTCTCTTGAAGCACCAAGAGGATTAACATAATCTAACTTACTTTGCTAACCCAGTTTGGCCAGCAGTAATGGGAAATGTGGTCCTTCTGCAAGTCCCTTCAGAACAGGCCTGGGCAAACAGCAACCAAAGGTCACACATCTCCATGTTTTCAGAGGGGCAGTTAAAAGAAACAGGGCATGGCTTACTGCATCTCTCTAGATTCACCTTACACCCTCACCACAAAGCAAAGAACCATGTCTGGAGCAGATAAAGTGTTTTGTAGCATTTACTAGAATAAGAAAACAGCAAACCTGACATTGTAAACCAGCCAGCCTCCAAAGGTACTGCTAGAGCTCCAGAGTGCCCACCAGACCATGAGGAGGATGGCCTAGCTTCAGGGACTTTCTCAACAGCTCATCTACATAAAGTTAGCTTTCTCCTCAGTCTGGGTAGGTTGTTTACAGCCTGTTCCTGAACAAGTCATCCCCCTGTAGCCTTTTCAGGGCCAGCACCATTTTTCTTAGTTTTAGGCTCACCTAAACACAAGCCAACTTTATCTTCTGCTGCATCCTTCAGAAGAGTGATGTGCCATTTTACCAGCCCATTCCACGAAGCTCATACTGACCTTTCATCTTTTTCATGCTCACAGTAGTAGGTGTTTCATACATGAACACATTTCTCATTGGGATATGTGATTTGAAGACAAAAAAAGGTGCTCAGCTTTCTGAAGTCTTATTATTGAACAAAGGTAAACAAGAAGGTCCCCACTCTGTACTCAACTCATTTTTCTCCTTCCTGCTGATTTTACATTGGTACCATTGCTCTAATCCTGCTCTCATGGAAGGCTAAAAACCCTGCCAGCAGTTCCAATAGAAACAAGAGTTGCTTCAAAT
This sequence comes from Dryobates pubescens, assembly GCF_014839835.1. Taxonomy (NCBI): domain Eukaryota; kingdom Metazoa; phylum Chordata; class Aves; order Piciformes; family Picidae; genus Dryobates; species Dryobates pubescens. The sequence goes on along the minus strand of NC_071624.1, from coordinate 27,162,727 downwards.
TTCCCGTGTAGGTTTAGAGAGGATTGGATTCCCCTTCTGCCCTCTGAGTTGTGTGAAGTCTGCCCTCTGAATGACAGCAGGCAAGACAAGAGGAGAATGCATTCCTCCCAATCCTGTATTTCAAATTTCATTTGTACCTACAGTTTAATGAGAGAGCCTGTTGCAGCTCTGCACACCCTTCCTTCGTCAAGAATCAATTAAATTCAAGTAGACCATCGAACTTAACCTCCTGCAAGATTTCAGCATTCCAAATGCAGCTCTGAACAAAAGGGTTTATGTCTCAGCCCACAAAGTCCTTATTCAACTGTTAAGGCTGATTTGTCCCAAATCACACAATGTAGCCACTGATATTGCTGAACAATGACTTTTTCAATAGCTTCCAATGTTCTAACCCTGGCTCAGATTCTGAAAAGCACCAAGAACCCCCATTCCCATCACTTCCCCTGACACTTTAGTGACAGCAAGGTGTGCCTGGCAAAGTTTAGGAGCAAGCCCTCTAATTTGCTTCCAAAGCTTGCTCACAGCAAATTATTTCTGGTGGTCATTTCTAATGTCAAAGCATTCCATAGTAATCTTGGCTGTTTCCTAGCTATGCTTACACGATCAGCCCAGCTCCAGCAGAGCTCAGGAGGATTCAGCAAACCAGAGGTGCCAGAATAACACTCCTGATGTTGGCAGTCCCACTTTGGGCATACATTGCAAAGGTGTGCCAAGACAACACAAGAAAGAAACTTCAGGCTACTGGGTGATGAGAGGTACAGATACACTGCAGCCATGCCTGACCTTGTAGAGCACTTCAACATGTCCTAAACAAACTCCTTGCTGCTCTTCTTTGGCTTCTGGAGGTCTTAGATCAATGCTATAAACAGCAATGTCTAATTTTCATTGTATCATTAGAGAAGGCAGCAACCCAGAAAGGCAGAAAGAAAGGTTCTATATAGGTGCATAGCTACACAAGATCCTACGTGCTCCTTCCTGATAAGCCATGGCATTTTGGGATGCAGCAAGTTAGGGGAGTGAGGAACACAACTGAATTAATGTGGAAGGACAGGTGTTCACACTGGTCAAACCTAAGTCACTTCCTCTTGATTTAAATAGGACACCAAGCTAATTTACCCAGTTTCTCTGGCAATTATTGCAGTACCCTGAGAGCCTAAGTACCCAGCATTTGGTTCAGACAAAGGCAGTCTGCTAGCCATACAATTTGTCTCACTGAACAACCAAACAAACAGGCCTTTCATAATTAGCTGCTTTTTTTCCTGCCTTTGTGGTTGCAGAGACAACTCCCCAAAACCACTGAAGAAACCACTCAAACACACACCCCACTGCTCTGAGGAGTTACACAGGTGTGTTTGTCAAGTGGAACTTAACCTTTGTGTTCCTTAAGAGCAGATAAGCCAAAAGCCAGCCTACCAGTCTGATGTTGTCTTCTGGGCGGAGCAGTATGAACATGGCCTGCAGGTGCTGCTGGAGATCCCCTGCAGGCAAGAGGAAAAGGTGAATGCAGAAAACCAGTTTTAAATCACATGCAAGGTCCTGGCTGTCCAGCCAGAGCAAACATCCACCAAGGAACCTGACACGTCACCGTGAGCTTCGTCACTTCCACCCATGCAGAGATGACAAAACTCCATCTCTGAGTCAGCTGCTCTCTGCTCCACGTGTGCACTCACCTCTTCCCACCTCACCATCCCCTGTCCTGCCAATGATCTTTCAAACAGCAATAAAGCCTTTCCATGCTCTCTGTTCCTTTAAAAGACAAGGCCAACTAGGTAGAAATGAACCCCACCCCACAGCTCAACATCTCATTCTTATCATGTGCACCAAATCAGCAAGCTGCCTTTATTAGTGCAGAACTACTTCCTAGACCAAAGTGTCCCCTTTGAAGTCAGGTTTAGTCCCATCTCAGAGCAGCACATGCCCACATACCTTTCTGTGCCAACCCCACCCAAGAGCAGCTAAGAACTGCCACCTGGAAAGTCAAGCAAGTTTCAGCTGCTTCAGAGGGCACCTCCTGCCTGCAGCCCAGCAAGTATTTGACTGATGAAGCATTCACATGTCTTGGGCTGTTTGAAATGCAAGATGCTTCACCTCAGTTTTTCCCTCCCCAAAATCTAACTGTTGCTGCCAGTAATTCACCATCAGGAAGCAGTTTAAGAGCTGAATTTTGCAGAGTGAAAAAAAAAAACCCCACCACCAGGACCACTGAATTGTGTCAATACATAAAAGAGAGAGGAAGTTTCTAAGACAACCTTTTCTGTGAGGCTGACTCAAGGATCTCCATTATCCATCATGCCCACAAAGTTTATTCCCTGTTCCCCAGCCTGCCTTTCCAGCCTCGGGAGCTCCAGAGCTAGAAAGTGAAGTGTTGCTCCCTTGGCCAGCTTTCACTGACTTGCAGCATTTTCAGCCCCAAACACACAAGGCATTTTGTAAACTTCCTGGATTAAGAAAAAGCAAAGGAAAGGTTTTAGCATGCCAGAATCAGCACAAAGATATCACATCCTGGCCTGTGAAGAGCTGTTGGCTCTGCTGGCATTCACGGCACGACTGCTGCTTCCTATCACATTGTCCAGCAAGCAGCAGATGCTTTTGTTTCCTTCGAGCTGGCAGGCTAGGTGCAAAGCATCAACTAGGGTGGGATCTTAGAAGTGATTTACAGTATCCCAGAGATGGCAAAAGCCCCAGCAAAGTTCCATCCTTTTCTGGCCTCCTCCAGTGTTGCTGGAGGGCAAAAGCAAGCCCACCAGCCTAGAGAACACAGCCCCTTTGCCAGGTGGCTGGGTGAGGACCGCCCAGGGAGAGGAGTGTGGACAGCTGGTACCATATCTAGTCAATCTGCCAGCTGCTGATTGCCAGTGCCCAGGATGAGATGATTAAAGAAATGGGCGTGGGCACTAAATATTTCCTCTTACGCATTTACTCTTTCTGCTGGATTCTAGCACCTCTGCTGAATTGGAAAGGCAGGTCAGAAGGTTAGCCAGCCTTCCTAGAAAATGCTCTTGTAGCCACTTGAAATACTATTGCAGCCATGGGCAGCAATTTCATGCTGGAAAGTTATGTCTGCTCTCTAACCCCCTTCTAATCTTTTGTGCCAGAGATAAGTCACGACACAGACATGGGAATGAAAGTTGAGAGTGGATTATCCAAGTCCAAGAAAGGAGACAGTTGCCACACACTCTGCCAGCTCACTGCCAATGGCTGCTTTGCCCCTCAGAGCCACTCTCTCTACATCACTGTTTTAATTTTGGTGGCACAGATGTTTTGCTTGGGAAGGGGACACACGGATCCCTTGGTGTCTTGCTCTGCTGACATACACAGGACATTAGAAGAGCTGACAGAAAAGAAAGATGGTGCACACTGTCCTACAACGGACCCTCTTCAGTGAAACCTCCAAGCACCATAAAAACCCCTCATACTACACCATTCATATCACTTGGCAAAGCAGGGAGACTGAGGAAAGGACAAGTGCTGATGTCTCATCAAATCATAGAATCATCATAGAATGGCTTAGGTTGGAAGAGACCTTAGAGATCATCTACTCAAACCTCCCAGCTGTGGGCAGGGACACCTCTCAACCAGACTTGCTTGCTTAAGGCCTCATCCAACCTGGCCTTGAACACCTCCAGGGAGGAGGCATCCACAGCCTCCCTGGGCAGCCTATTCCAAAATCTCACCACCTTTGTACTGAAGATCTTCTTCCTAAGATCCAGTCTAAACCTGCTCTCCCTCAGCTTCAAACCATTCCCCCTTGCCCTATTGCTTAGACACCCCTATATAGAAGTGCCTCTCCAGCCTTCCTGTAGGATCCCTTCAGGTATTGGAAGGCAGCTATAAGGTCACCCTGGAGTCTTCTCCAGGCTGAACAGTCCCAGCTCCCTCAGCCTATCCTCAGAGCAGAGGTGCTCCAGTCCTTGGATCATCTTTGTGGCCCTCCTCTGAACTTGCTAAATTGAAGAGACAGGAATAAAGTCTTCTAAGAACAAAAATCCCACCCCTTAGGCAAGCCAGGCTCTTCAATCCAAAACATCTTGCTGTAAGCAATTACAACACACTGGATTTGCTTCCTTGGCAGCCTGGCTTCCAAGAGCTCTGGGCTGATTAGACAAGCAACTGTTTTCCACCAAGGTCTCCTGACCTCATACAAGTCAGCTGTAGAAGATTCAACGAGAGAGGCTAAAAGCTGTGCTGCTTTGCACAGGTTCCCAAGGAAGATCACTGTTCCACTCAGCCAGAAAGGCCAGTTTTAAAATTAAGTTTCAGAACAATTTCTTTTCTTTTGACAACCGGTCATTAACCCATCTCACTCAAAGCAGTTTGGGTACTGCTTGTACTGTGGCTGGGTGGAAGCATGTCACGAATGCCTTCTGAATTGAACTCTTTCTATAAAGGTGTTTGTAAACAGATTTTGGCTGGCCCAGACATCAGCCAGGTAACTCTGCCAGATGGAGAGCTGGATGCCTGTCTGCCAGTAGCAAACTGTAGAGAAATGTACACCTGGAACCAAACTGAGTCATCTTTTGGTGGTCACTTTTTGACACAGAAAGCAGACTCCAGCCTCTTTGTTTCTGTCCCTGACCTATATGCAGAAGTCTAAAGGTCTCAGTGTTGTTTTCTTCCTGATGATTGTTTAACTGAAGGTGAAACCCCCACACACTATCTGATCCCTGTAACACCATCAGTGAATAAGCACCACATACATTGTGAAATCTGCAATGTTTGAGTTCCATTACTCAGGCTGACTTCCCAAAGAGCCAAAGCAAAAACACAACCCAAACTTTCGGCAGGTAAAGGGAGGGGAATTGAGACTGACTCCATGTCATCCACTCTGCTCCCATGTCTGAGAAGTCACAGTGACTTGACTCAGAGGTTTCTTCAGCACCACATAAGGTTAGTCTCCTCCCTTTGCTCCATCACAACCAGTTAATCTCTGATCAGGAATAACTTACTCATCATGGATCATACCCTCAGGTTTCCCAGAGCAAGGCACGAAGGTGTTGATGGCAACCCTCCAACCCTGCTCTCATACAAAAACTCAAGGATGACATTTGAGGGGGGCAGTTATTCTCAGTTCCTTGTGATGCCCTGATGTCACTCATTTGATTCTGAAGGGGGAACAGGAGCACTGAAAGCTTTTTGTACTATCAGGATGAAACATGGCAGATGAAACATACCAGGTGTAAACAGAAATGTGTGTCAAGGCTTTAATACACACCAGGTGTAAACAGAAATGTGTGTCACCTGGTGGGAAGGAACTTGAGAGGTGGACTCAAGAGTGAGCAGCCAAGCCTCAGCCATGAGAGGCAAGACATTACCTGCATGCTTGTTGCGCCTGTGACTGATCCTGGGAGTAGAGGACCCATTTCCTCGTGGCAGGAAGAGCGCTGCACCTTTCACAGTGAGGAAGCTTTCGCTGATGCTGCGAGGGGAGAAACAAAGAGTTAGTAAGGAAAACTCTATTGTCTTTCAAAGGAGAAAAGCAATGGAAGGAGAGAAGTTCAAGGCATTGGATGCATCCTCTGTTCTTTTCCCCCCAAAAAAGTGATTTAGACCAAATTATTTAGTTGGTAAAGAACTTCCCCACCCAGTGCAAGTACTGGAATCATTCAGAGCATAACTGAGAACAACGTGAACAGAGAAACATTGAAAAGCAGAACACATGCCTGGTGCCACTCTGCCTGCAGAGGTGGAACCTGAGCAGGCAGAGGGGATTAACCTATGGCTATATTTTCAATCTGAAAGTCAAGATGAGAGCTCCACGTTTCTAAATGGCGATTACTGCAGCCGGCCCACGCGGCTCTCTAATTACGGCCTCTCTTAACCCTCTGCTTTGTGGCTCAGACACAGCTGATGCCCTGCAGAAACAAATGGCTCCCTTCAGCAGTTAGCCAAAAGAAAATTAGTGCACATAAGAGATTAAGAAATCATGAAACCACTGTCTATGAGCTGTATGGTAATTAAATCTCAAAGACATAAATTAAAGGCAAAACTGTAATGCTGTTGTATTCAGACATCACTCAGTGCCTTGATTTTGCCCTTTCTGAAGTCACATGAGGAGAAGGGTTTGTGGCAAGGGACAATAAAGAGTTCTCCAGTTCTGTAGAACAACTGATACTTCAGGCACATCTTCCAGTAGCTTTCTTAGAGATGCTGTGGCTCATGGGAGAAGCGAGACACCCCATGGATTTTTCAGTTAAGCCATCCTGTGGCACAGTTAAGGGCTCCTGCTTTTCTCAGCCATATAGGCTTTGAAGAAAGCCAGAAACAATTTTACACAGTCAACAGGATGGTTGATGAGTACAATGAGACAGGATGGGAGAGTCCCTGGCATCATGCATGCCAGCAGCTCCCTGTCCTGTAAAAGGCATTGGCTCGCTCTCTTCCACCAAACAAGAGACCAGCAACTTCTCGGTTCCTTTCTCTGCTTAAACAAATACCAAAACTAACTATTTTTCCCCTTCCTTTAGGGGATGAGGACAGGGCAATAATAGGAATAAAAATTACCACCATGTATTTGAAGCAATTCCACATTACAAGATGCAGGTGAAAGCCAGCACAGGCCAAGTCACCTCCCTTCACTGCTGCTTCTGCTCTGCTGAACAAAGGCTGCCTGCAGCCCCTGCTCCAGGGCCATGTTTCAATGGCTACTCCAAAGCAGGGATGCACCATGACTGAAGACAACAGCATCACAGAGAACAAATGTGACCAAGAACCGGGACACAGCATGGCAGGAGCCTGTGATCTGCCAGTTCCATGATCTGAAGCTGACTGCTTCAGCAAGAGGCTTTGCCTACTATGTTTTTATAGGTACAAGAATTATAAAGAGCTTGGGTTAAAGCTGGGTTTCCCCCTAACCTCATGCAGATTTCTGGGCACCTCTCTATTTTCCTGGTGGGGATACAAATAAATCACATTTTCAGAGTTCCAGCAAAGCAGATGCATGCACTCAGGAAGCTGCAAGCCTGTAGCACATCCCAATGGCAGGATGTCACAGCCTCAGCTCTCCTCCTTACTGACAGGAGGAGAAAGCTTCTCCCAGGACTGCTCTCTAAACTTAAACCAGCTGTTGACAATGCAGTGACTGGTTCAAGAAGCCAGTACTTTAGGCAGGAAAAAAGTAAAATGAATAAAATCTCTTGTCTCACATTAAAATAGATCAGAGATCTGCTGCTGTTAAACCAAAACAACACTATAACTTCATTGGACACACTGAGCACAGATGTTTCCTCAGACTCTCCTCATATAAAGAGTTTTGACTGAGGTTTTCTAGCTTTTGGTGACAAATAGGTCCTCTGACAGTCTGTGCTCACCCTAGCAGCAGAGCCACACTCCCACCCACTGCTGGTTTTCCCTGCTGCCGGCCCAATGGCTCCCAAGCATAACCTGGGCTTTGAAGTACCTGATAAAACCTGGTTTGCAGGAGCCTCCTGCAGCCTCAGTGCTCTTTGAAACAGTCTCCTGAAAATGGACTGGGTACTAAAAGGCAGTAAATGTGGTTAAGGGAGAAGCTGAGTCCAGGAGAGCAGAAGACGGAGCGCCAACTTGGCAGAGGTAACAAAGCTGAGCTGTATTTTATCAGCACACCAGGGCTGTCATCAGTCCTCTGCTCTACACAGTGCCTTTCTTCTGGAGAAATTTGGGATGCATCTATGAAAGAGTGATTCAAGCTCTGAGCAACCCTCAGCACTACAGCTGTGCAAAAAATCCCTTCTGTTCCAAGTTTAGCCCCTTCACCTCTGAAGTGAAGGAGCAACCTTAAGGCCACCAGCCATCAGCTATTTGTACTTCGTGGCTCACTGGGAAGAGAACCAACAGAAGATGTAAGCAGCTCCTACAGAAATCACTACTTGCACCAAATTTTCTCCCAGGCAGAAAAGCTTTTGGATAAAGGCACATCATCAAAACTATTTCAAGCCTTTAGCACAAAAAGCACAGACATTCCCCTCAGAAGACCCGGTTTCTAAACAGCAGTAACAGCACAAACAGAAGCGATTCCTGTGCTCCCAGCCTTGCTGCCCAGCAGCTGAGCTCCTCCTGCACAAGAGAACACTGCTGGGTTCACAGCAAATTCTTTGTGCTGCAAAAGCAGGGAACCACCTAAAACTTACAGATGGCAAGCAACCAGTGAATGCCTTCCCAGCTGTTATCCTGTACAACACTCCTCATTAACTGCAAGCACAAACACCAAACACACTGTTTTGAAACAGCAAGTGTTACTGCTTTCTGGACTCTGCCAAAGCGATGCCATCACATGAATCCTCTGACGCTCTGCCACGACCTCCCTGCATGATCCCTTCCAGCTGAGGGGATGCTCACCCAGGAGCTGCTCACCAGACAGGGGGTGGGTGGATCTGCACCACCCACCAGTTTTCAATGACAAACTCTCAGTGTAAAACACTCAGAAAGGAACCACAAAGTCTTCTTTAGAAACTATTTCATAAAGGCAAGAAAGCCTTTTTAAAAGTACAGTAAGGCAAGCAAAGAAGCACCTGAAGAGCTTCTGGCAATGTTTTATCCTAATAAACAATTAAGTTATTGGGAGCCTGAGGATGACTTCTCAGTCAGCTTTACTTACTCATCAGAGCAGCTCCTTTACAGCAGGCTCTGTCCTGTCCAGCCAAGCCCTTAAATGGACACCTGCCAAGTAGCACAACCAAAAGAACTGGCACCATCCCCTGGAAGATTCAACAGGAGAAGTCCTCTCACCATGTCCTCCTGCACAACACACAGGAACATATCAATGCCATGAGGAGCAAACCTCCTTGTGCTGTCACCTCACCAGCAACACGAGCACTGTGGGGAGGCTGCACCCGTTCTCCCTTGTCCTTAGAAGAAAGCAGGAGATTAAAAAGCAGTGGGATAGGGGAAATGAAGATATCAAGATACTTGACATTTGACTAGAAATCCACTACCTGCATTATTTACAGAACTAAGTGATTTTGCTGTCAGGCAAATTGCAGGCAGGCAAGTCTGACAGTAAGGAATGACACAAGTTAATCTTAGTGTTGGCTAACTGGGAGCATTAAGCAGCCCAAGCCCTGAAAATAGGAAGTGTCAATGCAGATGTGTATGAAGCACTGGGGATTTCAGCTGGGAGCTGGCTCTACCAAACACTGCTCATGTGTGCAGTCTACAGCAGCCCTGTCTGAAAAGCCAGCAGTTAAGCAAGGGCAAGACAGGGAACACATGTACTGCAGAAGGGTGTCTCCTGGGAAGTGAAAAAAAAAAAGGGAAAAAAACCCCAAAACCCTGTGTGTCCAGCTCCTTTCCCTCAATTTTAAGCCAGGCTGCTCCTCAAGAACCCCCCAGGATGCTGCTCTGGCATGAGCTGGGGGGAGGGGAAGCACACATCTTTGCACTGCACATCTCATCTGCTGCCAGCTCAGCTCTTATCATCCTCCTTTAATCCACAGGCTGCAAAACACGAAACCAAGAAAAAAAAAAGCCCAAAATTCAGGGGCAGGCAGGAATGGTGTGGCAGGCACCCACACTTAGCTCATTCTCAAGCCGTGGAGCCAGGCGTGGAGGGAGGGAGGGCAGCCGGGGACATGAGAGCAAGAGCCTGGAGCACGCCAGGACTCACCCTGCAAGAGCAGCAATTCCAACTGCAGCTTGCTGTGCCTGGTGTGGAAAAAGTTACAGGAGGGCAGGGCAAGCAGCCTGCTGTTTTTCTCAGCACCTCAAGCTACTTCCCTCCCTCCTCCTGCTCCCCTTCCCAAGCTGGTTGTTCCCCTTCCTCTGCAGGCAGGTCTGGGGCACAGCATTACACCTGCTCTGGGACCAGCTCTCACCACCAGTCTCCATGCACGATACCTGGCCACAAGAAAGGTCCTGGTTAATAAAGCAGTGTCAGGGTGGCACTGTCAGGCTGGGTACACAGCTGGAAGTACATGCAGCCTGGCAGCCAAAGGCATCTGTCCATCAAACCACCGGAGGAGAACACCACACACCTCCAGCAGCCTGCTCCACAGAAGCACCAATCTCTCACCCTCACTGTGGTTTGTTTTTCTGTAAACACCCCTACTTCCCTTGCCTCCTTCTTAAAGCACCTGGTTTAATAAACTGCCAACTAATGAATTATCCAGAGAAGAGCAATGGCTGGCTTCCAGCATAAGCCTGTGCTCCTAGGTGGGTGATGAAGGCACCTGGTTCTCTTCACACAGAGCCCAGATCCCAGAGCTGTGTCAAGCAGAGCGGTAGCAGTCACTGCTAAAAGCCCCAAACCCCAGTAAACAAAAAGCCACCACCACAACAGGGAAATGGAAAAGGCAAGGACAACGTAGGATTGCTCTGCACTGCCATTTGTATCAGCAGGGTCAGCTGGCAGCACACACAGACAAGTCTAGGCTTCTCTGATAGCCAAAATAGAAACAAACCCAGGGCAGAGCAAAACAAGGGTCATGCCTTACCCAAAAGGGCTCTGCGGCACTGTCAACAGAGGTGACAACACTGAGGGCAGGGAAAGAAAGGGGAAGTGGTTGTCCAGCAAAGGCTGCCTCTTGCCACTCAGCACTTTTGCAACTTAAGAAACAGCACAAGGAGAAAACCAAACAAAGCGTGGGAACCCAGCTCCAGCTCAGACGTTTGACGCAAGCTGCATTTTTAGAAACAGCTGCATTTAGGCCTTTTTTCCCTTCTCTTTTTAAAAGGAACTGTCTACAGGCACTTCCTCTGCTCCAAGGTGGGGCTCCCTGCAGAGATAATTCGGCTGCAATGACACAGAAGCAATCACAGAAAGAGTTTCAACGCCAGCAGCAGTTCGTTTCTACTGCCTTATCTACCTTCTCCCCATAGCCAAGACATCTTCCCCCTTGCTTTGGTCCCTGACATGGCCATCTGCTGAAACTGAGCTGAGAAAACTTAGTTTGCTAGAAGATACTGAAGGTGAGGGTGCTGGGTGTGAATCTGAGCTCTAAAAGACTGCCAGCTCTGAAGGCATTCATTTACCTTCTCCAAGTGTGGAGAGAATTTCTGGTAAATTCAGAGGGCACAACCTGCACAGGGGAGCACTGATGAGCAAGGTTGCTATTCAACCACCTCAGATGCATGAAACAACTACACTCAAAGACACAGTTTCAGAGGCAGGATCTAACCAGCCTTAGGTCATCCAACAAGACTGTAGGGAGTGCTGACACCCACTCGATACCCTCCTGGGTTAATGGTCTACAAGTCAAGCCCACTACTGGAAAAAGCCATCATGCACACATGCCACTGGTGATCCTGTGCTAGCAGGGTCATTTGAATTGAGCTCCAGAAACCATTTTGCAAACTTCAGAGTGAAAGCAGCTTGGGTATGCTGGCGAGAGCAATGGCATGCTTTGGATATGGGACAGAAGATGACAGCTCTGGGCTAAGAAACTCGTCCCTGCCAGAGATGCCTTGCTGCCAGCAAGGGGAGCAACAACAGCTGCTGTTCGCAGCCAAAGTTTTTCAGCCCACGCAGCTGCGACGGATCTGCACTGTGCTGAAGACAACCACAACCACCTGCAGCATTCCTCTGCCTCCTGGTGCCCCAAGCCTCACTCTGCAGGGGTGAGCCAACCTTTGGACTCCTACAAATGTATTCCCCCACAGGCAGGGCTGGGATCTATTTGTTACAGGTGCAGAAAGGCAAACTGTGTTTGGTTGTAAAATGGACTTCAGAAGATATGTTGTAACTTCTAACATAAATCAACATCCACATGGGTTCTCCTGTTCCCCTCACATACCCTCACTCTATGAATGAACCAGCTCACAGACTGACAGACTGCACTGGGTTGGAAGAGACTCTCAAAGGTCATCTTGCCCAATTCCCCCGCAGGCAGCAGGGACACCTCCAAATAGATCAGGCTGCCCAGGGACACATCAAGTCTGATCTTGAACATTGCGAGGAATGGGGCCTTGACCACATCCCTGGGCAACCTGTTCCAGTATTTTACCACTCTCATTGTAAAGAACTTCCTGCTAATGTCTTACCTAAATCTAACCCGTTCCAAACCACTGCCCCTCGTCCTCTCTCTACTAGCCCCTCCCCAGCCTTCCTGCAGGTGCCCTTCGGATACAGCAGTGTAGTTACATGATATATTGTATAGATGCAGCTCCACACCCTAGAAACTCTTCCCAAGGCAGACCCCTCACCAGCCTGCCTGGCCCAGCCAAGGCTGCGAGCTCAGCGCTGCCCACCCCTCCGTGCGGCCGCCGCTGGCAGCTCCAGTTACGCTTCCCGGGCTGCCGCCGAACGCGTGCCCGTACAGTGACAGCCACACAGCCCTGTCCGCGTCACCTCGCCGCTGAGCCCGCTGCCACCGCTTCCTGCCAGCCCCCAGCGAGCCTCCCTGTGCTGACCTGTGGCAGCTCATGGGCGAGGGAGATGTGCCGAGTCCCAAACGCCGCTGCCGAAACCCAGCATGGGCTGGGACATCCCAGCACGGGTCAGCAGGTAGGAATTTATTTCAGTGAACACAAAGCTGGGCAGAGAGCGTATGATTCACCACAGAGAGTCATGCAAGGATGCCCAAGCCACCACACACACCATAACGCTCATTTCCCGCACAGCACAAATAGCATAAACCACCGCTGCCTCTCTGCCTCGCAATACAGCACTAAGGGAGTCCCAGCAAGCCCCGCGTTGGGTGGCCCATAGTCAGCCTCCAAGCTGGCTTCAGAGAATCCCAAGAATTCAGAGAGAAAGAGAACTATTCCAAAAAGCAACAGCAAAACAAGTTGTGCAAACAAAGCTCTGATGTGCTCTGGAATCCGAGGCTGAAGATATGTACAAAACCATTTTGTACCTCCAGCCCGAGCACAGCAGTTCACGTACCGCAGACAGGCAGCTAACGCAGCCGGGATGCTTATCAAGAAATCTGGGCACTGGCTGTTTACAGAAGAAATCTCATTCTGTGCACTTTTTAAAGCAAGAGACCCAGACCAGAAATGAGACTGTGCAAGGAATTTGGTTTACATGATAGTCCCCAAAGGCTTCCAGGTCTCCAAGTCAAGACATTCCCAGATTACAGCCCTACATGACATTCTTGTGCTATATGCTGTTTAAACACCCACAGACTCTAATGCATACCATGGGGTTCATGGAGCAGGACAGTTATACCCAGGAGAGCACTCCACAATGTTTTACCACCACGTGCTGCGCTCCTACCAGGCTCAGTTGGTCCACAACGAGCCAGCTGCTGTGCTATGAACCAAATGCTTTCACAAAGATAGTCTTAAAACACACTTTAATCAACGTGAGAAAACTTCATGAAGAGAGTCTGCCACATCGTGGATGGGAGGAAAAAAAAAGGTCAGCTTTGTGATTAGTTATCTTCAGAAAGAACAGCCTCCCAGTGACACGTACTTATCTTTATTTCTCTGAGTTAAGACAGTCCATCTGGATCATCTTTAAACCACATGATAATCTCCTCTGCCACCAGAGTTTGCATGCATTCCCTTTGTACACAGCACATCCCTTTTTCAACCTTCAACAGCAGCTGACGTGTCCTCCAGCAGTCGGTTAACCACCGCCAAACCCAAAAGGCCTCGCCCCACTACCCTTAAACACGTTTAAGATGGTATTTTATATCTCATTTTCCCTCCTGCCTCCCTGCACGTGCAGGGCCCATCGTTGTCACAGACCTGACCATCTTTGGCCTGACTAGCAGCACCCCATGAGAAGGACCCCGCAGCTTTAAATATGACTGTAACACAAGTCACAGGAGACACACTAAGGTCAACGTGGGTCCCCCCCGGCAGCAGCCAAGTCCAGCAGCACCTATATTTAGACAAAGTATGCCCAGCACTTCAAAGATGGAAGGAGACCACCCACTTGCCTGAATCACCAACAGGGCTGGCCACCTCCCTGAGCAAGGGGCAGCCTGACGAGGAGCTGGCAAGCACCCTGGCACCTGCTCAAAGCAGGGCACCCAACAAAACCACGCTTCCCCTGGGCATGAGTCCAAGCTTGGAGATGCAGAGTGGAGCAGCCACAGCCTGGGTGTGGGCAGGCTGAGGACATTGCTCCATTGCTTCTTTTCCTGGTTATGGTGAAGGTGGCCAGCACCAAGCATGGCTGTGGTCAGCCAGGGAGCAGAGATCCTGCCACCTTGTGAAGGGATACTGTGCCAGGATGGAGCTCTGCAACCACCCTGACACCCAGAGCAGGATATGGGATGGAGGAATGACACTGGGGAAGCAGCCTGGCTCCGTTCACAGCCTCCTTGCTTGCCCTCAGTAAATACAGTAATCGACCCCTGTAAATAGAGCACCAAAACAAGGACCACTCTGTCTCCACACAAAGAAATTAATGCTGAATAATAAGCCATTTCCTCTGTCCTAAAAAGAAGCAGATGCTTGTTTACCAAAAGCATCAAAAATCATCAAGAGGCTGTTGGATTTGACTCATAAAAAAAACAGAAGGAAGTTATTTGTTCATTATTTGAACTTCAGCAGCACTCAGCACTTTTGAGTTTTCTCTCATTCTTATTGCATCCTCCCCATGCACAAGGGCTATTTGATCCCTGAATGACAGTTTCCAGCAGGAACAGTAAAATCAGTTTGGGACTGACTGTCCCTTTAGATTAGCAAAAAAGGACAGTCAGCAGTAACCAGCAACGCGAGGTGGTTTGTGAATCCTTTCAGAGAGCACAGCCACGTGCCAGGTTTCTTTCAATAGGTTTTGATTTGAAATTGGGAGTCCCAGGGAGCTTTACCTGTTGTGCTGATAGGACCCAGAACCAGGTTATTGATCTGCCCACCCTTGCAAATACACCACTGACTTCATTGTGTGGAACAGCAAAGCCACAATTAAGGGAATACAAACGGCTGTAAATAATAACCTGACATTTTAATCAAGTTATCAGTGAGAAAACATCAAACACAATGGATCAGAAATGCTTTGGAGTCCAAATAGTTTCATGGATTCTCTGTCTTTTCTTTGATCCAAGGCTACACTCAGGCCAGTCTTTTAGCACAAGCAAGGTTAATGCAAACTTCAGCTTCTCCCCTGCACAGCACACCTACCCCAGCAGCAGCCAAGCAAAGCACTCTGACGTTTTGCTGGTGTAAGTGACAATCAGTTTCTGGAGAGCCATCAGGAAAAGCTCTCCAAATCAAACCATGAGATATAATTATGATGCATTTCAAAATGCAGACTCAGCATCACTTTCCAATCCAACTCTTCCCCCCGCGGATGTAGCAAATTCTTCCTGGAGACAACATCCCTTGTGACTCTGCTTTTTCTTCTGGCTCTCTGAATAGGGATCAGCTTACCAGGAGTCCTTTATTCCTGAAATATTTCCATTAATCACTCACCATACACCACTTTAAACAGAAGCTGACAGAGTGTGGGATGTCTAACACTACCACAGCATCTCCCAACCTAAATAGAGGCTGAAACAAAGGGCAGGCCAAGGAGGGGGGGAAAGGAACCAGAAGATATTCTAAGTAGCAGACAAGTGGACTTCTTCAAATGGTTCCCAAGCATTGAAATGTTTTTATACCTGCAAACTAAATGAAAGGAGAGAAGCAATACCTTTGAACCTTCTACACTCCATCATACCTGCTTACAAACAGAGTAAATAAAACTTGAAACGTCACTCTGCAGCTTGTGATTCCTCAGTGCAGCTGCAAATGAACCTACCCTTTTAACACCTTAACACAACTCTCAGCTGAAGGAGATTGTCAGTGTTTAATTAAAAAGAAAATAAAAAAGGCATTTAAAGGAGTTTGTAAGTCAACATAAAAACCCTGCAAAGTTTTGCTGGCTAAGACTCACGCTGGAAGCATTAAATGAAGTTTTAATTTGCAAGAGCTTGGAACTCCATAGAGAGATTCCAGATGTGTTTATCCCTGCGAAAGTCAGGTGCTAAATTTCATCAGAATTAGCACTTTAGGCAGTTTGGCAGCCAATTTTCAGTGGTTAACTCAGGTCTTCATATTTCCTAAAAGCATGCAACCCCTTTTATAAACCACAAATTAAAGCAGAAAGACCAACGGAATACTAAGCACTGCTGAGTATCACAGAGCCAGAGAAGCCTCTAACGAGAACGGAGTGTACTTTAGGGAAAAGGCTCTTAAACAGCTTTTTAAAAGGCTCTAGAATAGATTATTTGCTTAATTTCAAGCTAGAGAGCCTCTCATAAAACATTTCATGGTGTACTTAAAGGAACAAAGGACAAAAAAGTCAGTAACATTATATGACTGTCAAGGTTTTGCTCTGGTGACTGTGCTGGGAAGTTCGGTGATCACAGAATGGTCTGGGCTGGAAGGAACCTCCAAAGGTCATCTAGGCCAACACTCCCCTGCAGTAAGCCCAATGGCCTGCCCCATTTTGTTTTTCTTGTGCTGAGCAGAGGCTGCTATCCCTAACAGGGGCTTCTGGGCTCCCTTACCCACCCCCAGCATGTTGAGGGACTGCAGCCCCGTTCCCTTGCACACACTGAACTTGTTAGCACTTCACTCTCAGATGGGTGCTCATTCTGTGCTCCTCAGCCCTGCTTGTTAACAAGGCACATGAATATTCCTCCCTTTGCCTTTCTTACAACTTTCTCATGGTGACAAGCCAACAGGAGGGCTAGAGATGGTGCTGACAAACTATTTGTTTTTATTTAGACTAACTGGCTTTGCCTCTTTGCAACACAGAGGAATGCAGCTGTTCCACTTTGCATTTGTTTTTTTATTTCCCCATCTCTTTTTCAAAACAAATAAAGGATTAAAAAAAAAAATCAACACAAACAAAAAACCAAACATCCCTAACAATAACAACAATGAAAAAGCCAGTGACAAACTCTTCAACACCACCACACAATGAGCCTTAAGAAAACACTTCTGGGTTCATTTTAGTCCAGCATTGAGATGCAGAAAGCAAGCAGAAGACTAACAGACTAAATTCTAGAGGACAAAGGTAAGATTAATGACAGCTTCTCCCGTCTGTACCTTTGTGCAAAAGAGGTTGCCCCTTAAATTATGACCTGGCAAAGGTAAATTTATCATTTGCTAATCAAAATTACCCTGCTCTATCCTGTCCCTCCTGCCATTTGAAGCCTCTCATGAAACATCATCAACGCATCCAGAATACGGTTGTCAGTGCCCCTCTGTCAGCCATCATCTTGACCAGAGAGGTGGCTGAGCCATGACACAGGTCACAGCCCACTCCGAAGTACCCTCTGAGGACACTAAGAACAAAGTAACAAGAGGCTCAGATCAGCAAATTCATTCTCTTTATGGTGGTGAACAAAGCAGGCGGGAGAGAGGAAACACAGCAGCTGAGAGACTGTAACACCAGTGCACAAACTTAGAACTAAGTCTAAGCTCATCTCAACAGTCCTCTGCAGGCACAGGGGTGCCAACCCACCCTGGGCACCTTGTGACAGCACCAGACCAAGAGATGAACTTTGATTCACCTCTGTGCCTGCACAACAGCCACACTTGCAAAATTCAGATGCAACAGATCTGCACTTTTTCAGTGAGTAGCTGGAAGCTTAACAGAATGTGAACCAAACCAGGACTGCAGTTTGAGGGGATCATGGGCAGGAGAAAGCCAAGGCTGGTGGGACAGTATGGACCTCATTAGGCCATTGTGAGAAGTGTGCAAACAAACTAAGGACTTCACTGCTAAGTGACAAAGATCATTTGTTTAAAAGAAAGGCCTAAATCATTTATGGTTCAGCAGTCTGTGGATTTAGCCTACTTTTAACAAAGGTGTTTTGAGAAAAAACACACTTCTTAAATGGCTTATTACAAATAAAACCAGAGACCACAAAGGGCTGAACCAATGTTGATGAGGGCCAGATAAGTACTGGATAAACAGGAAAAATACACAGAACCAGGAACCTGTGGCCTTAATATTCCTAGAAATACCCAAATTTGAGAAGCTGCCAATGCCAAGGAAGTGCCAACCCTACTGGATTCCCAGGCTCTGTGAATGCTGGGGCATGGCTTCATTTTATCATTCACCTCTACAGGTTTTACTTTCCCCAGCCTCTCTAATCTGTGGGCTGATGTCTTTGAACCAGAAGCTTCTCTGTCACAAAACACTCATCCCACACAACACAGCAGGAGGTGACTGCAGAACAGCAATTGTCAGTCCCCTGTCACTTCCCAAGCTGCTGGATTCAAGCTCTGTCCCGGGCACATACAGAGAGCTAAAGGGGTGTTCCCTGAATGCTTCAGCAAAAGCACAAACACGCAGAACTAACAACAGGAGAGATTTTTACTCCGTGTGTTTGTGAAAATAAAGTCTTCAGCCAGCTGCTACAAAATGCCAGGGCTGGAAACTCAAGTTGCAGATTTGCTCTGTACACATCACATCCATTACACCAGGGAAAGAAATATTTGCTGAACTAGTCTGAAGCCCACAGGGGCTGATAATTTCAATGCTGTTTTGTCAGACTAGTACAGAGGAGACAGCAAGTCTTCAGAACCCATTGAAGAAAGGGATGGAGAATTTTAAACTTTCTCTGACCTCACAAACAGTAGTTAGAGGCAGCACTTCAAGAAAGTTAGCCTAAAGTCGCTTAAAAAACAATGAAGTAATATTGTAGCCAGGGGCTCTGTGATAAAGGTTCAAGGAAGTGCAGTCCTGCAAAAAAAAATTCCCAGCCAGCCTATTCACAGGCCCCAAAAGGTCCTTTTCTGCTGATAATCTCACTTGGGTCCTTCTGCTTTGTAGTCTTTAGAAAAATCTCAAGCATTTCCAGAGGCAGGAACATCTGCAGAAGTTTCAAGAAAACACAGGACCTCCGAGGCAACTCCACCATTCACAGCCTTTTAAAACATGAACTTGGCAGCCCACTAGTGGGGGCTTCCTAACTAAAACACTGCTTAAAAATGGGGTGGGGGTGGAGGGGGTTGTCCTTGAAACTCTCGTTTGCTGCTCAAGTTTTGATTTTACATCTGATAACCATCTCTGTCTCCCTTCCAACCCTCTACCAGGAAGGATCGGTGAGACAAATACCCGTAGCTTCCAGGGGAATCAAAGGAAAAGCCTAACAGGAAAAGTACTTATGAACAATAGAGCCCTGGCTTAGTTAATGATCAGCTCTGGAGCACACAGCATACTACTTTTACTCAATTACCACAGCTTATTTGCATAGAGTGGGCAGTAAGAGGCCTTTAACACATCATGTTTGTGTTACCACAATCAGCAAAGAAATAAAAACTGATGAGAAATCTCCAACCAGCCTGTTCAATCAACAGGAAGTCCATCCACCGTGGTGGGATGGGCAGGAAGGGTAAGGGGTCAGTTTCTCCTGCCTGTGCATTCCCATGGTGGAGCATAGGGTCATCTTCTGCAGTCAGTAGTTTGTATAAACCCTGAGAACACCACACATGCTTAAACAGAAAACAGGACTGCTGCAGTCCTTAGTGAGCCTACCAGCTTCTACAATAGATGAAGAGCTCGTCAGCTTGTTTTCATATTTCAAGCACCTCCAACCAGAGTGGCCCTCAACTCAGAGGCCAGCTCCAACTAGAGCTGAGAGCAGTAACTGGAATCACTCTGCTGATCTTCCATTCTTTTGAGCAGCTGCTTCCAGGCATCTCTTCATCGACTCTCAAATATCATTGGCTCTCAGCACCACAGAACAACACTCACAAAGCTACAGCACTTACAGTGGCACAGAGGCAATTAAAGATTTCCAATAACACACTGCTTGGAGGACTGCAGTCTAATTGCCGAGTGGTCAAGGTTTTTGGCAGCAATAACATTGTGAGCAGATAAAAAGCTTGTAAGGTTTCCCATACAATAAATAAATAAGCAAGCAGGTCTCTAAACAATGGCAACAGCAGCCACACACCTACCTCAGCTCCTGACTTGGCATAACTGAAAATCAGAAGGTCATGAAACTTCCTAGTACAAGGGCCAAGGCTGCATGACAAGAAAGGGGTGCGGGAGGACAAGGGCCAAGGCAGGCTAGGCACAAAGACAGGTTGCAGCAAGGAGGAGGCAACAAATGAGCCTGAACTACCCCGTGGTGTAACTTAGCACACAGTCTGTAAATACCTGTGCAGCCTGTCACTTCCTCTTACGTTGTAAAGTGTTGGTCCTTCACACCAGGCAGAAGGGCTGTCACAAGAAAAGTGCCTCTGTGAGAGAGAGCAGTAGGCTGCTAGGCCAAGTTCGTAAGCACATCTTGTGGCTACCTTTAACCTCTTGCTGACAATCAGTCTGTTTAACTTGGGAGTTTATCAGTGATTTTTTTAAGAGCTACAAGTTATACCCACAACACCCTAAAGAAACTATTCTAGCTCCTCCTTTTCTCTTCCAAACTTTAACATGCTTACAAACACTATCAGTTAACATCTTATAATAGAAAACAGACTGGTATGAAACAAGTATGAGAAGGATGGAAAGCAGTAAGAATATTCATGGGTTTAGATCCATCTGGCTCCCCCAGTGTTGGAGGATGAAGTAGTAAACAGAATCAGAGTGCTGGAACACGTGCTCAGTGGGAGTCCAGGAGGGCTCTCACTGCTGCTTAGGAGAAAAAAAAGGCAAGGCAGAAACAGAAGTGCTTAAAAACACACAAAAATGCCAGGGGGGTGCAGGGATCAAAACTGTGTTCTGAGGTTCCAAAGCAAGGCATCCATCTGCATTTTCAGGCTCCACTCCCTCGCTAAATGCTGGCCTGGTGGAACTTGGTACAGTAACACAGGAAGGATGTGGCGCAGTCAAGAGCAAAAGCTGGGTCTTCCTAACTCCCAAGTGAGCACCCTGGTCACTGGATAATCCTGCTTTGCTACTGAGATAAAGAGGAAAGCTGAGACAGAGGAATCTGTGATTATCACAGGGACACGGAAAAAACACTTGAGGGGCACCAACAACGTGAGATCCCTAAAGCTTGGCTAAAGGCAGAGGAAACGACTACAGGCAGGAAAAACCAAGTGATGGCAGTTTCTCCAGGATTCTTCTGTTACACTCTTTGCTATTTGCAGACTGCCAGAAGCTTTGCCTTTTTTTCCCTATCAGCTGGCCTTAGAGCTCTAGTAGACCAGGGTAAATTTTGAATCCTGTGCACAAATAAAGCAGTAAATCAGCAGAATTGCCACTAGGTTCAGAGAGAGTAGCAAGACTTTCTGGAATGAGTTACAACCACAAAGTCTCAGCATTCTGACACACACAAGTCTCTCGGACATTATTTGAATCCTTGTGAACCTGAAATGAATTAGACCCAGACCAGCTGACTACATTACTGACTAAAAGCGTCAACACCAGAGTAATTTCTGCTGATCTCTGAAAGTCAGAGCTGATTAGCCAAATACATCTACTAAAGAATACACTGAAACAGAAGTTTCTGATAACGTTTGGGTCACTACTGCCCTCCCCATTCCACACAGAACACGTTTTTATCATGGCAAAACCAATAGAAGTCTGGACTTTCAGGTCCTGCCTGCAATGAAATAAGGACATCCAACATTAACTGGCCTTTCTGAACTTAATTACAAGCTCACAAAAGAGCATAAAGTTTAAAGCAGGTCTTTTATTATGCCAGCCTGAAAGCCACAGCGCCGACCTGATTGAGAAAGCTATCAAAATATTAATCCAGTACTGAGCCTGGTGTGAGCATTGATGCATGGGCCAAAAGCTCTGTCATTCTCATGCTTATTAATCTTTCCTTCCAGGAGGCAAAGGACAACGTAAGCTCCTCTGATAACTCACTTATCTCTCTCCCCAGAAAAGGAAAGGGTGGTCCTTCCAACCGAGTGGCCATTTAAACTGCTCCTAGATACAAAACCGCGGGGTTACACGTGACTGAGGGGGCAGAGACAGCAGCATTTCCCCTTTCTTTTGATCCCTTTCCGTATGCTATTGGACTGCGAGTTAAGTGTTTGAGCAGTGCATAAAACAAACATCTGAGAAGCACTTAAATTGTTACCTGGCTACTACCTAATAGCTTGGCAAATCGTTGTGAGCTGTAAGTAAATGCCTCATCTTGTTGTAGGTTGGGGGTTTCTCCACAATTCCAGAATCAATGATGCTTCCCAAAGCCCAGGGCATACTCATTTCGCCTCCTTGCTCGCACACAACAGTTCAGGTGTATCACCGTTAAACCCACACTATCAGCAACCGCAGGCAGAGCCCTCGTGTTTACAGGCAACACGAGCGGAAAAAAAATGACTAATTAGAAGCACTTTGAGTTGAGCATGAAAGGCTCAAAGAGACTTAACTGATTACCAACTGCAGCAGTGATTGCTAACACTCAAAAAGGAGGCCACAGAGTCCGAGGACTTACTCTAAACCAAGCAAAAGCAGCGAGATCTGCTCAGGACCTCGTATGTGCAGGCCAACTCACTTTCTTACGACAAGAACAGAGTTCCAGGTGGGACCCAGCACTTTATCCTACTATCTCAAAGCCTTTCATGATGTTTCCAAGAGATAAAACAGTTGGTGGCTTCTTTAAAGAAATATCAGGCATGATTAGACCACAGGGACTATCTCTCCACAAGCCTTATCTTCCACCCCATAGCAGCCATTTCCCTCCTTAATCCCTCCAGCCAAACCCCACAACTCCGGCAGTCACTCTTAATTGTCTCCAAATGAAATGATGATTTGTATCTGCATTTCAAAGGGGGGTGGGGGGTGCAGCTGCAGAGACTGATTTTTTCAAGCGGCTTAAGCCGGGGCACGGAGACACTCACTCTGCACTTTAAAGCTGCCCAAGACCGACAGTACTTAAAAACTGGCACCAGCTCACGTCTCGCCCTCATGACCAGCAGGTCCTGAGTGTCAGGTCTTAGTCATGCTCCCACTGCACCGACCTGAAAAAGAAACCACTGCCCCCAAACCCGCAGCCCCTATCTGCCACCTCGTGATAAGCCATCCCAAAAGCTCCAATAAAGGGGCTAATCTCCACTTGGAGCGGAGGGACAAGGTACATGGCCACAGGAGGCTCGCAGCAAACTGTCACCATCTGGAATTGCGGGGGGGGGGAGGGGGGCGAGGGGAGCGTTGCAGCTCGGACTGCCCCGGGGGTCCCTGTATCGGGCGTGGGGGTCCCGGACTACCCAGAGGGTCCCACAGCACCCTCGAGGGTCTTGCACCGAGTACGAGAGTTCCGCATAACGCTTGGGGGTCCCTGCAATGGGCATGGGGGTCCCGCACCGGGAGGAGAACGCGGAACTCCGAGCTCCTTTGGCCAGCTATTGTATAATGCTATGGAAGCGCTCGGTAAACCGGCAGTAACGGAGAGGCGGGCAGCCTCGCTTCCACCGCCAACCTGCCGGGCAAAGTTTCCCCGGCCCCGGGGAAAGTTCTCCCGAAGGCAACGTGCAGCTGAGCCAAGTACCGGGCGCGGGGAAGGCGCAGCCCGGGCAGCTCTGCCCGGCACAGCGGGAGGGGAGAGGGGTGCCGGTACTCACAGCTGAGCGATAGCGCGCTGGGAGATCACGGCGTTGTCGGAGAAGTAGGGGATCATCTCAGCTGCCCGCCGAGGCGGCCTCCCTGCCCCGCGGCATCGGGGAACACAACCCCGCCGCTGCCGCCGCCGCTCTGCCCCACGGCCCGCCGCGCTCCCAACACCCCCCGCCCACTGCGCAGGAGCGGCCCCGGTGGCGGGGCGGGACCGGGCAGGATCCGCCCCCGGCCCGCACGTGGCGATGCGGGGACAGTGTAGGGACAGAGCCGGGGGTCTGGTCGCCGGTTCTCCGGGGAGGGAGAGCGCGTGGGTGGGAAGGGGTCGAACACGACACACGCTGCCGTTGTGGGTACACCGGTTTATTTGTTTCCCCCCCAAATCCAGGCCAAAAGAAGTGGGGAACGCTGCAAGCCGGGCTTTGAAACAGCACATCAAAAGATGTTCTTGCAGAAGTGGGTGCTCAGGAAACGACCTTAATTTCTCTCCTGCAGGAGATGGAGGTGGTGGTGGAGAAAGAGTTGTTGGCAATAACTTTCCTCTGCAGAGACTTGGCAAGTCACTTTCTGCCAAGGAGAGGAGAAGCAGCTGCCTTTCAGTGCTATTTAATCTTTAGCTCCCCCGTCCCTCAAGAGACAAGGAAGAAAGGAAGATTGTTAGAAGGAAAAACTTGTCCTCTGCCCGCAGGGAATTTAGACAGTGCAGCTCAAAGCGAACTTTTAACACGGTTTTGCAGTGGGGGAGTTGTGGAGAGCAGCTTGGTCCATCCCATCTTGCTTCTTCAGAACGAGACAGACACTTGTCTGAAAGGTCTCAACCATCCCCACTTCAGGGACTCGCTGAGAAAAGGACAAAGTAGCAGAATTTGTGTTCCTGCAGGTTCTGCTTGAATATGGGTTGGTCACATGAATTTCAACAGTGCCATCTTCCAAAGCCAAAAACGCATCTCTAGTAATGGCTTCTCACAGCTGTAAAGAAAATGCAGTGCCAGCTTGCTCTAGTGCCAAAACAAATCATTTTGTTAGGCAGGAATGAAGTTAGTTGCAAGAAGCAATGGAAAAATCAGGACATTAGAGAAATGGAAGGTAACTCAATCCTTCCAGAGGTCAGGAGACTGGCAAGAACCTCACACTCAGTAGTAACACATACCACACATTCATAGACGAAAAACAAACCCAGAACTTCTGTTCTGTTCTAATTAATAACTTAAGGGCTTTATTCAAGCATTGTAGATTAAATGCACCTAGATACTGTCCAGACAGATGTTAGCTGCATGTAAGAAATCTGACATCACCTAGGCAAGCCCTTAAAAACTGCTAAAACCAAATGCAGTGATTAACTGCAAGCAATACTCTTCAAGCAGCTCCTCATAACACATGGATAATAGATTTGTAAATGAGTTAGTCCTGGATTAAGACAATCGTGCAGGGCATCTCCAGATGCCTGGAGACCAAACAATCACAGAGCTATCCCAGCTGTTTTCTTTTTCAACCTTTAGAAAACAGGAGTAAGAAATCCTCAAAGAAGCCCATTATTGAAATCCACACTAACAAAAAGGTGTTTGACCCTGATGTGTTGTCACGAAGATTGAAATACCAGCCTGAGGCTGACACTGCCTTCGGGCTACATGTCGGTGAGATTAACAGTTTGGTTCCAAGTGTCCCTTGGTACAGCATGTCTTATTTTCATGGTCTCCTTTTTAATATCAGGCTTGAGGAAGGACCCTATCTCTTTGTCAGAGCTGAGCCCTACATTTAGGCATGAGCAGAAGTATTGAGCCAAAAACCTGATCTCTCAACATGCAGGAGCAAGGAGAAGGCAGAGAAAAGGGACTTTGAGGGGGATGCACAAGATGGGAGCTGAAGGCAGCAGGTCACAAGACAGCCAAGAAACTGCTGCTTGCTGGAAGCAGGTGCACTCTGCTGGGGCAAATACATAAAGAACTTAAAGTGCACAAAATTGCAGTGATGACAGGTAGCTGCAATAGAGCATGTGAGCACACCATTCATCACCGGCTGACAAGATGTAAATAAACCTGGCTGGGGTCTCAAGTGCTTCCCAGCCCAGCACATGAAATTACACGTGGCTGCAGGGGAAAAGGGCATGGCCTGTTGGTCAGCATTCTGTGCTCCCCAGGAGGTCACAGGATTAGCAGGGCTATGCTGCCTGCTGCAGAGGCCAGCGGTGAACACCACCACACCTGCACTCAGATCAACAGGACCCAGGATTTTATTTAACCTTTGAACACCACACAGACTAATAAACTCTGGTTATGTACATCAGGCAAGACAGTGTAAAGAAACCCATCCCAAAACCTTTGCAAAGCTAGCTGAGGCAGCTACTCCAGCAGCTACAACCAGTTATGGAAGTGTCATGGAAAAAACCTACAAGGAAGAGTGCTAAGGTCATCTGGCCAGGTGCTTCAGGAGGAGGGAACAGAGGGAATACTCCCCTAGAGCGGCCTCAAGAGAAATTTAAGGGGGTGGAGGGAGAACATGCATGCACAAATCTCTTGCATTGACCTGTAGTGTTCTGTCTGGCAGACAAGAAGGCTGAAAATACAGGGTTTATTCATGCAATCATCATCTCCCCCGCTGTCTCTGTCTCAAAGCTGCACAGTCACAGCAGCTTGCACCAGCAGCTTCAGCTGCCTTACTTTCCTTGAGCATCTCAACACATTTTGATCCTGCAGTGATGTAACAGAGTAATTCTGCGTCCTACATGGGGCTAGCAGCTTGCAAATAGGATTCTCCTTGCACAGTTGAGGCTTGGGAACACAGATCACCAGGAAAAAAATGCG
Source organism: Dryobates pubescens (assembly GCF_014839835.1). Lineage (NCBI taxonomy): Eukaryota > Metazoa > Chordata > Aves > Piciformes > Picidae > Dryobates > Dryobates pubescens. Next base: position 27,136,609 of record NC_071624.1, on the reverse strand, counting down.
TGAAGCACCCTAGTCAGGTTTTGTATTAGCATGCACAGATTTGACACTTGCAGAAAGCAGGCTCAGGGCTGGTCAGGGAGTCCTGTCAGTACACATAGTCCACATGCAAAGAGGGTGTTAATCAAGCTAATGTTTCCATCCAAGATCAACAGCTTGAGGCTGAATCGCTCCTTCTTGTCAGACCACACAAAGGTGTGGGTGTCACCATATTCCACCCACTCCTATCCCACAGGGGTTTGCCGAGTGTCTGCTCACATTCTAAGATGATTAAATCTGCAGCATGAATTGTCTAATTAGGCTTGTTCCATTCTTAGCTTACATGGAGGCCCAGTGAGCTCTTTTCATTGCAGAATTATGTCTGCCAGCAAGAATTTGTCTGGTCCTTTTACTTCTCTGCTTGTGAAGAGCCTTAATGAATCATAGAATCATCAGGGTTGGAAAAGACATCTAAGATCATCAAGTCCAACCATCAACCCAACACAATCACGCCATCTAAATCACGTCCTGAGTGCCATGCAGCCTTCCAGTACGTGAAGGGGCCTATGAGAAAGCCAGGAAGGGACTTTTTGCAAGGGCTTGTAGTGATAGAACAGGAGGGAATGAAGCTTGAGGAGGGCAGATTTAGACTGGAGATCAGAAAGAAATTTTTTACAGTGAGGGTGGTGAGACATTGGAACAGGTTGCCCGGGAAGCTTGTGGATGCCCCTTCCCTGGAAGTGTTCAAGGCCAGGCTGGATGAGACCTTGAGCAACCTGGTCTAGTGGAAGGTGTCCCTGCCAATGGCAGAGGGCTTGGAACTAGATGATCTTTAAGGTCCTTTCCAACCTAAGCCATTGTATGAATCTGTGTCTACACTTTTTTAACACCTCCAGGTGTTCCAAAGAAGATGGTATGTTCAATACGAAGATGGCCATAGTCTTTCTAGAAACTTATTCCAGTCGGGTAGTAGTTTAAGTCCATTTGCACTGAAGCCCCAGTACTCTTTGCAAAGGCAAGGAATGCTCTTCTCTTCCTCCAGCACAGCAGCATAAACCCGTGGAAGGTACTACAGCTGCAACATCAGTCATGTTCAAGGCAAAGGGAACAGTGGGGTGCTATGAGGTGTAGGAGCTTTCGCTTCAGCCCATCAGCATCTCCAGTACAGAACCCCGAGCGGTGTTTTCAGGAGGCTATGAGAAAGCTTGTGTAGCTGCTGCACTAGGCAAACAAACCTCCCCCTCACCACCACATCCTCTCCCCACAGAGCGACGGCAGTCGCTGGGCTGCATCGCTGCACACACGGAAAGTTTGTTGCGTGCTGCGGGGCAGCTGCTTCCGCTGCCGCTCGGGAAGAGTCACCGAGCTCTGCGGCGGTCAGCACCGCCGCCGGGCTGAGGGAGGGAGCTCATTTCCGTCTTATACAGAGGTTGGGCCAAGGGCTTTGTTTTTCTCACCGGCAGCCACACTCAAGTCTTTCCCCACAAAGAAGCTGTGCCAGCAGCTGGTCTGATGGGGGAAAAGGGTCCTAAGAGGTAGCTTTGGAGAATATGGAGCTGTGCTCCAGCTGATAGCCTGGCTTTGGTTTGGTGGGAGATCAGTTAATTCAAACCGTTCTGTGAATCTATGGGTTGGAAGGGACCTTGAAGATCATCTAGTTCCAATCCCTCCTGGCACTGGCAGAGACACCTTCCACTAGACCAGGCTGCTCAAGGCCTTAAACAACTCTAGGGAGGGAACATCCATGACCTCCCCGGGCAACCTGCTCCAGTGTCTCACCACCCTCACTGTAAAGAATTTCTTCCTAATACCCAGACTAAATCTCCTGTCCTGAAGCTTCAATCCATTCCCTTGTCCTATCACTACAAGTCCTGTTTCTCTTATCCATCCTGCTGCTGTGAGGACATGATTTTCAGCAATGAACACAGTCTACAGATGAGTCTGAGTGGATTAAGAGCCCAAACAGATGACTTATCGGAGGAGTGCAGCAAACCTGTAAACAGGTAGAGACCAATCTGTTGAGAACATCACCACCTGCACTCATCTCTAGCTGCTGCCTCCTCACCACAGCAGTTGATCTCTCAAAAGTCCTCTGGCCATTTTTAGCACGGGAGACAAAGCCTGCAGCATCACTTAGTCCAATTTAGCAGGAAAAGATGAAGCCATTTCAGTAGCAGTGATCATAAACAAGCCAATGCATGCAGGGCAAAATGAGATAGAGTAAAGAAACAAAGCTTGCCCAGTGAGTAAGAGCATACCACCCACCAAGGCAGTGCTTGCACACACCAGCTCTGTAGGCACAGTAAGGGAAATTTAGCAAAGTAATTATAAAGGAGCCCATATCTACTTAAACCAAACCAAAACAACAACAAAAAAAAAGAGGGGGGAGGCAGGAACAGGGAAAGCATGCAAAACTGTACTTGAATCCTGAAGAACCAGTCAGAACAGGAAGCCACATTCTAAATTTGGTTATTTAAGCTGTCAAAGAGTATTTCTGTTTCCAGTTCTTGAGCAAAGAAATCAAACAGGAGGAGGGGTAGGGTGATACACATCACAGAAAGAACAAAACCCTGCTTTGAAAGCCCATTTGGTCAGCTGCCCATCATGATCAATGATTAGGCTTCTTAGTTGAGAATTCAGCACCTATTTTGCAATATTATCACTTCATTAAACCCTTCCCTTACCCCCTCCCCCCCCAATCATTCTATAGTTTAGCTATCCTTAAATCTTTAGAGGGTGTGATACAGAGAGGTCAATGCTCAATTACACCCCTCTTACTGAGGCAGAAGCAAAGATGACTGAAGGGACCTGAGCAGTGCCACCAGGCAGCACAGGTGGGAGAAGGGACACAAGAAGAAACATCTACAGCTCTGGTCTCTCAGCAAGCAACACTAATGCTGGTCAGGGGTAACAGGGGTAACACCTTTTGTTGAAACACCTTCTCCCACAGCCACCTTCTCCTCCTGCTTTCTGGAGAGCTGCCTTCCAAGTGCATCCAAACACTACAAGGGAAGCTTTGAAGTTCCTTGCATGCAAAAAAACCCACAATGCACCCTATTTGCACAGCAAAACACTCTCCAGGAAGACATCTACACTGCAACTAAAAAGTTAATCCAGACCCTTGCAAACACACAACGCTGCTCTCAGTCCAGCAAGGGAGAAACATGCCTGAATGACATGATGGAGATGATAAAATAGGTAATGTGTTGTTTCAGTGGCCTATGGAGAAGAAAGCTCTAAATCCTCTGAACTGTCAAAAACATCCCCCCTAATTTTATAAAGGAATGCTTTTGATGCAAAGATACCAAAGACCTGAATGGCAGCAAATCCAGAAACCCTGGCCCAGATTCTCAAAATACATTGAAGTGCTTGAAATCCACACAAAGCTGAGACCCTGGGGATTTATGTTTAACTTTGAAGCCTTGTGAAGGTGCCCTACCAGGAAAGGGACCAGGATGGCTATTTTGGAGTCTCCCTTTCTATTTACAACTGGAATCTTTCTTTGACTTAGATTCCTCTAGCTTCGAGCACCTGGTTCATGCTCAGCAGCACAAACAAGCATGTATGGAATCCTTACAGCACCTCCTGGTCAGCCCCTCCTTCACTAACCTCTGAAGAAGCACAAGTGCATGGGTGCAGCTGTTCTGGCCTTGCTCTGTGCCAAGCAGATCTTTTTGGTAACTGAAGGGTCTGACCCACCTTCATTCTTTTCACTTCCCAGTTTGTCTTTGCCTAGTTCCTCATTCTCCTCTGTTCACACACTTAGAATGACAAATTAAGAGAAACTTTCCATAAGCATTCTTGTTTTGAGTGAGCTCCCTGCTGCAGCATGATGTTTACCTGGTAATTTGGTAATGCAATGACATTAGTCTGCTTGATCCTTCAGCCTGAAGATCACACCTGAAGTCATCTTACACATTATCATGATCCACAGGTATGCAATCGGACTGGACTGAACATGCTGCAACCACAGACACAGACCTGGCAGTGAACCAGCCCTGCAGACAGCTGTTACTGATCTAATAAATCCAAATTTTACTACAAGAGTTAGACCTTTGCTCACACTTTGGCAGTGTTAGGAAATGAAGACCACAGACCCCCTTTAATGAATTGTGATGCACAGCCCACAGAACTTTTTCTGGGGGGTCAGCAGAGCTGGGAGGTTAACAGAGCCATTCTTTATCTCAGTATTACATTCTCCACAAGCAGCTGCCACAGAGAGGCTAAGCTGTCACTGAAAGGAAAGACAGAAAGATGGATTCAGGAAACACATTCTAAAGATAAGGTTCATTCTACAAGAGCTTAGTAATCTCCAGCATGGATAAACACAAGCTTTCCTGTACACCACACACACAGTCCCCTCTTACTCAAGATCTGGACTTAACAAACTGTCTTGCACATCCATTAGAAGATCCAGCTACTGTTCAAGTACCAACAAAGCAAATGCTTGGCAGCTGCAGCAGCAAGCAGAGGAAGCACAAGGAAGGGTTAGCTGCTAGAACTCACAGCACATGCTTTTTGACAGGCTTTCTTGTAACACCAGATAGGCTTTAAGGATAAGCAGAAGTGCCAGGAGCCTGCCACAGGAGCACCAAATGGTGATGATATGCATCCCCAAAAGTCACAGCATGGACTGTAACGCAGGTTGCTGAAGTGCAGCCAGTTGGGTATCTCAGAATCTCTCCCCTCCTCTCTCCCAGGGAGTAGCAGGTATCTGTGATACGTAGAGAGAAGTTTACAGTGAGGTAGAGAGAAACTTACAATGGGTCTTGGTTTAAAAATCAAACAAGCTCGCTTCCAGTTTATTGAGCTGTTGCCCTACACAAGGAAACACACACCAAATCCACTTAGTATTTGAGAAGCAACATTTATACTGTTACAACCCATAAGCTCCTGCATCAGACTGTGGTCTTCCGCTCCTAAAACAAAGGTATTTACTCACAGCTTGAAACCTTGAGGCATCTTGGCACATCCAAGTGTTATCATGGCAATAATCTGATTTGCTTTCCTTCCCAGATCACTCCTGGAAGGAACTATTTTGACTAAAGAAAACAAACCAGAAGGCAAGGGCACTTAGGCTGCAAAAGGTGTTGGGTGTTTTCCTTCTCTTCTAACACCACCCTCCTGCCCCCACCTGAAGAGACAAGCACTTCTGGAGAACATTTTCAGGTAACAAACCTCAGGTTTTGAGCAGGACCTAATCACTTTCTGTGATACCTGAAGGAACTGACTGGCTCCTCACCTTGCCTAAGCAAATGGACTTGAGTGTGACAAGTGCCAGGACATAGAAGTTCAAAGAATTCCTATTAAGTCCCCAGCAGCCTTGCTCAGCAATGCAGCTTACCCAGTTTTATAGGCAGCATTTACCACACAGCCTTAAATGCTGCATTTGAGCAGACAGAGCTGTTTCAAGGCACACAGAGGTGGTAAATCCACAGCAGTGGAATAGTGTGGAAATAGAGGCCCCATTTAAAACATAAACCCAAAAAGGAACTGGCAGATCCTGACTGCAAACACAGACTGCAGCACTGCTGCTGCCCCAGGCCCTGGAGATGATGTTTGTCAGCAAAACAAAGATGCTGAACCCTTGTAACTTCAGCGCAGAGCACACAAAACCTGGGTGTCGATGTAAACACAACTCAAAGCTCCATACATGCATTTTGGGTAGGATTTAACAACGTCAGGATGATGTGAAGAGATTGTTAACACAGATGCTCCATTAAGAGAGCATTCAGCATGGCAGCAGCGTGTCTGGGGACAGAAGGGGAGATGTGAAGGCCAGCTAGCTGTCCAGACTCCAAGCAGCTTAATAAAAGCATCTAGGAGGTAGGTATGAAGGTAATAAATAGATTGTTCAGGACACCTGGTTATGCAACACTCTCAGTCCTGTTAGCCAACAGTTAAGACAAGTGACAAGGACTGGCCCCATCAGGGATGCCAAAGCAGGACTCTGGACCCACACCAGAGGCCTGGGGATCTCACCTATAAACTGCAAGAATGGTCACAGCTATGGCAGGGTACAAAGATCCTCTGGGGCTTCCCCCAGAGCAAGGCTTGGATGTGAAGAAAAAGACCCCAATTTCAGAAGCCAAGCTGGTTTGCAGCTCTTTGGTGAGTTTCAGGCATTTGCAGCATTCATTTGCTGTGGTTTTTAGCAACAGCTAGAAATCTTTACAGAAAATTAGGTCTGTGTTCACAACACCCCAAGTACTTTCCTCAGGCAGGGACACAAACCATTCCTCTTTGCATCAGTACAAAAGAATTTGCCAACAAATACAGTTTCAAGCATCTTCCAAGGATAACTGCCGAGCACAGGTGAGCGCGCTCTCTCTCCCTCTCTCTCTCTGCACATCTCCATCTTTTGGAGAAAAGCTTTCAGCAGATTCTGCTAATTCAGAAAGCAGAAAGCTCCTGGCTGTGTGATGGTGCTGGCAGAAGCAGTCTCGCAGCGAGTGCAGACTTGTCAAGTCGTTTGACTGCTCTGTGGAGCAGGTTTAAGCTTAAACAACATTTTCACACCACTTTCTCTCCCTTGTCTCTGAGCCCTGAGTCTATGCAATCAGTCTTCTGTGGTGTTAGATCTCAAAGAGCATGTACAGGTCAGCAGCCAGACACATTATTTGTTTTAGATAGGATAATCTTGATGTACTTAGCTACATGTCTGGAGAGGAGAAGGCTCCAAGGAGACTGTATTGTGGCCTTCCAGTATTTGAAGGAGGCCTACAAGAAAGCTGGGGAGGGACTTCTTAGGGTGTCAGGTAGTGATAGGACTAGGGGGAATGGAAAAGAAATAGAAATGGGTAGATTCAGATTGGATGTTAGGAAGAAGTTCTTCACCATGAGGGTGGTGAGAGACTGGAACAGGTTGTCCAGGGAGGTGATGGAAGCCTCATCCCTGGAGGTTTTTAAGGCCAGGCTGGACGGGGCTCTGAGCAACCTAATCTAGTGAGAGGTGTCCCTGCTCATGGCAGGGGGTTGGAACTAGATGATTCTTGAGGTCCCTTCCAACCCTGACAATTCTCTTATTCTATGTCTAAGCTCCTGTTTGAAACTCATTTATCTGCCTCTTCAGAGGACATTTTAGCCTGGTTGCCTTCATAGCCTCTGCTCCACAAGCTTTAGTTGCTCCTGCTGACCTACTGCCAGTCTTCTCTGCATGGTCCACTTCACCTCAATATATCCCATATCTCATCAGTCAGGAAAGATAACACAAGAAACTATCTAGAAATCACTAGCCACAGACTAGCAATGCTGCTAAGCTTGAGCTAAGTGGAACCTTTATCTCTTTTGAGATAGCAGTTCTGAGACTTTGAAGAGGTCTCAGAAGGGTGAAAATGAAGGCTGAACTTGGTGATCTTCAAGACTTCTGATACTAAACATGTGTATGTGCCTTTCCTTAGCTCTTAAGCTAATTCCATTGCAAGCATTAGCCTCTCTAAGCACTGACATCCTATTTAATAAATATGGTTGTTTTATTAACCCAAACAGGCTTTTTAACCACACCAGTACTCTTGCATCCACTGTCCAGTTAAAGGGATGAGTTTGGGCATGCCTGATGCCAACCATGCTACCCTGAGGTACTGTTTAAGCAAATTTTTAGATGGCTGCAGGAGACAAAAAGACTCCTTGCCAGAATACTTTACAAAGAGCAAAATTCCCACCCCAAACACTGGCAGCAGCTAGAGCCAGGTCACCTGAATGATGCCTCAGGAGAACTTCACCAGCCTGGCCTTGCCCAGGCAGGCAGCTAGGAATGTCAGGCTGCTGCAATGTTGGTGACATTGCAGCTGATAACATAGTTTTGGTTTTAGAGCCTAAGTCAGTCCGTTGCCTTTTTACTGCCTGGATTTTAAACAGCTACTCCTTGCTATATTCCCTTGAAACCTGGGGATTAGATACATTCAAAAGCTGTTTATAGACATCTGCTGCTCCTCCACAGCAGGACTCCAGGTTGTCTACTTACCATGTTTGACTGTGTTATTTTTATCCTACTGTAATCAAACACATTTAACAGCCATCCCCTTGTTTTCCCCAAGAAGGATCTTGGTTTCATTTAGCTTTCTGACCCCAGCAACAGGAGTCACTGAGTTCAGAGCACCACATCAACAGCAGGTTGTCATTTCCTACCCCAGGAAGTTATTTAAACTATATTAAAACCCACTCCTTTCAAACCTAACCTACAATTGTTGCTAAGTGCCCACAACAATTAAATACCTCCAGCCCCTACAATCCATTATGTATACTGAGATCAAGTCATGAGTTGATCTTGTGACTGCTGGAAGGCTGAGAGTGAAATTAAAAATTGGAATTTAGCTGAGTTCAGGTTGAGCCTTTGGGAATTGAGCTTTCCAGCTTTCCCCTCAGTCAAGAAAGCTCTAGAATGAAGAAACAGCAATTTTTAAATCATCATTCAAAGGTATAAGACTGAAGGAAACCAACCAGTCACCCTCCCCAGGCCACACAATCACAGGACTACACTGAAACCGTGGGGATGTGCAATCAGAGCATCTTTCTCTTTTGCAGATACAGCCAGGCTGGCCCCAAACCCAAAGCCCAAATCTTGTTCAAGCCTTTTAAATACCAGGAACTATGGCTTCTGTTGTTACCTACTCACACAAACAACATTAGGTAAAGAAGTGCAATAGCCAAAGAGCTCATAAAGGGAGAACTATTCACCTTCACTTCCCCTTCACTCCCTCTGGAGGCAATCTTATGCCTTTCATAAAATTTGACTGTAACATTTTAAGCCAAGAGAGTGCTCCTGCTGCTGGAGAGGCTACCCAGAATAATACAGTTCTTGCTTTTATTAAGTTTAGATGAAATAATTCTTTTGATGGCTCAGAAGATAGGAGACAAAGCTCACAAGTCTTCAAGCAGTCTACTTTTATGACCACAGCTACATGAGAACATCACCATTAATAGTTCTCTTCATCCCATCAGCTGATGTTCAGTGTTTGTTTGATTTTGTAGGGATAAGCATTTCTCAAAAGAGGTTTCTTCCTGAAGCAACTGAAATCAGCACTTACAAAAGATTAACATCTTTATGGAAAACAATCCCAAGCAGTAAAAAAAAAACCTCACCATAATCTCTGCAAATTCTCAATGTTCTCTGAATTTTGGAGCAGATGTTTGACTACCTGCCTCAACAGCAAGTATCTATGCCTCCATTGAACATGCTATTTTAAGCAGCAGGTGTCCTGGCGTGGGATCACCCTGTACTTCAGTTTCTGGAAGTACAGCTTTTCATGAATCCCAAAGCCACACACAAGGGCCTATCCAGTTCAGCTCTTGATGGCAAAATAGATGTTCTTTAACCAGAGAACAAGAGCTTGGCACTATGGTTATTCTTCTCAGAGTACTCTGATGATGGACCAAATCCTGAAAAACAACACAGGCAGTTCAGGAACAACACAACCAGGGTTTGCTCCTAAGATACAGGCAAAGTCTCCACAGGCAGAGAGAAGTGAATCTTCACCATCTTATTCAGAGCACGTCCACAGGCATCCTTCCTGGATGCTAACAACAGTTTGGAGAATATACTCACTGACAGCTTTGCCAACTGCTCCCCATATATATTTTTTAGTGTGTCATCTGACTTCTGTCCCCTGCTGCAGCAGTGCCCTTACTGAAAGCTGCATTTATACCATAGTTAAGTGTATGTTTTGGTCAGGTACACATGAGACAGTTGTACACACTTAACAATAGGCAGAAAATGATGTGTTTGCAGAACATGCCAGAACAGCAGCAAAATCCCCTGTGGAGCATTTCACACAGGAAGGTATCCTTGAGGACTCCTGCAAGCCTCGAGCGACAGTCTTACCTTCTGGGCTGGGACCGGCATTCTTCTTCCCCACTGTCTGCCTCCTGCATACATAGGAAAGGAGAAGCAAAGTTAATATGGCTTAATATATGCAGGATCCAAAGACTTGCATTTCACTGGTTTGCTTGCAGAAGGCAAAGGAAATTTTCAGTGCTTCTGCATGTAGCTGTCACTAGAGAGGAACTCACTTTCTGCTCAGCTGTCACTTCAGGTTCTCTCTCAGAGCACTGAACAACTCAGCATCACAAGAATTTTTGCCCCTGCAGCATTCAGCATGCTTTTGAATGGACTTCCACTGACCCCTGCCAAACAAGGCAGGCCAGAGAGCCAAACTCACAGTTTACTTCTGGGCAAAAAAATGCCCTCAGGGTGTTTTATTACCTTTCTATAGATCATATTAATTTATAGTCCAGTGTCAGCAATCAAGTGTCAAGAAGCCACAAAACCAGCAGGTAACAAACCTGCCAAATAGGACTGGGTGAGTGCAGATAGACTAGGAAGTAAAAATCTGACAAACTGTGCTGCTTTAAATTCAGAATTAATATGCACAATGTCTAATGTGCTGTGGAATTTTACTAGGCCTACCTGCCAAAGCCCAAAGCAATACCTCAGCAGAGAGAGCTCAGCAATTAATTCAGCATCACAGTACATTTAGGTACCATTGTCAGGCTCTGGCTGGAGGTGGGCTACAGGATCTGTTCTATCAGGGAACATTTATTATGTTCATGTAGGTCTGCAGGAGTAAACACATTTTAAAACATACCAAGCATTTGGTAAGGGCAGGGTGTCCCAAGAAAACCAGAGCTCAGCACAAACAAAGGAAGAAAAAGCTAATTTTGTTCTTATCTTGCTCTCTAGTGAGCACCTATCATTTGCACAGTAGTAGCACAGAACTGACCCACAGTAAAGAGCAACAGTTCAGCATGGGACCAGGTATTTCAGTCATAGTGTGATCACAAACCAGCAAGGAGGTGGTTGCAAGAGACCTGTGCCACTGGGACAACAGGGGTGCTCATGTTTTACTACTCATGTCATGCAATGGACACTTAATTCTCTGAAATGTTATTTCATTGTTTTTCACCTATCTGGTTACAGAGCTTTCTTCTATCTAACTTTTACACAGCTCCAGCACAGTTCTCTCCCTTTTCTATCACTCATCCCACCACCAATTAAGGTGAAGACACCCCTTCATAAGCAAAGATGCTGGCACATGTATCACAGCAACAGGAGAGTGAATGCTCATGCTCTCTGCATTGCTCCTCAACTCACAGGTCACTTTGTGATGCTCCTGAAGGCAAACACAAAATGCTGCACATCCACTGTGCCTCTGAAACAGGAAAGCAGGGATAAAGAAAGTCCAAAGTGGCTTTTCTGCAAACATCTGCAGAATAGCTGAAACCCTGAGGCCAAAATGTCAGCAGAGTGATGGTGTTTCACACAAGGATGAAGTTCAACTTACACCCAACACGGTGTCCTGCTCCCCAGCACTGCTCAGGCACCTCTGCAAAGGGCTCTGAAAATGTTCTCCCATCAACAAGCCCAGAGGACACTGTAGAGCTCTTCTGAGAAGGGGAGCTATCCTCTTCTCCCTCTTCAGCTTGCTTCAGGAGAGCAATGTGGAAGATGCTCTGTCATGCACACACAGCTTTCAGTTTTATGTACCACAGCACACAGACAGAAACTAAGGAGAGGTGTGTAAGAGATGTCATGGGCTAGGGGAAGGCTGGGGAACAAGACAAACATTAATTCCAAATGGAATCAGTGGGCAAGACATAAAGAGGAACTGCATGTCCCTGAACCTCTGGTTCAGCCCCACCAAAGAGGACAAGTAGCTACCTGCCTCCCAGGGCAGGAGAGGATGGATGCAATGGGAGAAGGAGAGATCTTAGAACTGACACATTTATGAAACCTGCAGGAGCTAGCACCTAAGTGTCAAGCACAGAAAAGGAGTGAAACAGTTAAGTGTCCATAAGAGAACCATAAAAACCTGGGTTTTATCCTGAGAATCTTCTGGACTGTATCCTCTGTGCTTACTGCATGCAAAACTCTTAGTTCACTTTTTAATACAGAGTTAAACACAGACACTCCTGCTGAACATTCTGTTTCTCTTATTTAAATGATCTGAATCTGTGAGATAGAAGAACAGCAAATGCATGCTGGTCTTCTGTTTCTAAGAACAGAACTGGAACACCACCATGAAGCAGTTCACTTGGAGCCACCTGCAACCACAAATTCAAGCTAAAACCTGCAGGCCATCTACAACAAGCAAGAGCTGGCAGGAATACCTTCTGCTCATCATACCTTAGAATTAGCTCAGCCACTTGACCCTTTCAAAATGAAAACACTAAAGAACCTCACAGTCCACACAAAACAAGTTGCAGCATCATCCAGAAGGGTGCAAATACGCAGAGGGAAAGCAGCCATGACGCGTGGAGCCATGGAGCTCTTCCAGACCAGGGAGACAAGCCCTTGTTCCTCAGATGAAGTGTCAGCTGCCTTCCTTGGCTGGCAGGACTCTCCAGGACACTCTCTGGGATGCAGACCCAAGACTGGCCTTGTTAAAGAACAATCCAGTGCTGTAGAGTCACTTTCCATTACTCAAGCTTTTGCAATAACCACAGTGGCTCAGGACCTACCTGAGCCAGGCTGCTGTGCAGAGCTCCAGACACAGGACAGCTGTCCTGGCAATTCATGCTCCACACACAGCCAAAATCTCCACACATTTTGACTGTGCTGCTTAACACCTCAGGTGTAGTAGGTGTTCAATGGACCATGCTGCTCACTCTGCATTTTGACCTGACAGGTTGTAACAGCAGCATTTTAGGCCTGCAGAAGTAAGACACCAAGGGCTTCCAAGCAGTTCACCACTGCTTAACTATCTTGCATGCATGACAGCAGTAAGTACCTGCATTTCTAGAGCAAGCAAAGAAAGTCTACTTCAGTTCTAAATACTTCTCAAACCTCCTTGCCTTATTCCTCTTCCCCTATATTTGTAATCCTAATTACTAGAATTTCCCAGGAGAGTGCAGATTCATTTCTTGCCCCAGTACTGGAAAATGCAGGCAATTCCCAGTGGGTTGGAGCAGAACATACTGTGGTGAAAAAGATAGCTCCAGTCCCTGAGATCACACAGTGCTCCTCTTAGCCATGCAGCCAATGTCACTGCAGAAGCCACAAAGACCATCTCCTCAGGGTCACACAGCAGTCATGGCACACAGGCCTAGCATGTAGAGTTCAACTCACTCAGGCTGTGCCAGTGTGGACAAGTGTTTTTTACCCCCATGTCTGAGAGTATAGAACCCACTGGGTTATCCTGGGCATAGTCTGCACCAGCTTCTAGAGATCTGCCTGCAGAAACAGAAGGATGTGACATGTCCTTTACCCTACTAGTTGCTAAGAGCAGTGGACAACTCACAGCACCTCTCAATGGGTTCTCCTTCTCAGAGCCACATTTTGTAAGCTCTTGTAGCAGAAGTTAACATAAACTTAACAAAATCAAAGCACACACACCAGACCTGCAGGGTGAGGAATCAGAGCTTTGAATGGTCAAACAAGCAAGTATCATCAACCCTCTTAAACTGTGAATAACACTAGCACTACAGTTGGCACCACTGCCTTTGCCCACTCCCACCCCACCACTCTGGGTTGCGTGGCTTGATGTAACAGCTTCACAGCATTAGGGGTGGTTAGACTCAAGCATAAGAAAGATACTAAAGCCACAAGAGCTTTTATTTAGGATGCTGCCTCACCTTAAGGACTTGGGGTGCTACATGTTGACTATGATGTGGGTTTTGAATAAGCCAAACCAGCTTAGAAGAGTATATTTGCTAGAGAACAAGTTCCTCAAACCCACAGTAAAGTAAAACATCTGAAGGAGCTCTTAAAATCTCCTCTGCACTGCTCAGGAACCCAAGCTAAGCAAACATTTTTAGGATTATAATGAATGGCCATTACCACATGCCAAAAAACCACTTGTTACAGCAGCTAGCAGAGCCTGGTGTGCCACAGCCAGAAGTCTCACAAACGACAGCAGAAGATCCTGAAATATACAGGCCATTATCTTAGCTCCACTCAACATTCAGCCCTCAAGAGCTCAGTGTGGAGAAGGCTAGACATGGCCCAGTCAGTTACCAGCTGTCTCTGCTGTAGCTCTTACAAGATCTCTTTAATATTAGACACAAAAGTAGCAGATTTGTGCTAGAAGCAGATTTATCTGGAACATAGCTGACTGGCTACAAACCCAGAACTGTAGACAAGTGTGACTTGAGCAAGAGATCCATTGCCAGTTACCTAGGATGCTGCTTCGACCAAAACCTTCATTAACCTCCTCCTCTTCCCATCAGCAACTCTGAACAGCCTGGATCTCCTGTTTTGTCCTGGTATTTACAGAGTGGTCACATTTAGGTGTCTGAACCATTTTCACCCCACCAACTATCTGCAAATGCTTCCAAACCTGCTCATCCTGAGAGGATATTCAGCACAACAGAAGGCACAGCCAATGCTCCCCTCTTTCACATATGCCACCACTACTATTTTTCCTCTGTTACCATCCAGTGCACACCACACCCACCCTACAGCCCTCCGTGCTGTGCTCTGGTCGCTGTGTAATTCTGGAGCTGCAAACCATCCCCAAAGCCTCAGGGAGTCAGGCCGAAGGAAGCTGCAATGACAAGGCAACCCACTAGAGGGGAGGGCAGGACAAAGAAGGCATGCCCAATGCATGGTCAAGTGCAAGCTCCAGGGAGGGAAAGGACTCCAGTACTGACAGGACAAGTAAAGCAAGCACCCTCACATTTTCTAGCCATTTTCAGTGCACTTCTGAAGTGCTGCTGCCGGTGCAACAACTCACCATCCAAAAAGTGGATCAAAACACTCCTTTCTGAGGACACCTTTGAGAAGGAACATTCTTGGACAGCATCCTTGGGACACTGAAACCAGCCATCTGGAGGTGTGACCCACAGTAGTGACCTACTTCAGCTTTCAGAGCTGCCTTGCATCTTGCCCCAGCCCTGGATCGCCCCTGCCCTGCAGCACCCAGGCTGTAACCACAGCAATAGGTTCAAGAGACAGCAGCTTCCACAAATGCTGCTTGGGAGATTCCTGATGCTGGAATGCTCCACCTCAAACCAGCCTCCTCCACCAGCCTGCAAAAAGGAGGAAGCTCTGCAGCACTGATGAGGTCCAGAGGGAGGCCCGCCCTGCTTTTCTTGACCAGAAAGAGAGGCCTCGGGGGAAATGGAAGGAATGAGTCGCACAGCTCTAAACTAGGCCACAATATGAGCTGCAGTTTAAAGTGAAAGATGAAAAATTCCATCTCTGCTCCTTTCAGGCCATGTAGGACAGAATATGCAAAACACTAATCCTGTTTGTGCTTTGATCCACTGCCAACTATCTGTCATCAAAAGGGCAAGGGAGAGGAGAGACATTTTGGAGTGCTATTCTGCGCTGCACAATGGGAGTCACTCCATGGCACGCAAGCAGCTCTGCTCTTCGAAATCTCCTTTTTGCAGACTGATGTAACGATAAACAAGACTCAATCTGCACCCTTACGCACAGGGACTGGAGATGTCTGCCTGTATTTCACATCAGGAACACCACAGCAAGCTCTTCTGCTGTGAGAGGTATGATTAGTAGCATGTCATGTGTCTAACAGTCACCACATTTCTATTAACGAAGGAACATTCCGCACAGACTACACCCTGAGATCCACCTCTCAAAGTTGAAAAGAGATTCCCATGTAAGAACTCCTGCTACACATGATTTGATGTCAACATGCCTGACTGCATAGACAATGCCTGGGAAGTGTTTTGATCAGGAGTGTGAGTGCTCATTGCCATCAGTATCAGGAGAGCACCAACAGTTTAGAGTTTCCACCCCACGTCAGTATTTTGCTCCCAGCTGTGACATGCACACCTCAGACATTTCAGAATGTCTCTCCTCCTTTTCCATTTTGTAAATCTTGGCTAGGTGTTGCTTTCTGGATGGGCTCCTTCATTATTTCCATTGCTTGGTACACTTTCCCCTTTTAGAGGAGTCTCTGCACAGCAACATCGAGTGATGCTGAAATCCTTACAGGAAAGGCAGAGTCAGAAGGTGGATGTGAAACCACTCTCAGTTCTTGAAGCTGTGGATTTTCAAAGTCAGTGATGTTCTGTTTAAAAAGACCCTTGTTAATATGGGCAGAGGGACCTTGTGTGAGAGAGGAATGAAGAACCCATTTGGTGAGAAGCTACATGAGACAAAGAACTTGGAAGACTTTTCAACTCTCCCAGTGAAGTACAGCTGGCAGTTTCCTATTTATACATGAGAAAATGAGCTAATGTTGACCCCCCTCCCTGCTCAAAACCCAGCAGCAAGATTCAGATGTAGCCATGCTATCAGAGAGACACTTCGCTTAACATTGTCAAGTCACTATCATGGGAACAACTCTGGGCCTAGTCTCAAAGAAAAGGCTTGTAATTAAATGAGCAGGCTTCTATCTCTCTGCCTACCCTTTCCTTGGTTAGATCCCATCCAGTTGTTCAAACACACACTTGGTGCCTCTGGGTCAAACATGACACCTGCTGGGAAGAAGGCAGCTGCTTTAGTCAACTCGGAGGCTGTGCATCCAGTTGTCGAACCATACAAATGCTCTCTTCTTACACCCAGTCTCGACTGTATCTTTGGGCTACAGCTGGACAGTGCATTGCAAGCTCCTCCACAAGGAGCTCTCCTCGTGTGTCAGCAAGTATTAAGCAGGTCAGTACAGAACCCACCCTCTTTGACTATGACCCAACACATGGATAACCCAGTCTGGCCAAGTGTTGCAGAGAGGATGCCATCACTGCAGTCACAGCCTGTCCTCTAAGTCCAGAGAGAAGAGCATCCACTGGATGTTCAGATTCCTTAGGGCTGAACTCAACTCTTGACACAGACACATGGTGACATTAGAAATGCCCTGGGATATCCAACATCTGCATGGGATTGGCACTAGATGCCCAGAGAAGTAATTGAGTAGAAGCCCTTGGAGTCCAAAGGGCCCATGGATGTCACACAGAACTGAAGTTCAACACCTCCCAAGATGAAATACTTGACAGATGCCTGTTCAACAGCAGGCCTTTACACAAGGCTGGTCCTATCAATAATCTCCAGTCATCTGCTGGAACAAAGACAGACAAATGCTTGAGTCACATTGCCAAATATCTATTACACATTTCTGTAGCAGAGAGGCATTCATACAGTAGTCTGAGTTGTACCAATCTCTTAAATAAACTGTGGCAGCAAAAAGCCCACACATTCTGCATTTGCAGTAAGGCTGAAGTGCCAGCAACAACACTCTGGCTGCTAAAAAGAAACAAAGGCTGACTCGAAAACCTGGGTCGATAAAAGGTTCCCTTTTTGTTGCAAGAAGCCCAAGACTACACAAAAATTCACCAGGCTGGTAACATTTCCTGACTGTGTCTAGTATCAGTTTGGTACCAGAAAGGTTGATTTGACCACATGTGCACCGTGGAGAACAAAGACAACCAGAAACCTGCAGTGGTTTCTGTGAACTGATTTCTCTGGTACCTTGTGGAAACCATCACACAGTAGTGATGTGCTGGTACTCACATACAGTGGGTAGATCTCAAAGCTGAACTGATCCCTCAAGTCTCTGGAGAGAGTTAACCTTAACCATTACTCAAAATCATGGAACTAACGAATAGACTCACCTAGAATGCCCTAGAGAGCTCATCACTACTGTTTCAAATACTTACATTTGCCATCAAACACTTTTTCAAGGTAGAAGCTGCTGCCAGGAAGCATTTAAGTTTGACATTAAAGTTCTTCAAAAAGCTAAGCTGAACAAACCAGGTCACAACTGGGAAAGGAGAGAGCTGTGCTGCGTTTTGCATCATATGGATAAGGGGTAAACAAGCAGCATTCTCCAGCCATTTCTCTCTCACCCAGCACTATTTGCATGAAATGCTTTGAATGAACACTCTTTTCCTTCTCACATTTCTTCTGTGTTGGAGGTTCCACACAAGCAATAGCTTTCTGCAGCCAAGTGTTCATTCAGAGGTGGGCACTCCTTCTGGATTGTTTTCTGTATCACTTAGCTGCATCAGTAATTGGTATATTTAGGTCAAAGACATTGTGCTCCTGCTCTGGAGAGGGGAAAAAAAAACCCCAAACAAGTTCCTTATCAAAGCTTTCATCTTCCCACTGGAGCCAAGAGATTTATGCAAACTTTGTTTGGATTGGGCCTCACTGAAAACTGCAGAAATAAAACTCAGACATTGGAAGACAAAAATTAGAAGCCTGCGACTGGTGCAACAAGAGTCAGGATGAGAAATACAGAGTGACACAGCCTGCTACCCTACACCACAACAACAGATTAAGCAGGAGATTACTGTCAGCTGAATTTCTGCAATGAAATAAGCTTGCCTGATGGGGAGTACAACAGCTTTTGCCTTAATCACAGAGACGCACCCAAGGGGAAAAACAAAGAGAGTACAACCACTGTAGGTACACAAGAAATATCTCTACAGCAAAGGAGCATTAGACATAACTTCTAATACTGTGGAGTAGCCTTATCAACTCTAGACACACTTAGACACTAAGCAAACAATCTGTTGTCTCACTGAACAGACTTCTCTAACTCCTACAAGGCCTTTCAACACTGCCCTAGTATGATAGAACAGGCAGCTATTCACTGTCATTATGTTGCTTTGCTAGATGTAATGCCTCTCAGAACCTTGAAGAGACTTGCTTCATCTCTTTTTAGGCAAAGCTAATGAAGTTACCCACTGGAAATCTTCAAATCTAGAAGCATTTGTTTCCCCACAACACCAACAGATGTTTATGGTGACCAGACAGGTGTGAGAAACTCACTTGCTGTATAAACACAGGCACTGTAACTCGTTTCCTTACTGGGAACTGCTGCTGATGTCAAGGGTCTGACTAAGAGCAAGTCCAGAACACACATCTGCATGCTGGTGAATCTCAGGGCAGGGCTTCTACACAAGGAGCAGTCTTTGATTAAAATGAAATCCCAGCTCCACAGGTTACCATGAAGAGCCCTTCATTATCCATTTATGCAGGGCAACACATTTACATGCATGAAATTGTCCCTAAGCAATTATGAGGGATGGACATTCACACCTCTGAGCCTCTCCAGGCACTACCTGTTCACACACAGGTCGTGCTCAACCTTCCAGTGCACTCAGGAGCTTTCAGAAGCAGCATGGCCACGTGCACCTCCTCACCCAGAGAGCTGACATCTTCATCTTAGAAGCTGGGCCTCTTTCCAGATGGGAGAGAGACACCCTCCCGAGCTGCTGCATTGAATAAACAAACAACAAACAGCTAGAACTAAACAAGTCTGAAGGAGCCCCAAAAGCAAACAGTCTAATGAGCCATATGCAGAGAAGTTGGAGATGTGAAGCTGCAGCAGATGATCTGTTATCATTCATGAGCAATACTATTAAGCATTACATGGAATAAAGACCTAGACCAGACATAGCAGATGCACACCAGCAGCTCCTGGTGTCATTCAGGCAGTTTCCCATTGAAATGAACAAACATTAAACTTGCATTTAAGAGGGACAAATATTTGGTTTTCACTCCTCATGCTGAAAAGCCATTTCAGGAGAAGGAAGGTGGAAGGAAGGGAGGTACACTGCAAAGGGAAGGGTCTTTGTCTTGCAATCAGCCATCTTCCTGTTAGCATCTAATTTACCTTGGTGCACACTCAACAGGAGCCAGATTTGTATCCCTACTGCAGTTATCTCCATTAAAATCTGGGAGTTGTTCTAGAGCTCTGGGCAGACACAGTTCAAGCTACAACTCCAGGGTTTTGAATGTATAACAAGGTCACTATAGCAATGCTGAGTCACCCTCAACATATATGAAATAGATTATTCCCATTGTGGGACAAGAATAGATCTATCTGGATACCATCCCTATGTATATCATAGCTGTGTCCATAGAATGAAACTGTGCCAGCATAGCTCTCTTGTTAAAAGTCTAACTCCTTGTCATTAGCAGCACAAGCAGGCACAGGCTTCTCATTTTGACAGTTTGCCTTGAACTGCCCAGAGGAAAGCACAGGCAGCCACCTATGAGACACGCTGAGCTGCATCTCCACCCCTTATTGGCTCAGGGCTGCCTTCTCAACACCATGTGGCTGCTTGTAGCACGTAAGCATCCTTCTCCCTGGCAGAATGTTACAAGAGACTCTCACCCACTCAGCTCCTCCGAGATCCAATCCCTGCAGACTCCTGTCAAATCCTCCCTTGACGTAACCGACACACAAGGCAGAGGCTGAATCAGGGGCGGTGCAGAAATCTTCATGATCGACCTCAACTATAAGCACCAGCAGCCAGGTCACTTAAGGCCCTTGGCTTACTGCATCAATAATTAAAAAGATGATTTTCTGGATGACAGAAATAGTATTCTCAATACAGGAAGATATTTAACACATAAGAAGGAGAAACAGAGATTCTGAAAAGGGAGCAGAGGAACACTCAGTCACTTCAAATTCAGATTGCATCAGGTGGGAAGAAGCTCTTCAAAGGTCATCTTGTCCAACGCCCCTGCAGTCAGCAGGGGCACCTCCAAATAGATCAGGCTGCCCAGGGACACATTGAATCTGATCTTGAATGTCTCTAGGGACAGGGCCTCAACCACATCCCTGGGCAACCTGTTCCAGTATTTCACCACCCTCATTGTGCAGAACTTCCTCTTAATGCCCAATCTAAATCTGCTCTGCTCCAGTTTCAAACCATTGACCCTCATCCTATCACTCCAAACCTTTCTAAACATTCCCCCCCCAGCCTTCCTGTTAGGTCCCCTTCAGATATGGAAATGTAGCTGTAAGGCCTCCCTGGAGCCTTCTCTTCTCCAGGCTGAGCAGCTCTACTTCTTGAGCGATATGGAGAGGAAGTCATTAATGTTTCAAATTCTTAGCATTGCTTAACCTGCATCTGTGTTCAATGGTATAATGACAAGTTGCAAATTGTTACCTAGCATTTGTGAGGAGAGGGGGGGGAAAAAGGAAAATAATAATAATAAAAAAAGAGGTATCCAAGCAACTCCATTGTGTGGTGTGTCTGGATGCTGCAGCATCTGCGCTGGCACTCGCAGGCTGCGATTGCATAACCCTGGATTCAAGCAAGAGCGCAGCCAGGGAGTCTCTGCTCTATTGCAGTGACATATCTAGAACAGAAGTGGCTGGTAGAGGTTTAGCAGCAGGGCTTTAGACTTTATATCAGAAGAGCAAATGGCAGCAAAGGCTCTTCACCTCTAGCTTCTTCTTGGGCAGTGAGAGGGGGAAAAAAAAAAATATTGAGGTGTTTCAGGCAAAACTTTCAAAGGAATTGCTGGGACAGCTCTCTGTGCATGCAGGACACAAACCAGAATCCTTGCAGAGCAGAGGGAAAGGAACCCCTGAAGATATTCCCCGGCAAGATACTGCAGAGAGAATCAGAAGGTACAAAGCGTACTCCTTGTTCACATCCCCTGTCCCCAGGGTGCAGAACAGCCTCCCAGCTGCCCCACTTCTGGCAGGGGACCACTGCTGCTAGAACTGGAACATAATGGTTACAAACCACTTTAAAAAACACACCCAGGAGTTAGTTGCATGCTGCTGGAACTTAAGCCAACATGCTGAGCCATTTTGTTGCCTGACACAAGCTGGTTTATAGGCTCTTGCAAACTGCTTCTCCACAGCAGAGTTCTGCCCACACTCCTTCAGCGCTGCAAGCCTACAGCCGGCTGGAGATGCAAGGGGCTACACAGTTTCTGAAGGACCAAAACCAAGGCAGCAAACATACTGACACCTCCTCCAACAGGGGTTGAAGGAAAAATAAAAAGACCAAAATAAAAAATAAGTAAAGAGAATGGAAAATGAAGCAGAAGAGTTAAACAGAGCTTTCTGGATGAGTCAAATGCGAGCAGAACAAAGTTGCGTAACAAGTGCCCCTTGACTTTTGTTATTTCTCCCAGCCACCTCCTCCAAAAATCTATTTGTTATTGTTTATTTGGGTATCAGTCCAAATTGCTGTGGGAGGAGAGCAAAGGAGAAAAAGGAAATGCTGTTGAGCTATTAATTCTAGTCCTGTAGTCATCTCGCACTCTCCGTTTATTAACGAATCAGTGTCCTGTTTACCACAATGCTCTCTAGAGCCTGGAAATTAAATACAAGAAGAACAGTTCTTAATTAGTCTCTTGCAAAAATGACTCCAGCACTGTTTCTCCTCAGCCAGGATAAATTCTGCCCTTGCTTATTCACCCACTGCTCAGTCCAGAAGGGCAGCGTCATCTCACGTCTCTCTCGAGAGAGAGCAGGCGGCAGCAGGGTGAGCAGGCGCCCGGCGAGCAGCGCGGAGCTGGGAGCATCGCTCCTGAAATTTAAGCCTCTGCGAAAGATTATATTGCAATAAAGGCCAGGCTGTGTCAAAAAGGCAGGAGCCACTGTGGCTACCACCCGTGCTCCCAGGACAGAAAAGAAGTCAAATTCATAGATTCATAGAATCGGTTTGGGTTCGAAGGGGCCTTAAAGATCATTTAGTTCCAACCCCTTCCACTAGACCAGGTTGCTCAAGGCCTCATCTAATCTGGCCTTGAACACCTCCAGAGAGGGGGCATCCACAACCTCCCTGAGCAAGCTGTTGCACCCTCACTCTAAAGAATTTCTTCCTAATCTCCAGTCTAAATCTGCCTCCTCAAAATGTTCCTTCATGTGTCTGCACCAAACCAAGAGGCAGAGTTATGTTTGGTTATTCCTCCCTCTTAGGATGCAAGAGCCACTGGCAGTGGGTGCAGCTTGACTTTTCAAAGGGACATGTTTCCATACAGCCACTTGTCCTCACTCCATGCCAAATCTGGGTTGTTCCCAGGAGCAGGAATGGCTGAGGCAGAAGCTGACTGTCCAGAACAGCCTTTAATCACAGAAGGACAGAAATACTGCGCCAAAGGCAAAGGAACCACGTTCGTGTTGGCACAAGAGTGGATTTGCCTGACCCCTGGAAGTCCAAGAGATGTATCAGATTTGTGGCCCTGAAGTACTTGTCTATATAATCCCAGCCTCCTTTGTGCCATCTGTTTCCCCTCTGGCAGACTGGCCATTACAGACACAAATGCTAAAACTCAAGTCTCCTTAGTAACAGGTTTGTGTTGATCTCTCCCACGCCTCCCAATCTTTCTATCAATCCTGTAATCTACTGGGATTTTCCCTGCAGGGGATATGTAACAGCATCAGTGGGGCAAAAAAAGGAGGATAGAAGCACTTTAGGGCAGGGGTAGGTGTAAAAAGAGAGTGCATGAAGTTAGGAGAACTAAAGTCTAT
Source organism: Dryobates pubescens (assembly GCF_014839835.1). Lineage (NCBI taxonomy): Eukaryota > Metazoa > Chordata > Aves > Piciformes > Picidae > Dryobates > Dryobates pubescens. Next base: position 27,113,504 of record NC_071624.1, on the reverse strand, counting down.
CAAAACCAGATGTTCTTATGCTGGAGCAAGCCACCAACATACCTTCTGAGTGCCAGGTTTAAGATCTCACCTGAGCACTCAGTGCATCAATAGATCTCTTCTAAAAGAGCTGCCAATTCTAAACAGTGTCCCATCAATACACAAGTCTTAAACCACCCTATATATATCCTGCATCCCTAAAACCATCTTCTCTAGTACCTCAGGGGTAAGAACACTGCTAGTCTCAACACTATTAGGTAAGGAAGGACTATTTCCAGTCTGCAGAGACTGACTGGAGATCTTACAGCAAGTTTTAAGTGAGTGATTGCTGGCTGCCTTTGGTTCTTTAATCCCTAAATCCCCACACTCTCTTCTTGAGGTTAATCCAGTTAAAACTCTCCCTTCCCTTTGGCTAGTGCCTTGCATAAATAACCACCTGAAGAGCAGAGCTGCAGAAGCTAACACTCAGAGTATGGCACTTTGCAGAACTTTGTCCTGCTGAAAGAGACTGCAAATAAAGGAATTTCTTACTGCCCATGCCAGAGAAGGAAATTAAGATTAGCTAGGTAAGGGAAAAGGTACTCCTCATGGATTGCTTAAGTCTGCATGAATCAATCATCCAGTCCAATCCAAATCCCCCAGTTGCTTTCTGCCTTAAGATAACTCAAAACAGGTTTATGCTCCACTAAGATAAAGCAGCCTTAAACCAGTGTAAGCCCTTATGTCAAAATCCCCCTTTTTAGGAAGGGAACTTGCCTTCAAGGTCAGCTCTAAATGAGATGGATATACAATTTAGTCATAGAGGCCATGTGGTATTTGGGAAAGCAACACTGATTAACAAAAGGAAATCGCTTCTTTAGACTCTGCCTGGCTGATCTGGCTCAGCCACCTTCCTCATGCTGAGCCCATGGGCAGCAGAAGGAAAGCAGCACTGGAAGGCAGCTGGTCCTCAGCACTCAACCTGCCTGGAGAGGCCAGGGCAGTGTACAGCCTGACACATGCAGACCCCAAGGACTGTTTCATCATCCATAAAGCATCAAGAGTCCAGTCCAGGAAAGGTGCACATCCAGCCTCCCCAAAAAAGTCCCCAACCTCCAAATACACCCAGTGAAATGGAAAGGAATCCTGAGAAGAGTTATCTCTATTTCCTGCTATAACACAAAGTGAGGACAAGTGGCTGTATGAAAGCATGCCCTTTCCTGCCCATACTCACTTCCAGTGCCACTTGTCCCTTGGAGAGAAACTTGTGTAACCTGGCACCATGCCCCTGGGCAGGCAGAGAGGAGTTTCAAGACAAATCCTTCAGCTGGGACAGGCCTTAGGTCAGTGACTTGATAGGTCACACAGCCTCTGCCCACACACATATCTGCACATCTTTCACTGTGAAGCTTGGCCAGAGGCTCTGGGGCAGCACACATCACTGTGGGGCAGCCTGTCAGAGAAAAGTCATGGGCTCCCTGGTGCTTGTCAAACTCTTCAAGCCATGCACTAGATCCAGGACTTGGACCATAAGCTCTTTGTGTTTCTGTCGTTCATAACCAAGAGAAACAGAAACCAGGTTTTGAGGACTCTTCTTCCAAGATGCTCAGTCTCAGGGGTAGTGAGAATGAACAACTCCATCAGCTTGCTTGTCTAACCAGAGGCAGCAAGCAGCATATCCAGTCTGCTTCCCAGGCCAGATGCAGTTACACTCAAATAAGCAGGTGTGGAGTAAAGAGGACCAAACAAAGAGCAAGATTCCTGCACAGCTCTGAGCTGCAGGAACGCTTCTAGCCCCATTCAGGCAGCTATGGAAAGCTGCTGCTGGGTCTCTGGTGCACACTGAAATGCTGGTTCTGAATGGCCAATTAATCAGAAGTGGAATGTTTCTGCCTTCACAGAGTAGCTATTTTAAGATTGCATTATGTTCCCTGCTTCCATTAATAGGTACACATATAAAAAAAAGAAGGCAAGGCGTTACACCCAGCACTGCATTTGCCTCAGCAGGCTCCAGCGCTGCAGCTACAAACACCCAGAGGCCGGCAGGGGAGAGCTAATCAAGTCTCTTATTGACAAGCCATTCTTCTTCAAAGCTCCAGAGATCACCTTCTCATTAGGCCTGCTAAATCTTGATGGAACAAGTCAAGCCATATTGTTCACTGGCCACCCCTGCCCATCCCTCCATCTTCCATGGAGGTTTAACAGAGCTGTAGAATTCACCAAAGTGAAGGCAGGCTCTTGCAGCATCCCACAAGTCCTGCGGCTCCACAGGAGACCGACCCAGGTACTCCCATTCCAGACCCTGGTTTCTCTGCTCCTGTTGCCCATGCTCTCCAGAGCTGCCTTCACACAATGGCAACCAGCACACATCTGTGTCCCTCTGGATCCCCTTTGAGACCCTGTGAGACTCCAGCTATTTGCCAAGCTGCAAAGAGCTCATTTTTGGAGCAAGCTAGTAACTCTCAGGTTTTTTAAGCTAACAAAACTCCACTATTAAGGTAATTTTAGAGAACACAGACCCTTGCATTTGGCCAAGCCCCACCTCTCCCAATCTCTCCTGCACGTGGTAGGACTGCAGCTTCATCCACAAAATTCACAGAGCAACCTACCAACCCTCTCCAAGCCTCAGCTGTGACATCAGAGTTTGGTCATTGTGGTTTTCTGAGCGGGTGGACAGGAGGAGCTAAGAAGGGAAGCACAAATACCAGCCCTTGGCCAAGCAATACAGAGAAGCTGCATGCCAATGGCAGGAGCAATATTGTTTTCATTTTGAAATAATGAATAACCTTAACACAGGGCAGATGTAGTACACAGAGTCCACTTTCTGTCAACAGTTTTGTTTTTACTAACAGGTTTATACAGATTGCTTTAAATATCAGAGCCACAGAATCCAAAAGGTACATGGATAATAAATCTCATTAAAGTTAGAGCAGGTCAGCCCTCTGCTGAAGTTAAGCTGTAGATCCTCCTAATGCTCTTGAAGAAAGCTGGAGTGCCCAGCCAAATGAGGATTCTCTCAGCTCACAAATCCATGTCTTCTGAGCCAAGTGGAAATACTGCACGAGCTAAGCAAAACAGAGTTTTGTGTGTGGGCTGGGGTGGAGTTTTTCTGCTTGAATTTGGCTTTCCAGTTGTCTTTTTCATTTTTCAACAATGCAAAGAGCAAGCAAAAATCCCCAAATTATGAAGCAACAAATACTAGTCAGAGCTGAAAATAAAATCCAACTTAAGAGGAAAAAGGGTGATGCCAACCTCATTGTATTGAACCAAAGTTACTTTGATATTGGATTCAAATCTACAGAAATGCATGAGCCCACACAGGCACAAAAAGTACAACAAAGGCCAGCAGCAGAGAACTCTGGAGCACAGCCCATCTGCTGAAGAATGACAGCTACTAAAGATGGGACAGCTTCATTGTCAGGGCACCCACATGCAGAAACTTTGGGGCCCTGAGCAACCTCAGCTGGCAGTCGTCACTGCTGTGATTGGAGTCAAGAACACCGATTTACACCCAACAGCAGCTGCTGTATCAAATGCAGGGTGGGGGGAAACAGAGGGCTGGGCACATCAGTGCGTGTATGTGTGGAAAACACTAACACATGGTGTCAAGGAAGGAAATGAAATAGAAGGATGCTCAAATGCTGAGAAAAACTACTTAAACCAAACATATGAAGTTTGACCCTCTCAGCCTTCAGCTCTGGGGGAGTCAAGATTCCACTGTGCAGAGGTGGAATGGGCTCAGACATCAGCAGTGGGACTAGGAGCTGTACACAGGTTCACTAATGGCACCTTTAGTGCTCAGTAACTTTGGCCATTGTGGAGAAATGGCAAACCCTTGGCACAGATATGGTCACTTCAACTATGTTCATTTTACTGCAGTAATAAAGACATTGCTTTACAGATGGCACAACTGATATGTGCAAAAATGTCAAACAGAGTAGGTAACTTCTGACTTTCTCTGTTAATGCACACCCCCTCTGCCAAGGTGTAAAGAAAAATCCCCCATGATGTCAAGGTATTTCTTTAACCAAAGCATAATCTGGTTTGTTTAGGGCTTTGTTTTTTTGTTTCCTTGATTCCCTGCCCTGTTTTCTAAAGAGTACAGTAAGAAGAAAAAAAACCCAAACCACCACCAAAGCCACAACTTCTCATGCAGCAAACGATTCTGTGAAAATATGGAAGCGGTAGAAAATCCTGGATTGTGTTTGACTAGTGAACAAGGTCACAAACTAAGTAGTCTGAGAATTTCTGGTATCTTAGCACCTTTTTTCCACACCCCCCCACCCCACCCCTTCACTACTTAGCTCAAAATGCAAGACCAACCAGAACACATGATACAGCCTACACTGGTAGAGGCAAATACATGGTTGAAGTCACAGGAGCACATTCTTCAGGGCTCATGAACCATCACATGACAAACATCACAAGAAGGCAATTTACTAAATGCAATTATAACTTGAAGAACTTAAGAATAATAATGAAAACCATTATGGAAACATCTCTTAGGAAGGGGGAAGGAGCTATGCTTGAAAAGACCAAAGCAAATATCAGCTCTCACATTATCTGAAGCTTTTGATTGCTGGTCCTACCATATAAGCTGGCATTGCCTGAAGCCCCTAATACATACTTTGATTTACAAAGCTCACAGCCAATAAAACAGTCAACCAGCAGTCAGTGAAGACTTTATCAGTAAGCCTCTAAGAAACACACCAATATTTGAGTTTCATTGCACAGACTGTGCTAAACCTTTTCTGATTTTGCATATTTGAAAGGCAGCAGCCTGCTCATTTGCTAAAAGGCTTCTAAGTAAGAATGGCTTCTTTTCAAAAAAGCAAGAGCAGACACAACCCACAGCCCTTCTCTGTAGCTGTCAAGATGTACTGACAGCTATTCAGAAGAACACACATCCAAGGTCTGCTTCCAGCTCCAGCCAGATAAATGGGAACAAAAGCAGAACAGCCTCTTAACAAGATGGCCCTGCACTAACTGCTTTTCACACTTGCACTACCTGGACTGATTTCTGTATCAGGACAAAGAAACTTGTTTTTTATTTCATAAGAGCCACTTTCATTGAAAAAGACTCAAAGCCCTGCTAACATTTTATCCTGACAATTTAATCAAGGATTGGTCCAGTCCTGGGGTAGTGCTCAGCATTCAGGGATCCTGAAGGCTCTTAACAATGATCCACAGGGCCGCTATCAAACAGATCACTGTAGACTCATCCTTGGGATTAAGTCATCTCTATTTGTGAGCCCTGATGTGATGATCTGTCTATTAGAGAACATAAGTAGTGCATGAAAGCCTCTTCAAGGCCTTCACCACCATCTGTGAATTACATTATTAACAATGGTATGAACTTCCTAAGAGCATCTGGTTCTCTCCCCACCCCCCTCTCAAATCACTGGAAAGAGCTCTTCAGTAGCAAAACAGGCACAAGCAAAGCTGTATCCTTCCTCTCCCTCCACCTTCTCCTGCCCTCAAACAGCAGAAGAGAGATGGGGTTCAGCCCTCCATTTCCATACCCTACATGAACTCTGCACACCTCTTGCTGTTATTAAATGAAGATGAACTGGAACAAGTGCCACATGTACCAGAGGCATTTAACTGGGGAAAGTTTGTTTCATTGATTTGCAGAGACAGCATCTGAAGTAAGAATGATGCTGCTGAGCTGCTGCTGCACAATGCATGCACTGAGGCACAACAGGGGCTGCAGTGCTGCCCCAAGACCTCACTTCTCACCAGCACAACTGCTGAAGTTAACCAAAACCAGGCAGCAGCCATTAAGCCAACTTGAATGGTTACTGCTGTAGCTGACCTTCTAGATGCAAAGATGCATTTTGTCATCCCCATCCTCCTCCCCACCAAGGCTGTTTCAGTGGCTTATTCTGAAAACATGCCAGCTTCTTGTAAACAAGAAGCAGGAAGAGGCAGTATCACCCAGGACATCAGAGCACACTCTCCACTGAACTTTGTGCAGAGTTCACATCAACCAGCCTCCTTGGCTACTCTAAGGGATCATTTCCTCCTATCTAATTTTCTACTGCTTGCTCTCCAAACCCAGCTGCTTTTCTTGCTCTATGCATAGGCTTTCAGGAGCTTCTCATCACCCCAACCTTCTGTGTACATCAGCAGCAGTTTTTCCATTCTGGTTTTCCACAGTGCAATTCTTTGGTTGCACAACAGTTCACAATTCAGACAACACTGTTACAGCCCTGGAAGATACAGCATCTTCCTCTGTCTTAAATCAGCAGTACTTCTTGAAAGAAAAAAGCAACATTATGGCCAGCTCAATAAAGACTTCTATTCAGCAGGGAACAGCACCCAAAACGATCCTGCAGCATGCAGTAACAGGCTGAAAATACTGGGTGGGGGAGGGAGAGAACAGTGTTTCTGCACAAATTCACATGAACCTTTCTCCTAACATACCATTCTGATATGCCCACATTTCAAATAAGTACATAGCCAGGTCTGTGCTGAGGTGCTTGGATGCTCACATAGAATCATCTGGTCGGAAAGACCTTAAAAATCACTGAGTCCAACCCATAACCTAACATCTCCCTGTACACAACTGTTAGACCACATCCAGAAATGCCCCAAAGGGCTGTCACCTCTAATTGCCTGCTGAGTTTCTTAGTACTAAGCCAGATTGTACCTCATAATGACAGAGTTCCTTCAAATAGTGTCCTCCTAAAGCCTTGGTCCCAGACAAGGCTGGGTGACTAGTACCAGTGTTTCTCACTTGGATTTCTGCAGTTTGGTCACTCACTGAATACAGAATCAGGGAATTACAGAATGGTAGGGGTTGGAAGGGACCTCTGGAGATATGGTCCAAAATCTGGTACACCTAGTACCTACTCCTACTGTAATTAGAGGTAAATACAGAATATGTTCATGTCTACAAAATGATGGGCAGATGTGTTTATTTGGGGTCACCATCACTGTGATGTGCTGCCTGAATGCAGGCTCTTGGGTCAGGTCACAAGAGGCATTTACTGCTGACCTCGAGCTACAGGAAAGGAGGAAGGCAGAGGCACACAGCAGCCTGCCTCCAGATTGGTTCTGCCAGGGTTTAATTTCATTTAGGTCATGACTAGTCACTCTGCTTTGGGTGGCAGGTCAGGCTGAAGATGAACAGCTACCCAGACTCCTGGGGAAGCATGTAGCAGTGATTTTATGCAGCCATTTAAACAAGAGAGCCATAAGAAAATGAAGCTACTTTTATTAGAAGCTCTGCTTATTAAGTCCTAAATTCTCACTGCAAATAACTTAATGGGAGGGGTGCAGGGAGAAGAAAGAAAAAGAAACTGGCAAGTCTTGAAGCAAATTAATGATAATTAGAGATGGGCATTGCCAGGACCAGCTCCCTACATACAGTAGGAGCACAGCATCCTATTGGAAGGATCTTAAGTTGCTAACATTGATACTTGGAATGACAGCAGCTAAAATTGTTGTGACTTCCCAATTTCAAACAGTAGGTACAGGTGACCATGCAATCAAATTAGCTAATATTTTGCTAAATCAGTGCATTGAATATGACTCAGTGAGCTCATTTTTGGAGGCAGTTCAATGCCTCACTTCTAGGACTGATGTCACTGTCACATGCTTGGAGAGGATCAGTCTGCAGCTGGATATTTTAAAGCCTTCTCTTAGGAGTAAAGTCAGAGGATTTCAACAGCATCAACTAATGAATTTGTGTTTTCTTGTAACAGTTCAGTCACCAAATCCAGTTGTCAATACTTCTGTGAGAATATCAGGCCAGTTCAGGCAATTCCCCCTCCCTCCAATACAAGCCACTACACTGAAGAGTGAAAGACTGAAACAACTAAGTTGTTTCCACAGAGAAAGTGTTTCAACAGAAAAGGAAATCAACAGAAAGACAAAGAAACAGGAAACTCTCACTGATTCTGACTGGCTTGTGATAAAATAATTAGCCACTGAGAACCTAAGCTCAGCAGATGTAAAAACACATCAACAAACATTAGCTGGGTAAAAGGTGCTGAGCATCAGCAGCACAAACACTTCAGCAGGGACATTCAACCCTGTGCTCAAATCCCATTCACTAACAGACCAACTGTGAAGCCATCTTTTATTTTGCCATAACCCAGGGGTGTCACTGAAGTTCGGTGGCAAGTGCTCATGCAGTATCTGTGAAGTCTCCCACACGCTGCTTGCCCCTGGTACCAAGCAGGAACAATGCATTGCTGCACAGCAGTGTCCTCAGTGCTCAACTGCATGCGACTTTGGGGCAGAAACCCAATGCTCAGAGGGGAGTGTTGTGTGCATCAGGCTGCAGGGGCAGGTGGTGACATTGTCAGCAAGCTCTCAGCACTGCTTACCTCCACGCCCATTGATGTCAGTAGAAGGCTACATATGAAAAGTCTCTGAAGAGGAGGCTGAAGTGCTCCCTAACCCATGGTGCTGTCCATACACTATACTTAAGAAAGAGACAAAACAAAAAAACCACAGAAGTGAAGCAGTATGAAATTGTAGCTTTTCAAGTCTCTTGCACTCCATGTTCCAGTTCAGAGGTCAGACTATGCACCCATCAGTTCTGAGCAAGCCCTTCACCACACTGCCCAAGCCTTTCATGTCTCTGGAGCGTAGGATCAGAACAACAGTAATTCACTGCAGGCTTGTATTGCTCCCAGAAGACCTTGGATGAAGATGACAAAGCTTCATGTTCTGTTCAGCTGTTAAATTGTTTTATGAGACTAGCTACTTTAGTCAGGGGCTGTAAGAAAACACACAACCCTCACGTAGCACAGGGCAGGGCCCATTTCAAAGATCCCTTCTCTCAGAGAGGTTCTCAAGCTCTGCATCTGTTCCAAGAGCAATTCCATCCATCCTCATCCACTCACCCTCATCCGCAAGGCTCCAAGTTTCATTTGCAACAGAGAGACAAAGGCAAGAAGCCCTAAGCTACCATGGACAGTAAACCTCCACCACAGGACTACCAGGACAACTAGCAGCTCCAGTGCCTTCAGAGGAGCTGACAGAAAGACCAGGTACTTGAATGTCAGTGTGTGCAACCCACACTGTGAATCTACAGGTGGATAAACACATTTGCTGCACAGGCTGCAGCTAGGGTCAGGGAAGGTTATTATAGCCATGATAAACTACCTCCCACTATTAATAGTATTTAACTCCCAGAGCCTTATGACTTCTTTTCATGCTGTACTTTTTAATCCTGGGCAGCTGGAGAAAGAAGAGACTAGAAGAAACAACAAGATCCTTACATGTACAAGTTCTTATTTAGCTGCTTGTGGCTCACTAAGACTTTCCCTCTCAATTTAAGAGAAGGTTTATGTATTTAGTGAGCACCTCAAGGGTTTTAAAGTGAGCAGAACACATCCTTAATTCCAAACTATGCCATTTGCAGGCAGAGCTCCATTTTTTTTTTTCAGAGGTTTGAAGCCATTTGGCAGTTGTACACAGCCTGGACCAGCCTGCACATTTTTCTCTCTTTCTCTCTCTCTCTCTCTTTTTTTTTAAATTTTAGACTTAATGTAGCATGTACTCTCAGAAAGGTTTACAATGCAGCCTTTTGTAGTTAACTTGCTCCAAGCTGGGCCACTGCCAGGTTGTTATCAATGACATTTTAAAGCAGATGAATGAAGTTCTTATTACGGTGACAAGCAGAATTGTGATATGGCACATGCAGACACTGAAAGAAGAGAGCTTGCTATTAGTTTGTCAGGTTAATAAATAAAATAGTGATTTAATGAATAAAAGGCTTTTATTAGGAAACAAAAGATCACAATTAATATTTATAAAGCTCCAGGAGTTTAGAACACCCTTTAAAATAAGATTATTCCATTTCACTCAGAGTCACCATCATGGATTAGAGATTCTTGAACACAGCTTCTCCTCTTAATTCTCTTATCATAGCAGAGCAATGCAGAAAAGAAAGCTCTGCCTTCTGAATTGGTTCAGGCCAGGCTCAGGCCTGCTCCACTGCTCCTTCAGGAGGAAGCTGCTCCATTTGAGACTGGCAATATTGAACCACACAGAATCACCAAGGTTGGAAAAGACCTCAAAGATCATCAAGTCCAACCTGTCACCACAGACCTCATGATGAAACCATAGCACCAAGTGCCACGTCCAATCCCCTCTTGAACACCTCCAGGGATGGTGACTCCACCACCTCCCTGGGCAGCCCATTCCTATGACTAACGACTCTCTCAGTGAAGAACTTTCTCCTCACCTCAAGCCTAAACTTCCCCTGACAGCAAACATTTCTGTTACATCTTCCTGGCTGCAGCTAAAGGCTGCACCTGTTGGAAGAGCTGCTGGTTCCTTATCACAGCAGGAAGTTCTCACGTTTTACACAGCGTGCTTCCACAGCACTCACAGGCACGGAAACCAAGCCAAGAGGAGGGACACTGTGCATTAGCAAAGCTGACTGCGCTCAGAAGTCAGCTGGCAAATCACTTCCCATCCTCTGTTCCCCCCCCCAAAATTTCTTCACAAATACCCTGCTGGTCTCTCTCAGCCGCTTCAGGGCTCTTCAGCATTTCCAACAGCATGTGCAAAGAAATGTTCACTACCAAAGTGAAGTATAAAATGGGAGAAGTCTGGCCAGGATGTCCTACTGCAGAGCAAGTACTGAAATCGTGATGAATACAGATGGCTTCTCACCTCAAGCTCTCTTTGCACCTACCCCCTTTAACTCAAAGCATTCTGTGGTCATCTGCCCTGAAACCAAACCTGCCAGTTTGAAGTTTAAACAAGCTAAGTAGTTTGGATTGGGGTTTGTTTGGGTTTTTTTTCTGGGGGAGTGTTTGTAGGAGGGGTTGTGTGTTTGGTTTGGGGTTTGGTGGTTTTGTCTCCCTGGGGTTTTTTGTTTGTTTGGGTTTATTTATTTATTTAGAATGAGGCAGATCTCAAGTTTAGAATCAAAATGTGAGCGATTACTCAAGCTTAAAAATTTATTTTGGCTCCTGCCTTCTCCTCAAATACTAAAAATCTGTGAAACTTTTGCCTTCTCAAGAGAAAGTTGAGTTTGAACTTCCTCACTCACAAGAAACCATGCAGAAAGTGTCCTGAAACAACCATCTCAGCCATCGACAGTCAACATGAACAGATTTCAGTTAAACAGAGCTTCCTCCAGACGAGAGCAGTTTCTGGTATATGTGTAAAACAGAAAAAAATCCACTTCAAAGACCAGAAGTGTGGGTTGCAGAAGCCTGTGGCACAGTTGTTATCTTTGCAGCATGAAGCACAAGTTGAAATCAGGGATCTGCAAAGTACATGTGAAAAATACTCATTTCACCCACTGCGACTATGCAAACTCCTCCAGTCATACTATAAACCTTAGCTGATAAAGCTTCCCTTGACTTCAACTTTATATAATTATGCCCAACTTTTGTGAAGGCATCTGAAAATGGGCTATTTCATACTGGTTTTCCCTGCAAATCTCTTTAGTTTATTTTAAGATCCAGGAGCAGAGCTGAAGCTGCACAGAAGGACAATTCAGTCCCAGCCCATCACTGAGGCAGTCCCAGCCAGCACACAGTGAAGAGCTGAGGGACAGAGTGGCAGGCTGACACAAAAAGCAAGAGGTGACACATTAATACTTGATCTCCATCTGCAATTGTGCTGACAAGTTTAGGCAATGTTAGTCCTGACCCACACAAGAGGGGTAGCTGCTGCCTGCAGATCCACTTCAGTGTTGAAATTCAGGCTTGCCAGCACATTCTATGAACGGCTGTGCCATCAAAATACCACCAAGAAGCAAGAAACACCAAAAAGAACAGCAACCAAAAAAGCAGTGCCTATATTGTCCTGTTTCACTTCACTTTTTGGAGTCACAAGCTTGCTACACCACACAAGGACAACTCAGCTGAAAACAAAACAGAGGAACCTCCCAGCAAAGAAACTCACTGGATGTTACATAAGAAAAACACTTGCTCAGAAAGTGAATTGAGTCTTTGCCAAAGGTTCTGCAACTCTAAAAGCAAGGGAGAAAGCTGTCATTTCAAGGTTTACACCTCACCCAGGAAGACAATGCAATATGGCAGCCAGTTAACTCTTGCATGCCACATTTTGAAGCACTGTATTTAAATACAATGGTCACAGCATCATCTGAAGAACATGCCCAAAGCTGTTTGTTTTAAACTGTCTTAAGCTGCTGAGGAAGGCTGTGGAAAGGAAAACAAAAGGACAAAAACAAAAAAATAACAAACCAAACAAAATCAATCCTTACTCCGTAAGGACTGCCACCTAGCATTTCCTCTTGCAACTAGGTTTAGCTCCTGTCTGTAGGTCAGACAGTTGAGTCACTTTCCTGCTGGCCCTACAGCTATTTATGAGCTACATTTGCAGGGTGACACTGCTTCCTACAGAAGATGCTCCAGAACTCAGAACTACTGCAAAGAAACAGCAGACTCAGGATGATGCCTGGTACTGCACATGAAGCAGGACATCTCACAGACAGCTGCTGCCCTTCTGCTCCTAAGCATGAGGTCCACACACAGAAGTTCTGGGTCTCCAATTACAGTTTGCTGAGGATTGGCCCTTTCCTGGCTAAGCAAGACCTTGCAAACGTTTATTTTTCTGAGGAAGGGACAGCAGCCCACAGGTTTTCCACACGCAAGGGAAGGTTAGGAGCTTTTGTTTCTACGTGCCTGGAACATGGCACTTGGGACTCTTCAGCGCTCAGGAGCTTCAGAGATTCATGGGAAAGTTCATCTTCAGATGGATTAAGCCAAGGGGTTGGCCCTGCATCACACAGGAGACTCAGACTACCTCTAACTACTAACAAAGCTCTCCTTTGGAAAGCAAAGTATTTTACACACACAAGACATATGTCCTATCCTTCCCTCTCATCATCACACCAAAAGGTAGAGAGATGAAAAGCCTGAAGTGTTTTGGTTGGTTTTTTCCTTAAGACTCCTAATACACACATTTCTCAGATGTTAGCCACTGAAGCTGAAGCAAGCCAGTTGAGCAAGTCTTAAGAGTTCTTGCTGCAATTTTAAATGTGATAATTCTGTACATCAAAACAGAAGGGACATGGTAGCAGCCAGTGAGAGTGATAGGACAGCTACAGTTCCCTGTGACAGGACCAGTTTTGCAGATGAGAATCCACTTCTCAGCTATTTCATCCAGTTAAAAGTGGAAGACAAATGAACCTAGCTCTGCAGCATTTGCCCTTTTGCTAAGCAGGCCTCAAGACCTGAAAAATGAATGCTGCATCTCTCAAAAGAATCCTAGCAGTGCCATTTTTCCCCAGCTATGTCCTATCACTTCTCATCTAACAGGGAGAATAAACTCCTGCATTTGAAACCTGCTCTAAATTTCCTCTGGGGCATCCCCACTCACAGAACAGCAAAGCCAGTTACAGGCAAGCTAATAGAAGCAGCCTGCAGGTTGTCTCCCAAGGAAAAAGTATCATACACCAGCTTCTACAGCATGTGTGTCAAAGCCTCCTAAAGAGAGAAAATATGGGACTCACTACACAGGAGTCAGGTTCTGGCCTTCTGCCTTTCAGATCCTGCTTGATCTCACCTCAGACTTGTTTGTAGCTCATCTCACAAGGAGCCTGGCATCACAACTCACAGACCCACACAACCCCTGAGGTGACACCTGTGGAATTTGCTTTCTTGGCTTGCAGATAAGTGGAAAGCTCAAGCATCCAAGGCACCTCCTGAGCTCTGGTATGAGAACATTTGTCTTCAGCTTTTAACTGGATGAAATGCCTGAGAAGTGGACAGGGACAGTATGATCTGTGATAGAACAGGTCTTTCAAAACACAGAATCATGGAATGGTAGGGGTTGGAAGGGGAGACCATTGAGACCAACTCCCTTGCCAGAGCAGGATCACCTAAAGCAGATCACATAAGAACACATCCAGGCAGGCCCTGAAAGGCTCCAGAAATAAGAGACTCCACCACCTCTCTGAGCAGCCTCATCCAGTGCTCTAACACCCTCAAAGAAGAGAAGTTCCTTCTCATGTTTAGATCACAGTATCGCCAAGGTTGGAAGAGACCTCGAGGATCATCGAGGCCAACCTGTCACCACAAACCTCATGACTAGACCATGGCACCAAGTGCCATGGATGGAACAGGTCAGAAAAAATATTCTATTATCTTCAATTATTTCAATACAAGAAGTTCACACTGTGGTCTTAAGGTCCCCACTAACTTCATCTTCAAGTAGCCCACACTGATACAGTAACTTTATTATTTCCATGAAGTTGAGAAGCAGCTTGGGAAAAAGAGGACTGGCAGACCCAAAAGCAGCGAGTGGCCACAAGCACAACACATTTCAGTGGGTGCCACAGGCCTTTCCTTTGCCAAGGCCATAAGAAGTTCATGTCAGAGGGTATGTGACAGGAGTTGCATGATTGCTGGCACACACAGCAAGGCTGCGTCTCACCATGGAAGCAACAAGCTGCTTAACCGTGTGACTCATCTTACAGCAACGTTTCATGCCTTCTGAGAGGAGATCAGCCTGCAATGAGCAGCACTGATAAGATGCATATTCAGAGGAATTCTATCTGGGCAAAAAGCTACTGATACATTCAAAACTGCAGATACAGAAGCCTGCCCAAATGCTAAGTAAAACACACACACACAGAGGGCAATATTATACTATCGCAAATAGAACATTTTGCAGATGGCTGACAGTGATCCAACCAATTCCTACAGCCCAACTCAGAAATGCAAAAGCTGATTTGAGCCTTCATAATTTTTTTATCCCTTTAAACAGAGAGCTCTGGAGCAACAGCTCTCAGCCAAAAGGTCAGACATCCTGTCGGCCTTGTTTCAATCACTGACTGCTTCCAACAGGGAGCACCTGCTGCTTTTTTGTGCTCCCAAGTTCCGCCCCAACCTTTACACACAAAAATAAGGGATGAGCTTCACTGTCACTACCTGATAAACAAATTAAAAGGATGCTCAGGCAAATCAACAGAACAGAGAGGAGACTCTTCTCAAATTCACAGGCTGAACTGAACAACTTGGAGGCTTGGAGCAGGCAGCTGACAAGCCTGGTGCTCTCATGTTGCAAGGCCAGTAGATATAAAGAAAGTATCAGTCGCAGAAGACCAGCAGCTTAGCACATACAGCTTGCTAACGGCATCAGCAAGAGTCAGGTATGAAGACAGTACAAGCTTCGTGTCAGTTGAACTCTAAAAGCACCAGGGCATTTTTGAAGTTGTGCAAGGACAGCAAGGGCTTCCAGCATACAGATGTTCCTGAGAGCCAGCCTGCAGAACAGCCTTCTCGCCTCAGCAGAGTGAAGCTGCACTGGGGTACAGGGAGGATGTGGTTTCTTGTGACTGAAGAATGAAACCTTGAGCTGCAGGCTGTGATCAGGGAGCAGCTACACTCAGCCAAGCTACCCAAAGACTATTTTTTTTAATTCCCAAGACAGAATAGTTGCAGCTATAGATCCTTCAAGCTTTTCTTCCACTGACTGGAAATCCTCAGGCATTACCTCTGCATCATACACCAAAATACTTCCAGCAGAGTGCTCTTTGGCTGGCAGTCTCCACTGAAAATAGTATTCTCCACTTAAGTAAATGTGTCATTGGCTCTCAGAGTAACTGTAGATATTACAGTACCCTGCCCTTTTCAATCTTCTTTCATTGCCTAAACAGCAAGAGTCAATACTGGTCAGATAATGACTCATTACAGCATCACAGACTATTTACATTTTCAAATGACAAGCTCCCTTTCAAAACACAACAATTTATGTACCATCATTTATGCGGTGACAACTTCAGATTTTGAAAGGTGCAATTGAGCTGGAAAAAAAAGAAAAGAAGGAAAAAAAAAAAAAAGACTCTTTCTTGCACTCTGCAAGTTTTAAGAATGTTTCTAGATGATCCTCACTGAGGCTGCAATTCATCTGTCATCCTCCTCAGCTCCAAATACTGTTCTCAACCTAAAACCAGCCCTTGCATTTCATGCTCTGAAGGAGCCTGCTATGTGTGTATACAACAGACAAGTCTTCAAGAGAAGGACTGGTCTTTTGTCACCCAGCAGCTTCAGCTTAGCCATCAAGCTGCTTTAGGAAGAGCAGTCTCACCACATGCAAGTACATTTACACATGCCAAAATTCTCTGCATTGCAAGAGCCTGGTCTCACACAGCTGGACAGAAACCTTCCTCTTCTAACACTACAGCACCACACCCAAGAAGGAGATAGAGGCCTCCCATCTTCCTTGCAGAGCTTTCAACAGAAGTAGAAATTTGAAAGACAGAGGAAGTTACAAATCACCTCACTAAAGCAATTTTGTTCTATCTCCCAACTGGTGACAGCTGGCAACACAGGAAATTGAGGTATCTGTGCAGCACTAAGAACTTTGCCTAGAGCAGGAACCAGCACATTCCTCTGGTCCACTGCCTCTGAAAATTTCAGATTTCAGAATGAGCTATGGCTGTACCTGAAAAACATCACTTGAGGAAAAGCAACAAGTAACAGATGATAATATCTGTAAATATTAGGGATTTCTAAGTCTACTGAGCATTTCATAGGAAGCTTCTGTTTGAGCTATGTTGCAGTCCTCTCCAACAATCAACTCTCCACAACCCTTCGCCAGCAGCAGCTGCTACCAAGACTTTAACTAATTAAAAAAGAGGGGGAAAAAAAAAGTTCTAAATGAGATGGAGAGGACTTATCAGTGATTAAGTAAACTCACAATTACCACATTGTTTAATAGCAATTGCAGGACCAGGGGTAGAGAAATGTTATATTTAGCTCCCCCATAAATAAGTGGGAAAATATTTCCTGTAAGTTCCACCAGCAAGAAGCTCTCAAGCAAAACATGACAGACTCCCAAATACATGTGCAGGACTCTGCTTCCTGCTCAAGCTGTTCTCCCAGGATTAAGCAGGGGAAGTCAAAAGGCTTAGGCTTTAATTTGCTTTAAAGTTGATGGGGGTTAGAGGTTTGTTTTTAAATGGTGTGTTTTAGAACAATATATGCAGCATATCTTCTCTTTCTGGGTCAGTCGCAGCCTTCCAATAAAAGCATATTGTCTCCCTGAGGGTAGGAAGAGGAGTGAACTGTGAGAGCATTCAGGGCCAGATTGCCTGCCCAGCTTCTTCACCTTGCAGGAAAGCTATGTAATAGCCAAGGGGAAAAAAGCACTTAAGTTACAGATTTGTATTTTTGGTAGAACTGTGCATTAACATAACTTAAAAGAGCAAGTTCCAACAGATTATTTCCCAATACAGATAATTATCAGAAGTCTTTTGGAAAGCTACAGAGTATTAGAACAGTTTTCCACTACTCCCATCATAACAACCACCCAAATTTGATGCTAGCTTGGTGACTGAAGTTACCCAATGTCTTCCAGAGCCACAGATAAGGCTCACAAAGGATTTTGAGGCAGGCACCTTTCAGTAGCTCTTCTCTGCTTTAGCTAGAATTCTTCTTTACAGCTTGTTCCCAGACCTGATAATGTGGCTGCTGTGTCCACTTTGCCATGGAGAGAGCAGTAGAGGTACTCCATGTGTGTCAAACAGCATATGACGTCTGCAGCTTAACACCAGCAGGAGACTGAGAGATGGTCCACTGCTCAGGGATGCAAACAGCAAAAGGCACTCAAAACTGATGCATAAAAAAACCTTGATGCATCAAATGACTCCCTTTGAAAATGTTGTGCTTTGTTAGTGTCAGTGAGCAGCCTTTTTATTTTTTTTTAACTCCAAAAGCAAAGGATGGAGCAAGTTAAATTCATTCAGATTTCTTTCTGTTCATTGTCTCACAGTTGTCACAAAAAAAAGAGCTCAAAGAAAACATGTTTTCTTATTTTTCCACTGAAATGAAGATGCTAGATGGGAAGGGTGGGAAAGCCCTAGCACTTGACAAGATCCTGTCCTGCCAGCAGGAAATATGGCAGAGATGTTGCTGAGTACACTCAAAGAATTTGGGGCATGGATAGAGAAAGTAACAGGCTACATCTTTAGATCTTTCAGGTGGCTCAGGCAGACCTCTGACTGCATGGCTGAGCAGCAACATCTGAACATGGTGTTTCTATTTTACTGCTTTTGTTCACCATGGGACTGCTGTGTCCACCTGCTGTAATTCCAATGGTACTTCCAGGGCCCTTCCCTGACTCAAGTCTTCTCATCCTCCCAAAAGAAACTTCTCTGAGGGGAACACACAGGAAGGGAAAAAAAAAACAACCAAAGCACCAACCAAAGGCATTGATCAGGATGGAGCAGGCCCTCTCTGGCTAATGGTATCTTTACATTTTCCTGTACTACCATTTTTGCTCACATGGCACATCAGAAGACAACAACTCTGCTGTAGAGAAGTGAAGATTGGAAGACTGCAGTCTTACTTCTCAAGTGGCTGCACAACCAAAGGCAAGAACAAACAGATAGGAGAAGTCTGGACAGACAATTAAGGGAATTTCACAAGTCATCAAGTGACCAGAGGACTGTAAATGTATAATCAACACTTTGCATGAACGACCCTGAAATGAACGCTCACGAGATGCTCTATGGCAGTAAGAGCAAAACCTATAAATAAAAGCCATCCAATTTCAGAGTGATTCAGATCAGCTATTCCCCTGAATCCCTAAGAGCCAATTATAACTGTTTACAGGCATATTTAATGCAAAAATTCAGTTTGAGGACATCAATCTCACCCTTTCTCCTTGTCTGAGAAGTTTATCTTGGAAGTAAAGAAATATCAAGGCATTTAACAGAATCCATTTCTGTCCTCAAAACTCTTAGTGACCTGGAAACAGAATTAGACATAGCCATATGCTTGTACACCAACACACTTCTTCCTTGCCCACAAGCTGGAACAGTGAAGTTCCAGCAGTTACCAGATAATCTCTGGTCAGAACTGGCAGGGTTTCACGCTGCAAGTCAGACCCTTCTATTACTCAGAAATATAGAATAGAATAGAATAAACCAGGTTGGAAAAGACCTTTGAGATCGAGTCCAACCTATCATCCAACACCATCTAATCAACCAAACCATGGCACCAGGAGCTTTCCTTTAAAGAGGTAACTTGGAGATAGTTCGTATAGAAGGAAACTACCATCAGTTTACAATAGATTGGTTGAAATAATTTCACTTAAAAAGGAAAGAACTAAGTCCTCCTGCTGAAGTCAACAAGGATCCACAAGAAGGGCAAGCATGGCAGACTTGCAGGAAAAAGGGCTTGTGAACAGGGCTCTGCAGGGTTTAGCAGCCTATGAAGGTTCATCATCTGAACTGATACCAAAGTTCTGCTTAAGAAACAATTTTGTAACACAAGAGGACCACTCACAAGCTCAACAAAATTCTGACTGAAGGCTGGAGAAACAGTCAACCCCAGCTATCTAACAAGAGGCTAAAAGGGCAGTCAAAACCTCAAAGTGTGGTTAGGAAGTGATAACAGGAAATGCAGAATCACTCAAACAATGTCAGTTAAGTGAAGAATATAATTTCCACTGTAGACTGCAAAAAAAGTCTGAGAAAGTAGAAGTAGTTATGAGAACCAAAACCAGACCCAACACTTCTTTTGCCATAGGGCAGCAAGGATTTACAAAGACCACTGGTACAGCATTCACCTCTGTACTATGAGATTGAAGAAAGAGACTATAGCTAAAAACACCAGAGCTGCATTCTCTGGGTTTATCAGGCTCTGGAGGGAGTTGTTTATATACATTAAAACTAAGTAGCGTCCAAAAATCAGTACAGTTTCAATTTAATTTAATTGGCTGGGAAACAGCCTGACTGTTCCAGATGGGAAAGCCTTACAGAATGCAACTAATTGTTCATATATAACAAATGTTTCCCAAAGGAAAGGGTTATGCATCCAAGTGGTAGAAAGAAGGAAGATGCCAAGAGAGACCTACCTACTCTCACGAAACATCTTAAAAGCAAGCAATGTGTGGAAGAGGAATAATGGAAAGGATAAAGAAGTCAAAAGGAGGAAGCAACCTCTTAAGTAATGCAGCACATTTATAGCAGAGCAATAGAAGTGAAATTAATCTGTGTTGCTAAATAAACGTAATTTAGAAGAGACATGGGAATGAAAGGGGTGGGGGGAAAAGAAGTGTTCTGACAGTTAAAATGCTGTTGGGGCAGGCAGGACCTGTCAAGTAGCTGATCTAGTTTCAGAAGCGGTTACCTAACACAACAAGAAATATTTTCAGGGTAGTTGGCTTTTTCACACAGTTCCCATGAGGGAAGCAACTGGGATTTCAACTCTTCTTCCCCTCCTAAACATTTGCAAGCCAGACATAACACCAGTGTGATAATGCACCAGGGGGGTTTAAGGAAAAAAGCTAAGAACTAAGCAGAAAGTTAAATGAAGCTCAGTTTTCATTCTCATCCTCAGTTGTACTTGGAGTCACATAATGGGTAGGCAGCAGTTTAAGGGGTAACTATGCAGGATTTTACAAGACAGAAGTAGGAAAATAGTCTCAAGTGTAAAGAGCATGGAAAGCAAGAAGCCTTTACAGCCGCCTGCCTCACTTCCTGATGGAGGGCAGTGATGAGAACATCATTCTGCACATCTCATCCAGAGATCTGAAATCTGGCCTGTATCTGACTTGAGCTTGACACAGCCTCTTGGACACTCAAAGGGAAGGATTGTTTGAAAAAATAAGTATCTTAGCTCTTAGCAGAGGAATGGCCATGTACTGGAGATACCCAGAGGGTACTGTCAGATTAAATCATTTTAGAACAGCCGTAGCCGGAACAATGTCAGTTTGCTTCCACGATCTTCCCGCCTCTCTCCCTGCACATACAATGACAAGACCAACCCAGGCTGTTTTATTGAGGCAGTTCCGCGCTGCGGACGGGGCAGCAGCACCTTAACACAGTGGGTGAGGCTCGGGGCGAGGTCTGACCGGGACCCTGCGGGAAACACCCGGGCTGCAGTGTGCGAGAGCCCTTTCGCAGCCCGAGGGCCAGGAGCGCTGAGCCCGACCGGCTTCCCTCAACCACCCCACCCCAGGCCTGCTGAGGGACACCCGGGACCCCCGCCTCTCCCCTCGCTTGTCCAGGCCACAGCGACGCGAGGGCCCCGCAGGGATGTGCGACCCCGCTCGCAGAGCCCGGGCCGGGGTCACTGAGGGGAGCGCTCGGCACTGCCCACAAGGAGCTGTCAGGGCCCGACGGGGCCCGGCTGGAAGGAGGCGGCGGGGAGCCGGGGCTGGGGGGGGGGAGCGAGAGCGGTCTGGCGCACGCATGCGCACCGCCGCGCGCCGGACCCTAACGGCCACCAACCGCCGCGCTCCCCTCAGCGCCGGGCGGGCGGGCGGACTCACCGAGGCGCAGGGGCTGGAGGTGGCGCTGGGGGTAGGCGAGCGCTGCACCGTCACCAGAGCCATCGAGAGGCGCGGCGGGGCCCCCCGTCCGGCCGGCGGGGGCCTTACTCCATGGCGAGTGCCGGCGGCGGGAGGGCGGGGAGGGGAGCGGAGGTGGCGCGGCGCCGGCCGCAGGGGGCAGCAGCTCCACGCGCGCCAACGGCCTCACGCCGACTGAGGCGCGCTGGGGCTGGGCCGGCCGGGCACAATACGGCGGCAGCGCGCATGCGCCACCTGTCAGCACAGCGCCGCCTCCGGGCCGCGGCGGAGCTTTAACCCCTGTGGAGCCGGCGGCTCCCGCGCTATGTCTCGGCCCCTGACAGCTCCAGCGCCTGAGAGGGGGGCCTCGGCCTTCGCTCAGCGGCGTCGGCCCGAGAAGTGGGTATTGGTGCTGAGTGCCAGCTTGGCTGTGGTCACCATCAGGCAGGGCTCTTGGGTATGTAAAAAGTGATGGGCTTTCGGCATCCTGTCCTATTGTAGCTGTGGCAGTGTGTGTGGCACCATACTGGGTGAAAGTTGGCCTTAACGCTCACATAGTGTAGCTTTTCCTTGCATTAGGGAGCAATAGTCCATGGTCGTTAAAGGTCTTTCCCAACCTAAACACCCTGGAGGTGTCTAAAAGGTACAGAGACGTGGTGATGAAGGACATGGTTTAGCCCCAGACTTGACAGGGTTAGATAGTGGTTGATGGTCTTAAAAGTTCTTTTCCAACCCAAATGATTATATCATTGTAAACAAGTATATGATTCCATAAAAAAAACATGTACTACCTCCATAGGGGGTTGGAGTAGATGACCTATAAAGGTTCAATCCAATCCTAACCATTCTGTAATTCTGTTATTCTGTTTATACATCACTGCACAAGCCCAAAGACCAGAAAAATAGCCTACTGAGTATACATGGCATCTGAAACATTCAGACATCCCCAGAATGCCATTCTGCCTGACAATTTGGGTTCTGAGACAAAGAGCCAAATGCTATTAAGGTTCATTTGTTTTGCAGTTTCAGCCTGGAGCTACCAAATTCATGGGAATGTTAGCAAGGAGGTAATTTGGATTGAGAAATATCTTGGACATATAATGGCAGCACTGCATGTGATAGACAGAAGGCAGTCTAAGTGATAAACAGAGCAAACTCCTCTTTGTCAAGAGGGCGTATTAACCCATAGATTCCTTTTAGGCATATACTGCTTTCATCCTCAGTCTGACAGGACTGTACATGAACTCTTGCTCCTGTAAATCTAAGCACCAGAAAACCCACGGGGGAGCTCTTCAGGCTATTCCTCAGTGACTTGTAGGCAAAATAATTAGAACTGCCCAGGTAGCTGGGCTTCACTGTATTGAAGAAGTTAGCCTGGCTAATGAGGCATTTTGCCTCCTGGTGGACAGGAGAGGCTGAAGAACAGGATCTGTAAACTGGACTGAAGTCGAGTTTGCCAAGCACACTGCACAGGAAGCCAGGATCATGCGCATGAAATATTCCAAAAGAGGATCCCAGTGGGATCAGGGCACACGGGGAAAATGAACAAGACCCATAGGTAAACAAAGACTCATCGTCCAGCCTTTTATGACCATAGTTTTATTTTGAAACATAGTGTTTATGGAAAATGTGCTTGCAGCACACTTTAAAAAAACATTTACCTCAAGTAAATTGTGGAGTTGCCATTCACAGGTAGCTAAAGGTCCAACATATCAGTTGTTAACTGCAAGAGTCACAGATCGTGAGGGTTCTCTGAGCCATCAGAAAGGTAGAATTTGGACGTGCAATGGGTTTTTTTAGCAGCAGAATTTCAGCGTGGAGGAGGAAGCTCTAAGGCAGATGTATTCCAATTGAAAAGAGCAATTAGAGGGCAGCCTGTGGTCACAGCATCATGGCAGCTACAAAAAAGAGCCTGGAAGCCTGTGGCCTTATTCTTTCCTGTGCTGGAAGCACTGTGGTCAGCACCTGTAGCTTTAGCCCAATATAGCATTTAAAGGATGGGAAGCTCTCCATGAGCTGGTTTTGTACATGTTTCCAAAAGTGACTGTTTTCCTTAATACACTGCAACCATTTCTCTGGCTCACACAACTTATTATTACTACATGTCAGGGCTTTTATTGCATAATCTTGGCATCAGCTGCAAAAGGCAAGAGAGTGTTCCCAAAATGTATCTTACACAGAAAAACAAGAAAAGATAGAAGAGGCAATTCCAGCAAAACATCTGTGATGACATATTCAGCCCATTATTTTGTCAACAGTGGAAGTATCTGATGGCATAATGAAAGGATACACTTTGCTTAGCAAAAACATTAAGGCTAACAGCCAAGTTAAATAGGGTGCAAGTAAAGGTTTGCTCAACCCACGGGATTCCACTTCCAGCAAAATAAAAATAGAGCCATTTTGATACCTTCTTCCAAGTTCTGTTTGTATGCTCTTGGATGGGGGTTAAAACATCACTTCTAAGAAAAGGAGGAGTCTTTTTGAAATCTGTGTTTCATACTGGGGAAAAAAA
The DNA here is from genome assembly GCF_014839835.1 of Dryobates pubescens. Classification (NCBI taxonomy): domain Eukaryota; kingdom Metazoa; phylum Chordata; class Aves; order Piciformes; family Picidae; genus Dryobates; species Dryobates pubescens. Next base: position 27,089,788 of record NC_071624.1, on the reverse strand, counting down.
AAAGAAGAAAGTTTAGTATGTTAATCATAATAGAACAACAGAATTCTGGATTGCAAAGGGGAAAAATCAAACCCACCTGGGAGAAGAGATAACAGGAGTTAATCATATGCAAACTGCTTGGGGGGGAAAGTGTGCAATCCAGTTTAAAGCTTTATTTCAAATCATTCCTGTGCACTAATTTTCTGCTTCATTTTATTGACATAATTGATGCTATACTTCAGCACACCTTGGGAATACATTACAGTGAGCATATTTCCTTCTGGCACACAAGGTTTTTATTCTTCCAAATAAACAGCAAAGAAATGCTGATTTATTAGAGTGTGTTTTTTACATGCAAGTTGACCCATATGTGTTTCATGGGGGTTCTGTGCAACCAAGTACTGAATTCTAAAGTCATTATTGTAGTGCTTGTGGTATATTGTTGCACTGGTAAACTTGGCATTCCAGTGGTGTTTGAGAGTGTCCAGAAGAAACACTTGTTCAAAGAGACATTTGCCACAGATAGTCCAAGTTATCTATAGGAGTTACAACCATACATATTTTTTTCTGAGATAAGTACAGGAGTACATAGAGGAAAATAAATGTTAGTGGGTACAAACACCAGGACTTTCTATAGCATCCACCTTTCCAGAGGACACAATATAAAAATAAAATTCAGGCTTTTGCCCATCTGCTAAAATACAACTGTTCTTGTCATTTCTCAGCAAAATTCTTCCTTGTAAAACCCTGTAGACAGCATACACACTTTCTAGCCAATATGGCAGGTCTTAGGAGCAAAACAAAGCTTTTTTTCAGGGCAGAATAGGTGTTATGCTGGGTTTATGTTGGACTCTGGGTGCATGTCACTTGGAGCCATTTCCAGTTATTTGCTTTGGTGTTGCAGGTGCTGTAATGAATAACAAGTGACTCGATGGATATGATAGAGAGTGAAATTTTTGAGTCCACAATTAAAACTCCAGGGTTCCTAAACCTAGAGAACAAATGTGACTGACAATAACTGTACCAGATTTTGGAAAAGCTGTGTTATTTCTGTTAAATCTCCTCTATTGCGAGTTTTGGAACGAGCTCAGCTGTCCTGCCAAATGGAGACTAATACTCTGCTAGAGGGTATTGTACCATGCAGCTGTTCCAATGACAAATACCAGAGATAAAATCACAGTTCAGTGTTTTGCAGGTAGACAATCCATAGATCTTGCCTCTTTTGGTGCAAAATACCAAGAAAGAAAGAGTATTACATAACCTTTATTTCCTGGCAGAAATTGCCATAAATTTCTCAGCTGGAAGTCCTGCATAATACCAAGTAAATCACTGAACAGGCACCTGATTTACCTCAGTATAAATGAGTGCAGAATGTAGATGGGTTTAGACTTTTCCCTTCTCCTTTTCCTGTGTTGCATGCTATTCTTCAAGAATATAGGAGAAATTATTAAAGGTGATTCATTGAATTCCTTTAGATTCAGGTTTAAAGGCAGTCTAACAAAGTGGCATTATGAACTCCCCCCTTGTTAGTGCTGCTCATGCCTTTCCTGCAAGGCTACTTCAAAGTGACACAGCTCTTTACAAAAGAGAAAGCCTGAACATGTTTCAATTGAGTTTGTCATGAATTTCTTTTTATCTCTCAGATCCTCAAATCTAGTTAATATAGTCCCCAGTACAGCTTGTAAGGGTCTTGTGGCAGTTCTGGACTTTTTGAACCTTGAATCTGAAGATAAACCTGTCACTGAGCACCTGTGGATTCTCTCTATTTGTGCCCTTAATGTTGTCTGTTCCTATTAATAGTCTTTTTTTTTTTTTTTTTTTAATTTTATTTTCAGTCATGTGATGCAGTGATCTAAGTTCAGTACAGAAGAGTCTGTTGGGCTGCCAAAACCAAAAGACAACCTACAGCAATTCTAAGTCTTGGAAGAGACATAGCAACCTTTGGGATTATTGCTTAGCAACTGCAAACACACAGAGGAGTAAAACTCACAGCCCGACTCCACAGCAGGTCTGAGAAATCCTTAATTCACTTAAAGATTTTTAATGGTTGGGAACAGATGGGCATGTATTAAATTCCTGTTCATTTGCAAAGCCACTTTGAAAGCTGGAGGGATAAGATCTATTTTTGATTCCTGCTCCAAAGGTAAGAAAAAGCAATTCTTCAAAGCTTTAGAAAGCAAAGGAGAAAGACCTTTTAAATTTTAATTGTACTGAAAAGAAGATCATGTATGAAAAAGGTGTCAGGCTCTTTGCAATTGGTGAGATAAACAAGCTCTGTGAACCACATTAGGGAAAGGCAAAATTACTTCTGAGCCTCAAAGAGACTGGACTCTGACTTTCATAACTCAAACATCTCCAAAATGTTTTCCTAGACAAACTTTAGTCTTTACTGGCCCTATCCCACCCATCAAAATTCCCTTACAGAGTAACAATGACACCATAAAAATCTTATTTACGAGCAGATTTGTGTTCTGTACGGAAAACAGAGAGAGAAGCTTTTTTTGTACCTGCAGGGATTCCAGCAAGAATATTTCTGTCACAGAAAAGGAGCCATGAAAGTGGCATCCTACTAAATAATGAAAAGCTTATCTTGCCTTCGACTTAAAAGCTAACGGGAAACTTTATATCACATTTCAAATTTCCTGGGTGTTTCTAAAGCTTGTCTCTGTGCACCAGTGCTTACTGTTATTTGGATAATCAAGCCTCCACTTGGGAGTCACACAGGCCAGGAGAGCTCTATATGTTACAGACCAAATCCTCAGCTAACGGGAATCAGCACTAAAGTTTATGAGCCAGTGGTGTCTTGTACAAACTGGAGGTGTGTCCCTGTAATCCTTAACAAATTCCAAGTTTCAGGGCCTGGTTCTAACGCTCCTTTGTTGTTTATTTAACAGTTATATGCTGTTTGTATGTTCTTCCATACCTTCTTAGTTTTCTTTCTCTGTCCTGCATTAAAGCTGTGAGCAGAGTTTTCTGTGCCCTGCTTCCATTCTTGGAGTTAGGTGAATACCATGGAATTGAGGTGGAACAGTTGCCCTTAGCTGGTTATTGTTTTGTTTTGTTCAGAGACACAGAGTTACTTTATAAACATTTACTAATCCTCAGGATCATGCTGTTGAGGGCAGTGTAGAAAATATGTTCCTTATCATTCAGAATTGGCCACCTCGCAGTTGTCACTTTAACATTGCACAGAAACTGCTGAGCTGCTTGACAAAGGATGTTAAAAAATAACATAAGTATTTCAAACTGCAAGAACAGTTTATTTTGGCACAACAAAAACAGCTGATTTGGAATGTGACCAGAACATGTGGTTAACACCCTGCTTTGAACCAGGAGGAGTCTGGTTTTACCACTTATTGAAAGAAACTCACCTAACTAAGGAACAATTTGACAGGGTTGACAGGTTTCCCTTTCTAGCATTATAAATCTATACTCCTCTTTATGTCCTTCAGTGGAAGAACCAGCAACCCTCTGTGTGTGGCAGGCATCTTGATCCATCACTCCATCTCTGGTAATCATCTTTGAAAACAAATTACCAGAAGATGCCCACAAGCCCATCGAGAAAACAGACACAGAAATTTAGTGCTGTGGAACATCCTACCAATCCAAGCAGTATTTGGACTCAGTGGTTATGAACCAGAAGGTCAATGTATTAGTAATTATGTTTGTGTGCCAGGAGGGCTGTAGATCACATTTATGCATTTCCTGGAAGGCTGAACTCTCCTCAGAACAGCTACAAATGCTTAAACATGAAAAGCAAAACATATCAAAAGCAATAGTATTGCTATGGATACTCTGAGGCCTTAGTGAAAAGCACTTTTAAATAAGATCTTGAAAAGGATAGTGTGGCAGCAAGTTCAGAGGGGGTTTCATCTGTAATTTGGAGAGGCTTTAGGCTCCTTCTATTAATATCAGCTTTCCCTTGCTGCTGTTTTAGCACTGTGCTGGGTTTTTTTTGCAGTATGCTGGTGATTTTTCATGCTTTGAATCAAGTAGTAGGCAGCATTCTGCTCTGTTCTCTAAGTCCCATTACAAATGCAGGCAGTTATGTGTGGACACCTTCAGTAATAGATTTCAAATTGTGCCTTGTGAACAACTCAATTTCTTCCTGATATTTCACAGGGTGAACATTTTGAGAAGAAAACAGTGGTGTTTTGGAAACTGTAAGGGGAGATACCTGCAACTCTCTGTAGGTCTGTCTTTTACAGTATAAGCTACAAGATTAAGTGCTTGTGAACAGCTTAATTACAGAGTTCATGGTATAAAGTTTCCCTTTCTGCAGGAGATCTGCTGACCCATATGCCTGTGTCCTCCTTACCTTAACCAAAATGTCCAGAGGAAAAAATAGTTGCCAAAGCAGAAGTTTAGTAGTCTATGGGCCAAGCTTCCTCACTGTTTTTCACAGCTACAGAAAAGATGTAGCAGAAGGCAACATGTAGAGAAATCTTTCTTCTAGGCATCTGGTATTTTCCATTACCTGCTTCCTTTGTCTCATATCCACTGGATTTCCTGGAGGCATGGAATGGACCTAACAGAAATAATGATACTAGGGGTAAGAGGAATCCACTCATTAGAACTGGGGGACGAGACTTCAGAGCACTGTTCACCACTTGGTTTCTGAGTCTCTAAGTGACCTGAAATTAATCACTTCTCTTTTGTGTCTCAATTTCTTTTCCTGTAAGAAAGGAACACACTTATTTAGTTGCTCTGTCTCCAAGGGCTGTTGTGATACATAATTAATCTTTATAAATCATTTACTGATCTTTGAAGTAAAAGGGGCTGTATTTATTCAAGAATACAAAGCAGCAGTAAAAGAATAAGAAAGGAGCATAGAAAAAGAGTACTAGTTAATTCCTAACAATAGACTAATAATAGACACAGTCCTGTGTCATCTGCTAGGACACTGCTGCATCTTTTGGCATTATATAACGTGCTGCTTTTGTTCTGTGTCACAGTGATTGAAGCATGGCTGCTCAGCCAGAAGCAGCAGCCCAAGCTGCAGGTCTAAAACATCCCAAAGCTGGAGTTAAGAATTTGTCTGCTACAGAAATGAAGAGAAATCAGGGGCATGATGAGCTGCCTTGTCTTGGTGATGATGCCCGGTGGAAAGAGTGTTTTTATCAAAAGGTACATCAGAGGTGTCTGAGTCTGCAGGAGACAAAGGTAAAGATGATTCATGCACAAAAGGCAGAAGAAGAAAAGATAAAGAAGAGAGAGCCCTGTGACTTGCTGTCCAGAGAGTGGTTCAGTGAAGACAAAGAGTCACTAGATACTCGTGTCTATTTGCTTGACAAACTTCTACCTACCTTAATGGCAGGAATAGAGGAACTGTCAATGGAAGTGGAAAAAAAGAATATGCTTGCACCCGACCAAGAACCAGTCGATTTTAACCCTATTCATTTTCTTGGAGAGTATCTGATGAGGCATAACCCTCTGTGTGGTATTTCTACAAAACCAAGCCCATACCTGAGAGGAATGAAGATGGTCCTGGAGGAGCTAAAAGCTGAGATGCCAGGTACAGCATCAGAGAGGTGAGAGAGTTGCCAGAGATGGTAGATGGCTGTCATAAAAACTTGAGAAGCAGGACAAATGCCAGAACATCACACAAAAGGAAACACTAGTTATTCCTGTTTGAGGCAATATTCTGCCCTTCACAAGTACATAATTTCTCTTTAGACTCTATCTTAATTGCATATGTGAAATGCAAACTGCTTGCAAACCGGTCTGGGTTGGTGACAGCAGCTGTTTAGGACAAGTGTTAATATTAAAGGTCTCTTCAAATAATTTCTTCTATAGTCTTCCAAACTTAATGAAGAGATAAGCCTTTCTTCCTCCATCAGGAGGTTTTCTCTTGACCAAACCAACAATTCAGTTGTAGAATTGTGGCACAGTGTAGAAACTCCCTGTACCTGGGATTTTTATTCAGGCTCTCCTTTGAGATTCTTTTTTACCCTGCAAAGTAGAAACTGTTTTGTATTTTATTGTGTTCCTTCTTCAGGCTCTTTGCTTTAGTGTCATATTTCATGAATATTGGAAAGAGGTTCCATGGCATCTCACAATACACTAAGGTTAGCACCTGAGAGCATGAGGTGAACAAAAATGCTTTCATTTTCATTGCTCTGTTCAGAAAAAAATGCAGAAGTGAACATTCATGCTTGTAGATGACCCAGAGGTGATAGTGATTGATGTCAAAATTACCCATTCATGACTAGATCACTTTATTCTCTATCTGTGGTTGCAGAATAATGACTTGAATTTGAAAGGCTGTCTCTGCTATTTGCATAAATAGTACATACAGCTGGAAAATTGGTTTCAGGGTTTTGGTGTCAGGAATTAGGGAAGTAAAATGTTGACATGTCTTATGCATAAACTCTAAATGAAGATAATTGAAGTTCCCAGTATTATGATGAATAAAATAATATGGTAAATCTCTCTCTACTGCTCTGAGTTCCTGTCTCTCTGCATTTCTTTGTTACAGTTCATAGGAACACGATGTTTGAATTCAGGTAAAGTAATCACTTACTGTGTGAATTCAGCTAAAGTGGTGTGAATTCAGCTAAAGCAGTCACTTACCACCTTTCTCCCCCACAGATAAATATAATTATAACTGACTGATTGTGGCTGGCGTGTACAGGCTCAGCTTTTTGGTTTCTCTTTGTAAGCAGGCATACAGGAGTATAATCAGAGATGATAAAAGATTTTCAGGTTTGTTTCTGGGGCAACATCTTCTTTTCCAGTGAGCTTCCACTCAAGCACAGACTGTTCTGGGGAGACATTTAGGATGCCAGTCTTGCCACATCTTTGGCAGACTGTTTCACCATTCATATTGTTTCACAGAGGGTCATATGGATGCAGGAAACTGAGGACCATATCTCAGCTTTAGTTTGCAAAAGAAATGGAATTAAAATACAGAAAAGTTCCTGGGGGGCTGGTTGGTTTTGTGATTTTTTTAAAGATTATTCTTAATTTTTTTTTCTGCTAAAATACTTTTAGCTTTCATTGTGAATCACAGCTTAGTTCTGGAGAGGTCAGATTTTCCTGTAGAATGCAAAGTGTTGGCTACCAGTGGTCTTGGCTTTTAAGTCCATGTTTACATTGGAGGACAGGTTCTCAATTTGTAGGTATCAGAGCTGATGCAAAGGAAGTGACTATCAAGACTTGTAGAGATCAATCTCTCTGTAGACAGCACTGCTATGAGGGTTTATGTAGCCATAGCTGTAGCAGGTTTTGCATATCCACTGATAGTAGTATCATGGGATTTGCATTCACAGCAGCTCAGGATTTACATATTTGTGATGGCTGTAGTGTGGGATTTGCATAGGATTCTTAAACCACAGCAGCACAGAGAAATTTACTGACACCTTGTAGCACTAATATGAATCACTGGCTTTCTAAACAGAAAAAAAAAAAAAAAAAAAAAAACCAAAGAAAGAAAAGATAAATGACAATTTGTGCTCAAAATAATATAAGCACCAGAAAAATATAAGCACCAGAAAAATGAGGAGTGAATTTCTGGCCCCAGTGAGGCTCCCAGGAGCCTTGACATCACCTTCAGGAAAGGCAGGATTTTACCACAGGTCCTTATCTAGAGCTTACCAGTCCTCACTGAGCTCACCCAGGCTTTCCCCAGTCTGTTCATAACTGCCAGCTGACTGGAAGTCAAGACATGCAGAAGAACAGGTGGGAGAAATTCCTTATCCAAATGGATTGATACCTGAAACAGTTTGTCCAGGGATGGTAGCCCTTCAGTCTGAGTCACCCATCCTTGTGTGGGAGTTAGGCGGCTGTCTTCCTGAAGAAACATGTTTTGTTCTGCAGGGAGAAGTCACCCTTGCTGCCATCTCATCTTTTCTGGAAGTGTCTGGTACTGCAGTGAGTTCACTTTGAAACGGGTGCCCAGCATTGTTACTGCCTGTGCTGCAATTATTGTCTGGAGAGGAAACAGTTTCATCCCACACCAGGGACACCACGCAGAGGATGCAGTTGCCTGGTGTTTTAGGACCCTACACATAAATGCCAAAGGGTAGCATAGTTCAGGTGCAGCATGCAATGTAATGTGTGCTGGGCACTGCCCAAATTAATCACCAGAGCACCTTGGCAGCTAATAACATGGCCTTACCTCTGCTTTCAGCTTGCAGACCACTCCTTAGGAGGAGCTGCAGCTAGAAATGGTCTGGTTTTCTGTCTCTAGCATACATTGGAGGAAAATCTATTAGTCCATTTCACTTGCTATCTGCCAGAAACCTCCTTGCTGTGTCTGCGAATGAGTCAGGAAATAAATTATTTTACCATTCCTCTGCTATCAAAGTGCTGGAGGCTGAACTGCCCAGCAGGCCTTTGTGCAATGGCCACAATTGATTAAGGAACCCCGTTACTCATTAAGACACCACAGTGATAAGTGGCCATGAAATACAAGTACCTAGTGCTAACCTGTGTAGTGTATTGCTGTAACTTATTACATTGACCTTTCTGTTCATTGAAGAAAATCTCATTGTTTCACAATTTCTAGGATGACCCCACAGCAACTAAAGAGAGCAGGGACAGGATCAGTCCATCTTCACAATAAGTGAGGGAAGAAGGGAGCAGAAATTATTAGTTTTAATATAATTTCTGGACTAGTGTGCTCTAGGTTCAAGAGAAGCAACTCCCCTTGCTCCGACTCACTCTGGAGGGTGTAAGTGAGAGCCACAGAGGTGTGCAAGGCAGCTATCTCAGAGCAGAGAGTCCAGAAGCCTCCATGAGCAGAAACAGTTCTCCCTTCATGAACTGATCCTTTGGCTTTAAGCATTCTGAACTTCCTAAAGGCTGGGCTTTTTTTCTGTTTCATAAATGAACAAGGTCAAAGTTCTATAGTATCAAAGTTCTATAGTATCAATTTTATTCAATTCTCTTGTGCAAAGTGGAGGATTGGGATAGATAAACATGGCAAAGAAGGCAAAGAAGAAGAGGCAAAGAAGAAGAGGCAAAGAAGATGGAAGGAAGAAGGAAGTACTTTTAGTCCAAGATTGCAAACTCGGTGTGTTCAAAAAGATGAAGACATTGGTGTGCTACCCCTGTCCTAAGGCAATATTAACTTTATTGTGTGAGACTGCTTAAGAAATTGCATTGAACATTGTTCTTTGGCAGTAAAGTGCTTATGTGAAATGGTGCTTGGGCTTGGAGACAAGTGTATATTGATGCAATTTTGCTGGTAAATCAAGTATAGCGAAATTAGGCACCTCTCTTCCTGCTAAAATTCAAAGGAAAGTGAAGAACATCTACACAATAAATTATTAATGCCATTACAAATGTGAAGATAAAATTTATCACTGTTGAAATTACACAAATAGGAGAGCTGTACAGGTGATTTGCCATGAATGTCTGCCCTATACTCTATGAGAGGTTCTCTCCACATGCACATAATTGACACTTGGAGGTTGTTTCTTCAGATTCATAGTGATCCTAGATTTCAGGAGATGATACATGTCACAATATAGATGCTCTCATCTCCCTGGAGCTGGCCTCTCAAAACACAGATTGGCAATATCTACTCCCATAGTCACAGCAGTCATTTCATGGCTCAAACATCAAGTATTTCTTTGAAAAAAATTCTGCTTGTGCTGGAAGGACAAGATATTCAGTAAGAAGTTTTTTCCTACCTTTTGTTCTTCAAGGTAGACTTAATCTAGCTGAAGCATGTTTATGATGGTACCTTTCTAAACCATATTCCCATGTCCTACAGGCTGGCCAGGATGAAAGCTGAGGTAAAGAGCAAACGTGAGGCCAGGGAGCAGCTGGCTGCTATGAAGTCTAAAGTGAAAGAGATGAGAAAGGAGGCTCTGGCAATTCAGTTCAAGGAGTGGACAGTGGATGTCAGTGACAGAATACCTGTTGCACTGGTAACTAAGGATGATCCTTGTTAATACACTGCTGTGATTGTTCCAGACAGGAGGAAAAGGAAGTTTGTGATAGTGCCATCTGCCCTGCAATAACAGCATGGAGCACAAGGCTGAGTAATGGCTCTGACATCCCTTAGGGTCAGAGTGATGGTCACTGTGTACCCCTCCATCTCACCATGCCCTGATTCCCCATGAGCACTTGGAAGGGTTGCAATGTGTTCTCCACAGAGGTCCTAGGAAGCTAAATGACCTGTAAGATACTCAGGCACTCCTAAGATTGTTGGATTCATACCTCATCATAGGATGTCATCTACAGCTGGTTTGCCCTCAGAATCCTCTTAAAAAGGTCTGGGACAGCCACTCCTTCTCTCTTGTAGCCACCATTAAATGTTCTTTCTACCCCTGTGACTCATGTGAATTGATACTGCAGCTCATAAAAGAGATGTGCAGTCATTGTAATACAGCTCTTGGTACAAGCATCCTTCTTACAAGTCACACAAAACCCCTAGGAAATGTCCTATGGTTACACACAACATGACATAGACAAGGTCTGCATTTAACAGGGCCCACCTATGTGTGGTAAGAAGCATGGCTGGCCCATGCAGCTAATTATTCTGGATGATTTAGTAATTGCCTTTTGTTGTCAGCATGAAACAGGCCTTTGACTATTACTTCAATTTGTAGGTTCAGAGTGCCCTGAAGTCTTTTCAAGATGACATCGCTTCAGCTCCCATGGATGTGAAAAAAGGTCAGGTTTTGATGTCTCTCCTTTCGTTTTGTTTCCGTGGCCTGAATTCTAATGCAGACTGTGAGCAAACAGCAAATGCTAATAGAGAAAGAATCTCTAGGGGCAGTGACACCATCTAGAATATGGAACACAAATCTTCAGACAGATGGGAAAGAGGCTGAAACACCATGGGGTCCATTAATATGATCTTGGAAAGTATGGAAAGGTGTTTAAAAAACCTTTTTGAGAGACAGAAAGCTCTGGTGCAGGCCCTTTGCACTTACATCCTGCATTAGGCAGACATTGCCATGTGGTTACAGTGATTTTCAAGAATCACTGCAACAATCTCTCTTAGCTACTCTATTCCACACCATTCTTTGTCTCATGGGAGGTCTTGGAAATCCTATAGACAGCTTGGCAGACTGACAGGTATGGAGGAAAGGTAAGATTGAAAAAATTAAAGTCTGACAGATGCTACCTTTTATGGTTTCAGAGGAAATGCTGAAGCCTACCTAAATGCTCCACCAAACAGCCCAGCTTGTCTAGCAGTTCCTTTCACCAGTCGAGGCACACCAGTGGCACACAGCACGAGCAGCTCTGTACCAGAGCACTCAGCATGGAAAGATTTCCATAATTCCTGTCCACTTTATATAGCTTACACTTGACCTCCCCAAATAATGATAATTGAGTAGATAGAACCAGAAACACTGAAGTGGCAACATGTGGCCTGCTGCCTGCCCTTTACATCATAATGATCATCAAATCTGCCTTTGCTGGAAGGTGGGATGATAAGCAGGCAACTCTAGAGTGTATTTCTGTTTCCTGCTGAAGTCACCTCTGACTAGAGCTTGCCCTTGCTTAGCCCTTTCTGCATTACAGAACTGTTCCTCTGAGTAATCATCCTGTATTGGTAGCATGTTGTGTGAATGCCAAATACAGCCCTTGTGCTCTTGCTGTGGTGGCTGTGGGTTTTCAGTGTGAACAGATAGTATCATAGAATCATAGAATCAATAAGGTTGGAAAAGACCTCAAAGATCATCAAGTCCAACCTGTCACCCAAGACCTCATGACTACTAAACCATGGCTTCAAGTGCCACATCTAGTCTCCTCTTGAACACCTCCAGGGATGGTGACTCCACCATCTCCCTGGGCAGCATATTTCAGTGGCTAACAATTACTGGGACCTCAGACTGAGAAGAAACTTTCCAGATGCTGGAGGTGCCTTCACTAATGGTGTGGCTCCATTGCTTGATGTATTTCATTTCACAACATCCAATCTACATTAACAGAACATTAAGCTTTGGTTTGTAGCTTAATAAAGAGAATGGACAGTTTAGGAATGTCTTAATGAACATGGGAGAAACACATACATGATGTTTTTACTCCTGAGATATTGTAGAAGAAAGAACAGAAAAATAAACTCAACAGGAACATCATGTCTGTGCTCCAAGACCTCATTCAGAAATCTGTGTAAACATTTGCCATATCTTCTCAATTCCATTATAGCAGCCCAGAAGCTGAGCAAAAGATAGTTTTAAATGTCATCTTCAGTAAAAATATTCCCATGGAGTTTCTTGGGGAAAATTACTATAACTTTCAGGTTCCACTTTTGCAAAGCAGAATCCATGTCCCCAGAATCTTAAAGCTGTTTCATCTGTTAAATCCAAACTCCTTTCTTCCCCCACATACTCAGTTGTAACTGATTGCAATTTGCACCAGCATATGTCAGATATAAATATGACCACGCAGTTCTAAATAGATAAGTGCAAATTCTCAGCAGGAGGAATATGTAACAATTAGATTTAGGTAGCCTCTAGACAGTCAGATGCTTCAGCTACTGTGTAGGATAACCTCAAATAAATGTAATCCAGCATGAGAAGGAAGTTTTTGTTATACAGGGCATGCAAAACATTGTGTAGGATATGCAAATACCACACCATTTGCCTTCTAAACCAATATCTCTTCATTTTTCACTAGCAATCTCTGACAGGAAGCTGGAATTTGTAGACACATTGGAAAAAACAGTAAGCATAGATGAATTCACAGAGGTGAGAAATTAAGTAAGAGCATCTGATTCAGACTATGATGTTTATCACAAAGTAGTATCATTTCCCTGGGGCCAGCTGTGTTGAGTAAGTGAAGGGCTTTGCTTCTCCACCATCCCAGGTAACTGTTTTTATTATGTTCTATCTCCATATCCATCTACTGTGGTCACAACCCTTCCATTCTGACCAGCAAGGGGGATATATTTTGCTTTCCTCAGAGCTGCAGCCTGTGCTGCTTTCTGAGATGTACCTCTGGAAGCAGTGGGTTTTAGGACATCCCTCTGAGTCCCTTGCACAGTATCACAGTATCACCAAGGTTGGAAGAGACCTCGAGGATCATCGAGTCCAACCTGTCTCCAACCTAGAACACCCAAGCCCTCAACCAGTTGTCAATTCAGATTTTGCACTGGCTGCTCAAGGGAGGTTCAGTGTCCCAATATAACCATTAGCTTGGGTAATTAGCACTGTCCCAAAGTATTGTTATTGCTGATTAAGTTCTATTAACCATCGAAAAACCTAACAAGGGATGAACTGGAATGACAATATTACCCCTTTACAGAAGCTCTACCATTTTCCTCCCTATTGATTACTGCCTTCAACCATAACCAAACTGCAACAAGTCTCATAAATGTGTGAGAAACATAATCAGGCTGAAAAATACTTGGTTTTGAAATCAAAAGTCATCACTGAGAAACACCAGAAGTGTGCTTTTAACTCACCGAAATGGTAGGGAAGTTTCACCCCATTACTCCACTCTATTTGAATCCAACCAAATTGGTTCAGACTGTGTGTACTAAAAACTCTCTGGGCCAAGCCTTTGCCAGCCATTTCTACCTACAACAGGGCTGAATTTTATGGCTGAGCAATTAAACCTGTGAAAAGGAATGTTTGGAATAGAAATAATGGCAGAGCCTGCATGGCAGCAGTGCTAGTGGGTGCTGTTAGAGTAATGAAAAGCAGAGTATAAAGCAGCTGTGCAGAGACTAATTTCAAGCAAGCATGTGTGATTTCTGTGCCTTCTTGGCTCTCAGGAGACTCACATGTTCAGTATTTTGCACACAAATGCGTTTTTATGATAAGTTGTTGAAGACTTTTTAAAGCATGAAATGAGGCATTTTTAAATTTAACCTCAGAATAACTGCATTTAATTAAGAAAACTATTGCAGATAATGGGAGCCCAGAGAATTGCTTTTGTCACTGGAATGAAGCATCAATCCATAACCCCTGTGGTAGATGTATGAGCACTGAATGAATTTGTGCCCCATTAGCATTAGAAAAATGTCCTAAAATGTATTTTGTGTACTCTTTATTTTAACTCAATTAAAGATATGACAACATAGCTCAAAAATACAAAAGGCATGGACTGTCAAGCTGTCTGATTTACCAGCCAGTGCTATGTTGTTCTCAGAATATATTCTCTGATGCCTTTTCCAGTCCAATTTTAATTGAATCAAATGATGAGGCTTTCAGCATTTCCCTTGGGAAGCTATTCCATAATCACAGGCCTGGCTCTCGGGACAGGGCTGCTTCTAATCCCCAGCTACAATTTACCTTTGTTCAGCAGTTTGCATCATCCACCAAGACCAGAGAGAGAGAAGATCTCTCTCCACACTGATCTAGGGCCATTCACATGTGGAAAACATTGCTTTAGAATGGACCTTAAAATTAAATGGCACTTTTTTTTGGTTTTTCTTCCTTGAGTTCAGTGCAGCTTTGGGTTACTTAGAGGCTGTTAGAAACTCAGCAGAGAGACCTCACACATTGTTGTTGTTGATTTGCTTGGGTTTTTTTGACACACAAAACAGCAGCTGTTGCATTTTTACATCCTTCATGACGAGCCCTCAGGGTCTTTTATATTAAACCCCTTTAAATACCAGGGATAAAACCTTAGCAGTTTATTTCACAGGCTTTGTACTCTTTAACATGCAGAACCCCCCCAGCAGTCTGACACACAGCTGTTGACACCCAGAGAAACAGCCACGTTGCCTTTGTAGGGTCAGAGTCAGGCTTTATAGGTGAGATCATTTTCCATGATTGCATGTGGCTGACTGGATTTGTATTGAGACCAGTAGGAACAAAAAGCAAGGATCCATTGTTATTGATGACAGTGTGTTCAGAAACATGAGACAGCAAGAAGAAGGTGTGTCAGCCTTCTTCTGATGGGTGTCAAAATCTCTTGGTTAATAATAAATCAATGTACAATCAGTGTACAGTGCTTTACACAGGAGAGCTTTACACACCTCAGCTAAGAAAAGCTTTTGACTGTGATAGCTTCCTCCTACCCACAGAGCCAAACATACATTTCTTGAAGTCATTCTGTGAAGCTGTTAGACAGCAGTATTAATACACAAGCCCATGAATATGTCATCAAGATGACACACAAAATAACAAGCTGCTTGTCCAACCTGCCTCTTTCTAACTGCTGTCATCTTTAAGGTTCATCTGTCACAGGGCTCAAGGTTGTGATGGCTCTGAAACGCGAGTAGATACACGTAGCCCCAGATCTGCCACCTTCTTTCCAGCCCACTTACATCCTCTCTTTTTTATGCTGAAATGCAGAAAACCCACCCATTGCATTAGGAATTCTTCTTTCCCACCAGCCATGCCTCAGGATATTGAATGCTGCCTTTCTGCTCTTTCTCTTTGCTCTGCTTGTCCTATATATTTGGAAATGATGCAATATAGACATGAATAATAATAACAGATATTAATATTTCAGTCTGTTGTTGCCTGTGCAGCATTTCAACAAGTCCAAGAGTTCTAGTGCTTATGTCAGATGTCCATACTCTAAAAATGGGATAATGGGAAACATTCTGTGGTTTGGAAATTCCTCCTTTTAGCTGTATGGTTCCCTGTTACCATGGCTGGCTCCAGAAACCTGCTAGAATAATTCAGCACAGGCTTTGGGATTGTGGTTTGTTCTGGTGGCCATTATTATTTATGTCATGCACACCACATTTTTAGAACCATATTGCTTTTGCTCATAAAAACCACATGGCTATAAATCCAAAGTGTTAAAGTGTCCCCAGGGCTAGAAATCAAAATAAATCCTGACTCAGTAGTATTCCCAGTGTCAGAGGACTTAGGTGACAGCAGGCTCATTTTTGAAAGATTCTTTCCAGTTTTTATTGTCTCCAGACTGGTTCTCTAAACACTGAAATTGTGGGCAGTGGTCATTCTGTGGCGTTAGAGAGCTGAGTGACTGTCAGTTCTGCACAAACTAATGGCTCCAAATGCCTCCTTGGGAGTCAAGTCAGGAATACTAAATGCTGCAGAAAACCTTGGAGAACTTCTATGTTACCTGAGATAACCTTGCTTAAGTGGTGACATTCCACAGGAGGGATTCTGGTCCAGCATCTCAGAACCGCAGAACATGGTAAGTGACCTCTGAGCTTGGAAAGAAACTGTTCAAGATGCATTTGTGCAGTACCTGGCATAGCAGTGTCCCAAGGTAGTTTGGCTGCTTCTGAAAGAGAACAAAGTAGGTCATGTAGTATCCATGCACCAAGTCTGTGCTACCTTAGCAGATTAAATGACACATTCCTGTATATTTCATTGCATGCAATAGATTTTTAGGTGAAAATACTTGAAGAAAACTAACCATGTACACTGCTGCTTTGTCTCCATAGTATGTCCATTCCTTCACTGAACATTTTTCAAATGACATGTTCCAAGAAATCCTGAAGCATCTCCATCAGTGTGCTGATGACTTCCAAGAAGCAGTAAGACATGACATGTGGAGGCAAATGTTTGCTGAGCTCTTCCTAGTTTGTGATTATGGAAAGGTAGGCAAAACAGCTCACAACCTAATTTCAATATGATGATGCTTCCAGTTTGGTATTTCTCTGGATCACTGCTTCCTTTTTATTCCTCATGACTTTAAATACTCTCTTTGTGCATAGTCAGCTTTATTTTAGAGGACAATAGCTGCTGCATTGTCTTCACATTCATAGTTCTTAGACACAAACACAGCCAATGTCCTGTCAGCTAATGGCTAATTACAAACTGAATGATCTAACAGTGGCTTGGGGCTGGAGATTCAGGATTCTGAAGAAGAAATAAACCATGGTCTTTACTACTGCTGGTCATTACTTGTTCCCACAGCACATGTTTGCATGCTAGTTTGTCTATTCAGCTATATTTTGGTAAAGATAACTCGATACAAACTGACCCTAACAAATGTGCACATTACAGCAATGGCAACATACATTGCATTAATTATGCTGCATTAAGTTGGACACCTTTAGGGCTTCAATCAATAGTTTAAATTTAAAAGATCTCATAGTTCAAATTTAGAATGCAAAATAGCCTATCTTTACAGCCTCTGTGAGAAAAATACTGTGAACTCCTACCCCAGTTTATGGACAGGAAATTAAAAATACAGTAAGTCAGTTACAGAGCTGGAAATGGAATTCAACAGCTATAATTTGGGTTTCAGCAGCTCTAAGCTCTATCTGTCATCCTCTGAATACACCTGCATCCCCATTAAACATACCAAAAAGCTAGACTTATTAGGAAACCAGGAAATAGTAGGAACTGAAGAATCAAGGGCACAAGGTATTTCTAAAAACTGGGGCTTCATCCAAAAAGTCTGGTACTTGTTATGAGTTAGCCAGTTGCTGGCTAATACACAGCAAATGGTTGCCACAATCTTACAGTTTTCTCCCCTCCATAAATTATTGATTCCATCCAGCACTCCTCCAGTGATGTTTACAGCATGCCTACCCTGAATGATCCATGCTCTACAATGTCAGGCTAATAATGTCATTACCTCTAAGAGAATGGAGTTGGCACATTTCAACACCAATGGTTTGTTTTAGAGAGTAGCAGGCAAACTGCTGTTTCAGGGATGGAGAAAGAAATGTGTCTATTTCTCAGCCAGATGACATTTCATTTTCCTGTTGCTTTGTCAAGAAGAGCTGTGATGGATGCTCCTGGACAGAGTAATACATAAAGCCAAGTGCTGTCTTTGCCATGCATTTTGAAAGGATCCCTTCTTTCTCTTTCATGTTTTAGTGAGATTTTCTTCCTATTATTTCTGTGGCAGTAATCACCATCTTCATGCTACTAATCCCAGTGGAATCTCAGAGGCAAAAAGCCAAAAATACTAGCACAACATAACAAGAGGGAGCAGCCATCATCAGCACAAATGCCATCACTGCCTAGAAAAAATTTATCAGAGCACAAGCATGGTTGCTGTTTTGTCCTCTGAGGCAGCCTTGCTCTGCAAACTGAGTTCACCAAACTGTAGTGTGGACCCTGCAGTTCTTTTAAACCTGACCTGCTTTCTTTTGTATAGCTCTAGTGGGTCCTGCTGTCCTGTACCCACAGGGAAAACTGACCCAAGGACTTCCACCTCTTGAATGTGATCCATTACCTGTTGTATTCATTCTGCCAAGCACAGTGAAGCAGTTGTTTCAGTTCCTAATTTACATGTGTTTGGTAGCAGGCAGTTATTCCAGTCTGCATGGTGAGTGTGGCTGACTGCCTCAGCGAGCTGCAATTAGAGCCAGGGAGCTGAGAAAGCAGTGTTTAAATTACAGTCAAATTAGAAGGTAGCCACATGATCATTATTATGATTTCAAATGCATGCATCCAGAAGGGTGGCAGCTCAGCAAGAGCAGCCTGGACTATACAGTGCAGCAGAAACGTTCCAAGACAATACCAGAACACAGCTGAATCACTGTTCTAATCCCCCCCAAAAGCAACAGCTCTGTGAATTTGAGGCTTGCTGTCCCTCTGGGCTCGTGTATTAAGACTAGTTTCTTTTATACATTGTAGCAGAATCTGCATTCATTTTCAGGGACATTTAGTCCAGGATCCTTAAATGTAACTGAATTAAGTCAAGGATTAGTTTTGAAACTAATGAGGTTGGAGACACTTCTGGTTATTTTTCTTGCAGTACAGCAGCACCAGAGTCTGTTTTCTCATGACCTTTGATGAGTGTCTGCCCATCCTGCTGGCTAACGAGCAGGTTGTGGTGTTCAACATGCAAACCTCACATTTCCAGAGGAACAATCAAGCTGTTAAATACTGAGCTATCTCTGATTAAATGGCAAGTCTGGCTTAGTCTGTGTGTTGCTAAAGGAATTTCTCATCAATCACAGGACTTTGCTGAAAACAACTGAGAATCATCACCTGCCAATATCTAGGCGACAAAAAAATGAGGTCAACGTGTTTCAACTCTCGCCACTAAAGCTGGCGCTTGTTAAAAGTGGAGACAGGTTTCGGGCGGCTGTACAAACACAGAGGGCCCGCTGTTAGAGTGGAGGCTGTACCTGTCCTGCTGGTGAGCCCCAGTATGAAGGGCTGATAGGCAGGAGTCTTTCATCAGGCTCCTCACTCAGCCATGAAGTACAAAGAAACATGACGTTTGCTGGTAAATGTAGGAACCCAGAAAGATAGTGTAAATGGGTCTGGGACCACAGAACTGGTTCTTCTGCTGAAACACTCCTCTCTTCTATCAATAGCTTCACTGTGACACGTCCCTCCCAAGGTAGTTTATAAGGAAAAGTGTCCTGAAATAACAAAGACCTCTGCTAGAATGGCAAATCTGTACAAACTCTAAATGTTAAACCAAGGTAGGAAAGAATCCTCTAATCCCTAGTCACTAATTTCTGAATAGTAGTTTACTGTTTTTAACAACATCTAACCCCAAAATTATTTAATCCAAATCACAAAAAACCTTTTCTGGAATCTGAGTTATCTAAATCCTCCAAGTGTATTACTTTAACATAACAAAACCCAGTTTCTGAATCCCAAAGCATTTTTGCTTTCTTTTTAACAATACTTAATTCATTGAGTTACCTCTTTAGGAAAACAAAGCTCCACATTAGTGCTGGCAGCTTCAAGGCAACATGCAGATGATTGTGACAAATAACAGCTGAGGAAATATAAAGGGAAAATTAAGTGTGTGTAATGGAAAGACTAAATGGAGAATCCAAATATTACAGAGTGAGCTGGTAACAGCTTCAAAAACATGTCCTGTGTTTGTATATCTACTACATGGATGCAGAATCTGATCTGATACATTCAGCTGCAAAACAAACAGCAAAAGAAATGTTGGCATGGTGGCTTGCAAGATGTTTGTATATTAACATCAAAAAGATGAAGGGAATCAGGGCCTACATCTTGGAAGTTTAGGGAAAGGATTATGTGATGACATTTGTTGTTCCAAACCCCCAGATGGCTGAAATTCAGCTGTAATTTCCAACACATTTTCACCATCAGGATTTGCATTACAGGAGTCTAAACTGGGCTGGACAAAAGGTTCTGATCCTTTTCTCATAATTTTCATAAAGCTTTCAATTCCCTTTGGAGGAAAGGTGATGCAGTTACAGAAAAGGTGATTTATTCACTCAGTTTTCAACATTGGCTTTCTTGGGAGACACTTCTCTAAGTGATTGGTATCTCTCAGTTGCTTTCAAATCCTCTGTTCCTAACATGGATGCCATTAATGAAGGGTTTACATTATAAACAACACTGTCATCTTGAGCTCATTTCCAGAAATGAGCAGCAAAGTTCTTCCTTTGCTTCTTCAGCCTAAGGGATGGAAAAGTTCAGAAAGATTTAAAAGCTTGGTGAATTTTACATTTTGCAGTCTTCGCTCTTAAGAGCAAAATGTGAACAGGGAATCAATAATTCAATTGGAAAGCTACTTGCTATAAATAATGAACTTAAGTAAATCTGTTCTTCAATTAACTACTGTATTTCACTAATGGGAGGGAGATTACAAAGGTAGGACTTAATGACAACAGGAATTCATCACAAAATGGAAAACTTGCAATCATTTAGAGCTGCTTTACTTTGTAAACTCACAATTTCCTGATTGGAAATGATCCATTTCGTTGTCTTTTCCTGGTTTTATTGTCTGTATGCACACTCACCCTGAGCAACAAGGACATAATAAACCCTGCATGTTCCTCTGCACTGGTCCTACAGCTGCGTCTCCCACCTCTGTGACTGAAAGTGTAAGAATTTTTAAGAGAAATTATGGAGGTTGTCATAACAGCTCAGATTTTGGGACTAATTATTTTCCCAGGCACTTGCCAATACATAATGCTTCAAAGGCAGCGATGGGGCACAAAACCAAACTGCAATGTGCAGCCACTAACATAATGCAGCACGGACTATAATATGTGAAAAATTCTTCCATAGTCCTGCCAGGCAATCAATTTCTGTCCTGAAAGTGTGAAATGTTGAAGCTTTGATCTTTACCTGAAGAAATCCTTTGGCAGAAGTGGTTACAGTCATCTAACTGTAATTTGTCAAGACTATGCAAGAGGATGTCCTTGTGAAATGATCTGTGTGAGGAGTTCCAGCTAAGCCCAGAGAAATAGCTTTGAAATTTGTACTGATGTTCTGGTAATGGAGAATTTTCAGTCACAGGTAATTCTTAGCTAATGGTGCCTTTGTAGTGCTGCAAGTGTTGATACAAAGTCCCATGAACCCGAGGGAAAATACAAGAATTGTAATTTTTGGTTTAGGTTGGTCTCTTAAACCGACAAAAAATACTTGCCCTGCTGAAAGACTTCCATGACAGAAGCCCTGTGGCTGCCAAGAGGGGATTCTGCAACCCCAGCCAGTGTAAGTATATGGGATGTTTCAGTGGTGGTTAAGGCATTAGGAGGTCACAAGAGGTTAGATAGTTTATGGTTTGTAAGTGTTACCAGAAATGGACAGAGCCTAAGAAAAGGACCCAAATGAATGCTGTGATCTGTGCACCATCATTTGAAAACATGTTTTGCAAACTGTGATGCAATGTTCAGAAATACTTCAGCTGCCAAAACTTTTCCTTCCTACGAAATTCTGAAGTATTTCTTTGGAAGCAGGAATAAAGAAAAACTTCTCTTCCTGAAGGGAATGTTAGAAGCAACATTAGAAGTTCATTTTGTGTTTACACCAAAATTTCTCCAGAAACGTGGAAGGGTAGAGGAAAAAACCCACAGAAAATCATCAAATGGAAGTAAAATATTTTAAATATATTAGAAATGAATTAATTGCTAAGACCAAATTAAGGCAAATTAACCTCTTTCCTCCCAGGTGTGGAGAGTTATTAAACATGATATTTATTTCAAAGGAAATATGGTGTAATCCAGAGCAACAAGAGCAGTTCTCTGCAGGCAAAAGCATTCTGATGTTCTGTGTTTCTGAGATGAGTGCTTGCAGAAGGCCAGAAGGTACTCTCTGACAGTTTGTGCTTGCTTGAGAATTACCTTTTTTTCTTTTACTTTGAATTTTCATATGCAATAATGGAGAACATGAACTCAGTGCAAACCATTACTTTGTCAACATTTTTTTATGTTTCAGGGCCAATAATTGAGCTGCAAGATATGGAGCTTGCAGATTTATGGGGAGGCCTTGACCAGGAAGTTTGTGTGGAACTCAGTGAAAAGTCAGTCTTGTCTCAAACAGGAATTTCTGAGGGAGAGATATTGCCATGTGAACCTGCAGATGATGATAGACAAGGCACACATACAATGAGAACCAGTGCCAGTGAAGATCTTTTTGAACAAATGGATGTGAGTGAGAGAGCTGAGACTGGAGGAATTCCTAAGGAAGAACACCAAGCACCAGAATCAACTGGTGCTGAGTTGAGAGAGGAAGGTGAGAACACAGTGTCAGCAGCAAAAAGCACTGATTTTGAGGGTAGTGATTTGGATGGAGGTACCACACACAGTGAGAAACCCAGTTTCCATGAAGAGATTGAAACTGAGAGGCAAACTGAGTCTGCAGGGGCAGACACACAAGAGGAAGCTTTCCAAGGATCAGCCTCTACAGAATACAGTCTCAGAAGAGATGGAGAACCTGGAGCTGAAGAACAAAAGAAGGAAGAGGAATTTAGCCTGGGTAGAGAACCTGATACAGAAACAAATAGGGAAGAAGATCATCCTATCTCAGACAGAGAACCTGGCTCAGAAGGGCAAGTTAGTCAGGAGGGGGACAACTGGATTACAGAGACAACCAACACAATCTCAGAACCAGCAGCTGAAGCTTCAATCATGACCTCAGAAGACAGAGCTGTGACAGATATGGATGTCATTGATTCAAACCAGGATGCTCCTGTTGCAGAGCTTGTGAAAGAAACTCCTGCAAGAAAAGAGAGTTTTTCTAGACAGCATAGCAGCCAGGTTGGCCAACAGACAAGCTCAGAGACAAGACCGCAGGATGAGGATGTTCTGCAAGACCGGGGTAAGGGTAAAGCATTCTTCTGTGTTTTGGCAGACTTGAATCTTTTCCAGCATATACATTTAGACTGGTTTAATTATAGGTGTGTTTTTAATCCATTTCAAAACTACTGAAAGCCTGTGAGTGATTTCTGAATACACAACTCCACAAACTTTGATATCTTCTCAGCACAGTGTTTCCTGCCAAGGTTTCAGAGCATGTTCCTCTCACAGGATGGCAGGTGAGTCACTTTGCTGGTGATCTGTATTCCAGGCACTGAGCAGACACTTTAATTCAAGTAGGGACTTTCTGAAGTAGCATAATTTTTATAATAAGGAGGACCTTCATGTTTTGCTTTGCTCTGTAATATCAGTATAACAAGACAGGAGCCTGATCATGTTAAATATAGAGATTATTTTTAGTAACTTTTAGACTGTGATTGCTCACAGTGAGATATAAGATCATGTATCACATAGTGGCTGGCAGTATTTGCAGACATGGCAGTACTGCTGTGAGCTAAAAGCTTGAGTGAGAATGCAAACACTAACTCCTGAAGTTGACTTCAAGGTAAGAGCAGTGTAGTCTTTGTCTTGCAGTCCATTTGCTGTGTAACAGTCATTTCAGCTCAGCTGTGTTCAGTGATTTGACCTGGCTGTATGATAGCATCCGTGCTAGACTGGAGCATAAAACTGAAGAGATGCTATTAGAAAAGTATAAGCAGATGAAATCCCTTAGTCAGTGTGGAGCCAACCCATGTTCAGCCATACATTCACTGGATAGAAGGTGCAGGATTCAGGACTGTGCTGGGATCTGCCACATAACCAGGTTTAGGACAGCACCTGGCTTCCTGCTCACCCTGTGCTTTCTGCCTTTCAGACTTACGTCCCATCATGGCAGAGGTTCAGAATCGTTGGGCTTCTCATGCTAGGAGTGCCTTTGATGAAAGCTGCCTCAACCTGCCACAGTTTGTACAGCTCATGGAGACATTTGTTGGTGAAAACATTTCTCTGCCTACTGTGAAGAGGCTTATTGCATTTATCAGAGAACAATACAAACAGACAGAAGAAGAAAAAACTGAACAACTAGAAAAAGTAAATATTGCTAAGTTTTGCTGATCCCATGTCCAAACAAAAACCAAACAGATGCTTACAGACACTGACAAAGTCAACTCTTAATCTCATGCTGGCAGCCCTATTCACTTGCAGCCTTGCATTCTCTGTTTCAAGAGACCTTTTACCCTGTTGTTTTCATATGGATCCTCCCTCCCTAGCCCGTAGCTCTAGAAGTGATGACAGACTCATCCTTAAGAGATTGTCTGTCTGTTCTAGAGCCAGACTCAGTGAGACAGCACGTTGATAGTTAATTGTGAAAGAGTTCAAAACATTCCATTCTGCTTATTCACCTTAGTAATAGCCACAACCTGATCTCTGACCTACTGCACTGGCATGTACATACCAGGTTGTGGATGTTTTGGGGAGGATTTTTGAACGAGTGTGCTTGGGTTTGCTGTGTGCATGGCTGTATGTCAACATGCATGGCTGTATGTCAACGTGCATGGCTGTATGTGAATGTGCATGGCTGTATGTCAGCGTGCATGGCTGTATGTCAGCATGCATGGCTGTATGTCAACGTGCATGGCTGTATGTTAACGTGCATGGCTGTATGTCAGCGTGCATGGCTGTATGTCAACATGCATGGCTGTATGTCAGCATGCATGGCTGTATGTCAACATGCATGGCTGTATGTCAGCATGCATGGCTGTATGTCAGCGTGCATGGCTGTATGTCAACGTGCATGGCTGTATGTCAGCATGCATGGCTGTATGTCAACGTGCATGGCTGTATGTCAGCGTGCATGGCTGTATGTCAACGTGCATGGCTGTATGTTAACGTGCATGGCTGTATGTCAGCGTGCATGCTGTATGTCAACGTGCATGGCTGTATGTGAATGTGCATGGCTGTATGTTAACGTGCATGGCTGTATGTCAACGTGCATGGCTGTATGTCAACGTGCATGGCTGTATGTTAACGTGCATGGCTGTATGCCAGCGTGCATGGCTGTATGTCAACATGCATGGCTGTATGTCAGCATGCATGGCTGTATGTCAACGTGCATGGCTGTATGTCAGCGTGCATGGCTGTATGTCAACATGCATGGCTGTATGTCAGTGTGCTTGGCTGTATGTCAACATGTGTGGCTGTATGTCAGCGTGCATGGCTGTATGTCAATGTGCACATGCTTCTTTGTGTTTAAGTCACAAGAAGCTCACACCATGTGTTGAAGAAATGTATTCCCCTTCAGCAAAACCCTTGTGCAAGCATCAGGGTGTTCCTTACCAGTTCAGAGTACAAATGTATTTTGTGGTGGGTCTGTCCACAGTAGCCTCACTAGCTGCATTTTCCTCAGACCTCTTTCTAGTTTCTGTGCTGCTGACCTAATTTGGATGAGATATTGGATCTGACGGCCCTGCTGTCCTCACACTAAACACAACACCCACTGCCAGTGTTTTGGCCTTTGAGAGAATTCCATTCCAGCCATTTATCACTGCACACTGTTCAAGGGCTGGCTTTAAAGGACAAATTGTATCTGCTTTTGCTTGGAGCCCACACACTTCAGGGCAGCACCCACAAAATACTAATGTATGGAAATACAAACTGTCACATCTTTGGGTGTTACTAAGAAGGTTGTGGTTAGCTCTTGTTGAGAAGACATTTGCATTCTGGGAAACTTACACTTACCTGAGTTGATCTCACCTCATATCTAGCACAGGCTTTATTTGTTCACTGGGCAATAACCTTCTTGCAGTGGTGATTCTGCTTAGCAAAACTGAACTGTTGGCTGTGTTTAGTGTTTCCAGCTATCTCCCAGGTTTAATGAATTATGTCCAGGTCTGATCTGTGTACATACAGATTTGGCCTGAGCCATAGCAAATCCTGTACCTTCCATGTTTGTGTAGACACTGAGTGTCAGTGTCCAGGAGTTATCAATGACCACCTCTTCCCCTGTTGTAGGCTCAGCGAGTCTCCTGCTTGGCCCAACGGCAACTGCTTCTGGAGGCACTTTTTGAGAAGTGGGACAACAATGCATCTGGGTTTCTGGATCTAGAAGAGGTAGATGCTGTTCTAAACACATTCAAGGAAGGGATGGAAAAAGAGGCTGTGAGGAAGGGTAAGGAAACAGCCCTGCTCTGAGAGAACAATGTCAACAACAGTGCTAATGAAGTTGTTGGCAAGCACCAGTCATCTTTTGGTTTTCCAGGCAATCATAAGCATTCATGGTATGATGTATAAAATGGAAAGGAAGAGTTACCCAGACCTAGTTGCTAATGCATAGCTTCATCCTTTCCTTATGTGAGAGACTCCTCTGCAACAGTTTCCCAGTCAGAGAGGTAGCCCAATGCTTTTATGACACTGTGACATGTAGAAAAGTTACTTCAGAAGCAATGTGCAGTGTAGACTTCTGATAGGGCATAAGCTTGAGGACATGTTTGCACTTTCAGTCTCAACTGCCTGGGTCATCCAGCTGTTTATAAAAGATATATTTTACTGTGCTGTGTCCAGGAATACAACTCATGTGAGGGAACATCACCTTTCCTTATGGGTCTCAAAGAGCTTTTAGTAACCCACACTGTTTCACACTCTCATGAATTAGATTGCAACTTTGAGCCTCCTTTCTCTTTTGGTTCATTTCTCTGAATAAACTTAGCAAATTTGGTACTTGACAGAGTAGATTTGGGTCAGACAGAAGTGCTGCAGGTTCACCTGGACCTGTCTGGCAGCCTCATACATATTATTAACATGTAGGCATTAGGTGCTCTGAAATACTGTATTAGCAATTAAGAACATGTCTGCATGTGTGCTGGGGTGGAGAGGACTGGTTTATTCATCTCCATGCACATCTTCATGTTGATTGTCCTACTACATGTACTGAAAATGGCTCATTTTGGCCACAAAGTCTCCTTATTCTTTAGCTTGAGGAAGCTGGAGGCAGTAGCTATTCAAAGCATGTCAGAACACACTACAGAAATATGGAAGGACATCGTCCCTTCATGAAGGGCTCATAAACTAAAAGATAAATAAATAGAAAGATAGCCTAGCAAAATCAATGCCACTTACAAGCAACATAAAACTATTCCTAGAAGCTTCAACCTAATCTCTTAAAGACATGGTGGTGTGAGCAGGTTTGGTGGGGGAAGGGTTCACAGACATTGCAGTCCTCCTTGATGGAAACACAGAATGAAAAGTGGGTAGAATTACTTGATTTTCCTTGTCAGTGAAAAGTGTAACATTACAGATGAATGGGGAAAAGAATTCATTACTGTGGCTCAGTAATGAAGGCATTCATCATGCCATGTGCAGCTTCATGTGTATTTCTTTTCTTCAAAAAAAGCAAAAAGTGGAGGTGAAAGTCCATTTTACACCATCAAAATATTCTCCATCCTACCTCTGTCAGAAAAAAACCAGAAATTAAATTGAAAAAATACTGAATATTCTTTAGAAGATGAGCAGGATAAGACAGCATTAACAGTCAGCTCTGCCATGGCTGGGGCCACTTTGTATTTGCTGCTTCTACAGCTAAAATCAGCGATAAAAGGCCCCCTGAGTTCTGTGGGGAAGGGAGCAGGCTCTCAGCTCCCATAAACACGCATGTCTTGGGTACTGGGAGGCAATCAAGGCAGCTCCTGCCTATTCCTGTCATCATTAATCAAAGTATTTTCTCTTATACTGTTCCTTACAGCCCACTGTATGTATTGATCACAAAATTCTCCCTGCTTAACAGCAAAGTCACACTTCTCCCTGTGTACCTCTGCTTGCTTAGTTTGCTATTCAGTAGGAACTTGACAAATTACTTTCTTCCCTTTTCTTTACTTCTTCGAGTCCAACAGGATTTGAAATCAGGCTGCAGAAAAAATGAAAAAATGATGAAAGTGTTAGTCATGGCAGGGCTCATGAGAGACACTGCTAGGAGTATGATCAGGCAAGCCCAGGCAGGCCACAGCACCCAGTGAATTCCGGTTTTCCCAAGCCAGGAGGCTGCTGCGACGTCGAAAGGCTGTGCAAGAGCACCCCCGTGAGCCCAGAGCTAGGGGTGGGGGAGAGCAGCGGCAGCCAGGCTTGGAAGAAACCGGTGGGGTAAATTTACATTTCCAGGCACAGCCTGTTAGGATTACAAGGCTGAGATAAGTGCTGGGCAAGAAAAGAAGGATATTTTTGTCAAACAGACTGTCCCTGTCTTGTTTTCTGTTTCTTCTACTAGCAAAGAACCAGCTTTGCACCCGTTACCCACAGCTCAGCAGAGTGGGGAAGCTATCCCCAAAGGCATTCCAGAGTTTCCTTGAGTTAGTTGCTTCTGAGTTCACTGGTGATGAGGATGAAGCTATTGATAATTTGGTAGAATTTCTGACCACAAGTGTGGAACGAAGTGACATGGAGTGCTTGAAGAGCTTTGAGAGGAGGAAATGGCTGTACAATATCCAGCAGGCAGCTGAGACCAGTGGAGCAAGCATGGAACCAGTTTACAAAGCAGTGTTCAAGGCCCTTTCCCAGGTATGCATCCCGGGGAGCACAGGGGTTGTTTGTGTTGGGATTGTGGCACTGAGTTCAGCCCCTGGTGTTCTGAGTGGAGGAAGCTGAGACTGCTTTCCTTGGGCTTCTCTGCACTTTGCTGACTTTCAGGAGAGCCCAGGGTTATGCACAGAGAGAATCCCAGCCCAGAGCCACAATTCCAGAATTCTCATCCCTGCTCTGCCGGTACAGAAAAACATCTCAGGGACTCTTAAGTCTCACTTTTTGAAGAGCTGTTTCAGATCAAATTTGGAAAGCCACAGTTCTAGTTTTAGAGCTTCTCTAAGGAAGCACATCAGAGTCAGTCTGGAACAAGGATGGTTAATTTGCAGTGGAGATATAATTCAATTTTCAGCTTGAAGCTGCAGCTTCAGGTGTTTGTCTTCAGCATTAAAGCTCTCCTCAAAGCAAGACTCTCATAGTAGCTGAAGTGTTAATACAATATTTGAGTTTACAAATGTAGCACCTCTGGCACTGCTTTGTTTTTTTCCAAGGAAGTCTCCTGTTTGAGAAATCCACAGGAGTTTTGCTTAGGCACAGCTTATACTTAGGGATTTTTTTTTTTTATTTTTATGAACTGGTCTCCATTAGCAGCAGGAAAAACAGAAATCCATTTTCCTTGCCAATCAAAATACAAAGTGTTTTTGCCTGTAACAGGGTGTACTGGTCAGATGTGACCACAGCATAGACACACACATGTGTGCAGTTGGTGCATGACATACAAAATCAGTGACCCAGAACAGCATCTCAGCAAAAACTGAGACAAGTGCTAAGTACATGAAATAAATGTAATGGCCAGTGGCTAATGTACATCATGTAATGAGAAACATTTGGTTGCTAGGATGCAGAAGCCCATGGGGATAACAAGAAGATCAGTTCATATATTGCCCTTTTGGAAGAGAACCAGCGCTCACCAGAGCGGGGACAGATTCTCCTACACTATGTGGCATGTACAGCAGATGATGCTCCATATGTTCTGAACCAGATACTGTACAAAGACATGAAAGGAGTAAGGTATGAAAAACTGCAAAGAACTCTTCCTTTTTCTTAAAAATCTTAGACTATAGGGGTACAAGGCAGCGTTTGGGGTGCACAGGAACAGGCTGATAGGGTACTCCAGAAGGGAGTCTCCTTAGGGATGGCTGTGTAATGATTCATTATCATATACATATCCTTGCACTCTGCATGGTCTACTTAGAGCTGCTCAGTTTGGGATTTCTCTCCTTTCCTTGGGGAGATTAGCTCACAGTCTAATAAATCTCATCCTTTAGCAAATGACTATTACATTGGACCTACATTTTCCTCTTTAAAAATTAATTCCCTTACACAAGTTTACATTCATGAGATGTTTTTTGAGAACAATGCCTTCCCTTCCCTAGTGCTTACACTACAAACAGCTTTCATGCTTTTTGACTTCTCCAAAAGCTTGTCTCTTTCTTTAAATACTGCCTTTTAAAAACCTATTAAATGTAACCGCTGCTTGTTTCTGTATTCCTTTGCATTGCATTCATTAGCTGATGTTTTTAACATGCCCTAAGGATGAAACATGCCTTATTTATCACCACTGTCTTTGGGATGCAAGTGGTAAATGTGGTATTTCTGTGTGTGGTCAGAGTAAGGAGCTACCATCTTCCTTCTCTGATGCCAAAAAGCAGAGATCCAAGCTGAAGCAGTTGTTGCTTTTCTAAAGGTTTTCTGCTACTCTTAACAAGCCTAATATGTTTATTTTGCAGCTTTGCAGCTGTTGAAGAAGGAAAGCCAATCCATGTTCCAAATGTTCAGCTCCATGGAAATATGCACTTCTGGAACTATGACCGCCCCCCGGAGGACAGAAAAGGTTCGTTCCTGGTGCTGCCACTGCAAGATGCTCATTGGAGAGCCTTTGGCATTCTAGGACTTGACACTCTTCGGGACCAGCATGAGGAAACTGTCATCATGGCCCATGAGATCAGTTTTTATCAGGTGAGCACCAGCACAAAGCAGTTTGTTAGATCACTACGTGAACTTCACGTGTTTGTCCTGAGTAAATGTAAGATGTACAACCAAGGAAAGAGCTGTGGGCTCCTTTTTACTGTGTGTGGTGAAAGTGGTGCGAGCAGAACACCTTATCAGCATCTTACTGATTAGCATCTTACCTGTAACTGATTATCAGATATCACTTCAACAATAATTTAAGCTTCTCCTGCCCCTTTTGTGCAAAGCCCCTAAACAACAGTTTTTCTTTCCTGAAGATTTGAAGATCTGAACCTCATATTTGTGTTTGTTTCCATAAAGTGCCAACCTTACTTTTTTAACCTGCTAAAATGATTCTAAGCCACCGCAGCCCGAATTTCCTCGGGAAGCTCTTTAGAATCAGCCTCCCTGTGGATGCCTCATCTGAGCAGCAGGGAGCGCAGCAAGCCAAGGTTACCAGTCACTTTGGCTATGCCGCTGAACACCAGCATTGTCTAGTTTAAGACGTGGCTGTGACCTGGCTACTCTGAAGCTTTAGAGCATTATTTGATAAGGGACATTTTGCAGTCACTTTTCAGCTTTACAAGTTCTGATTAAAGTAACCTGCTACAACCATTTTGCTTCATTTTGCTGCCTTCCCCCCCACTAAATCAGATGACATTTTCTGGCTCATTTGGAGGTTTCTGCTTTCACAGGGAGTTTCTCGTGCATTCAGCAAAGCCTACCTCCACATCTGCATACTGGAAAATGTTCTACAAATAGCTGTTACTGCTCTGGAATGGTTGTATCCCAGGGCACCCAGCATCCACACTGTTTCTATGTACCTGGTGGAACCTGGCAAAGACAAGGTATGCAGATTAAAAGTCTGTAATAGTGAGGGGCTGAAAGGCTGCTTTGGTAAGGACTTGCCATTTCTAGGTACCTGTGGTTTCCCAGTGGCTTTGTCATAAAAAATGAAGACTGCCTGAGATTTTTGTGCCTGCCTGTGCAACAAAAGGGCTACAAAGGTAGAGAGGGAAGTTTCCTCTTTCTTGTCACCCTCCCAAGTAAAACAATTCAGGAACACTGCTAGTATGGCTCCATCTCTGTAGGAAAAAGGAATATCCTCCTACTTCAGTGTTCACGGCTGCATGAGAACCAATAGACCAAAACCCCACAGCCAGCCATCTATCCATCCATAGATGAGCCAATATTGCAAGTCCCAGCTAAAGCTTTGCTGTCTGGGACAGAAGCTCTCCTCTGGAGAATCCTTGCATGTCAAAATTATGGTTATTTAACAGGAAAAAATAATGTCATAGCTAATGTATTAGCTCTTCATGCTGAACAATGTCAGCAGTCAAGACGTAAATCCAAGTCGAGAAGTGTCTGTTTTCCAATTAGCCCCCTCCCTGCAGGTCATGTTCCAGTTGTTCAGCAGGCACTTGGGCCCTGGGAAGCTTGTCACTTCACATACAAATGAGTTAAGAAGATGAAAAGGGTATGCAATATTTAGGACTGATCCTGTGTCATCACAAAGTCTGTATGACATCTGCTGTAGCCATAATTCAGCTGCTTCCTCTGATAAGCATGGTTTATGTTGGCAGCTTTCTGTTGTCATTCCAGGCTCTGCACTGTTCCCTTGTTAGTTGCTTGATAGCCAGGTCATTTGCTCCCCTCTGTGCTTTTCATGTGTCAAGGCACAGTGACACAAACATGACACAAGAAGGAGGACTGGGAAAAAGAAGGAAAACCTCTGCTTGGCCTATGGGTGTTCCTCAGTGGGAGTCTGGGGGTGGATTAAATAATCTGGCTGAGGGAGGCCTAGGGCACATTCTTAATGCATCTTGAGCAATACACTCTGGAACAAAGCCAAGCATTGTTGGGAGATGTCTTTAAACCATCCCATTGCACTTGAATGTACATAGGAGTTTCCTTTAAGAGATAAACAATTTCCTCCCTTTCCAAGCTTCAAAATGGTAGCTGTTAAACTTCCCTTTCCCCTCTGACAGCCTTGGGATTACGCTCTGCGCAAGATGGTCACTACACACAATACAGGACAAAAAGAGATTCATAGCAGTCCTGCTCTTCTCCTCAGAAAAGAAAACCTCTTAAGGTAGGCTGCAGCACCTACAATGAACTACTTACCTCTGGTCCTTGACACCAGCCTGCATCAGGCTGATCCATGTTACATGAAGCCCATGATAAAGCAGCCCTGCAGAGGTGTCTGGCTGTAGCTCACTCACCTTCAAGGCTTCTGGTGCATATGTATGTGACACCAAATCAAGAAGAGGTGAGGAGTATTTTGTCTGTGAGTTTGGGCCTGCAAAAACTTAGGGCTGACCAGATGAGCTTCCAAGCAAGCTCCACATCCGCTGTCAAAGGTTTGCAGGATTGGAGCCTACACTGAATCATTTTGCTCTGTAGAATAATCTGTCTTTTTGACTGGACATATTAGTCTCATTTCCTTCAACTGCCTGCTTCCATCCACTGCCAAGATCCTCACAGACTTGTCTTTTAAGCACAGCAACCTTATTGTCAGAGTTGGTTGAACAGCCATTTGCTCTTTCAGCAGACGTTTTCACTTTTGTACAGCTCTGTAGAACCAGTGTTGAGACTTACAAACAGGAAGCTAGTTTAAAGCAAGGTGTGTTAAATTCTTGTGATTTTCAGCAATTGCTTGGCTAAGCAATATTGTGTTCCACAATGGTGTTGTCTCCTTTCTGTCTGTGGCTTAAGCTATGCACATTTCAGTTCAAGGAAGCCAAGAATGCTGTAGTAATATAGTATCTTTGTTTTGTAAAACAAGAGATGAATGTCATCTTACTAAAATATGTTAAATAAATAACCAAAAGATACCAGAATGATAAAGTCTGGTGCATTTTCCTCTCTACTCTCATTTCAGAAATTACCTATTTAAGTGCACAGACAGTTCAGAGGTCACTTGCATTTCTCTCTGGGGAAAGCACCACATTGCAGTACCTCTCCGTGACCTGTCAGGACAAGCTTTTGGCATATTTGATATCAGCATTGGACAGCACCAGAAATTACCACCTCATCAACAAAAGGACCTGCAGAAAATGCTAAAGATGGCCCAAGCTGCCTGCTGGGAGATACTGAAGAAGTCTACAGAGGAAACAGAACCAGCCTGTGTACTGGGTACTGTTGCATACCAGATCCAAGATAAATGTTTGAGGGTGATGTTTGGAATCTGAGTGAAACCACATTGAAGTATCATTCCTATAAGTATGGAAAGACAAATGCAAACCTTTGGTTCACATAAACCACTCCTGAGCAAGCTTAAGTGCTTAGCAGAGTTTAGTTAAACAAATTGTATAGATTTTGGCTCTGGTTCATGTGGTGTTTTGCACCCAAGTCCCACTGAAATCAAAGGTGTGAAGCAAGGTGCTTTGTTGCCTTCAGGGATCTAGCAGGTTCTCCTCAAAACTGCCCCAAATAAGGTCAAAAGAATTTGAATGTCACAGTTACAGAATGACCTGCATGCCTGAACCATTCATGGACTGAAGACCTCTGCTTGCCCCTGAAGCAAGTTTTGTCTCCTTCTCAAGCACATACCCAGTTTGCAAAGTGTCATAGGATACTGGGGCTGTATGGAAATCAATCGGTCTAGGAGGCAAAGAGTTAATCATAAAAAGGGCAGAGACTTTCAGCCAGTAACTAGTCTTGACTAGCAGATACTTCTGAGCAACTTTTTGAAAGATTTGCTTTCGATTCCAGAGGCAGAACGCTTGGCACGTTTGAAGAATGCAGGGATTCTGTTCCACCGCTTCATGCTGCAGGACCTGCGTGAGTGCATCCGGAACCTGGATGCCGACAGCTTTGCCAAGATAAAGCGCCAGGGAGAACCACCAGCTCTGGTACATAACATAGTCAAGGCTGTGCTGTTGCTTTTCCATCCAGACTGGAAGGGCTCAGAGGAGACGGAGAACTGGAGTCAATGTAAACTGGTAAGACTTCAAAAGGTTGAGGCTCTTTTCTGTTCTTCCTCCCCCAAGAAGAAACAGTAGAATCTGCCCAGGCTGAATTAGCAGT
Organism: Dryobates pubescens; assembly: GCF_014839835.1. Classification (NCBI taxonomy): domain Eukaryota; kingdom Metazoa; phylum Chordata; class Aves; order Piciformes; family Picidae; genus Dryobates; species Dryobates pubescens. Next base: position 27,055,446 of record NC_071624.1, on the reverse strand, counting down.
GAAATAATTTACCTACAGATTTCCTATATGCTTGGCCTGGCCATCTTTAATCCTGTAACCCCTCTTCAGCTTTTCACCATCACCCCACTCCTTTTGTTCTCTGTGTTGCAGAAACTTGATGACAATTTGATTCAGGAGATTTATTGCTTTGATCCAACTGCTACATCTGTGCACATTCAAGTTGAGCTGCTGCTGGACTGCATCACTGGTAAATATCATCAACTAATTGTGAAATTACCAGACATGGCTCAGCAATGGAGCAGTGTCTACGCAACCTTTAGCTGAGTGCTTTTAAGGTCCTTACTTCAGAAATTAACTTTGATTTCACAACAGATTAAACAACAGATAAAGGGTCCTAAATATCTGCAGTCTTTTTTGGTCAATAAAAGTCAGGCTGTCAAATCAAAATTCACTGTCTTAAGGAAAGGGAAGCTGATCAGCTTTGAAACCTACCAGAACAAGTGATCTCATTGTAAACCTCCAGATAAACATATTAGGAGTGATGGGTTTTTTGGCAAGTAATAAGTAAAGACATATTAAGAATGATGGTTCTTTTGGCAAGTAAATCTACTTCAGACCTTCATGCCCTGCCTGAGGCACTGACCCAGATCCAAACAGCAACATGATTGTGGGAGGACAGTGTCAGCCCTCCTCTTTGTAAACACCATCTGCCAGGTACTTAATACACTCACTGGCCATATACAGGAGCTGGTTTTCAGTCTGTCTTTCTCTCCTTCAACAAATGTGGGCTATTTTGGTGCCAGAGCAGTCAAGAAGCTATTATTATTTGCAATATCTCTACACAAAAAATTACTGCTGTTGAGATCTCTCCCTTCATGGTCTAATGCCAGCCTGAGAGCCCTGTGAACAAGACTTGTCAATTTAGCTGGGGATATTTATCCACACTTCCTGGCCTACTGATCAACAGTGAACACTTGCTGCAGTCTGAGCTCCATTTCATGTGTTCTCATATGTATTAAACTAATTCCCTGGGAAAATGAAGCAGGCCTAGAGCATCCAGTCTTACCCCAGATAGGGACACAGATGTAACTAGAAAGAATACAGCTTTGGCAAACTGCTGGTGTCTTATGGAAGGTTGGTTTTCCAGGATGGAATCTATTCTGAGAGCAGTGTCAGATCAGGTATGATTCACAGTTGTTGGAATTCCTTTAAAGCAAACATCAGATAATGCCCATATGTTCCATATACACATGCTGTAATATAGAACAGAGCACAGAACAACCTAAACTGTATCCACAGAGCAACCTTTAATGGCATGATTCTGTGGTGAGCTTTAATAGCACTTATGAAAAGAGCTTTGCAGGCTAATTACTCTTAAGTCTGAGCTTTGGAATTTTTTCATTACATTTTTAATTATCAAATGTTTAGCATTAAAACATAGCAGAACACTTTGTACAGCAAGGAGCTACCACAACACAAGTCCTCATGAAAAGGCAGCATTCCTGTGCTTGACCAGCCACTGTCACAATAGAGCTGTGTGATCATCACCATTTTCCAGGGTGGAATTACTTGGACTGGGGGAGAGCTCCACTGCTGGGATGACTTTCTGTTCAGTCTTGCAGCAGTTCTGTCATGGCTTTTGGAGGTAACCTCCCTGCTTCATTTCAGGTGTACCTGTAGCAGCAGTGCAGCAGCATAGCTGCATTCCAGCCCAGCACCTGTACCATTGGCTACACACCTGCCTGTCGCTAGCGGAGATTGCAAGGAGCCTACACAGTAAAAAACCCTTTCTTTAACCCCTTTTGACATCCAATTCTAGTGTGCCTCCAATTAAATCTCTTAATTCTTCATCTAACCTTAGTGATTTTGGTATTTGACATATTTTATTGAGTTGTTTGGGGGGTTATTTTTTTATGCATAGCCACTAAGTATTTGTTACTACGGTAGGACATCTGTTAGGGATTGTTAAGAAAAAGCAATACAAACATTAAAGGAAACCATTTTGCTGGTATAGCTACTAAACTTTAAAGCCTTGAGTAAAGGTTTTTGGATGTGTTTAATTAATTCTGATGGGAAAAAGACACAGGGGCAAGTTTATGACCACCAAGCTACAATGCTCAGAAGTGATACAGCAAGCATTTTCAAGATTCAGTCTCCTTAAATGACTTTCTAGGAATAATTTTAAGTAAAGGTTGTTGATCAGCATTTTGTCAAGTTCTTTTGGACGTGTTGCAGAAACGCCTTACACTTTCCATTTAGCAAAAACCCCTTTTCTTGTTGGGATAAAGCTTGCGATTAGGGCCGCGCTGTTGGCAGCAAGATTTCATCTTTGCAATAATGCTTCTTCTGGCAGAGTCACTTTTTTAATAAAATGTTGGGAAATTAAACTCTCCTCTCTTGCTTTAATCGGCACCAAGCGTCGTTTCTAGGTAGGTGACGCCTAAAGGGGGCAGGCGGGCTCTTCTGCACCCCTGGGGCGGCAGCGGCCACTGGTAGGCACCTGAGGGGCCTTTCCCTATGCCGGGCCCACGCAGGTCCTCCTGAGCAGCTGCCAACGCCTTCAGCACCCTTCGGGTCGCCTCGGCCTCGTTCGTTTTGGCTAGTCCCAGCCCGGTTTGCCTCGGCCTTATTCGGCTCGTCCCGGCCCTACTCCCCTCTACGCAGGCGACGCGGACCGCCAGCAACAAGCCCTTCCCTTATCGGCACTTTCGCCACTCGCCAAAGCGAGTTAAAAAACTCGCCCCCATTTTCGGCCCTCGCCGCACTCTGTCCGTTTCCCTTCTAGAGCGGGGCCGCAGCGCGGTGCGTCGGGAGCCTCCGAGACGAGTGTCTCGGCCGTGAGGAATCTGCGGCCGCGGAACGTCAGATGGCCTCTACTTGGCGACGGCAGCGGCCGGGACAAGATGGCGACGTTGAGCAAGCAGTGAGTGACGGGGGAGCCGGGGTTGTGGGGCCCTGCCGCACCGCCGCCGGGCTCCTGGGGGCGGGGATGCGCCCGAGCCCTGCTCCGCGGGGCAGCGACTGGGGGAGGTCTTGGGGCCGCGCTACGGGCAGACGTAGGCGCAGCTCTTGCCCCAGGCCGCGGCCAGCTCTGACAGAACCCCCGGGCCGGGCCGTAGGAGTGGGGCTCCCCCGGCCTGTGTCTGCCCTGCAGCCCGGTACTGTTGGCCTCAATTTAAAACTATGTTTATTAAAAACAAAACCCTAAAGAAAGGGAAGGCATCGAAGGCTGCGGCGGTGTGGCCAGCGGGATAGATTTCACTCTTAGGAGTTGAATCCCCTCAGAATTCCCCCACAGACAGCAGTGCAGCTGCCGCCTCCTGCCCCCTGAGCACCGGCCTGACGCGGCCGAGCTGCGGCGGCGGTTTGCAGCTGTCGGCTTCTCGCAGCCGGGTCAGGGGGAGCCGCTGGGAGGCGGGCCCAGAGCTCGTCACAGTGGTGATGTTCCTACGGCACCGCGGAGTCCTTCGCTCAGCGCTGCACGCTGTGGCGAGCTGTCTGCTTAGTGATGGGCTCACCGAAAGGCAGGTGGGCGAGAAATTCCTGATGTAGGGATTGCGCAGTAGCGAAAACATAGGAAGTGTTTCTGAGCAGTCTGGCCGTGTCAGCGGAAAAGTTCTCTGTGTGTAGTTAGTTGATGTTTGCATGACGTAAGCTGACTGTAAATCTATTGCCATAGCTGTCTGTGGGTTGATGGTTTATATTGCCATGCAAAATAGGTGAACTTCTTGCTGCCCCGGCAAAAGCTTTCCTTGAGCACTGTTTTATCCTGTATATTTTGTCTCTGTTAACACATCCATCTTGGAGAACAGCCACTTTGTCAATGGGATATGACCAAGAGCAGTTCAAATGGGTTTTCATCTCAGACTGGCCAGTTTTGTGCCGATACTTAAGGAGGTTGAGGGGAGACCTTTTCACTGTCTACAACCTCGTGAAAGAAGGTTGGAGCCAGGTGGTGTCATTGGTCTCTCCTCCTAAGTGATAGGAGTAGAGGAAATGGCATGAGGTTACATCAGTGGAGATTCAGATTGGACATGAGGAAAAATTTCTTCACTGAAAGGGTTGTCCAGCACTAGGACAAGCTGCTCAGGGCAGTGGTGAAGTCACCATCCCTGGAGACATGTAGACATGGTGCCAAGGGACATGGTTAGCAGCAGACTTGGGAGTGTTAGGTTCATGGTTGGACTTAATGATCTTAAAGGTCTTTTCCAGCCTGAATGATTCCATGAGGCATAGTTAAGGAGCAGCTAGTGTAGACTAACACTAAATCTCTGCAGGTTAAACAGTAGCAGTTTCTTAGTTCTCCAAGGGAGCAAAAATATCACTTGGAGGACTATGGACACAAGAGCTTTGTGACCTAATTTAGGAAGCTTGTTGTATCCCAGAGCCTTTGCATGGATAAAGACAGCAATAGCCATGGGAGGAGCTGGCAGGCATGTGGCAAAGCTTGAGTGCACTGCTGCAGATGCTGCTGAGAGCTGTACTGGATACATTATGTTGATGGTGATCTTTTGAGTTTTGAGGTTGAAAATGGTAGATTGTTTTTTTTTGTTTGGAACATGCTGTGTCTTTTGTTCTAAATAATGTTAAAAGTAATTAATTTTTTTTTCCCCCCTAGATATGGGCTCATCATGCCCAAAAAGTTGCCACAGAAAAATCTCGTCTCAGAGAAACTCTCAGTGTTTGCAGATGACTCTGATGATGAGGTCAGTTCACCATTTTTCTGCTGAAATTTTACCCGTGTTTTGTAAATTGTTTATTTCCAACCTTTAATGCTTGCATCATCTTGTGGCAGTGTCAGTAAGGTAAGTGTCATCACGCTGCATTTGGGTCTGAAATACAATCTCTGTTTTCTCCAGTGCAAGTTACGTGGCAGTGATGACTGGAGTGTTAAGTTACTTTTGACTCTTCCAAAAATTCATCACTTGTGGCAGCCTGTTTGCAAGAGTTAACAGTATCCAGCTTGGAAAGAAAGTTGTTGGCTGCTGCTGCTAAATGTGTCTGCAAATGGAAAGACCAGCAGTAATCAACACTTGTTTCTTAGATACTAACTTTAAAGTGTAGCTGGTAAGCGTGTTTTATCCTTTAGCTCATTCCACTCAAATTTGCTATGACTGAGTTCCAATGTTGAGTTGTTTCAATGTTGACTGTAAACAAAAGCAAAGCTGTACAGCCCTAAAGTTCTACTACACAAACCCCAGAAGGTAAGTAACAAGAGTTACCTGTAGTCCTGGAAGTACTCCCAGCACTTGTGGTGCTAAATTGGACAATGCACAGCTTCTCTGTGGTCACAGAGTCAATGCTCTGGTGTGCAACTGTATTGCATGATGTTCTGTGTAGAGACACTGTCCCTGGGGGTGTTCAAAAAGGGATTGGACGCGACACTTGAAGAGTCGCGTTTAAGAGTTATGAGGTGTTTAAGAGTCTTAAGATTTAAGAGTCATGAGGTGTTGGGTGATAGGTTGGACTTGATGATGTCTGAGGTCTTTTCCAAACTTATTGATTCTCTGAGTCCTGTCAATACTCTCCTTTCTTCATATTATTTTACTATTTTTTAAAGTATTACCTTCCAAACCTCCTCTTCTCCCTGCCCCAGTAGAGGGTGCTGTACACTATACAAATCACACTGCTGGGTGATCTGCCCTGATTATGGGGAACATCCAAGAACTGGTATGGTGTAAAGGTGTAAAGGTTGGTTTGGGTCCCTGACAGAAACTCAACTTCTAAAGGAGACATTTGGAAGGAGGCCAGGAGCCCTCATAGTTTACAGATAAAGAGGAGAAATTCAGGACTGTGGAGATGAATTTTCCGCATGGATGGATATTGCTTTCTGGACATAATGTTACAATGTAGGGGGGTTTAGTGAGCTGGAATTCCTTGTGATAATTTAATCATAATGCCATGATGTGCATGTTTAATGTTTTTCCACAAACCCCAGAAAAGAATATTTTCACGTGCCTACAGTTTAGAATATTAACAGTGAAGGGCTTGAAATTTAGAAGCAGAGCATGTGTTAGAAAAATCTTCTTCCTGCTCTAGAGCTTCACTCAGTGCCCTTTTGTGTGGTTGAAAAAAACCCCAATGCTGCTGAAGCATCAAATAATCTTTGTAGTTTTCTGACTCCTTTTATCCAAACATTATTTTTTAAATGTTTTCTAATGCAGTTGTTACTTGGATGTCACAGACTGACTGACATTCCTGCGTGCCTGGCTTCATGACAGAATCCAGAATGCTGCTGCTGAAGGTGTCTGAGCTTCCTAAGAAGGCTGAGGGCCTCCCTAGTGATACCCTGTCAACATGAAAATGCCTTAGGGAAGCTTTTAGGACTTATAAGAAATAGAACAGGAAGATGTCTTAAATCCCATCCCTTTCCTCACTTAGCTGCTCTCCTCAGCACTCTCAGGAGGTATTAATCTCCTGTTGAGCTCATCGCTGGGACTGTGGCTCTGGAAAGAGGCTTTCTTTGCATACAGCTAGTGGAGATGGCAGTGGATCCACTGTCCTCAATGTCAGGAGCACTTTCTCTGGCAGTTTGGGATTTTGTGTCTTCCTCTGTGTTAAGAAACTAACCCCACATTTTCCAGATCCCAGGAGTGAGCCGGATTTAATCCGTGTCACTGAGCAGCGTGCGTAGGACTGGGAACCTTCCTGAGCGTGGGGCTGTCTTGCAGTTTTTTGACTTCTCCATTTTCTCTTAATGTCTTAAATATTAAAGCAAAATCAGAAATGCTAATAATTCTCATAAATGTGCTGTCTGCTAACTTACAGCTTAACAGATCAAGTATCCTCCCTTGCAGAAAGGTTGACAGATTGGCTACGAGTCTGCTGTACAGACTTAGAAGTTGTCATGTTCTTCAATATGGTACATACCCAGCAAAAAAGTAATAATCTCATAACTGCCTTTATCAGAGAAGATAACTTTTTTTAAAAAACAAAATTACTTTATTAGTTCAGTAATAATTTCAGAGCTTTTCAAGATAAGGAGCAGCATTTGGGAGGGGTTTCATTTCCTGTCTGCTACCTTATCAGTCAGAACTACATCTCAAATGTCTGGAGATTGTGTATTTTTAACTGAACTCTAATAAAGTTTGTGCTGGGTAATCTGCACACCTGACTTGGTCTGTGATTACACATCAGATACCAAACTTTTGCACCTTTTTTTTTAACTTAGATGTTACTATGCACATTTCAGTAAGATTTTGCCTATACCCTGGCTGGAAGGATTGGAAAGGTTTAGGTTTTTTCTATGGCTAAGTACACTAATGGATGTTAGATGCTGATGAGGGTGATCCTTGGGTTAGTTCATAAGAAACAGAACATCTGGGATGGAAATTTTCTTGAAATCCAGTGTCAATGGGGAAACTGTAAACCAGGTGATTACAGTTTCTTCTGGCCAATACAATTCTTAATTATTTGCCTTTATAACAAGTTGTTGCTGTGTTTAAAACAGGGGGGAAGGTTGTTACTCCTAAGAAGGCCTGTTGTAGAAACTGGATGTTACAGCAACAAACTGTGATAAGTTAGAAATAAGTTACCTTAGTGGCTTAGTGTCATTTGTGATATAGTAATTTTCTCCAAAAATATTATTCTCTTATTCATGTTGTGCATTTTCAGAGGTGACCTGGTGGTGGTGTTCACAGGGCACTGTTCCACGTTTTATTTTCTTTGGAATTCAGCTGGGAATATCTCTATAATACAGCAGCTACAAATTCTGTTTCTTGATTGTATCAGAATTGCCCAGCATCCATTTCTGTGCCTTGCCTGCCTTTCATAAACTCATTTCTTGCTACAAGATGTAAAGTGTAGCCGAAAAATAACTGTACAGAGACCACCTTAGGAATTAGTTCAGAAAATTCTGTCTTCTTGTCGACTCAGAGTTTTGGGTTTGCTTCTACCTTCCCACCCACTTTGCAACTTTGCAAAGGATACTAGAAGGAGGATTGGTGAAGTATGAAGTATGAATGATGACCAGAATTTATCCCACAGTTTTCATGCAAAACAAGACTGAGTAGTCTAAAGGAGCTCTTAGAAAAGAGGAGAAGGAAGTGGAGAGGAGTAATTCCAGAGGATACTTGTAAAATCAAGAAAGATTCAGAGCAAGCGAAATGACATTGCCATTTCTCATAATGTGAGCAGTAGGGTATGTTGTGGGTTTACCAAGTAACTGGTTTCATCTAAGCAAAAGGAAGTTGATTTTTTTTCCTCCACTCCAACAATGTATCATTAAGTTGTGGGACTCAGTGCCACAGGATGTTGTCGCATGGTCAAAAATATAAATGGATTCAGAAATGGATTAGCCAAATTAAAGGATGCTCGTGGTGTCAAACAATGGTCCAGATGCATCCTCCAGGTCGGGAAGTCCCTAACCTCCAGGTTTCTGGAAGCTGTAAGGGACTGCCAAGGAAAGCTAATTCTTCACAAGACCTGTTCCTTTACAGGAGAGGGTTAAAATGTTTTCTCCTTCCACAAAATACTAAACTATAAGCTTTGTGCTTCAGAAGAGTAGGTTGACTGGAGGGAAAGAGAAGGTGTGAGACAGATTGCTGAGTTTCTAGGGCCTTTAATAACTGGGCAGTTGATAAACCAATACAAGGGAACAGGAAGTTCTCATCTGTCAGAGCTCACAGCCCAACAGGAAATTGCCAGCCATAAACCATTAGGACAAGTATTTGTTTTTTGTAAACCTGCTGCCACTCTAGACAAACAAATCACAGGTGAACTTGTTGGCAGTGATACAGACAGCGATCAGGATCGTATATTACAGTTGTGTTTGTGTAATCTGTGTCGATCAACACCTTCATTTCGTGTAGGCAGACAAGGTGAGCACTCTAAGCAATGTGTCAGGTATTTTGGTGGAATAAAGCTCCTTCTGTGAATATACCTGCAGAATCCCTTTTGTTTTCTGCTGAGCCTGTGCCTTCTGGCGGTAATCGTAGAATCAATAAGGTTGGAAAAGACCTCAAAGATCATCAAGTCCAACCTGTCTCCCAAGACCTCTTGACTATTACTACCAAGTGCCATGTCCAATCCCTTTTTGAACACCTCCAGGGATGGTGACTCCACCACCTCCCTGGGCAGCACATTCCAATGGCTAACAACTCTGTGAAGGACTTGCTCCTTACCTCGAGCCTAAACTTCCCCTGGTGCAGTTTGAGACTGTGTCCTCTTGTTCTGGTGCTGGTTGCCTGGGAGAAGAGGCCAACCCCCACTCCTTATTCTTCAGGTATCTTTCTGTAAAACCAGTGTAAGAGTGGCTGGTAGAGGAATCCTTCAGTGATGACCCTTAACAGAGCAAGCAGAGAACCATCATCCTCCCCAGGAGTCTGATGTGTGTTACTCTGTCAATTTAAAATACTTGATTATATTAAAGGATTTTTTAGAAGAAACCATGGGATGTAAAAAACAAGTACAGTATTTTAAATAATTATCAACATCAGCTCCTCAATCCTGAAAGCCAGAGTTAAATGCAAGATGAATGAAGCCAGGACTCTTGTAGGCTGTTTTAAATGGAATATTCTGCTGTCTATTTCCCCTGGTTAACCAGCTACATAAATAAATAAGAGGCTATATCCATGTCTAGTCCAAATAATCATTGAGCTGTAGAATCCAGGCTGTAGTTCCAGATACCACAATGGGCTCTGTGTGTTGCCAATGCCTGCCAAGCTCAGCTCCTGAAGCCTGAAGCATGGTCTGCTTCCTTACCTGCTTCTCTGCAGCTGGGGAAAAGAGAGAGGCTGCTTTCTAGTGCTGGTTTTTGCTTCCATGGAAGTGCACATCACACTTTCCTTCTAGTGCTGTAGTTTAACCACAAACTTTAACATTTTGAAGCAGAGATGAATTTTATCTAGGTCTGCATGTAGCAGTTAGGGCACCAAAAAAATTTGCAATGTCTGACCTCTCAGGTTCCCATCTTTACTTGTCTGGAGTGTGGGTGCATTAGGAAAATCTTGAACATTCTGTGTCTCAGGATTTTGTGATTGCAGTATTAGGCAAGTAAATCCCAGCATGTTTGTGAGACATGAATGAAGGTCTGAGTGTCTGGAGTTGACTGGATGGCATTGTGTCCTTCTCCAAATACTGATGTGTTGCCTTGGCACCTTTTCTAGATGAGTGTAGAATCAACTTGGTGCTCCCTCTCAGGTGCTACCTCTTTTTGTTGCTTACAGTTTGCACAGCAGATAAAGCCTCCTTAGAAGTGGTCACTGTGTGTGCTTGTTAGTCAGTCCCATATGACTTGAGAACTCCCTAACAGCCTTGGCCCTCCTTGTGGGGTGGCAGAGAGCCCAAAGACACTGCATCCCTGTGGTCATCATGACAATGGGCAGCTGAGGAAAGGCACAGCCACAGATGAGAGTTTGTGGGTTTAATCTTCTTCAGTGCTGAGGAGGAACCGTTGACTGACACTCAGCACAGGACTGGCTTTTGGTCATACACAGCATTGCTCAGCTGCTGAATCAAGCAGGCAGAGTGTCTGAGGAGATGACAGGGGAAATAAAGAGGCAGAGGGCACAGTCAGGTTTAATGAAACTCCTTTAATTCAGCTGCACAGGGCACAACTTGTTCCCTGTTTCTGAAATTAACCAGTGAAAAATAGATTTGGACTGTTTACAGTCTGTCATCTAGAAGATTATGGAAAAGCACTTTGCATTCTTCCTTGTTGACACATCTGTTACAATTTTAATAGCCTAGGAAAGAGGGGTCACAGCACATTATTATTTTAAACATCAAATGAATTCAAAAGCCTTCTTGTTCAGGGGATCTGCTTGAGTTTACATGGTGCTAATTCTGTTTGATTTCAGAAAATCCTAGCCCCTGCTGCCAAGCTCCCTGCTAGCTGCTTTCCAGTTTTTAATTTTATTGGGAGCTGGTTACAAATCTCTTTGTCTTTGTTTTCCTTTTTTAAAACATGGTTTATAGCACATTGCAGAATTTGGGAAGCTGCCAGGATGCAGGAGGATTTTTTTCCTTCCTATTTCTGCCTTTTAAGATCAAGAGATACTTAATTACATAAACAAGGATGTGAGTCCTGTCAGAGTGAATTTGTTTAATAAACAGCATTATGTATTGATTGAGGAAAGTTAGTTAGACTGAGAATTAGGCAATAGAGTTCAACACTAATTGTGTGACCTGCACTAGATTCCATGGTCCTGCTCTGGTGGGGGGCGGTTGAACTCGATATCCACAGGTCCCTTCCAACCTCTAACATCCTGTGAGCCTGTTAGTCACAGACAAAACTAAATCAAATGCAGAGCTTTTTTTTTTCCTTTTTCAAGCCAGCATGATTAGAAAGCACGTTTCCAGTAGTGGGTATGGTTTTTTTTCCTTTGGGAAGATTAGCACTGCTCTTTTCATAGAATCAGTCAGGGTTGGAAGGGACCACAAGGATCATCCAGTTCCAACCCCTCTGCCATGGGCAGGGACACAGTATCACAGTATCACCAAGGTTGGAGGAGACCTCAGAGATTGAGTCCAACCTGTCACCACAGACCTCATGACTAGACCATGGCACCAAGTGCCATGTCCAATCCCCTTTTGAACACCTCCAAGGATGATGATTCCACCACCTCCCTGGGCAGCACATTCCAATGACAAATGACTCTCTCTGTGAAGAACTTTCTCCTTACCTCGAGCCTAAACTTCCCCTGGTGCAGCTTGAGACTGTGTCCTCTTGTTCTGGTGCTGGTTGCCTGGGAGAAGAGACCAACCCCTTCCTGGCCACAACCACCTTTCAGGTAGTTGTAGAGAGCAATGAGGTCTCCCCTGAGCCTCCTCTTCTCCAGGCTAAACAACCCCAGCTCCCTCAGCCTCTCCTCATAGGGCTGTGCTCAAGGCCTCTCCCCAGCCTTGTTGCCCTTCTCTGGACTCGTTCAAGTGTCTCGATGTCCTTCCCTCACACTAGATCAGGCTGGCCAGAGCCTCATCCAGCCTGGTCTTAAACACCTCCAGGGACGGTGCCCTAACCACTTCCCTGGACAACCCATTCCAGGGCTTCACCACTCTCATCGGGAAGAACTTCCTCAAGTCCAGCCTGAATCTCCCCACCTCCAGCTTCATTCCATTCCCCCTAGTCCTCTCACTACCTGATATCCTGAGAAGTCCCTCCCCAGCCTTCTTGTAGGCCCCCTTCAGATACTGGAAAGCCACAATGAGGTCACCTCGGAGCCTTCTTTTCTCCAGACTGAACAGCCCCAACTCTTTCAGTCTGTCCTCATAGGAGAGGTGCTCCAGCCCTCTGCTCATCCTCGTGGCCCTAGCATATTCATCTCAAGAAATTAAACATTACTGTTGGAAGTATGTGCTGTTCAAATCAGTATTCTTACTTCTAAAAATAGGGAACTAATGATAGAGATCAAACCTGAAACAAGTGACAAATCCTTTTGGAGATTTGGATTTTACTATGAATGCACTACATTTTTTTTTCATGTGATTGTCAGTAAGAATATAAATTACTAGGAGGGTATAATTCCAATTTCATTTGGGTGTTTGTTTTCTGTGTTTTCCTTCTCCCCTCCCTATTTTTAAATGGCAAAACCTGAAGGAATTGTAGTGTTTGGGAGTGAGCAGGTGCATTACAAGCATCCTTCTCTTAGGAATTTGTTTCACTACTGGCCTTAACTGTCCTTTGCTAGATGTTCTGTCTGCTGATGCACCAACAGATTGACCCTTGCTGTCCTGGGGGCCAGGCTGACTGAGGCCTTGACCAGCTTGGTCTGTTGGAGGGTGTCCCTGCCCATGGCAGGAGAGTTGGAGCTAGATGGTCTTTAAGATCCCTTCCAACTCAAATTATTCTATGAATGCATGAATCCTTTCTACCAGGTTTTTGGAGGTGGATGGAGGAAGGCACTGCAGCTGAACAGTTTTCTCAGACCTTCTATGTCTCTGAGCATTTCTTGGACAGCGATTACTTCTGTAAAACAGCATGAAATTTTATGCAGCTTTTTGAGGTACTTGTGTCACTGTAGCAGTGTTCTTAAACTCATCTCTATTTTCATTAAAAATAGTTAAGATATGTTGAGGTGCTGCAACATTGCTTGTGGAAAAGGCTGGTTCATTGCATGCTTGTGAGTAAACTCAGGTTTTCTTGCTTACAGAAAAACACTCTTGAAGTGAGAGACTGACTTGTGTGACTTAGAGTTGTTTGTTAGAATGGTAGAAAAAGAACATGAGCTGTGTCAAGGTAGTTCATTTTATTTCTGCAATGTTTCCTTCTTCCAGCCTTCTGTTGGTGAAAGTCTTCAGAGAGAAGCCTTGAGAAAACAAGCAATGAAACAGGTAAGATGTGGTGGGGACTCTTCATACCCATGGCAGACGAAGAAATGATTGCAGCCATTCCCTTTTATTAAATTATTGGAGAAACTTGGTTGTGCATCTGCAGAGTTAGAGTTGCCCTTAAAAATAAATCAATGTTTCAACAGTTTTTAGTTCCAAGTAGAAAAACAGGGTTGTGTGCTGAGTTATATTGGTGTCTGTTTGGAGCTGTAGGGATAAGCTACAGATGCAAACAGTCAAATTTGCTGGAGTGTTGTTTACTGTTTATTTAAAAATACAATAATTGCATTGTTTGATGAAACAGTTGCTCATTCAGCAGTTTCCACTATGGTTTTTGACTTTGCTTCCTGTAGTTCCTGTAACTGCAGATACTGATGTTGGTTTGGTTATTCATTATTTTCCATCTTACTAAATGGCTCAAGAGCGTTGTGGCTGAGCCTGGTTTGATGTACATTCAGTGTTCTAATGGATGGGTTCATATTGTAGGTCTGTGTCAATTACAATACAGGAATAAACCATTGGAAAACAATTAAAATTTCATGCTTAATATTCTGGTATCTTCACCCTTGTTTTCTTTTAGACTAAATTAGAGATTCAGAAGGCTTTGGAGGAAGATGCCACAGTGTATGAATATGACAGCATTTATGATGAAATACAGCAGAAGAAGAAAGAGAGTAATGCCAGAGTGCTCTCTGGAGGGGATGACACAAAGGTGGGTACCTGGAGATGCACACTATCTGACTGATCTCTGTATGTCTGGAGTAACTGGCTGATTAACTTTTAAGGTCTGCCAAATGCATTTTCTCATGGGACAGCTTGTTCAAATCCTGTTACATAAGGTAGTAATTGGCAAGAATTTTGGCAAAGCTGCTGGTTCATCAGAGACTTCAGTCCTGATCCAGTGGTATTCTGGAGTTTATGATGTACATATGTCTGTGCATTTCTGAAGAGAAAGTTACAATGGGACAGCAGTATTAGAGGCCATGGACTCTGCAGCAATACAACTTGTGATATCAATGACTTTGGTTACTAAGCCAGTGAGCATAAATTGTGCCACCTCACTCACCAGTCTGCTTACTGGAGGACTGTCAGAAGACTAATTAACTTTCCTTGGTGCAATGTGAGTTAATTTCCACAGCTCAATGCCTTGTTTCAAAGCATTGCTATATTACTCTTGACAAGTGATGCTTTCATTGTTACTTATTCTGTTTCATTTGAAAGCTCTTGTCAGGTTAGGTGAGTACAAAAGGAAGCTTCCCATGCTTTATAGCAGTAGAAAGGCAAAACTATTGCAAGGCAGAAGACAGAGGGGTGAGAAATCAAAAAACTCTTGATTTCACTCAGAACAAAAATCATCCTAGTGAAAGGTGGGCTGAATGTTTTGACTGAATACAGCAACCTCCTTTGTTAGTGGGAAGCACGTCATGTTAGTCACCTGAACGGGGGTGACACTTCGCTTCAGGCAGCTGTCAAACACTGAGAGTAGCTTAGAATGGCTTCTGCCAGTTTTCTTCCATTGCCCACTTTCTTCAGCATCTCCATCAATCTCAGTTTGTGTTTTCTCTGCCACCTCAGTTTACCTCTCAGCATGATACCTTTTTTTCTCTCCTGTTTTAGCCCAAGTACATCCATAACATCGTCAAGGCAGCTGAGATTAGGAAGAAGGAGCAGGAAAGGAGAATGGAAAGAAAAATTCAGAAAGAGCGAGAAATGGAAGGGGAAGAGTTTGCTCATAAGGAGTCTTTTGTGACTTCAGCCTATAAGAAGAAACTGCAAGAAAGGGCTGAGGAGGAGGAGAGAGAAAGAAGAGAAGCAGCTCTTGAAGGTGAGATTCAGACTAAAGTAATTCTCCTGAAAAAAAACATGTACAAGTGTGGCCTTTATGTGGCTTACAGCATTGTCAGCTGGTCTCTGTGAGGCTTGTGATACAGAAAGACAAAAAGGGCCAGACAGCAGGTACTGAATCAGACCCCACTTTACCAGTTACTTTCCTTTGTTCACGTTACTAAAGGAACAGAAGCAGCTCCTCTGTTGGTGTGTCAGTACAATTTGGTTGCTACTTGAAATTTTTGGGGAGGAGTCAGTCATTGAAAGAAGACTTCAAAGCCTGGTGTGCAATGATACTTGCACTCCTTAGGACATTCTGTACAGTGTCCTAGGGAATAGGGGAGATAGGATCATAAGTTAAATCAGGTTGGCATGGACCTCTGAAAGTCACCTGTTCCAGCCTCCTGCTCAAAGTGTGATCTGCTGTGAGGTCCAATCAGGTTGCTCTCGAGTTTTTTTCCACTTTGAGCTTCAAACCTCTAGGATGGAGATGGCAGTCTTGGTGGCACCTACCCATTGTGAGTTGTGTCTAATGAGTACAATGAATCCAACCTTACATTCTTTCAGCATACATGGATGTGACCAAACAGAGGGATCTCAGTGGATTTTACAGACATCTTTTAAACCAGACGGTAGGAGAAGAGGAGATGCCTAAATGCAGCTTCCGTGAAGCCAGGTAGGATGTGATTCCAGATCATTTAGGACACAAACCAGCTTCTGGCAGTTTGAGATTCAGTGAAACACCATGGAAATTAGAGAGTACCTGGAACACTGCTAGAGTGATTGCTTTATACAGCTGATTAACTGACAGGAGCAGGAGAGGGATGTCATTTAAAAAGTACCAAGTGGTGTTATTCTACCTGACTTTTACGTTGGTTTGCGTAAAGTTTGGCAGTCTGCATGGAGTTGTGTGTTTTGAATCATGAAGGAGACTAAAGGTAAAATGATGAATGTAGAGAGAAGTCATAGGATGATGTTTCATAAAAGAATGTGTCTCTAGTTTTGTGCTCACTCCACCTTTTACAGCTTCATAAAGAAGAAATTCATTGAGTATTGATGCTGTGGTAAAAAGAAATTAATCAAATATGTAGGAAATCCACTGGGAATGTTTTACAATCTTAATATGTGCACATTCCAAAGCAAAATAATGAGATGAGGCTGAATTATTTATGTAGCTGAGGTGATGAAATGCTGCCCTGTGGATAAATAATGGTGAAGGTGTTGTGTTTTCCTGGAAGCTGAGTCACAAGAAGATCTGCTTCCTTAGACTTTACAGCAGAATCTTAATTCATGGAATCATAGAATGGTTTGAGTTAGAAGGGACCTCCAAAAGTCATCTAGTCCAGACCCACTGCAGTGAGCAGGGACATCCTCCATTAGATCAGGTTGCCCAGAGCCCTGTTGAGCCTGACCTTGAATATCTCCAAGGATGAAGCAGCAACTACCTCGCTGGGCAACCTGTTGCAGTGTTCCACCACCCTCCTGATAAAGAACTTGTTCCTAACATCCAACCTAAATCTACTCTTCAATTTCAAATCATTGCCCCTTGTCCTATCACTGCAAACAGTCCCTCTCCAGCCTTCTTGTAGGCTCCCTTCAGATACTGGCAGGCTGCTATATTAGGTCTCCCTGGAGCCTTCTCTTCTCCAGCCTGAACAACTCCAGCTCCCTCAGCCTGTCCTCATAGCAGAGGTGTTCCAGCCTCCTGATAATTTTCATGGCCCTCCTCTGGACCCCACTCCATGAGGTCCATGTCCTTGTGTTGAGGGTACCAAAGCTGCATGCAGTACTCAGGTGAGGTCTCCCCACAGCACAGTCAAGTTGCTTAAGTCCTGACCAACACCCAAGTTTGCAGTCAAGTCTGAGATTTCAGGCTGTGTAATGCTTTTTCTTTTTTTAACATAAAAAAATATATGTAGGATAAAGGAAGAAAAACCTGACCATAGTGATGAATCCAACCAGAGGAACAGAAGTCCACATGAAAAGCAAAGACTGAAGCCTACTGTGAAGAAAGAGAATAACCCAGACGCTGATACTGACCTAGGAACTGATAGTAGTGATGATGATCAGAGACAGAAAACTAGTAAAGCAAATCTGAAAAAGAAGAAAAGGAGAGCGAGCTCTGTGAGCAGTGAAGAGGAGGGTAAACCTCACAAGAGCCAGAGGCATTCCAGATCTCCAAGCTCATCCAGTGTGGAGGAAGAGCTGCGCTCAAAAGCCCAAACAAACCATCACGCAAAGAGAGGAGAGAGCAGGCCAAGCAGAAGGGGAAATGATGAACAGCACAGGGACAAAGATTATGAGAGAAGCAGGACCCACGAAAAGGATCACCAAAGGGAAAAGGAAGAGCGACACAGACATGGGGATCACACCAACAAAGATAGCTACAGAAGGAGGGAAGAGCACTATGAGAAGCAAAGGGGGAAGGAAAGAAAAGAGAGGGAGGGACATGGCAGAGAGTATAGGAAGGCAAAGGAGAGAGAAGAGAAGGGCTCAGAAAAGGAACGAGAGAAAGAAAGAACAAGAAATGGTAAAGATAGATATGACAGAGAGAAGGAGAGAGGAGAGAAATACAGAGAAAAGGAAGATCATACAAAGGAGAGGAGGGAGAAATATGGCAGTGATGAAAAGAAATACAGAGAGAGGAGGGAAGGTACTCCTGCCTCTGTGGAAAAAGATGGAGAGACTGATCCGGAAAAAGAGAGAAAGGGAAGAGAGAGAGAAGCCGATGAGAAGGGAAGGTCCAGCTCTGGAACTTCATCTGCACAAAAACATAATGCTGGAGAAGAAGGGGAGAAGGAGGAGAAGGAGCAGGCACAGAAACCTGAGAGCAGGAGCAAATTTGCCAAACGGAGCAACGAGGAGACCGTCATGTCGGCGAGGGACCGCTACCTGCAGAGGCAGATGGCACGGGTCAGTGCCAAGCCTTACATTGAGAAGGAAGAGGATTAACGTCCCTGTGGTGAACAAAACCACCTGATCTGTCAAACAGGGGGAAAAGCCATTGCTGCGTGCACTCCTGTACAGAAGGAAAGGTCTATCCCAGTTATTCCTGGCTTTCATTTAAGAAACTGTGTGTGCCAGAGTAGAACGACTTTGGAGATGGATTCGTGGATCACCTGACACACACCCTTAGTCTGTTTAAACAATTGAAATACTAAATTTGGCTGTTTCTGTCCACCTTGGCCGTCAGTTTCCTAACCTTGGTACTTCGGATTCTTGGGCAGACCTAGGAGTGTTAAACAGTGTCAGGTGAGAATTCCTTCCCCTGCCAGCCCCTGCTCCTTTACCAGCTGGAACAGTGAGCCCTGCTGAAGCACAGGTGTTTCAGGAGTTACTGTTGCCCAGTGGTGCTCTCAAAAATGAGAAACAGACCTGTGAAAGAGAGAGGGGAAAAGCAAAAAACCCAACCTGAGGATAACCCAGGAGATTTCTGTATGAAGAACAGCATTTTGTAAGCTAAGTGCATATTGCCACGAGTTTTTTATTTATGCCTGGGTTTTGGTTTTGGGGACCTGATGTACAGAAACACTGAAATAAAGTGTAAGATACAGACTGGATCTAATGCATGGATCTGTTTTAATGCTTGTGTTATTTTACTGCATCTTTTTTTCTGTGAAATAAGGTCTATGGGTCTTCTTTTTTCCCTTTCTGTATTAACATCCTGCTTCTGCTGCAGGTGATGTTTTAGATTAGCCAATCTGCTGAAAGGTTCATAATCAGAAGTGAAGTTACCTCCAAACTATAGCTTGGTGAGCAGGATATCTGACAGTGGCTGTAGGTTTTAGAACACACTCTCAGCATTTTTTACAATGGCTTCTTTTACTTTGTTTTGTAGCATCTATCCTTCAGTAGGTGACATCTACTGTAAAAAAAAAAAGCAGCTTGTGGGGTTGGTGTTTCTCTAATATTTTGTTCAGCAGACTTAGTGATGAGACAAAATGTGAGTTTAGAAAGATGTGAGATGGAGTGAGTTTTATATGTAAGCTAGTCAAGTAGCTAAGCACTTAACTCCAAGTGTGGATCAGTTTGTTTGTGCTGTTCTGTCTAAACAAATGTAATGTGCTTCTGCTGGGGGAGCAGAATGAAAGAGGATTTAGCAGTGGGATGAAGTTCAAACACTGAAGGAAATCCTCTGCTTTTTGTCAGCAGGGCCTTGTTGATATTGTAAATCAGATACTCTTGCTTTTTCTTGGAACTGAGCTTTATTTTTGTTCTTCCCAATAAGAGAAAGGCACAAGAGATGTCTACAGATGGATTATGAATATTAAATTTATTACAATAACAGTTTACAGTACAAGGCACATACTGATGACTTACAATCAGCTTGCAACACTTGTAACTAAACAGCTGCATAAATTAAGACAGGTGCATCATGTACAACTTGGAGGGAATACTTAGTTCTGTACAGCTAAAACTCTCTGCTTAGAAGGCAAACATGGTCCTGATTTACCAGTTTCCTAACTTCCTTTTCACTGTGCAGAATAGAGGGCAGGAGATGCTCATGTGATAGAGAGGTTGAAGGTGAGCTAAAGAGAGGGAATTTCTTTACCTCAAACCTCTTTCAATTGCAGTGCAACCTATTTGGTATCAATAGAGCTAGTTTTTGTAGAAAACCAATGTTTGGTGTGTGGTTACCTGTTGAGCTACCTGATAAATATTGGTTACTCTAAATGTTTTCAGATGGATATGTAAAAGGAAGGGGAAAAAACAGTCAGTTATCAAAAGAAATCATGTTCTCAATATTTCAACCACCCAGCTAAAGGTAGTAAAAATTAAGGTAATGAGAAAAAATTCAAACCTGTGTCTGATGTAACAAGGACCCACTGAGGCCTAAACTGCCTTGCAACTTCAGCTTTTATAGAATGAGAACATGGATGTGTTTTATCTTTGTATTATTCAGGAAAAGGAAAGCCTTGTAATCCACTTCTGGAGGTCTTCCTTGCCCCCTGTTCCCCTAAAGTCCTCAGACTGGCAGTGAAAAGAGCAAAGGTCTTAACACCACAAATGATCTTCTGGCCTATGTCCTGTGACTTTGCATAGCTACATTCCTTCTTCTATGTTCAAATATGTTTACAAACTTTCACCTTCTGTTATTTCCTCATTGGAAAATGGGCTTGAGACCTAAAGCAAAGTAAGGTCAGGTCAGTAGCTACAGCTGAGAGCTTAAGTAGCTTCGGCCTTTCTCCAGGAGGTGTCTGCTCACCTTAGGGAAAAAAAACCCTGGTGGAAGTGATGAAAATGTTCTCGAAAGGTAAACACTGTCCCTGCTTTCCTCTGATACCACAAGTTCTTAGTACCAGTGTAAACCCTTCCAGCAGGTTTCTTCATGCCTGCTGCTATGAATGCACATAACCTTGTTAATGTTAGGAGTACATTACCTAAGTAGACCAAGAGATACAAAAGAAACTTTTATCCTCTGTTTTATTTTACTTTTATTATTGTCTATATGTTTGGTTGGTTTTTTTACATAAGTGATGCCTGCTTAGGTTTATCTGAACTTGTGTCCTCCAACTGACTTGGCAGCTGCAGTCAGTCTGAGGGGCAGTTACACTAGGAGAGCAGGTGTATGCATATAATATAAAGAGGTTAGTATGTGCATGGAGGTTAATTTGCATATCATTTAATATAAATAGTTCTGATGAGAACCAATCCTGCTGAACTCCTTTAGAAAACAAACAAACAAAACACTTCCCATCTTCAGGGTGAAAACCAAATGCATTCAACATCAGACTGGACATGAGGAAGAAGTTCTTCACCATGAGAGTGGTGAAGCCCTGGAATTGGTTGTCCAGGGAGGTGGTTGAGGCCCCATCCCTGGAGGTGTTTAAGCCCATGCTGGATGAGGCTCTGGCCAGGCTGATCTAGTGTGGGGTGTCCCTGCCCATGGCAGGGGGGTTGGAACTAGATGATCCTTGTGGTCCCTTCCAACCCTGACTGATACTATGATACTCTCAGAATGCAAGCTGGTAAAGCTTCAAAGCAGATTTGTGGTAGTTTGTTAACTATACCTTTGCCAGCCAGCCAATTTAAACTTTAGTTTTGTGCTAGGAAAAGATAGAAAAAAAAAGCCACAGGCTCTAGCAAATTTTAGGTGTGAAATTGTTTAAAAACAAATTGAAACAAACAAAACCCAACCAACCAGTCAACCAAAAAGACCAACCAACCAACCAAGCAAGCAAAATGATCAACCAACCAACCAAGCAAAGCAACGAACCAAACAACCAAGCAAAACGACCAACCAGCCAAACCTAAATAACAAACCAAACCCAACCAAACAAAAAAACCCAACAAAGCAGAGAAGCAGATCTTTAAAATTCCACTTTCTGGCCTCTTGGTCTGTAGTTTCTTTGGATGCTTTAAGTCTGTCAGGACAGTGATTTCTGTGACTGTCAGGTTTGGTGATGACAACAGTACATTAAGTGCCAGCAGCTTGGGTACTTGCTGAGTAAGCCATGGGGAGGTTTTGTGGCTTGGGTGGGTCTAAAGGAAAGTGAATCCTACAACATTACAAAAACTGCTTTGGTAGTATTTGTTGGGCAAGAAACAACTACTAGAAACCTTTACCATCTACAAAATGCAGGAAGTGAAGAGGAGGAGAAGGAGGATGCTACCAAATGTGTGTGCTAATGTCCGCAGAGCTGTGTATAGTGCTGCTCAGGATGGATTCCTCTTCCTCTGTCTACTCCTCTACAAACCTAGGGAATTGGCTATTTATGTTTCTAGTGTATAAAACCCTTTATGGCTGTCAGAAATACTCTTGGGTTTTTCCATGTACTTGAAGCAGTTAGAACCTTAGAAGCGAATACGACATTGCCCAGTACGAACAATCACATTGAGGGAGATACAGGAGCACTGCCACAGGGCACCCTACAGCCAGCCTCACCCAGCCCTGCCAGTCCTACACGCATGGCCCTGTGCCTACACGTGGGGTAGTGCTGTTCTCATGCACACAGACATCCTCGTGGTTCCAGAAGGATTTAGCTCTCAGTCAGTCCAGTCTGCTTAGAAGTGCACAGTAGATTTCATTGAATTGCTTGGATAAATGTGCTGGAGGCAGCATGTTTCCAAATGGCTGTTGTCAGTGATGCAGCCTCCACAGAAAACTCCTCTGTTGGTTGTCTCAACTGGAAATGTAATTCTTTGGGGAGGGGAGAGGATGGGGAAAGGTGCTTGTTGTGCTCCCCCCTCTCTCCCCTAGCAAACAGGTTAGCTTAGACTGCATTCATGCGGATGTCTCCGAAAGGAATTTCTGTAGCTGTTTCTGGAGTAATGCTCTTCAGGATACGCTGTGGGAAAGAAATCAATATTAGAAATGGATTCATTTTAGAGGTAGTACATAAAATACCCATTTGGAAAGAGATTTATAACAAAAATGTGACATCAGTTTGAGTTACACCCCTTGAACTGGTACAGAGAAGTGTTTCGAGCCTCTGTTACCATAGACTCATACATAGAATTGGTTTGGTTGGAACAGACCTCTTAAGATCACGTCCAACCATTGACCTAACCCCACCATGGCCATTGAACCATCTTGCCAAGTGCCATGTCCACACGTTTTTGAACACCTCCAGGGATGGTGACTCCACCATCTCCCTGGGCAGCCTGGTCACAGCCTGACCACTCCTTCTGTAAAGAAATTTTTCCCAACATCCAGCCTAAGCCTGGCACAATTTCAGGCCCTTTCCTCTCATCCTATCACCTGATTAACTAGAGAGAGAGACTGATACTTCAGCATTATGAAGATTTAAGGTGCTACAGAAGTGCACAGCATTTATTTTTAAGCATTTGTGACTTGTAATTTGGATCAAAATTTGCCAGAAATGATATTAATACTTTAGGATTTTGCAGTTTACTTGGATACCCTGAGCCAGCTGAATATATTCTTTCTGAGCTGGTATTTATGTGAACTTAGCAGAAATCCCAAGAATATCATCACAAGCTGCCACAGATTTATGGCAGGGCAATTTTATTAAGTGTTGGAGAGCGAAAGGAACTTGTTCTTACAGATATCCCCAGGGGAACCAATCTTTTAGTGCCTTATTCACGTGGTACTGTGTCTTGTGTGGTTTCTAGGAAAAGCCTGCGGTTCACCAGAGCTTAAAAATAGTTCCTTGATTTAATATTTGATATGAATATGTCAGCAGTAGGAGCTGGGGAGATTTGTGAATCACTCAGAATGGGTAGAAGACAATTAGGTAGCAGCTGGCTGGGAGGAGAGTAGGAAGATGCTCAACTTCTTGAGCATCAGACCCTAGAAAAGTCTACCCATTTCTAGGAATCACCTCCTTCCCAACAGTCAGATAGGAGCAAGAGAGCCTTGGGGATACCTCCTTAAGTGTTCCTGGAGTGACGATCAGCCGGTAAACCATGTAGATTGGAATGCAGATGATAGAAGAGGTTCCTATGCAGTAACCTACTACTGTGGTCCAGTAGGGATAACTGTAATCAAAAAGCCGTAGCTCTGGGGGGTTGGAGAGGAAGCTGCAAGTGACAAACTGAAAGAGAAGATAGCAGAGTATGAATACACACCTGCCTTAATGGCACGTACTTACTTGAGGGAACTTTGTGCCCCAGCACAGCGTTCAGCTAAAAACAAATGAGTAGGACTGAAGAAGGATTAAAGATAGATCAATGCTGGGAAAATCCTAAGTGACATTAGTAGGGATTTAATACCTAAATTATTAAAACCCAACCAATCAACAAACCCCAAACCATCCAACCCAAAAAAGCCTAAATCAAACAACAAAACCCAACCCAACCAACCAACAAACACCAAACCAAACAACCAACAACCCCTCAACCAACCCCAAACTAACCAACAACCCCCAAACCAAGAGTCACAGAATCACCAAGGTTGGAAGAGACCTCAAAGATCATCAGGTACAACCTGTCACCACTAAACCATGGCACCGAGTGCCACATCCAATCCCCTCTTGAACACCTCCAGGGACGGTGACTCCACCACCTCCCTGGGCAGCACATTCCAATGGCTAACGACTCTCTCAGTGAAGAACTTTCTCCTCACCTCGAGCCTAAGCTTCCCCTGGTGCAGCTTGAGACTGTGTCCCCAACCCACTTTTGGATATCCAGAATTTTCAGGAAGTTTCAAACAGCTCAGGAGCTTTAGAGTACAGCCCAACCAGTGAATGAAGAGAACTGGGTAAAAAGTCTCCCAGATTGCTTATTCCATGTTCCACGTGGTGGTGTTTCTTACTTAAAGAACATTAGAGAGAAAATTCAGGAGCACACTTGTATACTTCATGGATAAAAAGTTGTTAGATGGACAGAATCAGATTGATTGTGCAGAGTTTCATCCAGTTAACTCTTGTATTGAATCTCATAACTGGATTGCAGCTAAATCATCCCTTCCAGAAAGGCATCAGCTTCGTTTTAAGCTACACAAAATGGGAAGTGAACAGTTTCCCACAGCTGCTTGTCCCATATTTAATCATGATCAATGTCAGTTCTGCTTTGTCTGAACTCAACTTGCAGCCACTGTGGTGTGTTTTGTGCTGTGCTTTATTGCTCTTTCAAATACTGTTAAAGTACTTACCTGTGGCGATCACATCAGCTTTCAGCTTTCTCTCTGCTAAGCTGTACAGATTCTATTTTTTTTCCCCCCCACTGTTGTTTATTCTCTACACATTTTCTATCTTCTGTGATATTTTTCCATGGCATTTCAGCTCTTTGGTAGCTTTTGCAAACATCAACACTGGTTTGGCTGTGATACTCTGGCAGCAGTTTGATTAGTGCTGTTAGATCATTTTCCTGTGCGTATCTTTCTTGACCGAAAAATCCCGTGGGAAACAACAAATACTTCTGGTTGCATGTTACAGGAATTATATCTCTGATTGCCCTCTGAAGGATCTCTGACTCCCTTTTTTTTTTCCAGACTATCATCAGAAGATCAAGCTTTTCATGCAGAAATACCATACTACCTTCTGGGCTTTCCTCAGCTGAGTTTCCACAGACAGTACAAATAGTTCTGCTCAGTAACCACCTCACTAGAGCTGTATCCCTCTCTGGTTTTAGGTTCACAAAGAGAACAGCAGTATAAAAATTATTTCTAGTGTCACACTTTTATTTATAGCCTTTTATTCCTTTTTTTTTCACCAGGGCTAATAAAATGAAAAGCTGGTATTTCTGCACTGATCATTACCAGTGTTTCGATTTCATCCCCTAGGTCTTAAATCTGCATTCTGTGCTTCACAAACTCCATCTTCCTCTGCTCTGCTCATGCTGAGGCTACTAGCAATAACAGAGAGCAGGAGCTAATTTTGGATCAGAAAATGAAGACTTATGTTGAAGTGTTATCAGTAATACTGCCAAGGCAAACACCAGGACAGTATTTGCAGTTCTGGATTATAGATTTGTGAAGGTTGCAATTAACTGCTGTATATTTGAAGCGGAATACTCTAAAGCTGTCAGTCAGCAGCTGCTCTGACAGCATATTTACTTTTCTTGGTTTTCCTCTGTTTCATCCACATCATCTTTTACTGCTTCATTTTGCTGAAGTAAATATAAAGCAACAAAATAAAGTAGCTTTGTTCATCAGAGGGAAGGAGGGGAGTTACTCAGAACCCCTGGCTCACTTAGCCTGCTCATCTACAAAAATCCTTAAAAGAGTCATTTAGTAACAAGACCTTGCAGCATTGAATTGGATTTTTTGGTTTACCATAAATTGTTACTGAAGAATTTCACAAGAAAATTCTGTAATGAAGCTTCTGGAAGTCCAAGTAGCTGTATTGTTCAGTTGTGATTTTTATTGTGTGTGTGTGTGCTAGACAGAAAAAGCTAGAAATGCAAACTCACCAGAAGGAAGATGGGACTGATTGCTACCCAGCAAATTCGCCAGTACCAGCCTGGGGTAAAGCCCAGCATCTCCTTCACATCGTTGCAAAACTGGGTGATGCCTGTGGAGACAAGGGGGAGGAGGCTGGTGACAGCAGATTCAAGGTTTGCATAGATTCATAGAATAGTTTGACTTGGAAAGGACCTTAAAGATCATCTAGTTCCAACTGCCCTGACATGAGCAGGGGCACCTTCCACTGCACCAGGTTGCTGAAAGCCTTATCCAACCTGGTCTTGAGCCTACAAGGAGGTGGCATCCATGACCTCTCTGAGCAACCTGTTCCAGTGTTTTGTCACCCTCACTGTAAAGAATTTCTTCCTAACCTCCAGTCTAAATCTGCCCTCCTCAAGCTTCTATCCATTCCTTCTTGTCCTATCACTACAAACTCTTGTAAAAGGTCCCTTCCTGGCTTCCTTGTAGCCCCCTTCAGGCACTTGCTGGCTGCTCTAATGCCCCAACCTGAGAATCCATCATGACAGACTGTTCCAGACTGTTGTTGCTGTAACTCTTAACCGTGTTACTCTGAATTATAGCCCTTGCTAATTCAAGATGTCACCGTGCTTGTGGCAGGGAGCAACTACTGATAATTCTCACAGATTTGGTAATCAGATCTGTAAAAAGGGTTGGTGAACTTTTTGTGAAGACATCAGTGACCTTGTCTGCAGAGAGGAAATCCTGTGCTGCAGAAGCTCATTCTGGGCTAACATGGTTTGTCACCGTGGCAGGGGACGTACCGTAGAACCAGGCCACAGCAACCGCTTCCAGAAACACGACAGTCAGGACAGCTGGACCCGTGGCATACTCTTCAAACAGCTTCACCACATATGCACCTCCCTAGAAATGAGATTCATAGATTCATAGAATGGTTTGGGTTGGAAAAGACCATCTAGATCTAATCCCCTGTGCCATGGGCAAGGGACACCTTCCACTAGACCGGATTGCTCAATGCCTCATCCAACCCGGCCTTGAAGCTCCAGGGAGGCAGCATCCACAACCTCCCTGGGCAACCTGTTCCAGAATCTCACTTCCCTCCCTGTAAAGAATTTCTTCAGTCTAAACCTGCCCTCCTCAACTTCAATCCATTGCCTCTCATTTTATCACTACAAGCCATTGTAAAAAGTCCCTCCCCAGCTTTCCTGTAGGCACCTTTCAGGTACTGGAGATCATCCTATCGGTGAACCAAAGATCTCCTAATGGAAATCCTGGGGTACTGCTGTTCATTATTGCCTTTGTCTGGAGCAGAGCACTCACAGATGGGTAATTTAGACACTTCAGTTGCTCTGTGACTGTTCCTGCCACAAATCCTTCAATGTGCTGCTGATCTGCTCGCTCCCTGTGGACACCAGTGGGGCTGCCATGCAGAAAAGCTGACACTGAACCTGCTGGCAGTTCTAGCTGGATTTTAATGAACAAATGAGTTTTGGTGGGGGGTTGATGGAATGGCTTTTGGCATAACTTTTGTGGTGGCATCTTCTTACTCCAACTTGAGTCATAGTTACTGAACAGGAAATAAACAAGGTGTGACTTTGCTCTCTTTCCATTTGGGATCTAGAGTCATGGAGGAGGAGAGCACTGTGTTTTGGAGAGGAACTGTGTCTCCTTTTACAGCAAATGCTTTGAATGAGAAGGAAGTTGCACATAAGTGAGGAAATGGAGTGTGAAGTCAGAGCCATGTGCTGTTCTTTCCTTGTCTCTTTTGGTCATTACACTCATTATTCCAAATGTTGCTTGCTATGAAAACGAAATCCCACAAGCCCCACAAAGTCTTTTTGGTGTGACTGCTCCTGATTTCTGTCCTGATTCGATGAGGAAGATGCAGGAAATGAATTGCTTGAAATTTATGGAGCAGGCAATGACAGCATTTGCTAGCAGGCAATGACAGCATTTGCTAGCAGATCACTTTCTGACCATTCTTTTCTAATTCAAAGGGCATTTCAAATATTGCAAAAATGAAATGCAAGATTCTTAGGAATTTAAAGATGGAGCTTTTGGGAATCAAAAGTAAACCACATACAGCGTGTGGAAGGTTGTCTGCTCACTGAATCAGCAGCTGGAGCAGTGGCTGTGTCATTTTTGGAGGTGCAGCACATTTGAGTGTTGCTGGGTTGCAATAGGATCCTTTTACAACACATTTCCTGCTGAGAGATTCTGTTCACATCCATTCCAAATACAGGTTTCTAACGCATCAGGCTGAGGATTTAATCTGATTTTGTGAAGCTCTTCAGAAGATGCTACCCTCTCCAAGATGTCATTTGTAGGAAACTGCCAGTAAGGAAGGCTGAGGTGTGGGTAAAATACTTACAAATGTCAAAGTTGCCAACGACCCCAAAAAGCAAAGGATGATCAGACCAAGGACAAACAACTCCCTGCGTTTGCTCCAGACTTGTGGGAATTCATCCAGTACTCCAGTAATCACTCCCTCTAGTCCTGCAAACTGAAAAGCAGGGAAGCATCAGTAGAAAATAGAGGACAGTTTTAGGTTCTTTAAAATGTGTTTCAGTGCCTCAAGGAGCTTTAAAGCCTTGAACCACTGATACTTGATTCTGCCTGGGGAGTTGGTGTTACTGTTGTTTACACAGTCTTTGTCTGGAACTTTTAAACTCTTTAAGGTGGAGATTTGGGCTTCCCATATCTGAAGGAAGCCCCCTCTCACCCCAAGGAAGTGCTGCATTACAAGGAATGGGAGGCCAGGAAGTGGTGGGTGGTTCAGTAGAACCAAAATTGTGAAATCAGCGGAGTTTAGCTTTCCTGGAAGGAGCTGGTTCACATGGCAAGTTTGTAGAGCATCACCCTTTTTTGCAGCGCTGTTGAGGAGGTCACCTCCAGTTCCCACTTTTAAAATCCAATTAGTGTGAGACAAAAAATATCCAAAATTTAATGATTGCTTTGTAAGTTCAGAAGTGCAAGAGAGGAGCAGCCTGGAAGGCTGCATTCAACCAGAAATGTATGAATCAAACGTTTTTGGTTGTGTTTCCAACTCTGTTAGCAATTGTCACAGTGTGACACTGATAAATGATTTAATTTTATTTAGGCCTTTTTAGGGCAAAACTGGAGTCACAGTTGCTGTCTTCCAGAAGGCACATGGAGATGCCAGTCCTGCTTTAAACCCTTCACTGTCAGTGCAATATCTGTAACTGTGTTTCTTCTGAGGTGTGCAGGGGTAAAGCCATACACCATACACGTGAGAGGGCCACTGTCTCCCATGCTCTCTACTCACCGTGCTGTCTAATCCCAGCGTGAGTAGCATCAGGAAAAAGATGATGGCAAAGAAAGTGGAAGCAGGCATGTTTGCAATGGCCTCAGCATAAGTAATGAAGAGAAGGCTGGGTCCTGATACCAGAACAGAGAATTGGGGATAACTGTTAGGGCAGTACTGCTGTGAGGAGGTTTCACTGCAACATGCTGTCTTCCAGGGGGAAACTTCTCCCCCCCCAGGCTGTTTTGCAGTGTGCAGTTACCACCATGTCTGTGAAGCTGCATGCAATGTGGCTTCTAGGCACTGTCTGTATGGAATAATTCTTTAGCTGTTCTGTATAACAGTGCCCTTATCATAAAGTAAGTCAAAATCCTGGATTCTAAACTACCTGGCTTGCACAGTTTGGGCTGTTCTCAATCCAGAAGCTAACAAACCAATATATTCTATCTTAGAAGCAGTTGGAGAGGTGTGTACAAAAAGGGAAGCCTACCAGTGTCTTTGGCAACCTCGGATACATCTTCATTCCTCATCTCAGCCATGTAGCCCAGCACAGTGAAAATGACAAATCCAGACACAAAACTAGTCATGCAGTTCACGGCGCTGGTGACCAGAGCATCTCTGCAACAGAAGACCTAACTCATATCAGGGAATCAGCATCTGCTGGAAAGCGAAGTTTCCTGCCAGGTGGGGTGAGTTCATGATCTGGATGGACTCTAGAAAAGCTAGGTGAATACAGTTAAAAAAACAACCACAAAACCCAACAAAACCCAAACCAAACAACAACAACAACAAAACAGCCAAAAAAGCCACAAAAAAACCCGACCAACCAACCAACAAAACAACCACCCAAGCCATGGATTTGAAAGAAAGAAACAAAACCAAACCACAGCTCCATGACTAGATTTATCTTCAGATAGATGCTGGAACAATAGCCTGACACTGGATTGATGCTGGATGTACAGTGGTGGTTTTAAAAAGGGGGATTACTGTGGAGATATTAAAGAACTGAGAATTTCTTTGACAAGTTATAAACAGATTATTTTTCTTTTTAAGGTAACAAGGGAACAACTATAAATTGCCTTTCAGCTCAAGACTCTGAAGTCATTTCCTAATAGACTCTCTAGGTGCAATCATTGTAATGTGATTGTTTGGCAGCGAGGGGTTTAGTCTGCTTTGTTGTGGCAGCTTTCAACATCTTAAACTCCTTGCTGTAGCTGGTAGAAATGATCTGCTTTTAGGGTGGGCACACAGAGAAGAAATGTTTTGGATTGCAGTTTCTTTCAATAAGGGCTTTTGTTTGATGTCCAGAGAAGGGCAACGAGGCTGGGGAGAGGTCTGGAGCACAGCCCTGTGGGGAGAGGCTGAGGGAGCTGGGGTTGCTTAGCCTGGAGAAGAGGAGGCTCAGGGGAGACCTTATTGCTCTCTACAACTACCTGAAGGGTGGTTGTAGCCAGGTGGGGGTTGGTCTCTTCTCCCAGGCAACCAGCACCAGAACAAGAGGACACAGTCTCAAGCTGTGCCAGGGGAGGTTTAGGCTGGAGGTGAGGAGAAAGTTCTTCATAGAGAGAGTTGTTAGCCATTGATATGTGCTGCCCAGGGAGGTGGTGGAGTCACCATCCCTGGAGGTGTTCAAGAGGGGATTGGACATGCCACTTGGAGCCATGGTTTAGTAGTCATGAGGTCTGTGGTGACAGGTTGGACTTGATGATCTTTGAGGTCTTTTCCAGCCTTACTGAGTCTATGATTTATTTGTACCCAGGTCTGGCAATTGAGTGCCTTTCACCAGCACTGTGTTTCTTTTTCTCTAAATAGCCACAGTCACTCAATTGTTAACTCAATTTTCCTTATAGAACAAGGTAGAACTCACTGGTAGCAGTTGTTATGGAACTTGTTGTAGCTGGCATAAGCCAGTAAGACCCCGAAACCTGGTCCAAGAGAGAAAAAAATCTGAGCTGCTGCATCCACCCAAACCTGAAAAATATTGAAGATGAAGAAGAAAATGACATGAAACACATTGGGTTTGGCATCTTCAGAATACCACTTAGGCCTACAAAAACATGTTTCAGTGTCTGCCTACACTCTAGCTCTGCTGCAACAAATACTTTCTTAAGAGAGCTGTTGAAATACAAATATTTATTGTAGATCTGTGAGAGCTGTAAACATCCAGGGTAATGTTAGTGTCTGTGCAGTGCTTATTGTATCTCTACACTGTTGCAAGTTTCACTTCTGACAGCATCTTAGCTAAATTCACAACGAGCTGCCTGTAATCATTTTAACACAGGTTTTGCAATGTATAGAGAACTTTCTGTTCCATGGTTTTGGCTCATCTTCTTCCAGACTCTGCACTGTGGAATAGCCCTGTGCCTGGCTGTGTCCCTTCCAGACTAAGCAGTAGGCCATCACTCCCCAGATTTTTCCTGGATTTATGGAAATACATTTGGCAGTGTGGATGCAGTTCCAGTCCTTAGCACTCAGTTCAGCTTTGACAGATGCAAGTGTGATGACCTTGTCACGAGAAGCCTGTTGTACTTGAAAAGTAGCCACAGCCTTAATGAGTTGTGTTCCTAAGTGCAATATCAGCTCTCATTCTGAAGGTGAAAGTCCTCACTCACTTATCCTCTTTTGACTGAAACATGGAGTTCATTACAGCTCATTCCTAATATTCTCTTTCATCATGTGAAGCCACCCTGCATCATCCACAGACAGAGCTCTGCCATCGGCCAGCACACAGATCACAATCTGTTGTCCTCACTTCAGGTACACCCAATGCAATGTCAGTGCCCTTTATTGCTTTTGCAGAAGATGTGGTCCCTTATTGGAGATGCTGCTTTATCAGAGGCTGGTGTCTTTTCATTTCCTCTTCATTCAGACCTCTCCATATCAGCTGGGCAGCAGCTAATGCAAACATTAGAATTTTTAATCTTGGTATTTGTGGTATTTATTGCTTTGGGGTTCTTCCATCACCTTCCTCATCAGACATTTTCATAGGCAGTGAAATAAGTGCAGCCTTGAGCCTGATGGACTACTTACCATCCACAGAGTTCAGAGCTGAACAGACACTGGAATGCCTGAGCTGTGCTGGTTTAGCTCAGTCTTGTCCTCATTCCTCTTTCCTTTTCAAATCAAGGTGGTGTGTGCAGGCCTGACTGATTTATTCCTTCTCCATGTGCACTTACATGCATTACTGAGCTGTGTTTGAGTTGGTGGCTACAGAGAATCTCCCTGGGCTTCTCTGCCAACACTTGCCACAGGACAAAGTTCTGAACTTCAGCTCTGGCAACCTGCATTATTTATAGACAGGCAACTGTGAACACCTGGGCTGTAGAAGACCCTGCCCAAGCCTGTAATGATCTCCTCACAGCCAATAAAACTGCAGCTGCACCAGTTGTTAGGCCTTAGTAAATTTAGTTTCCTCAGTGTGCCTGTCAAAGGTAAAAGGTTTTTGTTGCAGTGCAGCAGCAACCAGAGCTTCTTGCTCAATGTCAGGCTGGTCACTATTTCACCAGTGAAAGGTTCTCTGGCCACTTGTTTTCTTTCTAAATCACATCACTAATTCTGTGCAAGCACTGTATGGGAACCCTGCTGTTAATTCAAGCTTAATTAATAGTAAACTCTAAAAAAAATTCCTCACAGTTCTGGGAAGAACAGCATGGCTGTTTAAACAAGAGCATGAAGTCAAGCTTTCAAGTGCATGCTAAGACATCAGCTTAATCATGCTCTGTGCTGAAAATAGATATTGAAATATATACATACTGAGAGGCTAAATGCAAATCTCTACCCTTTTCTAATGTTTGGTGCTTTTACCTCAGTGGCCAGGAGTTTCTGCCAGTCAGGTTTCAGATAGTAGAGGACACCCCTCCAAGCCCCAGGCAAAGTTGCACCTCTCACTAGCAGGATAGATAGTATGATGTAAGGGAATGTGGCAGTCACCCATACCACCTGTGAGGGAAGACAGGGTAGAAAGTTAACAGCTGATACTGAGTTATTATCATTCTTAGCATTTCTGACATCTTCATGGGAACTTCTCAGGAGGTGTGGAGCCAGGCAGCTTGCACACTTTCTCTTGGCAGGATTGTTCTTGTCCAGAGAACAGTGGCATAGCTGACTGCTGTTACGCATTGGAGATCAGCAGCAGCCACTCTGCAGTAAGTGCTCCCCAAAGACACCAGCCTATAATCCCTGGCATGAGGACCATCAGAGATAATCCTCCACAAGTTATTTGGCTCCTTTAGAAATGGTCCTAGACTATACTGCACCAAGTTGATTTGCCTTGCTTTTTTGCATTCACCTTGCCAGATGTTTTGACCCCTTTCCAGATGCTGAAGTATACAATGGTGAAGATTAACAATAGGCAGAGGGTCAGTTGCCAGCTAATCCCCCCCAGGTCATCCAGCCCGTTGGACCGGTGCACTTGCAGAACTTGGCGGCTGAAAGAGGAAAGAAAAGACACTGCTGTTATGTGTATAGCAACTGCTGATGCTAAGCATGCTTTGAACAGTCCCACACTGTGGCCTGAGCAGTACAGGCCTGAGGCTTTCCCCTGTGGGCACAGGCTGAGAGAGTTGGGCTTGTTCAGCCTGGAGAAGAGAAGGCTCTAGGGAGACCAAATTGCAGCATTCCGGTACCTGAAGGGCCTACAGGAGAGCTGGGGAGGGGCTTTTTACAAGGGCATGTAGTGATAGGATGAGGAGCAATGGATTGAAGCTTGAGGAGGGCAGATTTAGGCTGGAGATTAGAAAGAAAATCTTTCCAGTGAGGGTGGTGAGACACTGGAACAGGTTGCCCAGGGAGGTTGTGGATGCCCCCTCCCTGGAGGTGTTCAACACTAGGCTGGATGAGGCCTTGAGCAACCTGGTCTAGTGGAAGGTGTCTCTGCCCATGGCAGAGGGGTTGGTGCTGGATGGTCTTTAAGGTCCCTTCCAACCCAACCCATTCAGAACCAGGACAGTTTGGATTCATGGTGGTTTTGTAAGTTCAAGTTTGATATGCATGTGACACCACTGATGATAAAGGATGGCAGCTGGCAGTGGTGGGGAACCTGGGGATCCAAACCACCATGTGCCTTCCCACACACCCTAAGCTGACTCACACCTACAAGTACTCAGTTCTTTGTGCTGCTCAGGAAAGGGCATCATGACTGCACAGCCCAGCTCCCCCTCCAAAGCAAGGCCTGCTCCGTGTTCCACCGTTCTGGCTGCTTTTACTCTCCTCACTTACATGCACTTACGTATAAAATTCTTCTGCAGGAGAGATGGAGTGCAGGGACCAGCTGACATTGTCCTTGCTGAAGTAGTTAGTGCAGTTGCCTGTGTTCCAGGAATTTGTGCAGCTAGTCCATGGCAGCTCCGCCGTGAAGGACGATACGAGGTAGTAAAAGGCCCAAGCCATGATGGTGTTGTAGTAGGAAGCGACATAAAGATCTATTATACAGATGGCAAAGCCAATCCCTAGTAAGGCAGGAAATAGTTGCATTAAGTGAGTGTAAGTTTTAGGCCAAAAGGGCAAAAAAAAAAGGCAAAAAAAGAGGAAGGAGTTGGTTATCACATCAGCTACAGTTAGCCTAAGGCAGCTCTGCAGGAGGCCCATGTGCCCCCTCAGGTGTTTACAGCACTGGAACTTCTTGCAGCTTTAGAAACACTCAGGTTGAGGTTCAAAAAAAAAGCATCTTTCATCAAGACAGAGCATGCTTATAAAGGTGTTATTTATCTATATATGTTCTTAAGATCCTGAAATTTACAAATCAGTCAATAAAAAAGACAAGGCCAGAGCTCTAACCCTGGGGGCCAGAGCTCTAACCCTGGGGGCCAGAGTGAAGGAGCACAGAGAAACAGCAAATTTTACTCTAGGAAGCTCTGTGGCAGGAACAGTAACTGGCAGACCAGGCTGAGGATGAGCAATCATTCCTTTGTAATAGAAACAGCAGCTCTTCCTGGGTTTAACTTTACCTTGTATTCAGGAATGTTGCACTTTATTAATTGCATCTTTTGTTTCTTGTCTTTTTTTTAATGTATTTTTGGAGTTTGGCTCAGAGAAAGTGGTCTGGCCTCTCTCTAGTCAATTTGAGAGTTGCATGTCATGCATGTGCATGAGTCTACACACACCCCCCTGCAGGTGCACATGGTCATGTAAAAGCTTTCTTTGTGCAGGGCAAGCCTGACTTTGTTTGAAGAGATTCCCCCCCCAACCCTGAAATTTCACCTTTATATTAAAAAACCCCACTCCAGCTATTCAGAAAGCTCCTAGTAGTTCTCCAGCTCCCCTCCTTACCTTTGAATATAGGACATATTTTTCTCCAAATTGAAATACAGCCATTCCTGTGGTACTGTCCTAGTGCTAGCTCCATATAGAAGAGAGGAATCCCTCCAAAGATGGCCATAATTGTGTAAGGAATGAGGAATGCTCCTGCAAGAGAGAAAGCAGAAGGTTGTAACTCTTCACAGGGCTTCTAACAGTACCAGCACTCCATAAGCAACAGTTCCTTTTATCCCACAGGCAAAAGCATATCCCCTTCCCAGCCCATGTGCCACACTGAATTACCATGGGGCTGCTCCTAAGAGTAACTGCTTAGCAGTGTGACTAAGCAGCAGCACTCAGGCCAAACTTGTCACATATCTGTAACAGGTATGCCTGGGATTCACCAAGGCTGTACTGGCTTCAGCTGTGAGATGGGCTGCAGAGAAAAGAATTGCTTCAGTAAAATGCCTTTGTTACACCAGGGAGACTAAAATCCTCCCCTATCTGAGAAGAAGATGGAGTGAGGCCAGTGTTGATCTCTTCTCCCAAGTCATTAGCAGTAGGATGAGAGGAAATGGGCTTAAGTTGTACCAGGGGAAATTCAGGCTGGATGCTAGGGAAAATTTCTTTACTGACAGAGTGGTCAGGCATTGGAACAGGCTGCCCAGGGAGGAAGTGGAGTCACCATCCCTGGAGGTATTTAAGAACTGTGTAAATCTGGCACTTCAGGATATAGTTTAATGGTCATGGTAGTTGGGATCTTAAAGGTCTTTTCCAACCTTAATGATTCTATGATTCTGTTTCTAACATCTCCTTGATTAGAGTAGTATTTTGGCTGGTAAATCAGTGAGTCTAGGACCCCACATTCCTGATGAGTTCATAGAATAATGCAATGGTTAAAGTTGGAATGGACCTTAGAGATCATCTAGTTCCAAATCCCCTGCTGTGAACAGGGACACCTCCCACTAGACCAGGTTGCTCAAGGCCTCATCCAGCCTGTCCTTGAACACATGCTGGTCTCCACATCCTGGTTCATCTGGTTTTTAAATGCTCCCTGGGACATGGATCGAGTTGTTTTCTCTTGGGAGATGATTCTGCACTGAACTGGAGCTCAGCTTTTAGTTGTACTACTATTTTACATCTTGCTATATAGTTGGTGTTTTTTCCCATCTTAACGTGTCTACTTATCCTATCCCAGTGTGTAGGGTTTCCAGTCTACTTGGAAAGTCATTTTGCCTTGGTCCTTTGTTACGTATGACATTGAAATAAGGCACTAAGTCACATTGTAAGCAAGGAATTTCACCATTGAGGGACAGAAGTAGTCACTGACCTCCTCCATTTTGATAGCAGATATAAGGAAATCTCCAGACATTTCCCAGATCCACTGCATAGCCAATGACAGAGAGCAGAAAGTCAATTTTTTTACTCCAGGTCTCTCTGTCTTCTAACTCCATCAGCTGCTGCTGGCCTTCTGCTCCACAGGTGGTGGAAGTGGTGGTTGTAGTGGTGGTTGTGGCTGCTGGGACAGTGCACTGAGCATCTTCCACCTCTCCCATTCCATTGCAGGGAACAGAGCTCTGACCCCCTGAATAACCATTTGAGATCTGGGCTGCCTCCCCTTTATCTCCTTGGCTGGGATGGACTTTATTGCCATCCTCCACGAGCCGTAAGGCAGATTTAGGGTTCCTGACCAGAAGTCTGTTCTCTTTACAGTCTTCTTCATTACAGTCTGAGACATCTTTCTTGGAAGTCAGTGGCTCAGTCTCATTGCTAGTTGCCTTTTTTTCCATTTTTTCCCCCAAATGTGTTCTGATCACTTGCAGATGGACAGCAGCACAGACTCCCCTTCTGGCTTGTCTTCCCACACTCTTATTCCCACTGTATTCCCAGCACTTTCAGAATTCCTCTTCCACATTTGAAGCCATCAGAGTGAAGGTGCAAACACCATCTAAGAAATGATAAATGGTTAAAAAATCCATTACAGGGCTTACTGATGCTGGTAACTTTAAGTTACACCTGACAGGTGCTGTGATTAAAATACTTTGGGAAGTAATTAACCATCTCAGCAGGCAATGTGAACCATTTAGCAGATGATCTGTTTGGGATTTTGTTCAGGGAAAGGGAAAGGAAAAAAAGGAAGAGGGAAAGGAAAAAGAAAAAGGAGAAGGAAAATAAGGAATCATCTTCTACAGCAGAGGTCAGTGTACCTGGATGACCTCTCAGGGAGATTTTACTGGACTGTGCATTGTTGGACAACTCACAGTCACAGTCCTGCTGAACATTCTGGTGCCATGTTCTCCCCCTGAACGCTGGTTTTACACTCAGGGAGGTTGTGGAGCTCCCACTTTGCAAAAATGAGGACAGAGTTTAGTGAGGCTGGTGATTTCTTAAGTTCATTCTGTAACTTCTGCTGGCAATTTCTAGACTCACCCAGTATGAAGGGAAAAGAGTG
Source organism: Dryobates pubescens (assembly GCF_014839835.1). Lineage (NCBI taxonomy): Eukaryota > Metazoa > Chordata > Aves > Piciformes > Picidae > Dryobates > Dryobates pubescens. The sequence goes on along the minus strand of NC_071624.1, from coordinate 27,017,652 downwards.
AATTAAGCAAGTATGAGATAACAATGGATATACAAATCACATTTCATGATCACCTTGCTTCAGAAATCCCACAGTAGCTGCTGTGGTTGCCTGCAGGCCTAGAAAGCTTTTGGGGGTGGGGGGTGGTGGAAAGAGATTAGAAAAGTATTTAAATCTCAGTGGGTTTGTGCCAACTGACTTTTGAGGCTCAGTCAACAACAACAACAAGAAAGAAAAAAATCCCAACCAGATCAGGAAACTCCAATTTGATTGTTTTGAGTAAGAATCAAGATAGAATCATAGAATTACTTAGGCTGGAAAACACCTTTAGCACGGGTCTAAAGGACAAAGCTTGTCTCCAGTTTCATTTACCTCCTTGGGGATAAAGGCAGCTTTCATTCTGTCTGCATCTGCTAATGCTGTGGTTTCAGTTGGTGGCCACTACTCCAGTGCTGCTGTGCTCTGCCAACAAAAACACAGGCAATGGGAGAAGCCCTGGCTTTACCTGCCCTCCTTGTATGTGCTAGAGCCATTATCCAGGGCAAAGATCCATCCCAAAATAAAGAGAAAGTGGAAAACACTTAACTTTTCCTTCAGAACAAAAAGAACAGGACTGAGATTCAGTGGCTCATGGTTCATTTGCAGCCCATTTGTTCAGGTAGTGTCAATGCCCAGCTGCTTTTACTCAACAAAATCCCCCAAGTGGAGCTGATTCTCCATGCTGCAAATTCCCTGGGGCAGTAACCTTGCTTTATAGCTAGAAAAGTGTTACACAATCTACATGAGGCTACCACAGATACTATTATAATTACCTCTCTTTTTTTTTCCCCCTTTCCAAAGCATTTTACCACAGTAAACATCCCTGACACATCCTTTTAACTGGTGGGAAAAACTAAACCAGAGAGGGGATGTTATTAGCTCAGTGCTAGAAATTGCTCATTGCCAGAACTATTAAAACTCAAGGTTTGTTGTTTCCTCTCCCCCCCAGCTTTCAGCCTTGTGCAAAGACAGTTTGTTAAATCCTCCCCTAAACATTTATGTTAAGTCTCTTCCTAAGCATTTATCAGCACATGCAGAAAGAGAAGGAAAACTATCAAGCTGCAGAGCAAACAGGAGGATGTTCTGGAGACAGAAGTCACTGGAAGGTGTTGTTTATAACTTCCAGAAATCTCTAGTTCTTGAGGCTTACATTCAGGCTTTTCCCAGGCAATGTCTTTTTCATCCTATAAGCAAGCAGTGCATCACTAATGCTGAATTCATACAAGAGCAGTACTTTGTTACCATTAGTTAATCATCCACAAAGACTGCAACATCTTCAGAGTTCCAGAGCAAAAGGCTATGATAAAGAACAGCAGTTTCTGCTTTACCTGCAAGACTACAAAACCTGAATGTCTTGGGAGTCCGAAACCTTCCAAATGTCCCAAAAGAGTTTATGTAGAAGGAAAGAGCCCTGCCAGCAGAGCAGAGCTGGCACTGTAAAGATCCTAGGAAAGGCCACAGCCAATCCTCCCTTTGCATAGGGTATGTTAAATATAAGGTAGGAATACAGAAAAGTAACCTGAGCCCTTCTGGACTTTACACCTCTTACTCATACATGAGAAAGCAGTAAAGGATGTTGATTTAGCTGCATTATCTCATGAGAATGGTTTTCTCCATGCCTGAGACAAGCTCTCACTCTGTCTGTAAAATGCTTTGTTTCTGCACATGGAGGCTTCTTGGCACTTTCTTTACTGAGGAGAGGTTGTTGAGTGCATGGGTGATTTCCTGGGTCTGTAACAATCAGGGTAGTTGTCTCGCCTAGATTTAAGCTGCTCCTGGTCTTCTGCAGACCACAGGAGAGAAGTACCACATTATTGCAAATGTTTGTGTAGAATTATCAGCAGTTTGAGCCTTGGATGTGGAAAATGGTGTGTGAACTTTCAGGGGCTTCAGCTGGAATTTGAACTATTCCTCTCTGAAAGAGAATTACAGCTCGTCAGCTACCCTGGGAAATCTCTGGTGTGAGGGACTCTCCAGCTATGCAGTGGTGTTCACACTGGCATAGTTGGCACATGAAAACAGAACTGTTACAGAACACTGTAAAAAACTGTGGGAGAATGTACTTTCCCCCCCTTCTTGTTACAGATCAACAACAAAAAAATATCTGAAGGACTTGTAATGGCTACAAAGAGTCTAAACAGCTGCAGAACTAGAGCTCCTGGGGCTGAGAAGTGTGCTTGGAGCACTGGGGAAGTATCCAGGGGACAATTACACTAGTGAAGGATTTTGCCCACCTCAGCCTCCACTTCACTTCTGTGCACTGATCTCACAGTAGTTACAGGTGCTAGAATGATGGTAGTGATAGAGAATGATGCAAGGAATGGCACTTTATTACCTATTTTCAATTGGAAGTGTTGCAGAGGTTGCTTTTACATACTCATCAGCAACATAATCAGCTACAGAAGAAAAAGGGGGAGAGGGGGAAAGAAGGAGAGCTGCTTTCATTCAGTTTTGATCTGTGCCTTAGAGGTGTGACTTAGCTCCTTGAGAGGCTGTAAGCATCTGTGCCTTATTCATAGATTCACAGAATGGTTTGGGTAGGAAGGGATCTTAAAGAGCATCTAATTCCAACCTCCCTGCCATGGGCAGGGACACCCTCCACTCGACCAGGTTGGTCAAGGCCTCATCCCTGTGCTGGTCTTTCAGCTCAGCTGTGGAAATTGCATGGCAATACTTCAGAAGTTAAAGAAATACTTTTATTAAAGTAAAAATTATTATATGCAGGGGAAAAAGATGCCAAGCACACAAAGCAGGGAGTTTTCAGCTACCCACAAAAGGAGTTTAAAATGCCTTTCCTCTCCTGGTATAGATGTGAACAGAGATTATCCTAAAGGGCAGTTTTCATCCTGGTAGTTCTTGTGCTGTCCAGGAGCATGTGAAAGGTGCCATGCTGCCAGCCCTGTAAATGGCACTCCTCCTTAGGCAAAGAGTGGCAAAAGAGGAGTGAGCCCCAGCTCTGTTCCAGAGAAGTGCCCTGTAACAGCAGCGTGTCCTCCACAGCTGCTCCCTGCTTTGCTTGTTTGCAGAAAGCACCAGGATGGATAATTGAAGGCATGTGTTTCCACAAGCTTGGCTGAAGCCTCCAACGCAGTTCACATCAGCCAAATACTAATTACATTGTCATTTTTCGGTTACTCCCACACAGGGCTAAACCTGAACCAGCACTGTAGAGGTAAAAGCCCTTTGTGTCCCTTGCTGCACAAAAGCAAACCCTTTGTCTCTATCACAGCCCTCAAGGAACATCCCTCTCCTGGGGTCTGATTCTTTCTCCCTTGTTTATTTCTTGAGGCACGCAGTGGCCTCTCCTGGCACTGTGGGAATCCCTTTCCTCTGCCATGGAGCAAAGCAAATCTTTCCAGCACTTTGAAACAAATTAATTTTCCTGATCTCTGTATTATTTTAAAGGAGAAAATGGATTTTTAATGTATGTAGGAGATTAAAGCAGTTTGGTTGAGGTGCAGCAAATCCCAGATGCTTCAAGGGAAGCAAATCTTAGTGCCTGGAGTCACCTGGAGAAGACTTTACCTGGGGTGGGGCAGCACTGACGTCCTGAATTCCTCAGCACAAGGCTCCTTCAGCCTCACTGTGCACTACAGAAGTCATTACTCATCTCCAAGTGATCAAACACATTTGAACTTGCACAGTTGCAGAAAGTGCCTCTTTTGCATGTATTTCACTTCATACAAATTAGGATGGTGTGCTTTTTTCTTGTGCTAATTTCATAACCCAGTGCTTGCTGGATGACAGCCACTCACTGGGTTACAGCTGCACCCCATGAGCAAAACTCACATTCCCACTGTCACACTGCTCCTCCAGCTGCCTTACTCCTGTCCTTTTACATGCCAGCACTTGCAAGGAAATCTTGAACTCTAAGCCAAAAGGTTAGTTTACAGTGTTGGCAAACAGAACCAAACATGAAGATGGTTCTGTTAACTTGACCTAAATCTCACTTTTATCATGAAGGGTTGAAGCCTGTTCAAGTTATGCAGCTGCTTCCCTGTGTGTTGCACCTTGCAGTGAGGATGCAGCTCACCCTGGCAGTTGCATGCAAATGGCAAGAGGCCAAGGGAATCACTTCTGTCTAGAGAATCAAGCAAGAAGTTTGTGTGACTAGACAGAAATCAGGGATCCCACACAGAAAAGGCTGTGGTGTTGTCTGTTCTTGCCTCTGAGTCACAACATCAACCATGACCCTCTGACAGACACATACCTGGGTGTTCCCAGGTACTGGACTGACAAATATAGCAGAAAACATTTCTGCTCTTCACTCCTAACTCCTCACCCAGTCCTAGTCTGTCTTTTTGCACAGGAGGGGAGGTATGTGACCTGGATGACAGCAAGAACCTCACGAAGATTAGGCTGTGGAGCCTTCTTGTCTAGGTATCTTCAAACCCCACCTGGGCACATTCCTGTGTGACTTGCCCTAAGTGGTCCTTTGCAGGGGACTTGGACTCAATGATCTCCAGAGGTTCCTTCCAACCCCTAGCGTTCTATGATTCTATGATTCTGTTATTGCTCATAACCACTGCTACTAGAAAAGGCAATCTGGGAGCAGCAGCCCTTTGCTCCTGTACCCTCATAGGTGTGGAGATGACAGAAACCCTTTTGACATAAGCCCAGAACAACATGAGCTGGATTTTGCCAGAAGGACAGTCCCTGGGCTATTACATTTCTGGATTGCTGTATGTGTGGGGTGAAGGAATACAGAGCTCTCTGATTTTTGCCTCTGACTTTGCACAGGCCAGAAGTGACCCTTTAATCAAAGTTCTTAAGGGGCAGCTCAGATGCTGCCATCCTGTGAGGAGCTCCTAGAAAATAAAACTTCCAGACAATTGCAAGTAGCACTTGGTGCCATGGTTTAGTAGTCATGAGGTCTTGGGTGACAGGTTGGACTTGATCTTTGAGGTCTCTTCCAACCTTGTTGATTCTATGATTCTGTGACTGCACAAGATTGTGAGGGGTTGTACCTGCTGTATGTCATACACAAGTAAAGAAATCCATGCCTTTTGCTTTTGCCTGTGCTCATATAGAGTGAATATAATGAAAAATGAGTACCTAGAATATCCTCTTCTATTAGCTGGAGCACCCCACCTATGGAGACAGGCTGAGAGAGCTGGGTCTATTCAGTCTGGAGAGGAGAAGGCTCAGATGAGACCTTATTGTGGCCTTGCAGTGTCTGAAGGGGGCTTACAAGAAAGCTGGGAAGGGACTTTTTAGGGTGTCAGGTAGTGATAAGACTGGGGGGGAATGGAGCAAAACTAGAATAGGTAGATTCAGATTGGATGTTAGGAAGAAGTTCTTCACTGTGAGGGTGGTGAGACACTGGCACAAGTTGCCCAGGGAGGTGGTGGAAGCCTCATCCCTGGAGGTTTTTAGGGCTAGTCTGGATGTGGCTGTGAGCAGCCTGATCTAGTGTGAGGTGTCCCTACCCATGGCAGAGGGCTTGGAACTGCATGATCCTTCCAACCCTGACAATTCTATGATTCTATTATTTTTTAGTTATATTTTTTGTTTAGCTGAGCTTCTCTAGTCTAATTTAAGAGAATTAAAATTGACTTTTGATAAGGAGTGATCAAAACCTCCTGAAAGGAATAGGTCCAGTGAATTATTTCCATGCACAGCAGGTCTGATCCCAGTTTTGAATGCAACTGGGCTGGGTGCTTCTGCACATTGCTGTCATATGTGTGAGTGTTCAGTAAGAAATTTGCAGTATGAAAATGAAAAGAAGTGGATCCTGTAGAGGAATATTTGCATTTTCCCAAGGGCTCCCGGGCATTCTTACTAAAACAAAGTAGAACTGTACTCAACAAGTAGTCCCACTGAGACAATGGCCCTTCTGGGAGAATAAAAGGCTACTTAATAAAGAGAGAATGGCTTAATTGAGCTCCCTCCAGTTAACTCCTGTATTCCCAGATAAAGCTCAGTACAGGTAAGATGTGACAACAGTGCTACTGAAAGCAATAGGGGGCAAATATAAACCTGTTCTGTGAGGTTTACATCATAATCTTGTCCATGTTTCAGTCTGAAATGAAAAAGTCAGCAGGCAAGAGAGATTTTACCCTTAAAAAGCGGTTGAGAAGACAAACACTGAGTTGTAGTAGGAATGCTGCCAAACCCATGACAGTCATTTAAAGAACAGGGAGGGGGGAAAGGAAATGCATTTTATGTCTCCAGAGTATTCCTAAGTAGTGCAAGGAAACAGATAAGGTTAGAGGGAGTGATACTCCTTTTGTAGTCTTCCTCAAATTCTTTATATAAACTTGAAGGAAGAGTCATTACACAGCAAACACCAAATTAACAGAGCTCTGTTCCTTAGGGTGACTCTGCACAGGCAAATGGGAGGCAGGAATGGGGTTTGGAGTGAAAAGACCTGTTTGCAGACCCAAGCCAAAGCCTAGCTCCCCATCTGTGCCAGCGTGCACAGACTTGTGTCTGTCGTGTTTTTACCTAAAGAAAGCAAAGAAATGGTCAACATCATTTGCAGATGATGTTGCTTTGAAGGAGACTTAATACCTGTCTCCAAACTGCAGCCTCTTTATGCAGGCTCCAAGTTCTACTTAAGTTCTTTATGAAACACTTATCCCATAGATGGACTTCATTAGGTTGTGTAAGTTCTCTAAGGTACAGATGGCCAGATCACCAGAGCTGCCAGCATACAGTTTTGGAAGAGGATTAAGCCATCAGTGTCAGAAAAGAGCAGGATGCAGAAGGAACATTTCTTTAGGCTCTTTACACTGTTCTTAATCAAAACCCAGTGGTTTATATTTCTGTGGAGGAAAGAGCTTAAATGCACTGCCCATTCCCATGTGTGGGAATAATTTAGGGGGGGTTATTAAATTCTGCTTTGGGGGCAGTTTTTCTTAACCTGGTTAACCATTTGAAATTCACCACGCTCTCCAGTAGGAAGATGGCCCCACAGCAGTCTCTTTCAAAATGCCAAGGTTACAAAGCACTCTCCAAGAAAATTATGGACAATACGCTCCTCAAAAGCACAAGAAGATGAAGGCTAAGCATAGGAGACCTTCCCTGGCAGCTAACAACCACACTTAACAAATTCCACAACATTTCCAAGAACCCAAATCCATTTGGTGCAGGATCCTCTTCTCCCCAGGCTTTCTTAACACGCCAAAACATGTTTTCCATGGCATTTTGTATTCAGTGGCTTGCCCTCATTCCTCACTTAAACTTCCACAGTACTCAGCAAACTAACCCAGCAAGCCAGCTGCTTTCAGCTTTAAACATGATTGCCTTTAGCTGTAATATATAACATACTCTGCAGACTTATTACCTACCATAAATCTGACCCATTGATAATTTACTGTGCTGGAACAGTTCACCTCTTAAAACACAACTTAATATGGTTAATAAAGCTGACTTTACCCTCTTAAAATAACTACTAGTTCACACTGCTTTTCATTTGTGTTCCCTTCAGATTCTGCCTTCTTGCCTTTGCTTTTCCCTATTGTTTAATCCTTTCTTCTTGTTGTTGTTGTTGTGAACTTCCAATAAATTGTAACTCATAATGCAATTATGTGGACTGCCAAAAGCCTAATTTCAGATTGTCACAACATGTTCTGCTACAGGCATTTGACTCCCAACAGTTGTAATTGCTGGACAAGTGCCTGAACAAGTCAGAGGAGAGTGTGTAACATCAGAAAAGCAAAGGGGAAAAAAACCCCAAACATTAAAAGTTTACAAAATCAAAGCAAACTTTCAGCAAAAATCAATACATCTTTTTCCTCCCCCCACCCCCAAAGCTCTGGTAGCTGTCCATTCCCCCCAGTGTTTTAGAAATTACTGCAAGAGCTTCAAAGTTAACTTAAAATGCAACAAAACATATTCTAGATACTCTAGGCTGGCATTATTGGTTCAGATTTTACAACTCAAGTTGAAGGAGGCAACAAAGAGTGAAAGCTAAGAAAGCTCCGGGCGGCTGCTGGCTTCAGCAGGTAGGCTCTGCAGGCAGCTGCCTAGGAGCCTGCCTGGATTTCACAAAGGACTTCAGACAGCAGCCTGTTAAAAACAAGATTATAAAGTACCTGTCCTTCGGGTGGCTTTGAAGAGCTTTCCTTGGAGTTATCCAAGCTGGAGAAACCTTCACCCACATTTACTTCAGAGTCTCGGGAACTCAGCCTGTGGGCAACTCAGCATCTTGGTGAGGTTTTTGTACACCAGTCCCCCTCACATGGTCTGATTTCCAGATAATCTGCTGCCAAAGAGCTCTTTAAGAATTTTTTGCGTCACTTTAGTCAAATAAACTTTATGTTTCACCAGGGCTGCAGCTCAGTTTTCCTCCTAGAGGTGGGTGGCTACATTTGTCTGTTCTGAGCAGTTGAAAAGCGCAGGATCCAATGAAGGCAGAGTGAGAAGGAGGGAGGCTTTCTACTCAGGGGCAGTTTTGCTGGCCATTATTAGAGCTATAAATAACAGGATGGTGGTGGTGATGATGATGATAATGATGATGATGGAGACAACAGATGGGACAGAAGTTATGAGGGAGTCAGTAAATTACAAGTTTGCAGGGGGATCTGGAGATTACAGAAAGGAAGGACTGGGATACTGGCATGGTAAAAGGGCTTGGAAAGAATCATTTCTGTAGCTTAGTTTCCATTATTTTTAATGGAAGGAAGCAAAGTTTCATTTGGTGTTGAAGTGTTAAGCAGAGATTCCTTAAGCATTTTGCTGCTTCAGTAAGCTGAACAATTAAACTCTTCTTACTACTGCTCAAAATCTCTCTCACTCAACCTCTGACATGTTTGTGTTGGGTTTTTTTCTTCAGCTTTTTTTTTTTTTTTTCATCCAGAATTTCTTCATTCCCAGACCTTACCACTTTATTTATAAAAAGTCATAAATCACAGGTCACCAAAACAGTGCCATAGTTTGGGATAGAAGTGGAAAGCCAAAGTGGGGACAAACCTGAATAGGTAATTGTTAAAGCAGCAGCAGGTTTGCTGTAGGTGGTTGCCAGCTTTCAGAGACTCGCTCCAAACAATTGAAAAGAAAACAAAGTCTGTAGACTCAGAACCACAGAGACATAATTAGCGCTTTCCTTTTTTTGTCTCCTGGTCCCGTCGGGCCGGCAGCAGTCAGCCAGCAGCGTGCTGTTTGCACCATCTCAAGGGTGGCTCAGGTATTGCAATTGCAACGAAGACGTTTTTTTGCTTTCCCATCAATTCTTGTGGGCAACACAGTAAAAATCCTTTCTCACACTGAGCCTGTTGCCTTCGGTTGTGTTGGAGCTTCAGTGCTCTTTTAGTGAACATACCAACAGCTAACTCAGCCTCTCTCTGCCGTGGAGAATAAATCTTAGGAAGAGTGACTGAAGGAGCAGGGGCTGCTTAGTTTGAAAAAGAGGAGGCTTCTCCACACTGAACAACCCCAACTTCTTCAGTCTGTCCTCACAGGAGAGGTGCTCCAGCCCTCTGCTCATCCTCATGGCCCTTCTCTGGACACCTTCCAGCCCCTCCAGATCCCTCTTGTAATAGGGGCTCCAGAACTGGAGGCAGCACTCCAGGTGGGGTCTCACCAGAGCTGAGTAGAGGGGGAGAATCACCTCCCTTGAGCTGCTGGCCACACTTCTCTTGATGCAGCCCAGGATCTGATTGGCTTTCCGGGCTGCAAGTGCACACTGAGAGCTCCTGTTGAGCTTCTTGTCCACCAGCACCCCCAAGTCTCTCTCCTCAGGGCTGCTTTCCAGCCAGTCCCTGCCCAGCCTGGATTTGTGCCTGGGATTGCCTGGACCCAGTAGATTTTATTATTTATTTTTTATTAATATCTTCTGCAGAAGCATTGAGCTCTTCCCCCCACCCCTTGTTTCTTGCCAAACAGTCTGGAGCCTTCAGGGCATGATATAAATAACAGACTTGAGATTTCAAGCAGACCTCTCAACTTTGTCACACTTATTTACCCCAGATGTGAAAACCTTTCAGGTCCTGTACTGAGTCAGTTCCAGAGTTTGATGAAACCTGTGCATTGTTGGACAAAATGCTGATGGTTCAGAGAAGGGATGAAAAAATGAAATTAAGAAAATGGACTCAAGGAGAAGGATCTGGGGCATGTCAGTTGTTGAAAAAATCAACAGGAGTTGGCAATGGTTGCTTGCAGCCCAGAAGGCAGCTGTGTGCTGGACTGCACCCAAAGCTGTGAGAGCACCAGGATGAGTGAGGCGATTCTGCCCCTCTGCTCTGCTGGAGCCCTGCATCCAGTTCTGGTGCCTCCAGTATAAGATAACAACAAACTGCTGGAGCAGGTCCAGAGGAGGGCCATGAAGATGATTAGAAAGCTGGAGCACCTCTCCTATGGAGACAGGTTGAGAGAGCTGGGGCTGTTCAACCTGGAGAGAAGGCAGCTCTGGAGAGAGCTTAGAGCATTCTTCCAGTGCCTGAAGGGGGCTACAAGAAAGCCCAGAAGGGACTTTTCACAAGGCATTGTAGTGATAGGATGAGAGGGAATGGATTGAATCTTGAGGAGGGCAGATTTAGACTGAAGATTAGGAAGAAATCTTGACAGGGAGGGTGACAAAACATTGGAACAGGTTGCCCAGGGAGGTTGTGGATGCCCCCTCGCTGGAAGTGTTCAAGGCCAGGTTGGATGAAGCTTTGAGCTCCCTGGTCTAGTGGAAGGTGTCCCTACCCCTGGCAGGAGAGTCAGAAGTAGATGATCTTCAAGGTCCCTTCCAACCCATTCCATGAATCTATGTAACCTGTGTAAACATCATAAGTAACAGTGCCACAGCTCTGGAGAGAGAAAGCAGCTGCAGCTTCCAGTTACCAACACCAGCACAAGAATGGGAAGCATCAATCCAATCACCTGGTGACAGTAGTACCAGCTCTGCTAAGAAGAGATTAATAATCATTCTGCAAGCACATCTCTGATTCACTGCCAGGAAGAGGAGAGGAACAATCTTCCAAACAGCACAAACCAAACAAATCCTAAAATATTTATTTGTTCCCAGCTTTTGCTTGGTTAGGAACCAAACTGCATTTAGAAGCTATTAAGATTGGCTTTGGAATAAAAGAAATTCTGATTGTCCTCCCCTGCTATTTTCTGTGTTGACTGTGCTGGGATATGCACATCTGGGATTAGATGTGCTTTGGAGAGGTTTTGCTCTTTCCACTACAACTGTTTGGAGCATTTGGATGGAAAAAATTCTAATTCTGAACAGCTCCAAACCACCACTGCACAAAACCTCCTGCCTCTTCCATCTCTTCCTTAGCAGCAGGTTCTGACTCCTGATTGAATCAGGGATAGTTGCCTTTTGTAACATTACCTGTCAATACTTTCCACCTCTCAGAGGAACTACCCTTGAATTACCATATGAAAACGATGTGGTTTTGTTGGCAGACAGGGAAAGGAAACTATTTGTTGCTTGGCTGGTTCCTCAGTGATCCAAAGGTCTTCATAAGGATTTACAAAGGCTCACACTAAAGGAAGCAGCAGCACAAGCAGATGTGAATTGGGTTTGGTTTTTTATTCTAGCCTCAGCATCTTTGTTAGCAGTTGGATGTTAATTTTGTCACCTGGCTTTACAGTTCACAAGGGACAAAGCTTTCTTTGCTGAGAGGTTAGACCTGTGGCAAGCTGGGCTCATTCCCACGTTACTATTTTGTCAGTTGGAAAGAGCATTCCTGAACCATTTCCTGCAAACTAACAGGAGTTCAGTAGCTCATTCTTCATTTACATGCTCCTGCACTGCCCTGCCAGAAAGCTGCTGGGCCAAGCCTGCTGATCCATTCTGTCATCTTCAGGCTGTACCCTGCCATGCACCCAAGAGGAGACAGATTCTTCTGGATCCAGCCATGCCTCACGCTGCTCAGGACACAGAGAACTTCCTCAGTCACCATAGGGAGCATATGGCCTTCTAGTCATCCCCTCAAGGGCCTCAGTTCCTAAGCCCCCAGCTGAGGGCTGCTGATCACATCACTGATTTTTTCCTTCAGGACAACAGGGCAGAGTGACCCAGTGAACACTGCAGCAATGGGACAAGAGCCCTTAATGGGAAATCACTGTGTGTCCTGGTTTGTTCACATTTCAAGCTGCTGTTTCAAACCAAGTCCACCTGCCTGGATGACAGACTGGTTTATGAGTAACAAGGATGGCTGCTTGGCAAGAGCACCAAGCTGTTGATCCTTACCAAGGGCACAGCACAGAGAATACCCTACCTGATACCACAGCCAGCCTTGAATTACAGAGTTTCATTAGCATGAACCTTAGAACACTTTTAACTGCCCTTAGAGCCCTCAAAGCAGCAGCAGGACAACTCTCACTTGGACATATACACTTCTTCCCTATTCTTTCTTACAAAGAGCTTTGTGAAACTGCTGGGTATAACATACAAAACTGTTTGTCAGATTGGCTTAATTCCCTATAACCTGTTTTAGCCATGTGAATTTTCTGTGCTTTGAAGGAAAGGGGAAAAAAAACCCACACCACCCATACTATTGTATAAGCTGTACAGGGAAATATCTGGGCAAGAGCTGCAGAGATAAGCTCATGCTGGACAATACTTTAAATGCTCAAATTAACAAAAACTGGCTGGGAAACCAGGTTTAGTTTGTCAAACCCAATCCTCATCAGTGCTGCCATGGGCAACAGAAATGTTAGTTAAACTCTAGAGAAAAAGTTCACTCTCTGGCTGCTATTCCCATCTCATAGATAGCAGGGAGGAAATAGAAGAGCTGCTGTAATGTCATAAGCAGAAAGGTTTTTAAAGGCTAAAATTACTGACCTTTGGGAAGGAAAAAAAAAAGCCCCCCAAAACAACACATTAGTCATAATCCAAATATTGTGCAGAAGAGAGCTTCCCATGAGGTTTGGCTTCGTTTCAGAGCCACCAGGGTTCAGCACCAAGCACAAGACTGTTTACTTGCCTTGATGGAAGTAACAGCTTGAGGTAGGCACAGTGCATGATAGACACACAAAGTCAAAAGGGACCTCAAAAGATCACCTGGGCCATCCCTTTGTCAAAAGGAAGGATCAGCTCTAACAGTGCTATTTCTGACCTCCTCTCTGTAAGCTCTTCTTGAACACCTCCAACAATGAAGGTGCTGCACATCCTCAGGCAATCTATTTTGGTTCTTCACCAGAAAGCTGCTTCTGATCTCACTACATCTTGCTGCAGGTGGAGACCAGGACTTGTCAATTTACTGTGAGCAGTGGGAACAAAATTCCCTTCCTTAAAATACCCACTTATGAGTTAAAAGAAAGTGAAGCCTCCCCTTCCCAACCAAGCTATACTATGATCTTTGCTCAGAGAGAGGAGCATCTTTGACTGCTGAGAACATCAAGCCACGTCTTTTCCTGCTACGCTCACATTCTGCCTCACTTCAGTTTGCAGGTCCCAAATGATCTTCCCATTTCTTTAGTTACAGGAGGCTCATTTAAACCAAAAAAAACCCCAAAACTAAAAACCCCCAAACCCAATAAAACCCCCAAACATCCCACCCCCAAAAACCAGCTCTGTACCAGTCACTTTAGAAAGTGTTTATTCAAAAGCTTCATAGCACCATCTTGTTGGTTTTTGTTTTAAAACACCACTCAAATAAAATGCAGCAATTAAAATGTTGGGATTTCTTTTTTTCTCTGAACATGACACTGACTCCACCTGTGAGGGTATTTATGGTTGTTCTTGCTAATGAAACTGGAAAATAGCGCTCCTGTGCAGACAGACACAGCACTGGGCTGAGAAATGGCTTCTCCAGTCCCAGCTTAAACGGAAGAACAAACCCAAGTCAAACTGGAAAGCCTCAGGGAGATGGTTTGGGAAAGGTTTTGTTTTCTTTCTCCCTGCAGTTCTGCTGGAAGAGAAAATTTGTCTAAAAGGTCAATTTTGAGCAGTTTCAATCCTTATCTTCCCTACTTCAGATACTTGAGGGGGTTCTTTTAGGGTACAATCCAGACCAAGGGATGCTTGGATTCTATGCACCTTCATGTCTTTGTTCTAAACAATCACTTAGCTGTTAATGCTAAAGGACCTTTCATGGCCATCTTTTTCTAGGGAAAACCCGAGGTCAAAAGAATTCCAACTCAGTTACTAAGCTGATTTTCATTAAAAATGGAAGGTAAAACCAAACTGCCATGGATAGCACTTGCAAGACTCTTTCATGACCAGGTTTTCCCCTTCCCCCCCTTCCCTTTTTAGTTTTGCAGAGCCAGATTTGTTCAGCCAGGCCAGTGCAGCGCTATTTCCCAAAGATCCTTAGCTTACATGTCAAGAATTTGGACCATGCTGAGTGCTTGGTCACATTATCATTTGGCTATGGCTTCCAACCACTGGAATTCTCTATTGCATCTACTTCTGATTGACCGTTATGAGGCAAAAAACTCTGGAGTTCACTTGGCTAAAGCCCCCATGGGGTCCCAAGCTGGCAAAACAATTGGCTCCTGCTGCATCACTGCCAAGATGTCATCTGGTACATGCTTCTTGTCCACCACCACTTCGTACACGTACTCAGAAAACCAGTCATCAGTCATGATCAGGTAACCTGCAGAGGGAAACAGTTGGTTACAACACAGAACCATTACGACCACAGTGAAGCAGTCACAAGTTTCACCTATGAATGAGGCATCACAGCTATACTTCACATATCTGAAAGAAAAATCACCAAGAAATTAACTTTTAGGCTGAGTGTCTTTCACAGGCACTGAAAGACTAAAAGAGAAGCCTCTAGCAAAAACAAGACCCAAAATACTATTTATAGCTCCTCTGTTAAAATAAGCATTGAGAGTACTCAAGTGAATTAATGTGTCTTGTAAAAAAAGGCATTTAAGGCAGAAGGTAAAATTCCAAGTCTCTGGCTTTAGAAGTTCTCAGGATTCTGTTAAGAAACAGAACATTCTCCAAGTGAATATCCAAACCATCACTGGCTTGAGAAAACTTTGCTATTCTGGTTGTTGCAGTAAGGAGGCCAAATATAAAACCATCTAAATCACACTTTGGCTCAACTAAACCATAATATTCCTCCTTGAGAATGTCAGTGAACAGCCTTTGAACTGGGGAAGAGGGGTGGGGGAAGTCACATTGACAGTGTCACAGATTTCAGCAGAGAGCTCCCAATGGGAACAAGCTATTCAAGGTGAAGTGACAGCGAGAGTGCCTGGGAGAAAGCAAGCATTTAGAAGACAGATGAGAAGGCTTTGTGCAATAAAGTTCCTCGTGTCCTTATACAGTATCACAGCACAATCAAATGAAACAAGAAAATGGCCAAAGAATATGGACAATAAATGCATCTATCTACACCATCTTGTTTCTAAAGCAAGAGATCAGATAATTCCCATAAATTAAAACCCCTATCAATTGTAATCCCAGCTAGAAACCATTTTGGAAACATTGCCAGAGGGAGCTGCCTTGATTATTCTCTCTTCAGGATATGAGTTCTTGGGACACACAAAAACCTCTCACTCCCAAGAGCCAACAAGTAATTGCACCCTGAGAGGATAATGAACTCTGCTTCTGACATCCTGTATATCTCAAAGCTTGACAGTGCTGATTAGGATCACAGTGTCTGAACAAGGAGGAAACGTCAAGCAGAACTTCAGGACATGCAAATAAGCAAGGTGGCTCTTTGAGAAGGCCTCTGCTTGGTGTCACAATGAAAGCCATTATCAACTCCTTCATTAAAAGGAGACATACTTTATACTCAGCAATATGTAACAGCTAAGAGCTTGCCTGAAGCAACCCTGAGCTCTGCATTGCATCCAGGTTAAAAGGCAGAAATGGAAAAGAAACAAAACTTGATGGGTTTCCTGAGCAGGGTTTTACCTCAAACCATTTGTGTGCTAAGGCCAGAAGATGGAAAACAACCTAGAACAGCATCATCTTGTAAGAGAACACAGCACCTGAAGGTGTACAGATGAGGCTGGCCCACATTTCTGTAACCTACCCAAAGGAAAATCTCAACATGCAGCACTTCAGAGCTGACAAGCTGCTGGCCAGAGAGGTCAATGGAGGATTATTGTGTAACTTAGGATTTGGGCACCTGAAAATAAAGCCCAAAGGGTCTTGTACAAGCCACACTGCACTCATGCTGTAACTCCTCCACAGGGAGGATAAATTAACAGAGCCTTTCTGCCACAGTGTATTTATGGGATGATTTATACACAGCAGACTCTGAATGTCCACAGTTAAAGCCTTAAAATGCTTTCATGCACAAAAGCTTGTATGTGACAGCCAGAGGAAGAGATTAGAAGTCAAGAGGAAGAGGACTTTCAGCTGGAGATGTATCTCAAGAAAGTTATTTTCATGCCAAAAGAAGCAGATGGACCCCTCAGATGGATGTGATAATGTGATTTAGTGTTCCCCTCTAAGGATATGCTGGGTTCAGAGTCAGGTAACAACAAACTGTGTCTGCAGAACAAAGGAGGAAGCAGAGCAAGTGAACTTGCCTCTGCAGCTGACAAAGTGCCAGCAAAACACAGAAAGGAAATATTTGACTTGGAAGTGACTTTTTTTACCTCAAAAAACAAGCAATGTTTGTCAGCAGCTGAGGAAAACCAGATGGGATTCCAAGAAACCCTTTTAGAACAGATATGAAGCTACTAAATCTTCAGGAGAGGCAAGGCTAGGCTCTTCCCTGGGCTTTCCTGGGACAAGTGCTGCCACAAGAATTCAGTCCTGCCCACTCCACAGGGTGTGAGTAACTGACTTCATCCCATCACATCCAAACCAGGAGTCAGTCTTTCCAGCCCTGCACCAAGCATGTCAGGGGAAACAGTTGTCTGGCAAGCAGGAGAGACCCCATGTCAAAACCCACTTCTACTTCCCACCACCAAGCTATTTGTTTGGTTTGTTGGGGTTTTTTTAATGGCTCAAGGGTAGTCTCTGTGTTCTGTTGCAGGCTGTACCCTTCACCATCCTGTCCAAGAAATAATGGAGTTGGAGCTTACTTGCATCCCCCACACCCAACTGGGCCTCAACTGGGATGTGCCAAGTTTAACATCACTCTTGGCTACCTCTTGACCGATGTGGATTCTGGTCCTCTGCACTGGACTTACCCAAGCACAGCTTCCCCATTCCTTAACAAGGCAGATAAGATAAAGATGATGACTGCCAGCAAGAGAGCTAAGAGACTGCAAATCCTCACCCTCCTACACCAGCTAGTATGGGACACTGAAAAGCAAAAAGGCAGGGCAGGAGGAAGGGGATGAAACCCTGTCATTGCCTCTTCTGTTCCACTGCCTTCAGCTCAGTGGGTGGCTTGGTCATAGCTATGAAAGTCATTCAGGGATTCACCTCCCTGAGGCCTGAGAATAGAGTCAAGCTTCCTTCTGATGGGATTTTCTGCCAAGACTTTTCCAGGCAACTCCCTAACCAAAACATAGTGAACAAAACTTTCCAGAGACCCTGGTCTCCACCACTGCAAATCAGATAAATGACTGACTCACCCACAAAAGTTCACATGGATGGCATGCATACAGCACATGCCTACAAGGTGTGGGCAGGGCTTACTCAAGTCCCTCTGGGGTCCTACTCGAAGAACCACCACCAGCTCTCCTGCAATAGCTCTAGAACTCACTAGTGAAAAGTGAATCCATAGTTGGAAGAGAGATGATGTCTAAAGAGAATAAGCTGCAAACCAAGCAGGAAGTTAGACTTACAAACCTGAGTTAATCTGGTGTCATTTCTACCCTAAAGCTTGAGGCACCACACATTTCATTTCTAGTTGCTGCTCAGCTCTCCACACATCAATCACAGTCCCTGCAGCTCTGTCAGAGCATTCACTGATGCTCCAAGCCTAGTAACACCAGCAGAGAACTCCAACTGTTCAGTCACAGTTCAGCAGGTACAGCTGCTACAAGCAGCGTCAGCTTTCAGCGCACTGCACCATGCTCTGGGAGTGACAGCCATCCTCAGCCTTTCTCCAGTTCTATTAAACAACAGCTGAGCCCTGGCCAAGGAGCATGTATGGCTGGGACAGTCAAAGCTGCTGACAAGACACCTATTAGCTTCAGAATGCTTGGAGTAGTAACCAAAGTCCAAGCTGAGTGTTGCAAAGCAAGCAGAGTAAGGCACTTCCTTCCTGGAAGCATTCCTCCAGCTCTAGTAGCATACAACATCAGAAACCAAGTATCTGGAGTGTCTCAAAACAAAGTGTTCTGACAACAAAGGCACAGCCAGCCAGGCATTTTTATATTTTATAGTCTCTATTATTCATAAGGGCTCTTCAAATAATTAGTTTGTATTGGGAGACAAGTTTTGATGTTACTTTTTAGTACTGACTTGGCTTCCTGACTTGATCCAACATTCCAAAGCACATTTTACTACTGTCCCATTTATGAGCCTTGAAGGCTGATCATCAACAGCTTCATTGTTCTGTACAGACTAAAGATTTTTATTGGAATACTTTGCTGTAAGTGTATGCAGCTAACTCAGAACAGACAAGTGGGAGACCAAGGGGCCAGAGCATAAACTGAGACACTGCTCCAAGGCTATTCCATGGTTTGGTTAGCTGCTCATGTATGAGATACCAGAAGCTTATGAGTAAGACCACATTCTAAAACTAGTTCCAGAAATAGTCTGTTCCCAAAGAACAACCCAGCCATCCTGGGAAGTTCCTGTCATGAACACATTTGGGATTAATGTGCAGCAGAAGAACGTGGTCAGCAGTGGACTACTGGGTTGTGCCCTAGGACATGCTGCAGCCTGGCTTGGCATGCTTGTGAGCAAGCTCCTGCCACAGCTGAGCCCACATCCGGCCTGGCTCAGATGACAAAAATCATGGAGTTTCCCTCCACTCCCCTTAGGAAAAGCTGACTGGTTGCAGGCCTTGGCAGAGCAAAGTGAAAACAGTCTCACACCATCAGCCCCATTCAGCCAGGGCCAGTGGAAGCAGAGCTGCCCCCCACAGCCCAGGCAGGGAAGCAACTAGAAGCAAATTTCCTAGAGCACAGCTCAGCTGTGACACCCTCTGCCCACACTGCCTGCCCATGTGCCACCCTGCTACAGCCCTGCAGTGCTCACAATCCTTGTGAAAGGAACAATAAATAGTGCAGGCTGAGAGTCCTCAACAGGAAAGCAAGTTCATGCAGAGAGCCTGGCACATTAGCTGTGGGTTTTGTTGTTGCTTCTCAAGCCAGAGAGGAATACTGCAAGGGTGTCACAGGTCAAGTTTTCAGCATGGCTTCAAAGACAACCAGAATTATTTCTTCTATTTTTTAATTTATAGAGACAGGTGCTGGAGCTGCAATAGTTTACATGCAGCTGTTCACAGCTGGAACCAGCCATATCCTCATCTTATTACAAAACCAGTGAGCAAATGCTTGCAGTGGTTGACAAGCAGTGCTTTAAAGGAAAAGAAACCACCTAGGTTTCACACATGGCTTGGGAAGTAGTATCAGCCAGAGGCCCCAAAGATGAGGCAGCTCTAGTGTACAGAGTCACACTTAGCTCTGGTGCCAAAGAACTTCAGCACATTTTAAAGCTTCTGCAGTGAAGTCTATTTCTCCTTTCACACTAGGAGAAAACATTGCTGTCCAGCACAGCTCTTGCAATTGATCTTACCTTACTTGACACTGAAGCATTCCTTATCTATTCTCCCTTTATTAAAAGATCAGTTTACATGCCCACTGGAATTCTTGGCATCTCAGGAGTGCTGCCATATTTCCAGACCAATACTGCCAGGTATTTCAGAGTTTTGCCTCTACAGTTGAACTTGGGACCACTACATCCAGTTTATCCAGTGGCATTTCCTGCTCCTCCACTCAATGCTTACATTCAGTTTACTTGGATGTAAATCACATTGCTGTGAAGAATGTTTGCCTTCCAGGAACACAGTGCCATAACTCAGTGAACCCACATGCTGTTTGCAGCCTAGTTCCATGCATGCCCTGGTAAAGGACACAGCACATCCCCTTCCACCTCCTTACACTAGCCCCAGCTGTGTTCCCACGACTATAAATCACTTTACCTTTATTGCCACGGTCTTCACCCCAGGAGTTTTCCACTCTCCATTTTTCAAATGCATCTTCTTGCCCATCCTGTGACAAAACAAGTTGCTGGTTATTCACTAAGTGAAGGACCATCCCAGTTCATAGCACTCAACCCTGAATCCTGCACCAGCAAAGCACAGAGCTCCGCTCCCAAAAGCCTACAGGCACTGGTTTCTTACTAATGGCTGCAGAAATGAAATGTCCTCAAATACCTCTCTAAAATATGAGGCAATGTGGTCAAGAAGAGAGCTTTCAATATAAATTCACATTTTCTGGTGAAAATAAAACTAAATCTGAGCTTGGACTTAACTGACTGGCAGAATTCAAACAGCCTTCCCTGTCACCTATCAGTGACTTCATGCTCAGAAGGAAGCAGTGGCCTGCACTTTGTCTGAAGTCTGCTTAAGTCTACCAAGTACATAAGAGCACTGAAAACAGCTTCAGAGGCTGTGCCACAAAAGGAACTGCTGATTCCTTCAAACAGCCTCTCATGGGGAACCAGCAGGTCCCTTGAGGAACCAGAGTTATTCTTGAACTACTAAAATTATGTGTTTTCTTAATACAAAACCCAAACCAAAGCCTAACCCACGAACTGGGAAACACCCCACAGATCCTATTTTAAAATCCAGTGGAATATTGCTGCATTGCTCCTGTTCTGCCTTAAAAATGGGCCAGTCCCTACACTGTGACTAAGAAGTCAACTCTTGAGGCTGTCAGCACCTGGGATAAGTACATTTGTATACATTAAGTTTGAAATCAGAAGTTGCCATTTCATGTGCATCTTGTTTTTAGGCTGTAAAGTTGTAACAGGATTTTCAAGCAAAGCCTTTTTACAAAGGAGGTAAAGCCAATGTATTGCATCTTACAACTCAGTTTATCAAAGCTCCTTTAGATCAAGTTAAGGTTTCATGTAAGACAACCTGTCCCAACAAAGGAGAAACATCTTAGTCCATTTGGAATGTAGAAAAGCCTCTAAATGCTGAACTTGTTGTAGGATAATGCCTTTCAGGGATGTGTTCATGCAGCCTGATACACAAAAGAGAGCTCAGCATGCAGAACACAATAGGGAAGATTCTGTTGAGCTGCAAACAAGCAAGTCCAAAACTTTCTTATGACTAAGCAGTCCCAGCTCAAGTCCTCAACCTCCAGACCTCAAACTTATGTGCAAGCTGTTATTTTGCAAGCAAAGGTCACGTTGGACAGGAAGAGATCACTTCAAAGAGACTTTAATAATGACTCCTCCTGGAAATAAATTGAAAACATCAACATTGCAGATAACCCAGAGCTGTAAATTTTCACATGGTTCTTTTTAACTTCAGATGTGTTTTGTTATACTGCCAGGAGCAGATTCAGTTGTGAATCCACCTCGGCCTACTGTCTGCCACAGAGCTAATTTGGACACCACTTCCCTTCCCTAATTATGAGCAGGTCAGATAGGTCACATGCCAGTGAGTTGCAGGAGGTTAAGGCTGTTGCAAAGTGCCTCCTATTGGCATTTTAACAGAAAGAGCTTTATGCTGTAAACCAGAGTGGACTAACCCAGGGAACTGGCAGGATAGGAAACACTGACAAAAGTTTCCTTGCTCAGCAAGATACTTCAGAAACTGCATTTAAACACGAGTGTAGGTTTTCTGGTATCTTAAAAGCAGAAGCTCCCTTCCTTGTCCCTTTCTCCAATAAGGGTTTGTGGGCAGAAGGAAAGAAGTCCTTGCCTAGTTTAAAATTCTTCCTTCCTTGTTAAATATTTATAGTTCTGAAGACTCTCACACAGAGGGAGGACAGAACCTACACCACACAGCTTCACGTGCCAGGGTGTTGTGCCACATGCTGAGCTCTACCAGAGCAGCTTACACACTGTGCATGAGCCCAGAACACACAAAAGCTGCCAGAATGTCCAAACACATCTGTGCAAGCATCAGAACGTGAGGAGAGACTCTACCTTCTCAGTGACAGCTGTCAGGACCATGGCATGGGTCATCAGCGAGTCTCCGAAGATCAGTCGCTCTGCTTTGTTCATGTTCTTGACAGAGACACCAAACACCAGCTCATGATTAAATCTATTAAAGACACAGCAGCAACATTAAAAATGAGGGATGGAGAATTCTTAGAGTACATCAAGGGGGGGGCAGACTGCACTGCCCCAGGAGCCACTGCCCAGGCAGACAAGTTCAACTATTTTTAGTGTCCAAAAAAGTGCAGAAATGGGAGCACATGGTTGGACCTTTGGAGATGACCTTTGGAGGTCCTTCCAACCCAAACTGTTCTATGATTCATTCCATGATAAAAAAATAATCCCTTTAGGAGTTGCTCTCAGCAGATGCTAGGCAATTCTAATGAGTAACAGCATTTAACCACCACTTGAAGTGCATCTTTAAAGGATTCAGATTTTAGCTAATAAGCAGAAGCAAATTTCTGTTGCTGTTTGAATTACTTTTGGGCTTTGCAATCCAAAGTATGTACAAATTAGTTTCTTACACAGCTAAAGGCCCTGTTTCTGTCCTAGCCAAGCATCCCACATGGTTTTCTGTTTTCATTTTCTACTTACATATTCAGGTCATTGATTCCCAGCTTGCCATAGAAGTGCTTTGCAACATCACAGCCAAACCACACAGCCTGCAAACAGAAGGCAGAGTCATGTCTAGGCCACATCCCAGAGAGTTTCCTATTAGAAGAGCTGCACCACACCATCCATGAAGGCAAACCAACCAACCTCGCCGTCCTTAATAGATGCTGCAGCTAATCTCTTCAAGACATCCACAGGCTGGTTGTTGTAGAGTGTTTTCCTGCCTCCTGCCAAGTTGCCCAGGTACTCCACTGTGTACAGCCTGTTGTAGGGGTTCTGAGGTCGAGGATCATTCACTAGACAGATCTGACAGAAAAGCAGGATGTCATAAAGCAAGGTGCAACTCCTAGATGGCTTTCAGAGAGCTGCTTTTGTCCCAGCTGTCTGTCCCAAACAAGTCACTTGGCTGAAATACCAGGCTTAAGGTTTTGCTTGGGTTTTGGTTTATAAAGTTCACCCCACAGCAGCTCTGGACATTATTCCTGCTCTCTGATGGCTCTCTTAGGGCATTTTATGCCTGATTGGATCATTACACATTTTAACACTGCAGAATCTTCATGGAACTGCAGTATGAGAGCACAGCAACTGAAGGGGAGAACACAGACAGAAAGTGGGGAGAACAAACACAGGGCTACCTGTGACTCATGGAGGCAGTACCCATCCCACACAGTGCAGCTGCCCTTGCAACAGTGACTTGGCAGCAAAAAAGTCTTAGGAAGCAGCTGTCTTTCAGCACCTCACCTTGTCCTCCATGTTGAAGTAAGGCTTCACATGCTCATTGTAGAACTGGACTGGTGTCATGGGGCCATACTTGTGGTAGTTCTTCTCCTTGTCCCGGAACTCCCAGCAGAAGGTCTCTGGAGGGTTGCCCAGGCAAGTACTCACTACTCTGAATACCTGCCCCAAGAAGCAAACAGCAGTGAACTTGCAGTGGTAGGAGAGGCAGGTCTGCATGTTTCAGCAATGCCACTGATGAATGGATTTCTCCACATGAGAACCAACTGGTGAGATGGGAATCTTAAAGGTCATCCTTGGAGAACATCAATAAAAGCACACACAGGAATTATTTGCATTCAGCTCTGGAAAGCTAGGTGTTTCAACAGTTCAAAGCTGATCTGAAAGGCCAAAGGAAGATCAACAGAATCTCTCTCCCCATTCTCACACTCTACAGTCTCAAAACAGAAGCTTACATTGAACAGATAAATTCCAGGTTATTCCAGGAATCAAGAAAAGTGTTCACCAGGTCTAGGGAGGTTCTTCTCCCCCCCCTCTATACTGCCCTGGTGAGACCACACCTGGGATACTGTGTCCAATTTTGGGCTCCCCAGTTCAAGAGAGCCAAGAGATCTGCTGGAAGGAGTTCAACAGAGAGCTACGAGGATGACTGGGGGACTTGAACGCCTATGGTTTGTGCCAGCTATTCTCAGCTCTCAGTCTTCACACTCCTCTCACTGGCTTTTCACAGAAGAGAGACAGAATACCTTTCCAAAAGCTGACTTACTCCTCCTGGCACCAGCTGAGCTGATTTGTATGGATCCTGAGGCTCGGTGAGAACTCAGTCTGTCCTGATGGTAAAAGCAGTGCAACATTCACGCGCAGCAACACCATCCAACTGTGCTCAACGCACAAATAAAGGTGTTCTTGCTCCAAGCAATTTCAGAAAACAAGTGAAGAGATTAATTATGGAGCTGAAGGGTGTGGGCTGGAGCTCTTACTGGAGGAGCTCATACATTTATTCCTCAGTAAATATGTTACAGAGCAAAGATAAATCCCTAAGCTACTATAAATATTTAATTTTGCACAAACTGCACCAAAGGTAACATTTGCTGTGGATACACCCACATTACCTCAGATATCCCCAAGTGCTGAGAGATGAGGCCATGAAAATGAAATAAGCAAAGAAAAAAAAGCCTAAAAGGAGGGCAACGAGCAAGGAGGCTCCAGCCAGAGGAAAGAGCATGGAGACAGAAGTCTCAAGTTAACAGAGGCAGTGGACCTTGGGAATGGCCTCCCTTAATTGTTTTGCCACCACACCCATCACAGGCCATCTCTTAGTATCTCACAAGCTTCCTCTATCAATAAATAAGCAGACATACTGAATCTAAAAGGTGACTTACACAGCAACAACAACTAGAACCAAGATAAGGCAAAGAAATAGTGGCTGGTGCTAAAACCCAAATGGAACGAGGAGGGGGAAAAGAAAGGCGTTGCTGATAAGGAAGAGTCTACAAAGGAGTACAGTAGAGGCAGAAAAATTCAATCACATGCACTGCACTGATTCCAACTTCTGACCTGCTGTGCACTGCTGTGATAAGAAGAATGTTTATACAGTTCTGGAGTGAATGTTTAATCTTGTGTTGCAGTACAACTGCCCCATTTTGGCTAAAGCACTGCCTCCCAGCATGGCAGAACCAAGATTTGTTAAGCAAGCCAAACTGCACAGGACAAAACCAAATTCTGCTTTGCCATGTACAGAGAGGCAAAGCTGCACACAACCACCTGGAATGAGTGGTCTCAAGCCTTTAAAGCTGGTGGGTTTAGTGCACACAGGACAGGTGCAACAATAGTGTTTATTGAAAGGAAATCCACTTCAGTTGCAAACCATCATTACCACTGCAAGAGGAAACACTTAACTTCAGGGAGCTAAGCACAACCCTTTTACTGAACAAACTGTAATCACTTAATGAGCTTTAATGTTGGTCCCAGGATCTTTTATCAGAGGGCAAGAGGCTCTGAACAAATGGAGAGATTTTGCAGTGAACTGTATGTCATTGCCCTGCAAACAACCATCTCTGAGAAGCTTTTGATGTCTGCTGGAGGCTTTTGATGCCTCCAAGGACTTTTGGACACACACTGGATGTAAATTGCATTAATTAACTTTTGAACTAAGTGCTGATTAGCAACATACTGGGGTAGGCTCAGAGCATAGAATTACTGCTGATCTTAAAGCAAACACTAAGCGTTTTTGTTTCAGTAACATAACCCAAGCAACACAACCCATTTTCTTCTTTAACCTTAAAATTAGACAAAGAGAAGCTACAGGTTTTAAACATGAAGCTCAAAGATGAATTTCCAATAACCAAGCCAACACATGCACCAATAACCTGCATGCCAGTGCAACTGCCTGAAGCTTTACAGGAATTCCCCAAGGGAGGTTCTGCCCAATACTGATCTTTATTGGACTGCAGAGAAACTAACTCACAAACAAAACCTTTTGGCTTCTGGAGCCATCTAGTGACAGCCACCAAAACCATTGGGTTACTTTGCTTTGTATGTTGGAGAAACAAATGAATCATTTAGGTTGGAAAAGACTTTTAAGATCAAGACCAAGCATTAATCCAGCCCTGAGGACACCACTAAACCATGCCCCTCAGAACCACAGCTACATAAACTTATCTACTGTTTTTCCTTTTTAATCCGTGCATTTAAATTAAAACAGCCTGAACTTTAAAAGGTCCTTTTGGCTACTTCAGAATCAAGTATGAGGACCACTGCATGAGAAAGATGGGTTCAGCCCGCAGGGTGTTCGCCATGCGGAGCTCCCTTTCGCTGTTCTTTCCTGCCCTCTGGTGGGCAACTCCTGCAACAACACTTTGTGCTGCAAGGTTTCAACACTCAAAGCGATCAGGAAAGCAATTTTTAACCTGCTTCTCATCTACCATGTGGCAAAGGCTGGCAGACCACGACTTTGATCTCTCAAGACACAAAAAGCTGCTCTCCTACAGAAAGGGGCAGATGTCTGTAGAAGTAATAGCTCTAGAACCCATCCATCCAAGCTGCATGTCTGTAGGTATTAGAACAACTCAGGAGGACATAACCATCAGGCCCCACTTCAAAAAATTCCCTTGAATGTCTCCAAGCACAAAACATCCCTAATCAGGCAAGCAGGCACTTGGTTTGGCTGATCCATAGAAAAAGAGTAGCAAGAAACCTTATCTATTCCAGCCTCCCAGAAGACTGATGGCACACAAGAACATTTACCTCTTCTATCATGGTGTCCATTGCAGCACAGATTTCTCCTTTCATTGTTCCACTTTCCACCATGTTTCTTAGCCGCAAGCAGTATTCTCTCATCTGTTTCAAGAGAAAGCAGGTTCAGTAGAGGTTTTATTGCAAGGGTGTGAAAGGTTCCAGGATTCCCTATCTGGTTGTTTCAAGCATCTATTTCCCCCTTCATTACGTGCTTTCGAAACTAAAAGAAAAGCCCTTCCAGAAGGCTTTGTTCTTAATGCTTAGACTGGACAGAAGGAAAAAGTTTTTCCCAGCTAGAGTGGTCAGGCATTGGAATGTGCTGCCCAGGGAGGTGGTTGAGTCACCAACCCTGGATGTGCTTAAAAGTCATTTGGATGTGATGCTTGGGGACATATATGGTTGAAGGGCGAACCTCGTAGAGGTAGGGTTATCAGTTGGACTTGGTGATCCTGAGGCTCTTTTCCAACCTGAATGTTTCTGTGTGATTCTCTTGTTAAAAATAATCATCAAGAGAATGGAATGAGTTATAAGTAAAAAATATGCCCCAAACCCCAGAAATTCACTAGCAGTTGCAACTCAATTACTGTTTTCCAACCATTGATCTGAAGCTTGCAGCCATCAGCTTTGTTGGGGGGCTTAATGTCTCCTGGTTTCCCTAACTGATGCTGCAACATCCACACACATCACCACCACCCCTGTGACTCAGAACAGCCTGTCTTCATCCTGTAACATTTATTTTGCAATTCTAATGCATAATTGATCTGCTGGTTGATAAAAAGACTGGAGCATTTCCCCACTGCATGCAGAACTGCAGTAAGAGCAGCACGTGCTTCCCATTACTGTCACCATCCATAAGGCCTGGAGCAGTGAGTGGGGCTCCCTCAAGACCAGCTGGTTTGCAGTGTTCAAGACTAGAATAACATTAGCACCATTTGTTATGCCTAAGCTCATTTCAGCTCCTATTTTGCATTTTTTATGTGGATTTCAGCAGGCAATTTTCCCTGAATATGTAGCACATGAAGTGGGAAAAAAACATAATCAAAGCCCACTGAAAAAAAAAAAATGCTTTAATTGCCTTTCTATTTAGCTACCTACAGCAGCATCTCCCCAGATCAATTCATTGCTGTAACTCGGGGAGCAAGCTTACACCTTCCTTCAAAGCTGCACAATTCTGTACTGAAAGCTGATTTTTCAGACTCAGTGGTTTGAAAGTGTTTGGTTTCTTTCATCTTTTCCATCAAATCTGGCAGTCATCTCTGGAAACCTTGGCACAGTGGTAGATGAAATGGCAGCACAACATCTAGATGATAGCCAGCTAGATGCCAAGTGCCTGTTTTGCAGAAGCACTTCATCAGCCACACATCAAGAATTCACTCTTTTGAAATCTGAGGCTTAGGAACAACTGCTACTGGAAGCATCTAGGGTACTATCAAGCTACTGAAGCCTGCCAATGGCCATCTTCCATTAACACCTTCCTGGTCCATGCCTCAAGATTAACATCAGGCTTGGCTGAGGCTTTAGGCTGCTTTTTGAATAGAAGTTGCTGAGATGCACTTGATACTTTAGTCACTAAAGAGATTAAGGTGGCTAGGAACACTTGGAGCAGGTTCATTTCCATCCTCTCCCCTTAATTACACCATCTCAATCAATTTTACCTTATGATTCAAGATCTCATTCATCCTTCTGGTAGCCTCTGTGGTATGAGACTCTGGGAAGTATTTCTTGGGGACA
Source organism: Dryobates pubescens (assembly GCF_014839835.1). Taxonomy (NCBI): domain Eukaryota; kingdom Metazoa; phylum Chordata; class Aves; order Piciformes; family Picidae; genus Dryobates; species Dryobates pubescens. Next base: position 26,989,442 of record NC_071624.1, on the reverse strand, counting down.
ACACCGTACTTCTCTGGAAGAGCAGTAAAACTCTGGGTTAATAATTGTCTTTTCCACACAGCAGAAACTTCTGCCTAAAAGCAAAATATAGCTGTGGTTTGTGCAGAGACTGCAAGGCAAAGTCTTTTATTTAAGACTTGCAGGTGTTCAAAGCCTACATTTTAACTTGTGACTGAATCCTGACCTCTGATCTGCATCCCACAGGCACTCCCAACGAGTGGAATCCCTGAACTGTTCAGAATCTTTTAATTCACCACATAAAAAAAAAGTTCTACACCAATTAGTGCTTCTTATGAAGTCCTTTCCCCCCCTTACAAAAAAAATACTTGCAAATTTAGCTCCTGCAATACCTTTTAAAGTAGGACTCTTCTGAATAACTTCCCAGTTTCCTTTCCTCCTCAACACTTATAAACACCAGCAGCAGCTCAATTGCTCCCTACATTACAGCACCAAAGATCACACCCTGCAAGGCCCTGGATGTAACAGCACCATCCAAAGTCATCTCTGCCCTGATTAAATATTTATAACAATTAGATGGGGTAAAAAAAAACCCTAACCTCCAGGCTTCACAGAAACAAATCCCTTTTGTGATTCTAAACTTCTCTGACTGGCTTGTTGATTCACAAAGGTGTCACATTGTTTCACAATACAAACAGAAGCAAATTCCACTGCAATTCAAGATGTGGAGGAGCTCATCCTTAATCAGAGGAAGGAAGATCCTACTGAAGCTGGATGTTTGCAGGACCAGCATTGCCACATTCCACATCATTTCCCTCTCACTGCACTTTCTTCAGGCTGCAACTCTTAAGTAGTTCTGCTTCTGCCTTGCAGACACACCCTGGGTCTAGCTATACTTGCTTCCTTGCCATGTGCCCTAAAAATGTGTACAGGGATATAAATAAACTGTGTGAAGCTGTTGACTGAGGTAAACCTTCATACTAAATGGGATCTCTAATTGCTTCTGTTGATCTTCTGAGCTAGCAGCAGCAGCAATATGCAAGTGTGTAGATCCCAGACAAGATTTAAGCCAGTATTTATAAATTGGCATGAAAAAGGTCTTTGATTAAAGCAAAAGGTAGTGGCTGAGGGCATTCCCCTTAGCAAGCTCCCAGGTCTCAAATGCAGTTTCTTCTTTTGTTTCCATTTCTCATCTCTTAACCCAGCAGGCAATTCTGGGAGGCTCCTAGCAAGCAATTCTCTTACCAATAATGTTAACCAACATATCCCACTGGCCACCATCGTTGGTGGGGTTGGAGAGCAGGAACTGGACCAGCCTTCCTTCCACAGGCTCCTTTTTCTGAGCCGTTTCCACAAAGGCATTTAAGAAGTAGTAACAACGTTCAACCTAGAACAGACAGGCAGGAAACAGAGATGTTAAGTAGGGACATTGTGCAGTCAGTCATTCATTCCTGAGGGTTCAGTTCTTCAGAAGTTCTAACTGGATGAAGAGGCCTTCTGCTCATCCACTGAAGTCCTCATTTCCCCTCTAGCATTCCAGGACTTATCCTATAAACATGTTTTTGTCACGGACCAAATATTTAGGAGTGAGTTAACACAGTGCTTAAGGGTAGGGGAACAGGAAATGTACAACAGAAGTTAAGCAATGAACCCTGGCCCAAGCTAGCACTAGATTTGCTGTATTTCCCTTAGTGAAAAACAACAGGCAGAAGCTCACTGATCAGTCACAAGCAGGACTGAAAGCTCAAGAGAAACTGACAGTCATGTTCCTCTGGGCCTCCTGCCCAGGGAGGGATGTTTGAGGTATGCACAACACCTGAAAGAAGGCTTTTACTACTCCAAGACATGCATCTTCAACACCTTTACTACCTCAAAGTTCCACTTTTTTTCTGACTCTTATTTAAAACATGCATTTAAAGAGCTTTAAGTTTCTTCTCATGGATGTTTTCCACCTGGCTTGTTAAGATGATCCTGCCTAAAAGAAATTCTGTCCCAATACTAATAACTGATTGCATAAACTGTCCCAGAACAACCTGTACCACTGTACCTTATCCCAGAAGAAGAGATAGGACTGGCTGAATTCAAACTCTTCAATGTTGTATTTCTTCATGAAAGGAAGACGCATTGCATTGAGACAGGAGAAGATCCAACATCTCCCTGAGCGATCAAAGGGCCAAGAATTAAACTGGAATGTCTGTACTCAAGAGCTGTGTAACATTCAGCTTTTTCTACTTAAACACAAGACTGATGACACAGTTCTGCCTCAAGCCTTTGGCCCGCTGTGCTGGCTGGGATTGTAAAGCACCAAAAAGCTGCTAAGGAGTTTAGAAATCTTTTACTGCAAATGCAGGTGTCTCAACAGATTTTATCTCAGAGTGCACAGGAGGGAGAGCAGGCAAGAGCTGCAAGTCCACAGGCTTGTTATTGAGTCAAAAGGATGCTGCAGGCATTCAATTTCGCGCACAGCCCGACAGAAGGACTTCAGAGGCAGTCCTGACTCGCAGGAGCGCAGGCAGCATTACATCATGCCCTCCCCAAATGCCAGAACCACCGAGGGAGCGCAGCCCTCCATACCGACCCGCACCGCTGGCAGGCAGCCAAATAGTCCCTTACCGGAGTTCTTCTGGTTGGTGACGGGCTTGCCCTCGGCGGGCACGGCGTGCTGGAAGACCTGCACCGTGTCCTGCACCACCTGCCGCTGCAGGCACACCTCCAGCGGGTCGTTGCACGTCGCCACGTTCTGGGCCAGCAGGAACTGCGGCTCGGCCCGCAGCCGCCGGGTGAAGGCGACGGCCTTCTCCATGCTCAGCCCTAGGGGACAACGGGCACCGTCACCACCGGCCCTGCAGCACCCCCCTCCGGTAAGCCGCTCCCTCAGCACCCGGCACCGCGATAACCGCCACCCCCCGCCCCATCCTCGGCCCATTGCGCAGGTAGCGGTACGTCTGCCCCCTGCCCTCTGGCAATCCCGTAGCCCCCCAGCTCATTATTGCGGTTATCGCCCCCCACAGACACACTTCACGGACAGCCCCCCCCAGTACCGGCTAGGGCCTGCCCTTCACCGTGGGCATTCATGGCAGCGGCTGTGCGAGCTCCCGGCACGGAAACCGCCGCTCGACGGCCTGGCCCCCCGCAGGTCGCGCGCCCGGGCGGAAGCGGCTCTTATAGCCCCGGCACCGGAAGCAGGAAGCGGGGCCGCGCGTACCGGTCCGGGGGCGGGAGGGGGGGAGAGCACGGCGCGGGGGCGGGAGGTGGACGGCGCCCCGCGAGGGACAAGCTTGCGGCGGTTGCTGTGCTGCGCGGGGGTTCCGACCCCTCATACGGCCGGTTCCAGAACGTTCGGCGGCGCCTGAGGCAGCGTGTGGTGGCTCCCGGCGGCTCCGAGATGCTGCGGTGCTGGCGGCTGCCTGTGCCTCAGGTCCGGTTCTGCGGCTCTGGGCAGCCCGGGGGAGAAAGACTTGGGGACGAAAGCTGGGGATGAGCCAGCACCGTGTGCTCACAGAGACCCAACCGTGTCCTGGGCTGATCCCCAGCAGATCCCCTCCTGGAGAGAGGAGATTCTGCCCCTCTGCTCTGCCCTGCTGGGACTCCACCTGCAGTGCTGGACCTGCTGGAGTGGGGCCAGAGGAGGCCACGACATTGATGTGAGGGCTGGAACCCCTCTGCTGTGAGGACAGGCTGAAAGAGTTGGGGTTGTTCAGCTTGGAGAAGAGAAGGCTCCAAAGAGATCTTGTGTGGTCTTTCAGTACTTAGAGGGGCTGGTAAGAAAGATGGAGAAAGACTTTTAGCAGGGCCTGTTGTGACAGGACAAGGGGTGATGGTCTCCAATTTAGTTTGGAGAGGAAATTCAGACTCGATATCAGGGAGACATTTTTTATGCTGAGAGTGATGAAACACTGGCCCAAGTCGCCCTGAGAGATAGTAGATGCCCCGTCCCTCGAAACAATCCAGGCCAGGTTGTCTGGGGCTCTTAGCAGCCTGCTTTAGTAGAAGATGGCCCTGCTGACTGCAGGGGGTTGGACTATGTGGCTGTTGAAGGTCACTTCCCACCCAAACCAGTCTGACGCCATGATTCATGTTCCCTCAGAGCTGCCCCAGCTCTGACCAAAGGAGGCTCCACTGGAGACTCCCCATCCCACTGCCTTCAGGCTCTATACCTGCAGTGTCAGCCTCTCTACACCTAACAGGAGGGGTTGAATTGGGCCTCAGCAACAGGCAGTGTCAAGGCTGGGTGCCTAGGGACATGAGCTGGCAGTGGCATTGAATGGTGATGGCTCTTCTGAGCACTGGCAAACGCTGGTCAAGGACACACTGTGAGTTGTGTTGCAGAGGCTTCCTGTTGAGCAACAGCCCTGCTCCTCCAAGAAGAGTATTTGTGCATCACAGACTCAAATTGGTTTACAGCACACTCTGTTTATTGATGGTATTAGTAACATACCATTCTAAAACATGATGAGGCCTTTAAAAGTTTGCCAGGACCTTGAGAAAAATGCTTGAGTGGCATATTTGTTGGGAGGAGGGATGGAGAGAGGTCTTCCTGCCATCATGGTGCTAGAGCATTCATGTTGCCCTGAGGTCTGTTCTTAGCTAAGGGAGATGGGAGGTGCAGTGGTAGTGCAAAGTGCCAGGCAGCTTTATCTCTGGCCAGCAGAAGCTGAGCAGTCTACAGGATTACCAGGAAGGGTCAGCAAGTTGGGCAGCCACCACCTCTAACACCCTGTGGAAAGGAACTGTAGAGCAAGGCCAAGAAAGCAGCTGCCAGCTGCACACCACACTTAATTTGTAGGCATCAGCATTACAATCTGTGGCAACCCAGTATGGATTCCTCTGTGGATCAGTCCAGTGCCCACATGTCTGACTGCACGTGCATACCTTGTAGGCACAAGTGTGGAGGGTGAGATCTGGCAACAGCCCAGGCAGCCCCCCCACCCCTCCAGCAGTGCTCTAAGCAGTAAGTCAGACTGAACAGAAACAAAGAACCATTTGTATTTTGAAAAGACTGCATTAACTTCACCCCAAAAATATCTTGTTTGAGTGCTTTATCTCAGCATCTCACCATTAGAAACAAGGTTTTCTGGATGTGCACAGGAACCTTGTGGTCTTTACCTGCAGCAAAATGAGAAGCAATGAAAAAATCACCTAGTAGAGAAAAAACACAAACATGTGCTTTGAATTCACCTGGGCTGCCTTTAGCCCCAGAAAGCTTTCAGCAGGCTGGGGATACACTCTTGGTTTCTTCCCCACTGCCTGCATGCAGGCATGGCCAGGACCCCGGGATGGCCAGGGCCAGGGCAGGGTCAAGCGCTACTCCCATGGGCACCTCTCCATGGTGGGACCAAGGTGCAGGCTCATGGCAGCCAGAACCAGAGCTTGGTAACTCAGCCTGGTGAGGTTGGGCACGCCAAGTGCTGTTTTGTTTCCCATTTCTGCCAAGGCTTAAAGAAAGAGGTAAGTTTGGAAGCTGCATGAATAAGCAAATACTTACAGAGCTGTTTCACTTGACCTTTTGAAGCACTGAAAAGGAAGGAAAAAAGGAATCTTATGATCTTTGGTATTTCCTAGCCATAGGGGTATTTTTTGCTTTAATATCTTGCAATATCTTCACCTTAGAATATCTACTATTTGATGTATTTAGTGGCGTTCTAAAACAAGAGGCAGTGTGTAGAAGTTCTGTAATGGGGGCAAGCAACATCACAAAGTAGGTGCAAAAGGTGAAGATAACCCAGAGCACAGCAGCAGAACAATACCAGTTTCTTAAGAAGCTAAAGCTTTCCATACCTTAAAAACTTTATCTCTTCGAGCTATGACTCCAAAAAGTATTGTGAGTGTCACCACCACAGCAGCAGCAATAACAGCCTCTGTGGGAAACACAGGCTTTTTGTCTGTTCAGAGAGAGGAGATTGAGGGTGTGAGAGATGAGTACAGTCATATGAAAGAGGATGTTTCACAGGGCTGTGGAGGGAGATCTTTCTTTCCCCCCTGACTGTCACTGCTGATTTAATTGTGCTCTCTCTGCTGTCTGCAGGCTGCCTCTGTGTGTTAGTCCCCTGGAGAGAAGGGATCCAAGCCTGTATTTTAGTGAACTGAAGGAAGAATTGAAATGTTGGTCCCTGAAGAAGATCCCCAAGGCAACTTATGCATGGAAATAAGGGTGTCTGGGAGCACCACTGACACAGGTAACATTGCTTTTCTCCCTGTTCTAAGAGTGCAGAAATGAGAGGGATCTGGGCAGTGGGTGGCAAATGGATGCCCAGTGGGTACAGCATCACCTGTCTGATACCTGAGTGTCCAACCCCAGTAAGGCTTCTACCTCCCTGTTGTGCACAGGGCTCTAGTCTCTTCTGGAGGACAACTTCTCCTGCCTTAAGCAGCTCTTTTGGCATGACAGAGTACTATAGTTGGAGTAAGAGGCTTCAAGTGAGACCTAAGGTGCTTTAAACCACACTTGAATGTGCCCTGCCAGTGTGGGAGGTGAGACAGTGGGATGAGTGAGGCCAGGTTTGCCGAATGCATGTGAATAACAGGTCGAGCAGGAAAGGCTCTTCCTGGTGCTGTGGTCCCAGGCAGAGGTGCAAGGAGAGCTCTGTCCTGTTACTGTGCCCTCAGAAGTTAAGGTGGGGAACATACCACACTCCACTTCCTAATACAAATGGATTGCTGTCATTGTAAGAGAGAATGGAGAGCTGTTTGTAAAGCTTATTGTTTGGCAGCAGCTTTGTTACCTTCCACTATCAGGTGGAAATCCTTTCTCCCTTCTCCCAGAGAAGATTTCACCATGCAGGTGTAGGTCCCATTGTCAGACTTCTGTACTTTCTGGATAGTGAGCTCAGCCACCTCACTGGTCTGGTACAGCTGGTACCGGTTCTGCTGCAGGCTCAGGATGGTGTTGTTCTTGTACCAAGCTGCTTGGGCTTGAGGGTTGGCTTTGGCATTGCAGCTCATAGTAACATCTTTCTCTTCTTCGATGTGGAAGGACTCTTCTCCACTCAGGTGGGGAGGAACTGTTCACAGCAATGAGGTTCAATAGGTCATTAATAATGCTGCTCGCTCTTTAACACAACTCACCCCTGGCTCCGTGGTGTAACACATCCCAGTTGTGCAGCCCTTCCTGATCCCCAGGAATTAGCAGGGCAATCAGTGGCAGTCACTCCCATAACTCCTCTGCCCTGACTTGTATCCTTGGCACAGAATCTAGGTGGAGGCAGGGACATATCCACAACATCTTCTTATTAAGGGCCCACCCACTCCTATAAAAGAGGCCTCAGATGAGGCCATAAGCACCACTGCACCGGGAGTGTCTTACCACGTGAGCTGTCTCCTCCTAAACGCATTTTTTCCTGCTGAAGACAGTGGAAAAGGGTGCAAAACACCCTGCCTTCAGCTAGTGCCCAGACACTGAAGTGCTCAGCCCACAATTTCCTCCCACCCCAGCCACTCTGCACTGATATCCACCACTGCAACTCACAGAGGACATCCAGGACCACTGACACCTGAACAGACTTGTCCCGCGCCAGCCTGCACGAGAAGGTGACTCCGTTGTCGGACTCGGTGACTGGGGCTATGCAGATGTTGCTGATGTTCACTTTATTCCCATCTCTCAGATCCACCTGCCCATCTCCTCGGTACCAGAGCAGCTCCTCAGCCTGGCTGCTGTTCTGCACTAGGCAGGAGAGGGAGACAGCAGGGGCAGGAACTGTAGAGAGGGCAAAGTCAGCAGCGTGGTTATTTACAGACAGTTCCAAACCTGCAAAAGAAGGAGAACAAAGGCACTAAGCATCCCAAGCTGTAGCCTTCCCACAAAAGCTTCCCTGATAGCTTCTCAAGGTCCTCAGCCTTGGAGGATGGACTGAAGAGTTTCAGGCTCCAGTGTGACAGTTATTTTCAGGTGGGACTTTAGTTTTTGAGACAAAAGGTTGTCTCCATCACAACGCTTCCTTCAGTTGTTAAAAGTCAGGCTTGCAACAGACTGCAAGAATGGCAAAGCTTGCCCAAGGAAAAGGTCTGAAACCCAACAGTGACCATGTAACAACACACAGAGCAAAAGATAATCCTCATCCTAGCAAAAGATCATCCTCATCCTGCCAGTCTTGCTCACCCTCTTGCTGCAAGTCACCACTGCAGCATACCTGTGCCCTCTGGTTTTGTGCCCACTGTTTGATAGCCTGGTTTTGGCTGGAACTGAATGTGCTTGAGAATATCAATTAGTTAATCAGCTCCACAGCAGTATCCTGGCCAGTCTGAGTCTGGCTGCTGAAGAGTTGCACATTGTGTAACATACAAACCTCAGGTCAAAGTAACCAACCAGTATGAGAAATGAACTTTTGTAATGGGCTGAAGCTCTCACTCCTGTGGCCTGTGTCATAGATTCATGAACTAGAAGTACAGCTCAGAATATAAAGGCACTGAAGTCCTGTGAATGTAAACAAATCCAAAGCTCCCTGTCTCTTCCCTGCTGTTCCCAGGTGGCCAAAGCTATCATACATTTCACTGCTTAGAGCAGGTTTGAAAATGGTGACCTTCTCATCCCTGTGCAGCTGCTGCTGGAAAATGCTGAAGCTTTGCCATTCCCCTCTTAAACTCAGAAACCAGTCTTCAGACAATCCTCTGGGGATGACCTCCAGAACATCCCAGAGAACTGGGATGCTGGTGTGGCACAATCACTCCAGGCACTGCCCAACCCTGGCCAGTTTCACATCAGCAGGATGGGGCTTGGACAAAGCCATGATGGATCTTTTCCCATTGCTTACCTGTGGCTATGCCTGCCAAAAAGCAAACAGCAAGGACAGGCACTTGGTAGGGGACTGCAAGGCTGCTTCTCTGCACCATCTCGGAGGAGACCAGCTGGTGTCTGTTGGAAAGAGGGTCACAGTGTCGTTGCCTCTGCTTGGGGCTTGCAGGGGGTTAATTGTTTGCCCTGGCAGACAGGGCCAAGGTCACCAGGGAATAAACTGTGGTGATTTGTTGCAGGGACTTTTCCAGTTCAGAGCAGAACCGAGGGGATTTTACATCTCTAATCTCTGCTGCATGAGTTCTTTGTCCCCAGTCACCTGTCTGTCAGGGGAACCTGTCTCTGGGTCGTGTAGCACAGGACTTACCTTGGGAAGAGTCTCTGGAGAGGCTGCTTCTGCTAAGAAATGCACAGCTCTTTGCCTTCTTTATTTATAAGGTCTGAATTTTAGTATTTTATGGTAGCTTAGTAAGAAGTGAGTCCATAAAACAGGTTCAAGGCCTCGTTCAATTCCTGTATTTCTGAGCTCCCAGAACACTGAAGAAAAGTATTTGCTGGGCTCTGCTGCCTCTTTTATGAGACTTGCTGAGGCAATGAGTAACTAATGAGAGTTCCTGCATCAGCTATCAAGACCTGCAGCCAAAAAGAGTACTTTTCCCTCTCAGCTTTCAGGGTGTTCATGATACTGTCTCAAGCTGTAGGAAGTTTATCCTAGATTGTCCCAGAGCAGGAGTAGACTCCAGTTTGTCCCTTCCTGCCCAAGTTTCTTCACCGTGTTGTCCTTTGACTAGAAAATGAGAAACTGCTCTGATTCAGACTTTGAACTTCTTGTTGGCACTAGAGAGAGCAGGAACTGTCCTGCTCACTGGTGTGTACCCCCAGGGTGCTCCTATGCTTAGCTCAGCCCTGGGCACCCCATGAGGCAGAGGGAGTGGGCCAGCTGAGGGCATGGGCTGTGTGTCTGCAGGGGGCACAGCTGGATTTGCCTCTTTATACTTCAGCAGGATGATGGTGAACATGGTTCAAATGATGGGCTGCTGGCAGTCTCCAGGCTGTGCTCTCACTGCTGTCAGTGTCCCTGCAGGCACAGGACATGCCACTCATCAGGAACTGGCTCAGCAGAGCCATAAAGTGCATTTAATGAGCAGGAGGAGCCTGGGACATGTCCTCGGTGTTTTCTCTGCCTGTAGACAGCAGTGGCCCAGCTCAGCAGTGCAGAGGTGGGCAGGGAGGGCTGGCTGTATGCAGAGACCACACGAGCTGCAGCACTGTTTATTTGTAGGGCTGATGCAAATGTGGATCACCTCTGAGTGTTTCTTAGTACGACATGAACATGAACACAGAAAGTGTTCATTGCTTTACCCTTAAAATAACAGGGAGTCATTTCCCCTGAAAAACCAGCAGTGTACAAAAGTCCCTTGAAGAGACAGTGCTCAGTCTGTCTTCTGGAAAATATCTGGGCTAGAAATCAGTGCCCAGTTTTCAACTCACTTTTTACCTTCACACTCAATTTAAGAAACAAATTTAGCTTCTTCCACCATTTTTTGGAAGTTCTGTGTCCTGTCCTTGTAGCATTTGACTAAGTGTTGGCTTATGATCCAGCACAAACTGGTCCAGTACAAACTTCAGTCATAATGCTCTTCTTAAGAGTGAAGTGATCTTTGTGGTTTGGTGTTAAGCTGAGTTGAAACAGAGACAGAGGCAAAGGAATGGGCTTGGAAAAGGCTTGTGAGCTCATGCCAAGGTGTGAGCTAAAGGCAGGGGAGTGTGGAGAGGTCTGTGCTCCCTCTGGTCACTGTGTTGCAATGATAGTCAAGGAGGAGAAAGAGGTATTTAGAATAAATGAGGATGTGAAGAATGAAAGTATGGAGTTTAGGGGCAGACATCTAGGGTAGAAATGAGAGTAAGGGAAGAGACTGTTAGACAAGTTCTGGGCCCCTCAGTTTAAGAAGGACATCGAGACACTTGAAGGTGTCCAGAGAAGGGCAATGAGGCTGGGGAGAGGCCTTGAGCACAGCCCTGTGAGGAGAGGCTGAGGGAGCTGGGGTTGCTTAGCCTGGAGAAGAGGAGGCTCAGGGGAGACCTTCTTGCTGTCTACAACTAACCGAAGGGTGGTTGTAGCCAGGAGGGGGTTGGTCTCTTCTCTCAAGCAACCAGCACCAGAACAAGGGGACACAGTCTCCAGCTGTGCCAGGGGAAGTTTAGACTCGAGGTGAGGAGAAAGTTTTTCACTGAGAGAGTCGTTAGCCATTGGAATGTGCTGCCCAGGGAGGTGGTGGAGTCACCATCCCTGGAGGTGTTCAAGAGGGGACTGGATATGGCACTTGGTGCCATGGTTTAGTCATGAGGTCTGTGGTGACAGGGTGGACTTGATGATCTTTAAGGTCTCTTCCAACCTTGGTGATACTGTGATACCACAGGTGCTCTGTGGTGAGCTTGTCCTGATCAAGTGGGACAGCATCAAGTGGGACCTGGGAAAGATTCTGTCCCAGGTTTGTGGCAGGTCTGGGCAGCAAGGTGAGCTAAGGTTCATCAGTTGGATGTGTTTTAAATGAGGGCAAGGGCAGTGTCCTGTTTTGCAATGGGCTTTGAGACCTGCTGAGGGAAGAGAGACTAGAAAAGCAAGGTGCTGCTTGGCCAGAGGCACTGGAAGGTGGCATTTTCAAACCAGTAAGAATTACTTTCACAGTGGCTTTTTACACTTTTCTTTTAATACAGCCTGTAATTATCTTGTGGGTGTCTAATTACTGAGGTCTAGAGTTCTGTGGGTTGTGTTATCTGCCTTTCCATTACGTTTGGGAGGGACGTAAACCTCACGTTCCAGAATGTAAAGCAGCCACTCGTGACTCAGACTAGGATGAATCTCTTCCATGAGGCAAATGCTCCATAACTCTCTATGGCAAAGAATCCAGCCCTCTGGTTTCTGGTGTGAGGTGTTTGGATCAGGCACTGTCAAGGCTGGATTGGACAGACCATGGGATAGAGCCAGAGAATCCTCCACGTTGCTTCCAGCCTGGCATCTGTATGGTGACACTGGACCCTCAAACCCAGGATGAGACTGTTGTTAAATATGGCTCTGAACAGCCCCAAAGGGAATTAATTAATAAACACCAGTCTATTCCAGGGTGTAATCCAAGCCTTAGAAACCTGAGAAGAGCAGATGTAGAACATGATAGAGATTGAGCAGAAGTTCCTTTTCCATTGGGTCTCTTAACCTCTGACTCCAAACTTCACAGCTGTTTGGGTTCCACTTGGTTGTCCTCAGTGCCAGCAGGGTTAGGGGGCACAACTTATCATCCCCTGCATTTCCACTGGCAGGGGACAACTCAGTTTATGTTTAGCACAGTTGTGAGGGTTGAAGGCTGCTTATGGGAGGGCAGAATCTGCACAGCTGTGTGGAAGCTGGGGAGTGTATCTGTGGGTAGGTTTGTCAGGCAAACAATGCCTGTATCATGGCTGTAACCCTGCTCCAGAAAACACCTTTCTGCAACAGTGCCTGAGGCTCTGCTCAAAGGCTGATCCTCTCTTCCCACTCATTGTGGTTCCCCCCACTCCTAATCCCTTTTTAATATGCACTGTTACGTATTTTGCAACACTTCCATTGTTGGGGAATGATTGTAACACCCAAACCCACTGCCTCTGCTTGCCAGATATCTGGGCTGGAAAGCCAGGCTGTCATGGAATACTGCCTGAACTTACTCAGCACTCCTGTTCCCTCCCACAAAACCTGTTTTTCCCAAGGAGAAAGATTATGGAGATGTGGTGTGCCCTGATTTCTCAGACTCCCAGCCTATAGCCCACATATTTTCCACTGCTGAGATGGACAGATCTCAAGGATTTCTTTCATAATTTTGTTACTGATTCTATTTGCTGATGATCCTTCTATAAACAGTCCCCCACTAGGCCACTGAATGGATGATAAGAGATCTTGATTCTTGGGGAGGAGTAAGAATAGTGAAAAGAACACTAAATCAGTGAATACCTTGCAATTTTAAAATCAATTGCTCAGAGGACATTAAACATTCAAATTAAAAGGAGGAATTGATGAAGGAACAGATCCTGAGATGAATAAAGCAAAAGAGAAGCCCTCAGGATGGTGAAGCTCCAGCACAAGTGTTGGACACGGATGCCATCTACTGGATACCCACCCGGCAGCTAGCAGCCAAGTCACCTCCTGGAAGCCCTGCAAGCAGGATAATCACCACTGCAGAAGCTCAGAGGAAGTAAACCCTGCAGAAGGCTAAATCAGCAGACAGGTCTGCTGAAACCTTTGGGCTCAGAGGAGAAGGAGGATGCATTTTGCAGCGGGTAATTTCCCTCACGTTGTTCATCTGTGCTGCAGGGAGTCCCCTGTGCTCCAAGGGATGCAATGAGAACCATATCCTGGGCTACCTAATCCTGATGCACTCTTATTTCTCTTTATGAAGTGTGGGTAAATGAGGCTTAGGGAACCTCAGTTTTCACCTCAGACAATTGCTCCTGGATCTTTTAAACGATCCCTTTTTCAAGCAAGTGCAAGAAACAGAGCCATGTTCCAGGAGGGTAAATCTAACCTTTCATCAAGATCATTGAGACATTTGCCAAGGTTTCCTGGGCTGTGAAGAAAGCAACCAGGTACTCCAGAGACTCCCAGGACTGTGTACGAAAGCTTCACCAAACTGCTGCAGTGGGCACAGCTGTTACCAGCAGCCAGCACTGCCCCCTCCTCTTTTCTAGCCACTCTGGGTTACATTCAGCACTGGTCAGCAATCATCACTTTAAAAGACTAAAGATGGTACCCTGGTGTGGCTGTTCTTACCCTGCTCTGAGAAATATGGTCCCAAATAACAGGAATTGGGAGAGGAACCTGGCATCAAATTAGCAATACAGGCCCCCTGCAGGAGATAAAAGTGACTGATCTGTATTAAGTTCCACTAAAATGTTGGCTCTTGTTGTTTTCCATCTCGGGAGCCCTGGTTAGTAGCTTTCAGCCTCCACACCTAGCAGTGCTGAGGGAAGTTAATGCCATTAGGCTTTGCTTTGCACAAGTCACTCAGGAAACTCCATTTACTACATGCTCAAACGAGTTTGCAAGGCTGTTTCCTGCCTCAGCCACAGGGTAAGAGTGTATCATAGCAGAGATATCTGCCAGGTTCCCATCACTTGTTATTTTTTTGTCTGGACAGAAAACACCTCCCTGCCACTGGTGGGCTGGACTTCAAGGGAGTTTGTTGCCTCTGGAAAAAAAAATTACTGAGGAACACACTAAGCTGGGTGCCTGTTTCTTGCCTGATTTAGGTGCTCCCTTGATGGCCAGAACAGGACATTCCCTAGCAGCATTCCCAGATCTCCTCTTTCAAGACTGTGTTCTGCTGTGGCTGCTCTGCAGCCTGCATCTCAGATATTTTTGTCTACCTAGGAACTTTCATCACCAGTGGGATTTCTTGGAAGTGCTCTGCTGGAAAGTCAAGTGCTGATTTGATCTTGTGAAGTGCTGCCAAACAATATTAGCAGTTTTAACTTCCCTGCTGTGGTGTGATCCCTCTTTCCTTCTGTGAGGAATCTGCAAGGACTGAGCTGCTCTGTCGTTCCAGTTCATGGGGAACTGTTTGCTGCCAGTCTTCAGGAGGAAGCTTCACTCCTCTGTGGCTAGAAACCACTGCAGAGAGTTTTGTAAGACAAGTGCCAGGGCTGCAGCTGTCAGCAAGCACAAGTGCCAGGCAGAGCTGAGGAGGAGGAGACTTCTTGTAGGTTGATCCCTAATGTACAGTCTTGCTCACCTAGGGATCTGGAAGGCAAAGCTCCTTTAGGTTGGTCCAAGGAAATGAGAAGGCTTTGTTGTTACTGGCTGCTGAGCAAATGAGTGGATGACTCATCAGTCTTCTGCCTCATGCTGCTTTTACAATTGGTTTGTTGAGATTCCAGACAACTGGGCTTTTATCAGCTAAAAAGGGAAATGAGCTCAATTACTCTGTGTAAATCCAGAGCAATTTATTTGTAGACTGAGGACTTAAAGCTATGTAAGGGTGATCACTTCTGAGACAGCCAGATTCCCTCTTGACATTTCTTTTCACTTTTGCTGTATGAACATTTTGACGACCAAGGTCTTTCAGCTTTTCCAGTTTAATTAGATCTGAGGCATCTTTTTGATGGATAATCCCTGTTCCCTGTTTGTCCCTCTCCTAATGACTGCATGGCACAGATGAGCCCCGAGGAAGAAGCCAATTTACTCTCCTTTTCCTCAGGGCCCTTTTCATGCCATACCACACTCAGCTTACACAAAGTTTGCATCATCTGATCTCTTACACAGAGGATCCCAGAATGCAGTGAGATGAAAGAGTTATACCACTGAGGGTTCCCCTGAAAATCACTTTTATGTGGTAAACATGGATCTCACGTCTCCAACAGGAAATGCCAGAGCTGGGAAGCAGATGTGGACTCCTGAGAAGTTAAACAGGAATCGACAGGACCTGCTGTCGGAGATGGCCACTTCCAGTGTTTTATGGACTGCAAAACACTTTTTGCAGAGTAAGCTCTTCTGCTTGTTATTCCTTGTCACCTTGCCTGCCTCCAGAAAGGAATTAGCAAAGATCTGAAAGAGGAAACCTCCAGGTGCTATTGATGTATCTTCTCATTAGTTCTGCACTAGCTTGCCATCCAGCAACATGCAGCATGGAACACCAAGGTGTCTTAAATGTCTTTAATACCTCGGGGTTTGGTCCAAAGTGGTAGCACAGCCAGGGCAGGCCACATGCACTTCCTCCAGGAAGCCAGGCAGCAGGAGCAGCACTTTGCTCCCGGTGAAATGCAATTTGACCATGTGCCAGGGGAAGAGGCCACCCGGCTCCTTCCACCCTCAGCCAAGGTTGTGTTTTGTGGAGAGGATGCTGATAGTCCCCGTAGCTCAGGGGTGCCACAAAAGCCTGTCGTGACCCCCCTGTGAGGTACAGGGAGCATTGCCATGTGCTGTTATTTATCCTTCTGTACACAATAACTCGATTTAGGGTCATTCTCCAGAGCCGCTGGCCCAGTGAGAACTGTGGTCAGGATGGTCCCTTGCCCGGCTCCTGCGGGGGCTTTCGCGATACACTGAGCACAGAAAGACGAAGGCCGCTTTCTCCCGGGGGAGAAAGAAAATCACCTCTTCGGGTATCACCAGGCGGGAATTGCCGCCTCCTCACGCCCTCTGCTTAGCCTTCCCCGCGCCACTGAGGCCGCGGGAACCAGGACGGCGACAGGGACACGGACCGCAGTCCGGGCCGAGGTAGCGCGGCCCACGGTGGCGGCGCGTCCTGCAGGGGGCGCCACAGTACTCCCCGGCACCCTACCTCGTCGTGACGCAGCTCTCCCCGCCGTCCCTCATTGGTCCCTCACCGCCTCTCTCTAGCGGCTCCTCCCCCCAGGCCGCCGCTCATTGGCGGCGGCTGTAAGAGTGCATGCCTGTGGGCGGGGCAAGCGGTGCCACCGCCTCCTGGTCCCGCTGCCCGGCGGAGTGGTGGGGTTGGGTGTCCGGTGGGGCTATGGCGAGCGTGGAGCGGGGGCTTGGCCGGGGGCTGTTGCTCCTCTTTTGCACGCTATTGCTGGGCCCGGCCCGCAGCGTCCACATCAAGAAGGCGGAGGCGGCGGCGCCCGGCGAGACGCTGCGGTACCTGCACTCGGCCGAGCTGGGCCAGGCGCTGCAGACGCTGGCGGACGCGGCCCCCGCGGGCCTGGCGCGGCTCTTCAGCATCGGCAATTCGGTGGAGGGGCGGCCGCTGTGGGTGCTGCGTCTGACGGCGGGGCTGGGGCCGGAGCGCGCCGACGAGGAGCCCGGCGGCTCGCCGCTGCCCGGCCGGCCGCAGGTGAAGCTGGTGGGGAACATGCACGGGGACGAGCCTCTGGCGCGGCCGCTGCTGCTTCGCCTGGCCCAGGAGCTGGTGCGGGGATGGGCGAACGGTGAGGAGCGCATCGGCCACCTGCTCAACACCACCGACATCTACCTGCTGCCCAGCCTCAACCCTGACGGCTTCGAGCGCGCCCGCGAAGGCGACTGCGGCGGCGGTGCGGAGGGCGGCAGGGAGAACAGCCGTGGTCGCGACCTGAACCGCAGCTTCCCCGACCAGTTCGGGGTCGCCGAGCCCAACCTGGAGCCTGTGCCCGAGGTGCAGGCCCTCATCACCTGGATGCGCCGCAACAGGTGAGTGCGGCCCGGCCGGGCCCGACCATCCCGCCCTGTTCGCCTCTGCACTGGCACCTTGTGCTCTTAGCACCCAGCTCCGCGCAAAGGGAGACCCTCGGCTCTGCTCCCTGCGGAGCTGAGCCAAATTTCAGCCTTTGCCGTTGTTCCTTGGAAGGGCTTGTGGGAGGGAGGAAGGCTATTGCCAACCAATTTCTCCTCAGCCTGCCTCTTGTCCCGGGTTGGCCTTTTACCGCAGATGGGAGCAATCCTGCACCTAGCAACTGGTGTAACCCTCGTGTGCCAGAGCAGTTTGATGGCCACAGTTTGCTGTGCACCTGCCAAGGAGCTCTGCTAGTTCTGCTGGGCACAGCCTATGCCTTGACCTCCGTGGTCACCTCTGTGCCTTTTTTCAACAGGAGCCCACAGCTGGAAACTCCTCATCCACGTTGTCTTGAGCTTGTCTGGGCTCTTGGGGTCAATAATGCTTTCACCATGAGCTGTGGGATGTTTCAGATATTTGGGGTCAAGTGTATGGCTGGTCAGTGTACAAACACGTTAATGGATAGCTGTGCTGAACAGGGCTGCTCCCTGTCTTTGTGGACAATTCCCTGGATTTAGCAATAGCACTCTGTGCAGCAACGTTTCCAAATACAGGCTCTGCTCCTGTGAGCTCTTCCCCTCTGTCCTCCTGTTGAAGCATGTGGGACCCAGCCCTAAGGACTCATGCTGAGGTGGTGAGAAGGAAGTGAATGGTGGGAAGCTTCTGTGCCCAGAGTGGGGCAGCTCAGGAGGGGAAGATGGCACCTCTGAAACGCAGCTCTGGTTTGGGGCCTGGGGCTGCCCTCGAAAATACAGTGGCCAGGCTGGGGGCACTGTCTCTTCACTTGCTTCATGTTCTTCAGAGAGCTATGGAAGGTCCAAACCACGAAGGTCAGCATGACCAGCTGTTGGAAGTTGTGTAGGAGGAGCCAGAAAGCAAAGTCTGATCCCCTTCGAGCAATGCTGTGAAAAAAGCTGTGGCCCACTTCCCAAAACGGGGACAGGGTGTGAGACACAGAAGGGATGGCTGACAGACACTGGAGCTGTTGGTTGAATCCAGCCAACACAACGTTCAGCATTGTATGTTTGCTCAGGTCAAGGCAGCACCGTTTGCTTGGACAAACTGTTAAAACTTGGTGGATGGTGTGGTGCCCTTGGGCACTACTGCTCCGGAGGAACTGCACCACTAATAGCTTGTCCTGAGGATCCTTTCAGGACGGTTCTGGTGCAGCTGTTTGCACTCAAATCCCTGCAGGCTTGCTGCGATTCCAAATTGGTTTCTGAGGAGCTCATGCATGTTCCTTAATGTCGCTTTGAAAATACCTTGGGCTTTTTGTTGGTTGTTTCTCCAGCGTTTGAGGAGGGATTTGCATGGAAGCCAAGGGTGAAAGGGGAAGGACGTGGTGCTTTGTGCATCCCCCTGCCTGGCAGCGCCCGCCAGCTAATGCTGGTGCAATTGTTAGTCTAAGGTAACCACTGATAGAGAAATGAATGGGCAAACAGAGCTAC
This sequence comes from Dryobates pubescens, assembly GCF_014839835.1. Classification (NCBI taxonomy): domain Eukaryota; kingdom Metazoa; phylum Chordata; class Aves; order Piciformes; family Picidae; genus Dryobates; species Dryobates pubescens. The sequence continues at coordinate 26,971,071 of NC_071624.1, read as the reverse complement.
CTGATTAAAAACCAAGAGATAGAGGCTGTAATGCAATTCCTGTGTGCTGTTTATTAAGCAAGGCACAGGCGTTGGTCACGTTACCTCTGCTCAGAAACTGAATCCCATTTGACTGAAAGAAGAGGAGTGTTCTTCCCCTCAGTGCTGTGCTTGGTGGGAAGAGGAAGGGCAGAGGCAATTACCTTTAGGATTCATCAAAGTGGTTATGCTGCCTGTGAAGAAGTTAAAGTGGGATACAGGGCCTGTCACACTCTATCTTCTGATTTGGGATATTAACAGCTCTGTCACACATCCAGGTTTGATTTATGCAGGTCAGATCTGTTGTTCATACCAGGCATTGCTCAGGGCTTGACAAAGAGCCCTGCTTTATGAGCAGGGCACTGCTTGTCTGTCACAGGATTTGAAAGCTCGGCCTTAGGCTGCCTCGGGAAGGCAGCAGGAAACTTGTTTCATCTCCAGTAATGCCAGATACCTGTTTAGGAACTGAGTAAACCAGTCCTGAGAGTTGGTTTATTACAAGTATCTGCTGACTTCTTCAGCATGCTCCCACTTGACCTTCTGACAGTCCCGTTTGCTGTGTTGGAGGCTGCTGTTAACGTGAGGGGACAGTGTCTCTTTTTGGCTAAGAGTAGCTGACTTGGTGGTGGGCAGAGGTATGTCTGTTAAAGTAGCCTTGGTGCAGCTGCAGCTCCATAGATGTTCTCCCTGCACAAGGCTGGTGGGCATGGTCTGATCCCTTCCTTTTCCAGAGTGTCCTTACTGCTGGGCAGCTTGTCCAGTGAGCACGTTTTGCCTCACTGCTCCCAGGCAGAGGCTCCCGAGAACACGGTTTGGGTGGCAAGGCAGCAGAATAACTGGTTGGGTGGCTGTAGCCAGCTTCCTGTTGAAATTGTTCCACTCTGACTTTTCTCTTTCTTTTTCCTTCCCAACCCCAGGTTTCTGCTCTCTGGCAATCTTCATGGTGGTTCAGTGGTTGCAAGCTACCCCTATGATGACTCTCCCACGCATAAGCTCTCAGGAATCTACAGCAAATCTGCTGACGATGAAGTGTTCAAATACTTGGCCAAAGCTTATGCCTCCAATCACCCCATAATGAGAACTGGCAAACCCAATTGCCCTGGTGAGGAGGGAGAGACCTTCCAAGATGGTATCACAAATGGTGCCCACTGGTATGATGTAGAAGGTAAGAGATGCAGAGTTGGTGAATCTCTCGAGCTGTGCTGGTTCACCTAACAGTGTCTTACAGAAATAGTTTCTTGCTCCCACTGAGAACTGATACCACTGGCAGTGGTGATTATCACAGAGGGAAGGACGGTGGTGAAGCTGTATTTTTAGCTTTGAATGTGTTCTAGCAGCTTGAAATGAAGGGAGGTGGCATCGTGGGCACACCAGTGAGTGCTTGATGAGTCACAGCTTGGGAGATGTTCACAGGGAACAGATCACAGAAACTGGAGAATTTTTCCTGATCTTCTTAGATGCTGGAGAGTTATCCTGCATGTGGGAGGCTTTGTTTGCCCAATGAACTCTCATTAGGTCTCTGGTTGGTTACTACATTTTAATACAGGAAAGGGGGAACTATTGTTTAAGGAATTAAACCAGTGCCAGTATTCAGAGAGGTTTTTATAACCTCTAAACTGGTAATTTTGTAAATGATTCCAGCACAGCCTGCTGTGAGACTGCAAAGGGTGGATGTGTGGTCTGAGCTAACGTGACTGCTCTTGCTGGAAGTGGAGCAGGCAATTTTTCTAGGAACTGCTCTGCTGCTAGAGCTGTGCAGATTGTGGCAACCAGTACAGCTTGTTCTCATCCACCAGTATGGCAGGATCTAGAAAGGACCTGAAGTTCAGTCTGCTGGGGCCTCTAGGAAAGCTCCCGATTCCTCCATTGGGCATTGGGGATGATCTGAATATAAGCAACTTACCTCCTGGAGTCTCCACACTGCCCTTGTAAAGGTGGCTGGCCTGGCTCAGCCAGGCACTGGGCTGCTCTGTGTGTTGGGTTTGATGAAAATGGGATTTAAACAGCAGCTTGTAATCAGACACTCTTGTGGCAAGGCTCTGTGGGCTGGTGGAAAGAGAAATCTTGGCCATGTGATGAGGAGTTGCTCCGTTGCCTCATCAGTGATGTTGTGCTGCCATGGCCTCGGCAGACAGCGCAGAAACTTCTCTGGCGAGGGCACACTGAGAACCTTCCATGAGAGATCTGAAGAAGTTGTGTTGGTGTTCTGTGCCCAGCTTGCCCTGCTTTCCCTGATGGTAGGGCTGAGAGATGATGGCAGGAGTGCTGAGCAAGCAGGTGATTTTCCTTCAGAGCTCACAGCTTAACAAATCCCAATAAGACAGCATCTTTCCAGAGCATGGGCTTTGGAACCGAGTCCTGTGTTAACCCCGTACCTACCTTGCCTGGCAAGGGGAGAGGAGGATTTGTAACTGAGTCTGAACATATCACCTGTGTAGTGGAAGAGGAAGTTTTGATTTCAGTGGTGTCTGAATCACTCCCCAGGATTTCACTGATCAAATAAGATGTTGTTGTGTTCAAATAACATGCAGTTTTATCTTTTCTTGAGTGGCTGTCTCCTTCCCCCCCCACACCCTATTGAGCACACCAGCCCTGGTGTTTGCTGGCTCAAGGTTCACTGTGCTGCTGTGGAAAGTCCAGGAGGAGGAAGGTTTATGTAATCTGGTGAATTTGTGTATGAGGGAACAGGATATCCTGGATGATCTGTGCTGCCTTGTTCTGGTGGCAGTTGTAATCACAAACATCTCGGTTGGGTGGTTTGTTAGCTTCAGCTCTAAGGTTTTCTGCCCTTGTAATGAAGTGGGATGGGTGTGCTCTGAAGGGAGGGGGCTTCAGAGCTTTGGGTCTGTGTGCCCTTGCTCCCAGTAAGCAGCATTTTTGGCTGCAGCATTAACTTTTTCATCCTTCTGCCAGGAGCTGATGCACGTGGGTAGTGGCTGTGGCACCGGTGCCCCAGCCTTTGCTTGCAGACCAGAGGTTTCACCTCTGCCACACACTACTTTCTTTTCACAAGAAATGGCATGGTGTGAACTGTTTGCTCTGTGCTGCTATTGCTGTGGGTTATATTCTGGCCAATGGCCTCCAGCTTCCAGCCCCAGGGGAAATAAACCCTTCTGCTGTGACAAGCCACAATCTGGGGCTCAGCGCTGCAGGCGATTCAGGGGCAGAGATTACAGAGAGTGACAGTGGCTCTCAGGATGGAGCACTGCTGAGACTGGCAGAACTCTGTGGTTTCTCCCCAGAGTGGTAATTTCCATTTTACTATTATTAAAGGTGCACAGGTGGAGGGCAAAGGCAGCCTGGGAGCAGTATGCAGCCTGAGGAGTTCACATAAAGTGTAACCCACAGGAGCTGAGATCCAGGGAAGCACACAGGTGAACTAACAGATACCACAGAGGCCAGTGCACGTGTGTTTTGGTGGTGTGTGAAGTGACTGTGTCCCTTCAGGGCCTTGGGTGTTAACATTTATTTTTGGTAGTGGATGAAGAGCAGGCAAAGGGGGGTCAGTTGTACACCATGTGTGACGGAAGCACCAAAACCATGGTGGCTGCATTGAGTCACCTGACTCATTCAGCTCTGTGCCAAAGGCTGCTGAGGCTCATACTGGGACCAGAAGGGCATTCCCAGTGATTGCAGAGTTTAAATGTGTGGTAAAATGGGGCTGGGGAAATCCCAGTACGCTGTGGGAGCTCCTAGGGCTGAGCTCTAGAGATAACCAGAGCATGTGGTTCTGTGAACCCTGCAAGGTATGCTCCTGTGGCCTGCAGATCAGGTTGTGCCAGCAGAGGCTGTGGGCTCCGGGTGAGCTAAAGCCAGAGAAAACAAAGAAATGAGAACATAATGTCTCAACAGGTGGAAATTTTCCTGCCACATTTTATCGTGTGAAATCAACATGCTGGAAAACCAACTGCTACAGGTTTCATTGTCCCACAGTTAGCTGGTTTAGGCTGGTGCCAGACCCCATTAACTTTCATTTGCATTTGCAAACAGTCTCTTATGTTTGTCCAACCAAGGTGGCAACTGCAAACCATTGGAGTAATTGTTAAGGTCAAGTGTGCAGAGGAAGATGGCTCTCTGCCAGACAGCCGAATTGGCCTTCTGCATTCCAGCTGCTATAGATAAGCAGGATTGTGACTGGGATGCCTTTTGGAGGCTCTCTCTGTGGTACATGCTCCTACTCTTCCTTCCTTTTTAATATCTGAGGGTTTTAACTACTGAGTGGCTGGTTCAGATGATGAAAATACATGCAAGTCTGAGCTGGTCTATGGTCCAGGAGTTGCTTGGAAAGTGGTTAAGAAACTGCTTAAGTCTTATCTGTGGGAAGGAAATGCTTGCCCTTAGCTCAGTTCAGAAACCAAATTTGGTGTAACATTCAGAAGGGTATTGTGTGGGCAGCCTTGGAAGGTCTCATTATTAGCAGTCTCTTCCTAAAGTGATTTTCCTTGCTAGTTTGACTCTGATACTGAAGTGTTTGAGGTGTTTCTGGTGTCTGCCAGAAGGCACTTCTCAGGTTGGAAGTGGCTTGAGGCTATGTGTGAGCTTTACTAGGTTGTTTTGACTGTGCCTATGAGCTGCACTGAGCTTCCAAACAGCCTTTAGTGGCATCAAACCCAGAGCAGTTAAAATGAGTGCTGATAACAGTGGGTGCTCGTGACATTGCTGTGGTGGCCTCAGTTTCCTGGGCATGGCAGAAGGCACAGTGTGAGCTCTGGGGGAAGCTTTCAGCCCTGTCTTTCTGGCATGTGCACAATTAGCTGCCCTTGGGTGCTTAAGAGTTTCCATAAAATTCTGTTCCAGTGCTCTCTTGAATCTCGAGGAAAGCATTGCCTTGGTGGTTTGAAGGTCTGACAAGCTCTTTTCGCATCTACCATGAACTGCTGGGTGGCTCTGTGGTAGTGCAGCTCTTGGGAGGACTCTGCCCTCCTGTTTGAGAGGGCTCCAGCAGGGCTGTGCAGCCCTGGACTCAAACTTCAACCCACGCTGGGTTTAATGATTGCAGATGAATGGATCCAAACACGCCTCCCCCTCTTTGGTGCTGCTGCTGGTGCTCACCCGCTCTCATGCTGGGAGACAATCAGGTCTGTCCCCAGAGTAAGCAACTTGTGCCACAGATTTAATCATGTCTCTAGCTTGCTTTGTGCCATCTGCTCTCTGCAGGGCAGACACTACCATTTTCCTGCTTTAACTTAGCTGCAGGTCTCTTATCTCCCAGTGTCTGCTCCAATGAAAGCTGGGATTGGAGAGGTCTCTGCATAGTGCAGTTTGGAAGTAGAGTCCTTCCTGGTTGGCCTGGAAGGCTTTTCCTGGCACATGGTGTGTTCATGGTATCTGAATCCCCGGGCTTGACTCTGGGGAACTGCATTCTCCTGTTGCCTGCCTGGTTTGGGCTTGGCAGGGAGCAGAGATGTGTGGACTTTGCAGCACTTGTGGTGTTGAGAGGTTGGGGGTCCTTGCCTGAAGTGTGGTGCTGATGCTCAAGGAGTGAGACCGAGCAGGAGATGGGTTTGTTCTGAGTGGTTTTGTGACCTTCTGCCAGCCAGGGGCTGACTTGTTGTGATTGTAGGCTGCTCACTTCTGCTGTGCTTTGATCACTGGTAAAGTAGATCTGGAACTTCACTGGGAGGTTGGAACTTTGGGCAGTGTGGGCTGACAGACACATGGGATTAAAAAATGCTGGAGTAAATCCAGCGAGTTATCCCAGCTCCTACCCAAACAGATAGGTGGAGTAGAGGCAGTGTACTCTGGCAGCCTTGGGTGTGCTTTTTCTCCTCTGCTCCTTGAATGTAGTGCTGTGTACAGGCCTCTCTCTACATCTCCAGATCTTCTGCATAGCCAGGAAAGGCTGTGCAGAGGGTGTGTGGCAAAAATACATGATTCCATATGCTATAAAAATAACTCTCCTGCTTTGCAGGGCTGTGTGAAGGCCAAATATGTGCAGCAGATACAATCCAACTTCCCAAGCATGCAACAAACTATTTTCTCAGGGAGTTTTAACAAAAATTGATGCAGCAAGCTCCAGTTTAGTCTGTTGCTGCTCTATTATGGGTGAGCATCTGTCCTAAATTTCTTTTGAGTGGCAGATGAAGCACTAAATATGCTCCCTAATGGCTCTGGTTTAGTATGGATGTTTTCAAATGCATTAGTGCCCTGCTCTAACAGATGGCTATAGGCTGGCAAAGTGGTTCAGTCTGCGTGGCCTTTCCTGGCAAGAGCAGCCTGCTGTGGGTTACTTTTCTGAGCCTGGTAACAGGAGCTGCATAAAACTGAGCATGTGTCACATTCACAGGCCTCGTTCCTCTAACCTCCAGAGTGGAGTCTGAGAGTTTTGAAGTCCTCAGACGCTTTTTGGCCCCTTGTGCTGGCCAGAAAAGTCTCTTTCCTGTTTTGATCTCAGCCCATGCACAAGCTGCAATGCTTTTTCTGGCAGCAAGAGACACTTGCTTTGTTACAAAAAGAAGAGCTTCGTGTGCCCTTAGCAGGCCCCCAGAGGAGCTGAGAGGAACTGGGATGTCTTTGATGTGGTACCAGCCCACATCTTCCCAGGGTTCAGTTCTAAATCCTACTCTCTGCTGCCAGTCCATCTCTGCTTCTCCCAAGTGCAGAGTGGGGCTGTTAAATTGAAAGCAGTGCTCCTTGGCTTTGGGGGACCATGTGTGCTTACACCCACCCTGTTTATTCTGGGCCTCCTCTGCTTGGTGAAGTGCTGCTGGTAGCTCTTCCTGGCTGTGTGTTGACAAAGCCTCTGCAAATGCCAGGTAGTGCATTTGCATCGTGGTATTGATCTGTTCTGGTGGTCAATTGGCAGCACCCTGGAGGGTGCTCCTTTTGTGAGTGATGAGGAAACTGCTCAAAGCAGGTGAGGTCTACTAGCACAGCACTGACATGGCACTTGGGTGGGCAGAGCAAGGGATGGGAGTATGAAGTCTGCATATCTGACAGGTTTGTGTGCTGGGGTGCTGCAGGCTGGTGCCATGATGTGGCACAAGCTGTCTTATGCTTTCACAGAATGTTTGGGGTTGGAAGTGATCTTTGGAGATCATCCAGTCCAAGTCCCCTGCTAAAGCAGGGTCACCCAGAGCAGATTGTCCAGGATCATGTCCAGGCAGGTTTCACATCTCTCCAGAGAAGCAGGCTGCATAGCCTCTCTGGGCAGCCTGGTCCAGTGCTCTTGTCACCCTATGGCATCCTCCTGAAGTCTGCATCTGCCTCCTGCAAGCCAGATACAGAGCTGTGCCATGACAGATGGGCTTCTGAGAGCCACTTGGACTCCTCTGCTCGTCCAGAAGACACCCATTTCCTGGGCCCCTGTGTCCAGCTGACACTGATGGTGTCATTCAATTGGTGTATGGAGGGCTTTAGATTAAGTGGTCACAGGTGCTGCTGTGGAGGTTGGGATGGAGCCATCTAGGAAGTGATGGCAAGGCCCTGGCACAAGGCCAGGGCACACCAGTCTGTCTGGATTGTAACTGAAGAAGGTTGTGTAACCCAGAAGATACCATCAGGGTGCACAAAACTTACTGTGGTGTGTTTTCCTTACTGACACAACTGCCTGTTCTGGTGGTGGGAATGATCCTTTCATGTGGCCATGACATCTGGCTACAGTCATGTGGTGGGACTTGGAAATCTGTTTCACAGGCTTGTGGTGGTCTTGGAATGCTCTTTTTTTGCTATTGAAGATTGCTGTGAATGTTTAGAGGGCTGAATATTTGCAGTCCTCAGCAGCATGCTGAAGTCTGAGCTCCAGATTGTGAGTGTTGATACCTGAGGTACCTGCTGGTACCTGATTCATTCTTGTTTGAGAAATGGGTTTGCTTGCTGAGGGTTGAAGGTAAACTTCAGCAAATGGGGTCAGGACACTTGCTGGAGCAAGGTGACCTTTCTGATTTGTAACTGGCTGTAGTTTCTCTGAAAGGTAAGAATAGCAGGATGAGCTTAATGCTGAGAAAACAGCTCTCTGCAATCCTGTTTTCTGGTGCTCACAGAGGTTTGGCTGGTTTAACACTAAGCTGGCAAGCTGTCCCTGGGTACTGCAACATCCTTAAATTGAGACTGCAGCCTTAAAGAGGAAATGTGGGAGGAGGCTGGTGCTTGGCTGCAGGGCTCAGGGAAGAGTACAGGTTTCCCAGTTGGGAGTTCCTCAGGTGGCCAAGCCTGTGTTCAGTTCTCCTCTTGCAGGACCTGGTTGCTGCAGGGTCACAGGAGTCCTCAGCAGAGAGGGAGGCATCACTGCCTTCCCAGATCAAGAGGAGAGTTTCCTGCATGTGACTTGCTGCAGTTCATTGCATGCTGTCACCATATCAGACCTTGGCAGACTTTCTGCTCTGGCTGAAGTCAAGTAATGGAGACCTTCAGATAAGGAGTTGGAGGAAAAGAGCAGCTGAGGAAGTAGAAAAGGGGAAGAATTGCTGCTATGTCATTCAGAGTTTGTGTAGATCTTTTTGAAAGAGCAGCAGTGTGATCTTTGAAACTGATTCCACCATGCAGATTTGGGCTGCCACCTCCCAGTCCAGTGTGTTCTGCTGGATCAGACCTGAAGCTCACTCTGAGTGGAGTAACTTCTCTTCAGGGAGACCTCCAAAGGTGACTTGGAGCAGGTGGTGAAGGACTCAACTGCAGAGATGTTCAAGCTCTGTTGTGCCTGCCCTGGCACACTGGATTTGTAGTGTCTGGAAGATGTCTTCACAGTAAAACGAACCGGTGTGCATTGTGCTGCTGGCTTCAGCTGACAGAGCAGCAGGACCAAGGGGCTGTCACCTTTGAGGTGTCTGTGGCTGGTTTTAATGGCACAGTGTGCTGGTTACTGGGAGAAACAGAACTTCCCAGCACAGACTCTGGCAAAGATCTGATCTGACTTTATTTTTCTCCTAAATTATTCACTCCAGAGCGAGGTGGTGAGGTGGTGTGGGGAGCTGAAAACCAGGGAGAGCTGTGTCCTGTGGAGAGATGTCTGTATGTTGCTCTAAGGACATGTCTGCTTCATTCTCTCAGGTGGGATGCAGGATTACAACTATGTGTGGGCCAACTGCTTTGAGATCACGTTGGAGCTGTCCTGCTGCAAATACCCTCCGACCTCTGAGCTTCAGCAGGAGTGGGAGAACAACAGGGACTCTCTCCTTGCTTTCATTGAGAAGGTAGCGTGGGGCTGGGACGGGACGTGGGGGCGGCAGCTGTGAAACCTCCGTGTCTGTGGTGGGCTGAGAGCTCCAGCTTCAGCTGTTCTTGTGGCTTTGTTTGCTGCATGTGGTGACACAACAGCTGCAGTTGCTGTGCAGAGGTCTGTGGCTACAAAGCTGACCTGTGGTTCTACCACAGTTCCCACATCCTCCACGATAGCAGAGCTCTGCTCAGAGGGGCCTCGTGGGGTTTGTTGTGAAGTAGAGGGGACCAGATCCGAGTACTGCAGAGCATGGCCTTGGTGCCATGAATCTCCAGTGATGCTGAAAAGCACCAACACTGCTGAGAATCCTCTGGCAGGCTGTCTCCAGATGCTCATGTGTGAGTTGAGCAGGGCACAGTTTACACTGGGAAAGGAAGCAGCTGCGTTTTGCCCCTCAGGATGACCCATGTCCCTGCCATGTTCATATCCTGTGCCCATGTTGATGAAATGGAGGATTTGTTGGAGAGGATCAATTCTGAGGTCTTGCTGCCTTCCCAGGGCATGCTGGAATTCCTGTCAGAGAATCATAGAAATGTTTTGGTTGGAAGAGACCTTTAAGGTTATCTAGTCCAGCCTTGGACCCAAGAGCAGCGTGGCTGGCAAACCATGGCTCACAGTGCCATGTCCACATGTTTCTTGAGCATCTCCTTGGGGGGTAACTCTCAGCCTCCCCGGGCAGCCTGTTCCAATGCCTGACCACTCTTTCAGAAAGGAATTTTTTCCTAATACCCAACCTAAACCTCCCCTGGCACAATTTCAGTCCATTACCTCTCATTCTGTCACCTGATACTAGAGAGGAGAGACCAACCCCCAGCTCACTGCAGCCTCCTTTTGGGGAGTTGTAGCTTTCTCACCGCCTGGCAGCTGCCCTGCTCTGCTTCATTGGAGGACCGGCAGAGAGGTATTGCTGGCTGAGGACACAGCTCCCCTGACGTTGCCTGTCTTCAGTCAGGCTCTTGCATTGTTCTCCTCAGGTCCACATGGGTGTGAAAGGCTTTGTGAGGGATGCAGTCAGTGAGGCTGGCCTGGAGAACGCCACCATTGTTGTTGCTGGGATCGCTCACAATGTCACCGCGGGAAAGTTCGGCGATTACCACCGGCTGCTCGTGCCTGGGACCTACAATGTGACTGCACTTGTGACAGGGTAAGGGCTCTGTGGCAGCCTGTGTCCACACTGCCAGCTTCTTGTGTTCCTTCACTTGATTTCTTCCCCCAAAGCAGCTTGTTGTGTATGTAAGGGGTCTGGCTGGAAGCTGCAGCAGTAAATCGCTCCAGCATAGAGCTGCAGCTGTGTTTGTTCACCCTGTGCCCCACTCCAGTGCTGGCTGCATGGCATTTCTGTCACCTCTGCTTGGATGAATGTGCATCTTGCTTCTTGGGCAGAGGGGTTGCTTCAGTTAAGAGTTTGTGTTGCCTCAAGTCTAGGTGTGAACAGCCCCTGAGATAGCCCTAGGAGATGCCTGAGGCTTCTTCCCCAGCCAGTCTGTGAGCAGGAACTCATGCCTCTGTGACACAGCAAGGGCAGTAGTGTGGTTGGGTCCAGTGGCAGTGGGACAAGTCCTGTCAGCTGCTTCCCTGGTGAATCTTTCAGGTGGTTGTTAGCATCCCAGTGTGTTTGGGTTGGGAGCAGGAGGCTGGAGTGGTGGGCAGGCTGCAGGTGGCTTTGGCCTGTGTTCTGCAGTCTCCTTGCTGAAGCCAGGTGTGCTTACTTATTTTACAGTTATGCACCAGTGACCAAAGAGAACATTGAGGTGAAGGAGGGAGAAGCAACAGAAGTGAATTTCTCCTTGCAGCCAACAGTAAAGCCGCCGGCTCGTAACGTCACGCAGGTCACAGCACCGCCGGCTCCTGCCTCTACCATCACCTCCAGCCCTGTGCAGGAAGAGGTGCCCAGCCCAACCCCTCTCCATCAGCCCATCCAGCCTGTGGACTTCCGCCACCACCATTTCTCAGACATGGAGATCTTCCTGCGGCGCTACGCCAACGAGTACCCCAACATCACCCGCCTCTACTCCGTGGGCAAGTCGGTGGAGCTGCGGGAGCTCTACGTGATGGAGATCTCGGACAATCCTGGTGTCCATGAAGCAGGTAACCTGGGCAGTCCTCTGTAGCAAGACACTGGTGACAGGCCATTTGCTCTGGGAGATGGTGGGCGCAGGAAAAAAGTTTAGAGCTGGCACCTGTCTGAAGAGAGGCCAAACTGCACCTTGCGGTGTCCATGCTAAAAAGACACGGTGCAGTGGGTGGCACTGCTGTGAGTTAAAGTGTTGCTGGGGGCATCTGCACTGGTTTTGGAGCTCTGGGGACAGAAGGACTTAAGGGACTTCCCTGAAACAGTGTTTGTTCTTCCTGAGTGTCATGGGAGCAGTAGGGTCAGTTTTAGATGTGAATGCCCTACAGCTAGCAGAAGGACCTGAGAGAGCCATGCTCGGGGTGGTGACATGCCTCTAAGCTTTAGTGGTAGTTACAGTTCTCCTTGGCCATGTGCCTGCAGGTGAGCCAGAGTTCAAGTACATTGGTAACATGCATGGGAATGAAGTTGTGGGTCGAGAACTTCTCCTGAACCTCATCGAGTACCTCTGCAAGAACTTTGGCACAGACCCTGAGGTCACTGACCTGGTTCAGAACACACGGATCCACATCATGCCTTCTATGAACCCTGATGGCTATGAGAAGTCCCTGGAAGGTATTGCTGTCTGTGCTGAAATATCTGTGGGGTTTCTAGCTCTGAGAAAAAACTTCTAGGTTCAAGGTACCTCCCTGAGAGATCTGGAAGCCTTCTTGGAGCAGAAGTGCTTTCTGCACAGGGAAGTTGGGAAGGGACTGAGCAGATGGACCATGCATAGCAGGATGTGGGTGGTTGACTGATGCTTGAAGCTGTTGGAGATAGCTGTATGCTTCAGCAGGGCTATATGCTGCCCCTCTTTGGGTCCCCTTATGGTTGGTGGCTATCCTAAGGCTTATTTTAAACCAAGACATTCCTTTGACACAGCTCATGCTTGCTGTGCTTCACTCCATGCTTAGTCACATGTGATGGGAGAGCCAGGCTGTCTGCAGAGCCCTTGTCCAAGCATAATACAGACTTTCTGTCATGATGTTGAAATTGGCAGAAGCATCCTTCAGGGAAGTCCTTAAATCTGCGTGGCTCTTGCAGATTGGCAGAGCAGAGTCTGTCCAGAATGATTTATCTGGAAGCAGAGCTCTGCTTGGGTTTATCAAAGAACTTGCCCAGCTGGTTTGAGAAGGTGAGCTCTGAGGTTTCTGTGGTTTTGGCATCCAGCTGCTGGGATTGTTGGTGGTTTGCTGCCTTTCTGCTGGCTGTGGCCTGCCCCTGCAAACACCCACTGGAAAGGGCCCTTGGGACACCTCTGTGCCCCCAGCAGGCCCGTCCTGAGGGAGAGCATGGGGATCCCACCACTCTGGGGTGCAGGAAGCCAATTCTGTTGTGCTCTCTGCTGTTTTTCTTCAGTTGATAGCTGTTAGCTCTGTAGTAAGAGGATGAAGCCTCTGCCTGGCAATGGGAGCTTGCATAGGTGGCAAGCTGGAGCATGTGTTTGACTTTCAGGAGACAGAGGAGGCACTGTGGGCAGGAACAACAGCAACAACTACGACCTGAACCGGAACTTCCCAGATCAGTTCTTCCAAGTGGCAGACCCTCCACAGCCAGAAACTCTGGCTGTCATGACCTGGTTGAAGACTTACCCATTTGTGCTCTCAGCAAACCTGCATGGAGGTATGGCAGCCAAACAGAGCTCCTTCCTTGGCACTGAGAGTCAAGGGGTGAGAGTTTGCAGAGGGATATTTCTGTGGTGTTCTGAGAATGACCTGAGGAGCTCTCTCAAAGAGCTCTCTGCCCTGAGCATGGCAGGAGAGAAGGCAGACAGATTCCTGCATCAGGGATGAGGCCATTTCCAAAGAGCCTACACAGAAAAAGGAGTAAACCAAACCTTTTGTTTGTGCTGCTGGAAGGTGGATCAGAGGCTAGAAACAAAGGGGGAGAGCCACGTTCCCAAGCACATTTGTAGGGAGTTGAAGGGGCTGTGGGGAGGATCCCAACCACTTCTCTGAAGGGAGGATGTGGAGTAGTGAGCTCATTGCCTGCTGGGAGATGGGGATGGGCTGCTGCTCAGCTGCTGGGAAGGTGACAGAGTGCTGTGGCTGGTGCAGGCTTTGTAGCATTTATAAAACGAAGGGAGCCAGGTCTGATCCTGAGGGTTCCCTGCCCTGCGCTGCATGGCGGAGCTGTGAAATTTGCTGTAATTTAATTATCTGCTTGGAGTGATCTCAATTAAGTCTCTGCATTACAGCTTATTCCCCAGACAGTTTGTCTGCTGGCTGGTAGCTGTGGTAACTTGCAGGTGGGAGCTTGCTTCGTTTTGTAGTGCAGAAGCAGCGTGTGTGTGGGTATGAGGGGGCTGGCAGCTCGCCAGCAGCAGTGGTGTCTGGGGTTCCACGGTGCTATTAGTACAACTTGCTTAGGGAAAGCTTCAGTCAGCCAAAGATGTTACAGGCAGTGCTTGCAGTAAATTCCAGAAGGCTGGAAAATCACAACAGTTGGGGCATGTGCTAGGAAATTCCTTCCCTTGCTTTCTCTCTTCTGTGAAAGTGATTATTATGAGGTTGTGCTCATCCCTCCTGTGGGGAGGAGCCAAACCTTCGATGTGTGCTGGCTTGGGTTCACCTTCCCAGATGGGTGTGGTCTTAGCTCTTCCTGTGCCTTGTGTTGGCTCTTCTAGCCATTTGTGTAATGCCAGTCTGGAGAAACAGGAGACTTGGCACCCTGGAGGAAAAGCAAAACTTCCTCTGTTAGGCTGAGGGCTCGCTTGGGAACTGTGCAAGTCAAAGCTTGTTTCCCCTGCAGGCTCTCTGGTGGTTAATTACCCCTTTGATGATGATGAACAAGGAATAGCCATATACAGTAAATCCCCAGATGATGCTGTGTTTCAGCAGCTGGCACTTTCCTATTCCAAGGTAACTGTTACTCTAACAGGAAAGCAGGCACATCCTGCTGGATTCACTCTTGATGCTGCCAGGAACCTCCTGAGCAGCTGGTAGGGGAGGGCACAGGTACTGTGGGTGTGGGTGCCTGGTGTTGCAGGCACATTAGAAGGGTGCTGTGGGAGGCTCTTGTTCCATGGGTGGATGTCCAGCATGTTTTGTGTGCAGGCACTGCAGGAGGAGTGCTCTGGGTGGGCATGGGGGCCAGTGCTCTGTGGGGTGGTAGGAACTGCTGTAGCCAGGCTGGGAGGAGGGCAGGGATGTGTGTGGGTTGGGTGTGGGTGCAGTCTGTTTGTGCTGCAGCCATACAAACACGTGTCCACATGCACCCTTGTGGCTGGTTACCCCAAGTGTGTGACTCACGTTAGGAGAAAAGTGCCAGTGGCTGTCAAGTGCAAGCTCAGTTTCACATGTTGCATCCTGTTTTTAGGAGAACACCAAGATGTACCAAGGAAGCCCTTGTAAGGATATGTACCCCACTGAGTACTTCCCACATGGCATCACTAATGGTGCTCAGTGGTACAATGTGCCAGGTAAGGTAGGCCCTAAGGCTTTTTACACTCTTTAACTTCAAGTTAGTGTGAGAGCACCTTCAAGAATTTAGTCTGATCAGTCACACACTCTGCATTGGTCAAGCCCAGACTGGGCCTTGGGTGTCTTTTATGACTCTTCAATAATGTACCCAGATAAAGTTATTCCAGGGGGAAGGAATTTACAGTGTCATTTTTCTGGCTATTAGCAAAATGGTTTCATAACATTTTACAGCACTAGATGAGTGTGAAAGGCATTTACAAGAAGGGTGACTATTGGTCTGCTATTTTGTCACCCCTTTGAAGCTTGAATCTTGCCCTGTGTAAAAGCTTTGGCTATAAAATGTGTGCTGTGGTTTGTCCTTCAGCTTTCTCCCTGTCCTGGTTTGAGCTGGACTGCATTCCACCATCTGATAGGGTTTGGTTTTGGGGAGGGTGGGGTGTTTACTCTGAGCTGTGGTACAGCTACCTTCAGGAGACCTTATCACAACTTTTTTCATTCCTATTGTAGGTGGGATGCAAGACTGGAATTACTTAAATACAAACTGCTTTGAGGTGACCATTGAGCTGGGCTGTGTGAAATATCCAAAAGCTGAGGAGCTGCCAAAGTACTGGGAGCAGAACCGCCGCTCCCTCCTCCAGTTCATGAAGCAGGTGAGACTCTTGGAGCCAAGCAATTGCATGAGCTGCCTCTGAGGTTTGCACTAGAGGTGCCAGAATGAGCAGGCTAATTGTGGGCTGAAGCAGGCACTGCTTCCTGACTAGACTTGGGTACCTGCTCCATGGAAATCATCCCCATCCAAACAGCATAGAATTAACCAGGTTGGAAAAGACCTTCAAGATCAAGTCCAACCTATCAGCCAAGACCATCTAATCAACTAAACCATGGCACCAAGTGCCTCATCCAGTCTCTTCCTAAACACCTCCAGTGATGGTGACTCTACCACCTCCCTGGGCTGCCCATTCCAATGGCCAATCTTGCTGTGAAGAACTTCTTCCTAACATCCAGCCTAAACCTCCCCTGGCACAGCCTGAGACTGTGTCCTCTTGTTCTGGTGCTGGTTGCCTGGGAGAAGAGACCAACCCCCACCTGGCTACAACCTCCCTTCAGGTAGTTGTAGATATCAATAAGGTCTGCCCTGAGCTTCCTCTTCTCCAGGCTAAGCAACCCCAGCTCCCTCAGCCTCTCCTCACAGGGCTGTGCTCCAAGCCCCTCACCAGCTTTGTTGCCCTTCCCTGGACACGTTCCAGCAACTCAACATCTTTTCTAAACAGGGGCCCAACAGGTCTCAACTCCTCTCCCCTTCTCAGCATACCAGAGATCTGTATGGAAACAGCAGCCAGGTGTAGGCTTGTTATTTACCATACCTTGGTTGTCCCTAGGCTGGAGTGGCCTTTATGTGCTGTTCCCACCTGAGTCCATGGCTGGTGGCGGTGTTGTGCACCTGGGGCATGCAAACAAAGGTGTGGAGCAGAGTGTGCCATAGTGGCACCCTGAGCCAAACAATTGCTCATTGTACTCATCAGGTGATCTTTCTTCATGCCAGATACTGTGTCTAACCTGAACCTTTTTTGGAACATGTTGCTCCTCTGGGACTGCTGAACCTCTTGGGCTGGGGGCTGGTGGGCTTTGGGGTGGGGTGGGAGCCGAGTGAGGGCTGGCACTCAGCAGGGCTGTGGGTCTGTGTGCAGGTTCACCGTGGTGTCTGGGGGTTTGTGCTGGATGCTACAGACAAGAGAGGCATTCTCAACACCACCATCAGCGTTGCTGACATCGACCACCCAGTGACCACCTCCAAGGACGGAGACTACTGGCGCCTCTTGGTCCCAGGGACCTACAAAATCACAGCATCTGCCCGAGGGTGAGCGAAGCCATGGCACAGGGAGCAAACAGCTGCATGAGTGACTCCCCAGACAGAAGTAGGCCCAGAGTGTTTCTTTTGCCTGCTGGCCTGTGCAGAATTAGCAGTGTAATGCTACCTTCATGTACCTGCTCACTTGGTATGCAGTCCAAATCTTGCCTTAGTCTGGAGGTGGTGTGAGGATGGAGTTGATAACTGAGTGTCTCTAAGGGAAATTCTCTTGCAGGCAGCTACCCACAGAAATGACTTCACTTCAGCTGCTGCCCAAACATCTGTGTTACAGCAGCCTGACTTGTCCTGCCAGTCTGTCTCACAACCCTGAAAACATCTCAGCAAAAAGCAGCTCAGTGACTTGTTGAGCCCTAAGCTGCTCCCTGTCCTCTTACCATTCCCTTGTCCCTTTGAAATGTTCTTACTCTTCATTTCTATGCTTCTGACATTTGGCTGGGAAGCAGTAGCAGTCCTGTGTGAGTGTCTAGTCAGAAAAGAGAATGGCTTGTGGTGAGATCTTGAACCCCTGATGTTTCCTTGTGCCTTTTTGTCCCCTGTATAGGTATGATCCAGTCACTAAGATGGTTGAAGTTGGCAGCAAAGGTGGGGTGCAGGTGAACTTCACTCTTAAGCGGACAGACATCAAAGTGGAGGAGGGGAAGGTGCCAGTCGTGAACACTCCAGACACCAGCGACCCCAACGAGAAGGAGTTTGAGACCCTGATCAAAGATCTCTCTGCTGAGAATGGCCTGGAGCGCCTCCTGCTGGCCTCCTCGGGGAACGTCTCTCCCTATCGGTACCGCCCATACAAGGACCTCTCCGAGTTCCTCCGAGGCCTCTACCTGAACTACCCACACATCACAAACCTCACCAGGTGAAAAATCAAAGCAGCAGTGCTCAGCTCCTCCCTGAGCTGTGGTAGGGACATAGTGAAATGACAAACCGGGAATGCAGTGCAGAGGAGGGCAGTTTGTCCCTCCTGTGCCCTTGTCCCTCCTCTTCCCTGTGATGCCTGAGTTTTGGGGGAGCTCTACACGGAAGGGTGTGGTGGCAGAGCACTGGCTGCAGGCACTCACAGATGCATCTATGAGCTTTTTTCTGAGACATCATTTTACTGACTTTAAATCCATGGTGCTGTCAGTTCCCCAGGGGTGCATGGGACTGGCCAAATTCCTGAGTTTCTGCAGATACCTCTCCCCCATGCTCTCTGTTTCCTTCCTTTTCCAAATCCTTTCTGACACCCATTCTACTAAAAAGTCCCGGATGAAATTTGACTTGCAGATCTCAGATGGCCTTTTTATTGTCTGCCTTCAGAGTTTAATCCAGTAGTGTGCCCTGTTTGACTTAGCCTGCCCTGAGCCACCGCCTCTGCCTTCCTGCAGGAGACCAGCTGTTGCAGTCCTCTGCTTGTTTTTGTGACCTGTAGCCCTTCTCTTCTGTCAGCTTCAGAAAGCAGAAATCTCTTTGTCCCAGGACCTCGTTTGCTTGTTGTCACCAGGCACAACATGCTCATGTGCTGTCCCCACTGGTGCCAAAGCAGCTTTTCTGATCTGTAGCCTCTATTGTCCTTCCAGTTGCTTCAGCCCCAATTGTGTTCCCTGCTTTGCTTACATTGGGTTTGCTAGCTTAATGTCATGTTTGTAGCAACAGCTTCTGCATTAGTGGGAACAATCTGAAGCAGAGATTTTTGTCCTCTGCTTCAGGTGCTTTATAAATTGGTTTGATGTCCAGATGTATCCTGCTCTGAAGGCAATGAAACAAACCCACAGCAAACACCACTGGAAACACAGAGGCATGTAGCAGTTGCACATTTGTCCTGATGTCATGGGCTATATGGAGATACATAGAGCACTGGGTGTTCTGTGTGTCTGGGCCTGGATACATCCTTTCACAGATGCTTGTGCTCAGACTTGATGCTGATAGCGAATTCTGCAAACCTTTTCCCACGTGGTTGTGTTTTGCGTGTTGCTGGTCTCTGCAGCCTCCTCGTGGGGGTTGGCAGCAGTTCTTCTCCACACTGGGCTTTCCCCATAGGCTGGGGGTAGGGCTGTGCTCCTGACCTGACGTGCTGGCTTCTCGTTCCTTGGCAGTTTGGGTCAGAGCGTTGAGTTCCGCCAGATCTGGTCCCTGGAAATCTCCAACAAACCCAACCAGTCGGAGCCCGAGGAGCCCAAGATTCGCTTCGTTGCTGGTATTCATGGAAACGCTCCTGTTGGCACAGAGCTGCTCCTGGCACTCGCAGAATTTCTCTGCATGAACTACAAGAAGAATGCTGCTATTACAAAGGTGAGGAGCCCAGTGCAAGGCAGCCCTCCAGCTGCATCCTGAGTCGGCAGTGCTCGCTGGGAGAGACTTTCCTTAACACAAGCTTGCGGCTTGCCGCGACCCTGTGCGTAACAGGGAGACGTTATGAGATCCATGAGGCAGGTGGGAATCTCTCAGTGCAGTTACTAGGATGAGATGCAGGCAAAAGAGATGTGTGGAGAATGAAGCCCAGCAGTTGCACTTCATGTACTGTTTCTGCTCCTCTCGCTCAGCTGATTGACCGAACGCGGATTGTGATTGTGCCTTCCCTGAACCCAGACGGACGGGAGATCGCCCAGGAGCGAGGCTGCACCTCGAAGATAGGCCAGAACAATGCTCATGGCAAGGACCTGGACACAGACTTCACAAGTAAAGCAACCCAGAGCAAAGCAGTGTGTAGTGTCCATGTAACAATGTAGGCTGCTGCAGAAGTCTCCTGCTGGCTGCTCTAGGGCTGGATGTAGTTGTTTAGGTCACAGGGGTCTGCCTGTCCAGAGAGCTTGGGCAGCACAGCTGCTGGGAAGCTTCCAAAGCTGGGTCCCTCTTATAGCTGGTAATTTATAGTCTTATTTGCAATGAGGTCAGACAATACCTGCTGTATTTTTCCTGTTAATTAATGTCTTTCAACCCCCACTTCTGAAACATGCCCTCTGGTCAGGCTCCCCAGACACAAATCTCCTTTTTTATCATGCTTTTCTGGTTTCCATGTAACTGCTTGCTGTATCCATAGCACTGTGTCAGTGCATGCCCACCCTTCCTGGGGACAGTGGCCAGGTTTGGCTGAGATCATCCCAAATGCTTTCTTAAGAAAACGTTAATTCTGTGGCACTGGGGAGAGCAAGCACCCAGGCAATGCCCCCTGCATCACAGGAGCAAATAGCTTGAGGAAATAGTGAGGTCATATTTGTCGAGCTTTGCACAGGAATTCCTCCCATGGGTAGTGTGGACTAGGTGCTTAACTTAATCTGTCAGGTGCAGCTGCTGAGATCTGGCAGATGCAGCAGACAGTTTCAGACATAAACAAAGAGGGATTTCTGCTGGCTGCTCAAACAGCAGAGGAAACTCTTCTCAGTTCCCTTTTCTGTTTGTTCTTCTGATTTACAGGCAACTTCTCCAGGTACTCAGGGACACGAGAGCCTGAGACCAAAGCCATCGTGGACAACTTGATACTGAAGCACGATTTCAGCCTCTCAGTTGCACTGGATGGAGGATCTCTGCTTGTCACTTACCCATATGATAAGCCAGAGCAGACAGGTATGACTGCCTCCTCCAGGGCCTCACATGCTGCTAGCCTTGGGCTGTTCCTGCAGAAGTTCATGTGACCATGTCCTGTAAGAGCTTTTTGTGCTGGTGGTGTTCTGCAGCCTCCTTTTGTGTTCAGCCCTTTTTTACATGGAGTTTACAGACTGTTTAGAAAAGCCTAACAGGATTCAGCTAGGCATCAGAACACTTACTTTTCCTACAACAGTATTCCAGCATTTCCTCTGCCAGAGGCAAGCTAAAGTCTGCTTTTGCTCTCACCCCTTAGTGCTGGAGGAAATGTGGAATGCTCATCTAGCAGTGTGTGTCACTGTTTCATACAGGATCAAGGGGTTCAAATGGGAATCTGCCTCTCCAGTGAACAGGATTTGTACTCTAAGTCTCACTTTCCTCTTTGTAGTGGAGAACAAAGAAACATTGAAGCATTTGGCATCTCTGTATGCAAACAACCACCCGCTGATGCACTTGGGCCAGCCAGGCTGTCCAAATAAGTCAGGTAAGTTTGGTTAAATCCTTTAGCCCTGCTGTCAACTGATGCTAGACTCTGCTAGGAGCAGACCTGCCTGACAGCTGTGTTCTTGCTTTCACAGATGAGAATATTCCTGGTGGTGTGATCCGTGGCTCCGAATGGCACAGTCACTTGGGGAGTATGAAGGTACTTCACCACAGCACAAACCTTTCCATCTCTGCTAAACAAGCATTTAAAAGCATATTTGTTCTGGTGGTCTGGGCAAAACTTCCCCCACCTCCGGCTACACCTTGGAAAGCTTTTCAACACCACCTCTTCTCTTGTAACTGTGGGTTTGGGTTTTGCAGGATTTCAGCGTTACCTTTGGCCATTGTCCCGAGATCACCGTTTACACCGGCTGCTGTTACTTCCCCAGTGCAGGACAGCTGCCCAGCCTGTGGGCAGACCACAGGAAATCTCTCCTCAGCATGCTCGTGGAGGTGAGCCACAGCCTGTGGGAGGATGTTCTGGCAAACAGTGAAGGTAGCAGGCAGGGTGGGGAGGGGGAGAGGCGGAGAACAGCACGGAGAGGCTTTGTGGTTTGGTTGGTGCTGTGTAATTGCAGGCAGACATAATTTAAACTGTGTGAGGAGCAGATTTGACAGGCAGCAAGTGACCAGGAAATGTGTTGACACAAGAGTTTGATTATGGGGGTCAGGGATGGAGAATGGGCTCTATTTTGAGAGGAAGATTAGATCTTTTTTTTAGTTGTAAATGTGATGTATGCTTGGATCTGAACACCAAGTGTTTGAAATGCTTTATTTCAGGTTCATAAGGGAGTCCATGGATTTGTCCAAGACAAGAGTGGCAAGCCAATTTCTAAAGCTGTCATTGTTGTTAATGAAGGCTTGAAGCTCTGTACTAAAGAAGGTGGCTATTTCCACGTGCTCCTGGCTCCAGGTCTGCATAACATCGATGTGAAGGCCAATGGGCACCAGACAAAACATGTCAAGGTATACATTGGAGGTGTTCCCTCCACTCCCAGTCATATAAAGGCATCTCTGTTTGGGGTCTGTTAATCAGCTGTCTTTAGGCCCTGCATATGTGCCCAAGGTAGCTCTTTTCTGCCTTGATTCAATGGATGGGGAAGCTTTTCCCAGCACAGCTGCGTTGTCTTGAGCAGTAGCTTTGCTTTCCATTGCACTTGGCTTTGGCATCTGCCCAATCCTGCCCTGGTCAGCAAGTATCTCCTTTGTCTGGTCAGCCAACAGAGATGAAAGCTCTGAGATGGTCTGAGCTCTTGGGTCTTTCTGCAGGTCTTGGTTCGTCCTGATGCTCCCAGCTCCGTGCTCATTGTGTTTGACACAGAAAACAGGATCTTTGGTCTGCCAAGGGAGCTGGTTGTAACTGTTGCAGGTAAAGTGATGCTTTTGATCAAAGCTCTGATCTTTGCTTTCTGTGCCCAGTTCATGCTGCCAATGACCCTCTTCCTCACTGAACTGGAAAAGCCATCTCCTCCTTTCCCTTCTGAACAATTTGCCCTTGCAAACTGGTCTAAAAACCCTTGGATCTGGTAGTTCTGGGCTGGTGGATGGGAGGGAGGAAGCACAGAGTCTTGCAGGGGTCTGAAGTATCCAAAATGGATTTTGAGATGCCTGGAAAGGGGAGAGCCTGTTTGTGTGTAGAGCTGTAAGCTAGGAGATCCTCTCTTCCCCACAGTTTCTGAGTGCTGTAAGTTTGTTATTTTGGGTTGGGTTGTTGTTGTTTATATAGTTTAAAGCCAGTGGTCTGCAGAGATGCTCAGTGATGTGATCCCTGATGGTGAGCACAGAGCAGTCCTGCTCTGGGAGCAGCTTTCTTGCATGCTCTGTTTTGTGTGGCCTAGGAGGAAGGAGCAGGGTCACAGTGCAGTGAGGAAAGTGGTTGCGACTGTAGAAGGGAAGACAGATGGTGGCAAGACTATGAACCTCTGGGGTGAATGGGGCATTGACTTAAATGTCTTCTCTCTGGCAGGTGCAAGTATGTCTGCTCTGGTCCTCACAGCCTGTATCATCTGGTGTGTCTGCTCAATTAAGTCCAACAGACACAAGGATGGCTTCCACCGCCTCCGGCAGCACCACGACGATTACGAGGATGAAATCCGCATGATGGCCACTGGCTCCAAAAAGTCCCTTCTAAGCCATGAATTCCAGGATGAAACAGACACTGAAGAAGAAACACTGTACTCCAGCAAACACTGACAACCCCCCCTGGGCAGGAGAGGAGGTTCCCATGGACTAGACTGGGTGGGGAGGGCGATCCCTGTGGTTCAGTTCTGAAACGTTAGCTTGCAGGATGTGTCCTCCAGAGGCGTGGGTGGCAGCTCCCAGCTTCCCTCTATTTGCTGTGTTCCTATGGACCTGAAAATCAGTGGGGGTTGGAGGCTAAGGTTGTGATTGTTACATTTTTGAGTCATGATCTGGAGGTTCACGTGACACTGTTGGAAAGGCAACTTAACAGGGTGGCCGCATTGCACTTCCCCAGCATCTCAACACCAGTGGACAGATGGTGGGGAAGTGCCCTAAGACCGGTGTGGAGTTGTCGATGCAACACTCCAAAGCAGTTTCTCTACCTGTTTTGATTTCATGTTTCCCACTCCTTACTTGGGAGAAGCCAGATCCTTCACTTGACTCCATGTTCTGCAGAGCAGCCCTTGGAAAAAGGCCAAAAAGAAAAACAAAGTCCTTGGTTCTCAGCTGCTTCCTTGGAGCTTCTCCCCACTCTGAGGTGCTGTGGCCTGCTACGATCTGCTGTGGTTGTGGAGCACCTCTGTGTTGCTAGTTCTGGGCAGTGACTTGGCATCCTGAAAGCTGGGGCAGATGACGTCCGTTCTTGACGTGGGCTGGAGAAAAGAGCCAATGTTGGGGCTTTAGTGAACTCTGACAAAGTTCAGCTGCTTGCCAGCTCTGCAGTACTGCTGTTTCTCACTTCTGGGGAAGAAAGAACCTTTATCCCCATCACACCTGGTTGCTTTTCATTTGTGTAGCAGACTTGGCCTTGGGGGTCTCACGTTAGTGTTACAGCAACACAGTGTCTGTAAGAGCAACTGAAGGTTGTTCTGAGCAAATGGACAGACTGATTGTGATGGGTACTGTAGAAGAGCAGTTGGTTACAGACTCCCCCTGACCAGTTTTGCTCAAGTCCTCCACTACTCAGGAGGAAACAGTGAAATCTGCTTTGTATTTGAGCATTATTGGAGCAGCAGGGAGAGGCCATGGGAGAACCTATGGCCCAACTTACCTCTTGGCACCATTTGCCATTGTCCACATAATACCATTTAGAGATCAGAGCACTTTGGAAACAACTTCACATCAAGCTCTGGTGGGTGCAGGCATGAAACTGGCTTGCTGGTTTGGCTCTGTTTACTACAGCATCCCTGAAGTACGTAGCAAGAGCTCCACCTTCTTGTGTCTGCAGCTGTGTGCTGCTGTGGAGCATGAGGGAGGGCTGAAGGGGAAGGGAAAAACAGTCGAATTCTGGTTTGTAGCACTTGGCAGGAAGTTGGAAAGGGGAACCACAATGTGCATCCCCTAGACATAAGGGATTTTGGGGCAATAGAAGGGAAGAATGGCTGAAGTGTTGATTTACAAAGCCTTTATGCACCTCTGATGTTTCTGGGTGGAAGATTTGGGTTAGAATAGGCACTTACTTTCTTGCTGCTCATTTTATTTTCTAATTCTTTCACCACTGACCTGAGCTCTGGGGTGCAGGAGCTTGTTGCAGCAATGTCTTAGGCATCTAGTTTGCTCTGAGCTGATCTGTTCTCCAGCAGCCTGGAGAGGTCCACTAGTGAAACCTGCATGTGGTGTCTGGGGGGAGGATATTTGCACCCAAATGTATGATGGGGTCTGTTCTGCAGGGCTCTGACCTGGTCTGCTTTGA
Source organism: Dryobates pubescens (assembly GCF_014839835.1). NCBI lineage: Eukaryota > Metazoa > Chordata > Aves > Piciformes > Picidae > Dryobates > Dryobates pubescens. The sequence goes on along the minus strand of NC_071624.1, from coordinate 26,946,582 downwards.
GGAAGCAGCACCGTGGGTTTCCTGTTGAAGACTTTGTGCCATGTCAGCAAGGGAAGGAGGTGACCTGGGCCTCTCTGTGTGGTAGATGCCCTTCCAGAACCACATGCTCTGGCTGTGTTGCTGTGCTCCTCATCTCAGCTGATTTTGTGCAGCTATTTCTAGAGACAAAGCTAACCTTTAGACACCTTCTTGCTGTTCCCCAGGGACTTCTAGTGCAAGAAATGTTATCAGATCTTGCTGGGGAGGTGTGCTGGGAACAGGGAGATAAGGCTGAGCATTCCCCATGCTCCTGTCCTGCATCGCTGCGGTGTGGAAGAGCTGCTTTTGTTTCCTCTGTTGTGCAGGAGCCACGACCATCTCTGTGCCTGCTCCCAGCTCCTCCAGCTTAGCAGGAAATGGGGTTTGGTTTTCCATGTGCAGTAGGCTGCAGAACACAACATGCAGTAGCATTAATTCTGCCTCATCTCCCAGCTTTTCCTGCTTCTGAGAGCTTTAATGAGACACAGCTGGGGTTTTATATTGAAGTGGAGTTTGCAAATGGACTCTGTTTGGGCTTTGTTTGCTGTGGAAGCAAGTAACAGACTGAGCTGGCCTTGCGTTGTCCTACTAGCAATAAGCTGTGTTAGGAGTTGGCCGTTCCCTCTGAGAGTGCATTTTGCAGTTAGCCTGGAGCAGGTGCATGTTTTTAAGGTGAGTGGAGCGAGACATTTTGCAAACGTGTGAGACTTTTCTGCACTCCAGGACCAGGTGTGGTGTCTGGCTCTTGCTCAGCCCCTGCCCGTCAGCGCTGGGGCTGTTTGTTGCCAGCGTGGACGAGGCAGGAGCCTCACCCTGTCTGTCCGTCCAATCGCGGGACAGGGAGCCGGTCCCCGCGGCCACTCGTCCCTGGCGTCTGTCGGTCCGTGCACTGTGCCTTCAAATGTACATTTTTAAAAGGGACTTGAATCGCCTTTTCCTGGAAGTGGGGTGGCGTGAGGTGAGGTCTGGCTCTGCCCTCAGCCGAGCCCCCAGGGTTTTTTTTATCTGTATACCGAGATCAAATAATATGTATAAAACTATTTTGATGTCCACATGCGTTGTGTCATTCTTCCTCCAGCGGCCGGGGGGGGAGCTCCGGGCTGGGAGGGGGATGCGGGGCGGCCGGGGGCAAGCGGCACCCGGCTGCGTGCGAGCGCGGCGCAGAGGGGCAGCGGGGGCCAGGCGCCTCCCCGTCGCTGGGTGGCGCTGTGGGGAAGTTCCGGCCGTCCCATCGGGCGCCGCGCCTCCAGGACGGCGCTCTGGCCTGCGCTGCTCGGCGGCGCGGTCTCGCCGGGCCGCGGCTGACGTTGGACAACAAAGATGGCGGCGGGGAGCAGCAACTACTGGGAAGGCAAGTGGGGCCTGAGGGCGGCGGGGACGGGGCGGCTGCGCGCTTCGGGGAGCTCCGGGGGTACAGCCCGGTCCGGGCAGGGCGGAACCGCCGCCAGGTCTCCTGTGTCCGCTTCTGGGAGGCCGGCACCGCCCGCGCCCGGAAGGCTGCCATAGACCCTCAGCCATGAGGCGTCGGTGCCCAACGGAGCCCTGCGGCGGGGAGGCTCCGGGGCCCGCGGTGAGAGGGGCGGCACCCCGCGCCCGACCCTCCCGGTCGTGTGAGATAGGGCCTGCGGGAGTTCAGCCGTGCTCCCTGCTTTCAGTATGGGGTGCTTCCCCTTCTGCGAGGGCCCCCGCTGTCGGTCGCCCCTTCTCTGTGGGCTTCCCTTCTCTGAAGCTCCGAGGGGTAGTGAAAATGCAGCCCCTAAAGGCCTGGGGTCTCCCTGCGGCTTTGTGACTTCCCTCCCGCCCTGGGCCGCCCTGTGCAGATCTCAGGAAGCAGGCGCGGCAGCTGGAGAACGAGCTGGACCTGAAGCTGGTCTCCTTCAGCAAACTCTGCACCAGCTACAGCGGCACCCGAGACGGAAGGCGCGACAGGTATAGGTACTAGACCGTTTCTTTACCTTTACGATTTGCTGAATGCTTGGTCCCACCTGTGGCTTCTATATTTAGCTTCTAAAGAAGCTCGTTTCAACAGTTTGTGGCACTGTGAGCTGGTGTTGGTCTTGATGCAAGATTAAATGATATTGACAAGTGAGTCAGGAAGGTGTGTGGGCTGCAGCGCTGCATCGTGAGAGCCTAGGTCAGGCTTCAGTTTGGAGCTGTACGGTTAGCCTGTGAACTAGTGACAGAGCTTTTGACTGCTCACCACATTGGCTTATTTCCCAGCGTTTTCTTGTATTAAACTAGCAGTAGCTTCCAGGCAGTTCATTATAAGGGGAGTTCAGCCTTGCACCTCCCAGGTGGGCTGGTGCAGTGTTCATGATCCCTGTTTAATTGATAAAGGAACTGGAGCACTGAGCAGCCATGACTGGTTCAAGGTTGTGTAGGGGAGCAGCTCTTTCTTTCTGGCTTTCTCCTAAGATGAGAAATAATAGGAGCAGAGAGAGAGCTGTGTGTATGTTCCTATGAACAAGATTTAAAATGTACATGTGAATCGATACCCATAAATTATCTCTGCTTGCTTTAGGCAAATTCATGTTTGACTGAAGAATTAATAGGATAAAACCTTTCTAGCTTGTGGGCCTGAGTTGAGGTGTTCCCTGCAGTTCCATAGCACTGATTAGCAAACTTCTCTGTCCCTGTGCACCACCTTTAAAAACTGCCATTCTATGCTCATTGAGTCCAACACTGTGTATCACTTGAGTGCGACTGCTGCATGTGTTGATAGCTTTAGTTTATCTTAAGGAGTGCAGGGAATGTGGATGGTGTGAAACTCTGAAGTTGTGTGGCTTGTATTTCAGAACACTGTTTGCTTACTAGATTAGTGGGTTGTCTTAGCACTGTGCTGTTAAGGTGTAATTGTGTAGCTGGTGTAACATGCTAACAGTGCAGTAAATAAATAAACTGAGCTCAAAGCTAGGGGGAGAATGGCCCAGGCTTCAGAGCTGAGCTGCTAGCAGGCTGCTGTGTGGTGTCAGGCATTTCTTCCAAGGGGATGCATTTTCCCCAGGTGATACTTGTTAAGTTTAGGTAAGAGTTCAAGTTGTGATAAGAAAATGGTAATTTTTCTGAGCTTAATTCACGTCTCTGGGAAACCTGGGTAGTGGAACTTGCCAGCACTTGATAGTAGTGTTTCCTTATTTCTTGGCTTCATGAAAAGCTGAGGGACTTCTCAGTAACTCCTCCTCCTCTTTTTCCTTAGCTCTGACACAACTCCTCTCTTAAATGGATCAAGTCAGGACAGAATGTTTGAGACCATGGCTGTGGAGATTGAGCAGCTCCTGGGAAAGGTAACTGAAGTTACTGTGGTCTCCCTTCAGCCCCTGGGGAATCACTGCAGTGCTGGTTTCTGTGATGGGTGGCAGGGTGTGGGTGTTAGAGAAGCGTTTCAGAAGGCATGTGTCTGTTGTTAGAGCTACCTTCTACAACTCCTGCCCTGCAACTTTCTCACAAGACTGAACCATTCCCTGGGTTTGGGTGGTTTGTTTGCTTTCTTTCTGTAGCTTACAGGAATAAATGACAAAATGGCAGAGTACACAAACAGCGCAGGAGTCCCCTCCCTGAACGCTGCTCTGATGCACACGTTACAGCGCCACAGAGACATACTGCAGGTAACAAGCATCCCTCCTCCTTACTTGTTTGGAATAATAACTGGTAGGACTGATACCACAGCATGCCTGTCTCACCACAGTCATAGGGATCTTTTCCAATCCAAACAGTTCCAAAATCATCAAGTCCAACCATCAAACTAAGACCTCTATGGCCATAAAACTGTGTCCCCATGTCTACTTGTTTTTTGAACACCTCCAGGGACAGTGACTCCACCACCTCCCTGGGTACCCTCTTCCAATGCCTGACCACTCTTTCAGGAGAGAAGGTTTTTCTGCTATCCAGTCTAAACCTCCCCTGGCACAATTTCAGGCCATTCCCTCCCTGATACTAGGGAGAAGAGACCAACCCCCACCTCACTCCAACATTTTGAGAGATGGTTAGGTCTCTAACTTGAGCATACTGTTTGTTAAACTGGTCTCCTGTTCCTCATTTTGGGGTGGTTGTTCCATTGCAGGATTATACACATGAATTCCACAAAACCAAAGCCAACTTCTTGGCAATACGAGAAAGGGAGAACCTGTTGGGATCCGTACGGAAAGACATCGAGTAAGTGCTGGTGTGTGTGACAGCAATGGCACTGTCCTTAGAGGGAGGAGAAGGCAGCCCTCCTGTAGCAGAATCCTTGGCACTGCTTATTCCTCTGGGCTGTGAACAGAGCAAAAAAAGTTAGTTGGTGGCTTTGATAAAAGTGATGAGAAGATTTGGGTTGGGTTGTTTAGCTGAAAAGTCATTCAGCTAAAGGATGGCTTTATTAAAGGCATGATAAGATTCTGGTTTGGTTTGGTATTTTTCAACTGAGAAGGAATTCATGGTTTGAAAGTGGCACTTTGAGGCTGTGCCAAGTCACATTAAGAATGTCTGGAATTTTTGTGTTTGGTCACTTAGAATGGAATAGAATTAGCCAGGTTGGAAGAGACCTTTGAGATCACCATGTCCAACCTATCCTCCAACACCATCTAATCAACTAAACCATGGCACCAAGCACCCCATCCAGGCTCTTCCTAAACACCTCCAGTGATGGTGACTTCACCACCTCCCTGGGCAGCACATTCCAATGGGCAATCACTCTTTCTGTGAAGAACTTCTTCCTAACATCCAGCCTAAACCTCCCTTGGCACAGCTTGAGACTGTGTCCTCTTGTTCTGGTGCTGGTTGCCTGGGAGAAGAGACCAACCCCCACCTGGCTACATCCTCCCCTCAGGTAGTTGTAGACAGCAAGAAGGTCTGCCCTGAGCCTCCTCTTCTCCAGGCTAAGCAAGTAGTTTGGTACTTCAGAGTACCAAAGCCCGATAACTATCTGAATCAGTTCATAGCATCTCATGAAAACCTTCTGGAAAAGTATTTTTCAACTCTTTATTTTTTTTGTACATTTCAGATCATATAAAAGTGGGTCTGGAGTGAACAACAGAAGAACAGAACTTTTCCTGAAGGAGCACGAACACCTTCGGAAGTAGGTCTCTCTTGTTTCTTGCTGCTCTTGGAGCTGTCTGACTGCGCTGGGGGACAAACCTTGCTTCCTTTCAAGCATGGGTCAGAGCTTTGTGCCCACGCTGGATGCCTCGCACTGTGTGTCCTCTGACAGTGCTGCTGCTTCTGTGACTCTGTGAACATTTCTGGCTCATGCTGACTGTGCAGTGGTCATGGCAGGTTTCAGTGATTCTCACTTCAGGATCCTGCCAGCACTAAGTGACGTTTGTGCGTTGTCCTCACTGAGGTTTCGCAAGTCCCTTGTGACTCAGAGTTCATGCATGTTGTCCTCTCATCTGAAGAAAGTGGAGGCTTTGTGGGATACTAACTGGAATGAGGCTTAGGAAATGCAACAAAGTCTCAGTGATTCAGCTGTTTTTACTTTTAATTGGTTAGGCTGAGAGCAACCTGTTTGTCCTTTTGTCTCTACTGAATGTGTACAAAAGGAGATGGAAGAGGCTAATTTCAGAATTCCCTGTGGACTTTGCAGCTGATGGGCAAGTAGTTTTTTAGCCTAGAGAACCAACAAAATCATAGTCTCACAGAATTACTGGGGTTGGAAGGGACCATAAAGATCCTCTAATTCCAACCCAATTCCAATTCATGGGTAGGGATGCTTTATACTGGACCAGGTTGTTCAAGGCCCCATCCAGTCTGGCTTTGAACATTTGGAGGGTTGGAGCCTCCACAGCTTCTCTGGGCAACCTGTTCCAGTGCCTCACCACCCTCATGGGGAAGAGTTTGTTCATAGAAGGAAGGAAATGGGAAGCACTTCCTTTTGATTCTTGTTGCTGGGAGGATGTTAGGTTATGGGTTGTGTGTTCCCGTTGAGAGAGAGCAGCACACTCTGGAGGAAGAGGCTGGAAGGTTCATGGTTTCTAGGTAGCCAGGAGGTATCAGTGCTCTGCCAGGCTGTAGTCATGCTAAGTGCCTCTCTTGCACCAGAGGGCAGGCTTTCACTGAAAAGAAATTAATAAGTAAACAATTACCTGTGGCTTACTCAAATGTGCTGTCTTAAAGAGAACTTCAGCTTCTGGCCAGAACTGCACAAAAAAGCTTTTTACAGAGAATTCAACTCAATGTTTTTTTCATTGTGGCTCACCACCACTTCATCCTCAATTTTCTTTAATACCTTTAGAATTAGAAATGAGCTGATTTAAAGCTTAAATGAGACTGTTGTCAGGTTGATTGTGTCAAATGTGTATGCTGAGGAAATAAACAGCTTGAATCTTAATATTTTGGAGGTGGATATTACCTGAGAGATTGTCCTTTGAAGAATCACTGTCAGCTAATCTGAGCAAACCTGATTGTTCAAGATGTTGGGGTTGCAGTTTTTTTGGTTTGCTTTATTCATTTTTTGGTTTATTGGAGAGCTTAACACTCACAGTAAATACTTAACTGGCATTTGGCATTGTGTTAAAGCTGCCAATAAAATACTGCTGGGGTTGTAAAATCTGTTTCTGAGAAACTGACATTCCTCCCAGTGCTTTGTTGTGGAAAGATTGAAACAGTGAAGAGAGGAAAGCTTAAAACGTTTGGGGAAAGTGATCTGTCAGGTGCCTGCAGAATTTGAGCTTAGCATTCACTGGGACATCATAGAATGGCTCAGTTTGGAAGGGACCTTAGCCTCCCCACCATGGGCAGGGACACCTCTCATCTAGACTTGGCTGCTCAAGGCCTCATCCAACCTGGTCTTGAACACCCCTAGGGAGGAGGCAGCCACAGCCTCTCTGGGCAGCCTGTTCCAGTGTCTCTCCACCCTTGGACTGAAGAACTTCTTCCTAAGATCCAGTCTAACCCTACTCTCCCTCAACTTCAAACCATTTCCTTTTGTCCTGTTGCTAGACACCCTTATAAAAAGTCCCTCTCCAGCCTTCCTGTAGGATCTCTTCAGGTACTGGATGTGAGGAGGAAGTTCTTCACCATGAGAGTGGTGAAGCTCTGGAATGGGTTGTCCAGGGAGGTGGTTGGGGCACCGTCCCTGGAGGTGTTTAAGCCCAGGCTGGATGAGGCTCTGGCCAGCCTGATCTAGTGTGAGGTGTCCCTGCCTATGGCAGGGGGGTTGGAACTAGATGATCCTTGTGGTCCCTTCCAACCCTGACTGATACTATGATACTGGAAGGGAGCTGTAAGGTCCCCCTGGAGGGTTCTATAAGCTGAAGCCCCCATGGAGAGCTGAGGTTTAGACTGAAAAGCAGTAGGTTTAGGCTGGTTAGAGTAGATGATCTCTAAGGTCCCTTCCAACCTAAGCCATTCTATGATCTGTTTAGTGTTAAACCTACTAAACTCTCCAGTGTGCTTTTAGGATCAAAACACATGAAAAATGGAATTAATTAAGGTACCTTCAGAAAGAGTTAAACCATCTTCTGGGTGGTTATTTGGAAGTGTCAAGACTTAAAATAAAACCACACCCCCACAAACTAAAACAAGGGAGGGGAAAAAAACCCACAACAATGAGGACAAGGCAGCCAGAAATAAGTGTGACTTGGGGATCTTCAGGAAGCAGGGCCAAAACTAATCATGGAATGCCACTGCAAGGTGGAGATAACTGTAAGGTGTATGAAGAAACCTGGCATAGAAGCAGAAGACAACCTTGGCGAGGAATCAGAGCCTGCAAGATGTTCAAACTTTTCAATTGAGTAGCAGTGAGCTCAGAAATAGATACTGGCAGGGGAAATGATTAAAGAGTTTCAACAGAGAAAGCAGTTAATGAACCATTCATGCCAAAAAAAGGCTGTAAAAAGCTCACCCAAAAAAAATCCCAAGAAATCTCCAGGAGCTGGCAGGTTAACACCACACATGCTCCTAGGAGAAGGTATCAAGCCTTAGCTGAGTCTTGATGCTGGGTATTTGCAGTGCAGGAAATGGTGGTGCTAGGCTGATTGATAGGGCTGATTGATGCATTGTCCCAAACCCACAACAGTAAAAATTCATTTGGAATGGAGCTGTGAATCCTATGAGAGGAGCTTGAAAAATGGAGATGGGGAACCTAAACTTTGCAAGTGTGTTACTGGATGCTGCAAAGTATCAGGTGATGCCACAGGAGCAGTGTGTTTGGATCAAATAGTGGAGGGTTCACATGGTCTTGACCCTGCTTAATTCATGATATGAAGTCCTTTAACCTATTACATATTTATTCCATCATCTGCTAATGGAGGGGGTGTGAGCTCTTCCCCACTGCAAAGTACCAGACTTGCCTGTGAGCTGTTGTCTTTATGCACTGCCATGTGAGGCAGGATGAGCAGAAACTTGAGTTTACTCTTGGCAGCCTTTTCCCTGACTGCTCTTTAAAAGTGTGCTGGCAGCCTGAGGCAGTATTGTTTGTGGTAGGATCTCACTTGGGAGGAAGAGGAAGAGAGCCAGAAAGCTTTTCTCCAAGAGGGACTTGGGCAAAAAGCAGAGAGGTTCAGCTTCTCTCCAAAATAAGCCTTATTTTTCTGTCACATTTTGAACATCATCTCTTCTGGAGGAAGAAGGAAGGGGAATCAGTTTGTCTAAAGTTTGCATGTGTAGGTAATCATGAAACAGGAGGGGCAATAAAAAACTCTGTGAGTACAAGATTTTGATGAATGAAAGGATCTAACATCTATGAAGTAGCAAGGGAATCCCTGCAGCTGAAGCACTGTGCAAGCCTTTGCAGTACACTCCTGTCCATGAAGCTGTGGGGATCATGCACCCATTTGGCTTTGCTTTCCCTGGGTGGGGCTGGCTGCTGTGTCAGTGCTGCTGGCACAAGGATCTTGTGCACTTCCACCCTGAGATTATGGTGCTTCTGGGACAGACCTTGAGCTGGGAGACTGCAGGCCTTTGTGCTGCTGTGTTCTGCTGTAGGGGGGTTAGGGAAGGCTAATTGTGTGCTGTATTTCAGTATCTGAAGATG